>NC_134853.1:40972551-42172551 GCF_049852395.1 Peromyscus maniculatus bairdii
ATTTCTCCTCACTTACTTTCTTGATGAGAACCATTCTGAAGATAAATGGAATTTTTAAGTAACTTTAATTTTCATTTCCCTGATAGTTAAGGAATCTGAGCACTTTTGTTGAAGTATTTATTGAGTTATTTGTATTTCTTCCTTTGAAACTGTCTATAAAGCTTGTTAGCCTAATGATTAACTAGATAATTTGGCTTTGTGGTGTCTAATTTTTGGATTTCTTTATGTATTAAATATACTAATCTCCTGCAGGCTTTCTTCAGTCTGCTGATTATTTGCATTTTCTGCAGTAGCTTTTTGTTTCATGCAAGCCCTTCTGTTGGCTCTTGATTTATTTCCTGTAGTGTTGGAGTCTGTTTCAGAAATTCTTTGTCTGTACCCAGATCTCTGTGTTTGCCTATGCCTTCCTTTAGCAGTTTCAGAGTTAAAGATCTTAAGGCCTTTGATATATTTTAATTTATTTTTAGGGTGGGAGATATCAATATACATTCATTCTTCTACATGTGGTTTTCCAAGCATTGAGGCTTTCTTTTCTCATATGCTTGCATTTTGCTTATTTTTAAATTTCATATATATGTACTCAATTTACATCATTCCACCTCTCCTTCTCCTCCCTCTAATTCCTCTTGTCCCCTCACAACTCCTTCTCAAATTCATGGTCGCTTTGCCTTTATTATTGTTCATATATATTCATATATATATATATATATATATATATATATATTACCCCCTGAATTAATTTAGTGTTGTTTAAATGTATGTGTTTTTAGATCTGGCCACAAGGTTTTGGATAATCAATTAGAATCCTCATCACTGTGGGAAGTAATCATTAATTGCCTATAGCCTTTCATCTATGGATGACACAGGCATGTCAACTAATGTTTGTCATTGTTTGGATATGGTTTAAGTAGTCATATCATTGAAATGTCATGGGTGTATCTTCCCTGTCATATGTAGAGACCCAGTCTTGCATCAGATACCCTGGGCCTCTGGCTCTTACAATTGCTCTGCCCACTCTTCTACAATGTTCCATGAGCCATAGGTGTAGGTTTGTGTTGCTGATTCTGTTCTCTGTATTTTGACTAGTCATGACTTTCTGCAATGGCCTCTTTCTAGCACAAAATCAAAACCATCTTTGATACTGAATGGTGAGAGCTACTCTTATATGTGGTCATAAGGAAAAGTACTTAGAATAAAGTTAGAAAGTATAATGGATTAGGTAATTGCAGTAGTAAGTTCTCTTCTAGATTCCATTGTCTCACCAGCCATGAGTCGTTGTCTAGGTTTACAGTATCAGGTATAAATTCCCTCATCATGAATGAGTATTAAGTCAAATTAGACAGTTATTGGTTACTCAAAGAGATAAGTGCCATTGTTATACCTTTGGGGATATTTTCCCATGTTGGCTATTGTGTTTCTTGGCACCACAGTTTGGTAGGCATACTGACTGCTTTTCTCTCCTGGTACTCTCTCTCTCCTCTTTTTTGTTCTATTCTAGCTTTCTAACAACAGCATAAATGTTCACCCATATTAGTGACAATTTTCTGAGTTTGCAAGTATAACACTAATCATTTACAGATATAAGCTTATGAATACATTGAGAAAGAAAAGCAAATACCTCTTCTCTCTGGGTATCACTTAACTCAATGTACTGATGACAAAAATCAACCACACAGAGAATTAAATGATTAATCCATGTCAAAGATCTCACATACTTGAAACTTGGGATTGCATCCCTATCATGTACTAAAATACTTCAGAAGAACCTGTTCTAACATGCATCCTTTAGTTAAGATTTTACTATTTCCTATAGAAAAACATCACAGTTTATAAGAAAATATATGAAGTGAGGAATTCCAGAAAATACCTCATTGATCTTAAGAATAATAATTTGTACTTCCCTCCTTGAGAAAAAATGTTTGAGTCTTGAAACAAAAAAGAAATGTTACTTAAAATGAGTGTCAAGTTCTCAGAAAGTCGTTGTCTTTTAAAAGAACATGTCTCTTGTTTGTTCTGTACAGTAAATACAATAGACAGGAAAGTTACTCAGAACTCAGTAGTCTCCTTCCCTATATGTTGTTAAGGCATCCAAATGATGCTAAGCCAAAGTGATGCCTCTCTGTTTCGTTTTTACTTCCAATTTCAAGTTAAGTCACAGCAGTGAAAGCATGACAATAAACTAAAAGGTAAATGAGACTTCATCAAACTAAGAACTGGTGTGCATTCAGAGATAGTATCAAGAAAATGAAATGGCAACATGCAGAATAGAATGTTTGAAAATCATACATTTGAATAAGGTTCAGAATCTTGAATATATTACAAGGAAAGGAAATAATAATCACAAATGTCAACTCAATAGAGACAAAGATTTGCATGGATATTTCCACAAAGAACATGTAGCAAAGGCCAAAAGACACACAAATAGATACTTTAATATCACTGGTCATTAGGGTAAGGAAATCAAACACAATATCATAACACTCCACATGTACTAAATAGATAGGCAATAAGCAGTTTTGGCTAGCATGTGAAACAATATGGCACAACCTCTTTGGAAAACAGTCTGATAACTTCTCAAATGGTTAAATATAGAGTTATCACCTAATCTACTCATTTTTACACAAAAGAAATGAAATGACTTTCATATAAAAACTAGTACATTTTTCATAATAGCCAAATATAGAAAATAGTCAAATGTTATTTGGGTTCATTTTTGTTGCTAAAACAAAACAAAACAATAAAACAAAGACCAAGAAACTTGTTTGATACAGATGGTTATTTGGCATTAGACATGAAAACTGGTAAGTCCAGGAACCTGGTACTGACATCTAGTAATGGATTTCTTACCGAATCAAAACATACATAGGGTGTTGCCCGGTGACAACAAAAAAAGCTCACCAAGGAAACTTCATTTTTAATGCTAAGCCATTCTCTCAATAATCCATTTGCTAATCTCTTAGTCAACTAATAGAAAATCCATTCATGTGGACTAATCTAACTTGGCCCAGTCCGATCACAAATATCTCACCTAAAATCTTCTATTAACATGTGACTTTAAGGATTTGTAGTAATTGTCGTAAGTAACTATCAACAGATGAGTAGGTAAATGGACCATAGTACAGTGGAATACCTTTCAGTCATAGAAAGGTATTGGAATAAGCCTTGAACAATTCTGACAGACTCTGACTAAGGTCCTCTGTTGAAACTTCAGCCCTTCTCCTTCACTGCCATTGCCTAAGTCTGACATCCACTATTTTCCACATCCTGATAGCTGGCACAATGTAGGAGTCCAGCTCTGACCTGTTGAAGGGTTCTTGGGGGAGGAGAGAGTAATGAGGAAGTATTAGATAGAAATATAGGCAGAGATGACAAGAAACACAGAGACACAGGATAGCTTTGGGAGGGCCATAGGTCAATACCCAACCACCCAGAGCATTACTCTAATGGGCTTTTTATACATTACCAAGGGGAGAGGCAAAAAGATCCCCTTCTTTCAAGATCAAAGAACAACATACATCCAAGTATAGACGCTTCAAAAACAGCTGGTAACCTCTAAAGATAAAATGACCTTATATGGACAAACATTTCATGGAGGGAGAAATTCCAGGCATGCACATAACACCCTGTAGCTGCATTTATCTTGCCACTCCTCAAATCTTTTATAAAAGCTTTTATAAAAGTATCCTCATTCCCCTTCTCAGACACTCCCTTTCTCAAAGGGAGAGTGTTGCCTCCTTGCTCTTTTGAAATAAGCAGTCCTATCTGCTGAAGTCTAACTGGTCTCTTTCTCCATTCTGTCTCTGTAAGCTATCTCAGAAATCTAATGTAAAGTAATGAAGTTCAAAGACAGGCCCCTGTGGGTTCCCACTTGGGTTCTCTGAGTTGGTATAAAGATTAGTTTAAACTAGAGATATTTTAAGACTCAACAAATGCTGAAAGAAGGATTTGTGAGACATATACCTATCATTCACACTAGAAGCCAAATATTCAGAGTCAGGCTTCCATTGCTATAGCTTAAGTCTCAGGAGCCCATTGATTGAAGGTTTCATCTCTAGATGCAGCATTTAGATTAGGTTAATGGAGGTTGTTTAGTCCCTCTGAGCATGCTGTTGACAGAAATAATAGAACTTGCAATAGTTACTTTTTTCATTATGTTTGCTTACCTGACAAAAATAACAAGGAAGAATTTATTTCAGTCCAGGGTTTCTGACCACAATCCATTGTGATTTTTTTTTATGTCAACAGGACACAAGATAGGATCATCTCACAGAGAGAATCTTAATTGAGAAAATGCCTCTGTAAAATCAGCCTTTAGCCAAGCCTGTGGGGCATTTTATTGATTGATAGTTGATGTGGGAAGGTCCAGCCCACTGTAGGTGGAACCCAAAGTAAGATTCTGGGGTCAAGAGCTGAAGCAGAGACCATGGAGGAGTGCTGCTTACTGGCTTGCTCAATTTTCTTTCTTCTTTCTTTCCTTCTTTCTTCCTAACTTACTTCCCTTCCTTCCTTACTTCTTCCTTTTCCTCAGTCCTTCTTGGATTTTATAGATGGTTACTGGATGGTATAAAAGAAAGCAAGCTGAGCAAACCATGTGGAGCAAGTCAGTAGACAGTATTCTTCCATTGCCTTTGCTTCAGTTCCTTCCTCAAGGTTCCTGACTTGTGTTCCTGCCCTGACTCCATGGATGTCAGACTACACTTTGTAAGATGAAATACATCCTCTTCTCTGAAAGTTAATTGTGGTCATGATGTTTTATTACAGCAAAAGAAACCATAATTAAGATACAAACTAAGGTCATCTGAAAACAAGGAACCTCAATGCTTCTGTCAGACTTGTCTGTAGGCATGCACATCTATGGGACATTTTTTAAATTAATGATAGATGTAGAAGGGCCCGGCTTACTGTAGGAAGGTGGGGTGGCATTGGATAAGAAGGTAAGCTAAGGGGCTGGGCATGGTGGTGTACCTTTGATCCCAGAATTCTGAAAACACAGGCAGGCAGAGCTCTCCATGAATTTGAGGCCAGCCTGGTCTACATACTGAGTTTGAGGCCAATAGGGTTATGTAGAGAGACCATGTCTCAATAAAAACCAAGAAGGAAGTATTATAATTTAAACAACAATGGACCAGGGCAGACAGACACACCATATGGCAGGGCTCATGTGGAGGGTTTATTGGAAAAGTGGGAAAGAATGAGGAGAAAGGGGTGCAGAGTGGCTTCTGGAGATGAGAAGCAGTGGGAAGGGAGAGGAAGAGATAGGAAGGGGCTTGCTGATGATGCATTCTGCCAGGTCCCCAAGGAGCGGGCCAGGTAATGCCTGAATGCTAACATTCCTCCCTTTTGGTTACTGTAAAATGGTAAGGAGTTAGAAGGGGATAGTAAGTGCGATGGGAATGAGGTGCCTGGAGTTCTCAAGACTGCTTCCTGCTGACTTAGGAGGTGTCAGTCATCTTTTTGGGATCTGAGAAAGCTGGGGTACTGGCCATGTCCTGGAGTAGCTGGTTGTTTTGCTGTTGTCTGGGCTCTGTGGAACTGACATTGCTTGGGCCTGGCAAAATGCTGGCAGGACAGAGAATAAAGTTATGTTTAAGAAAGAAAATTCTTCCTTAGGTCCTGGTAATTGGGTAGTGGGGTCCCAAGGTGTGGGAAAGATGCATGGGGGGCTTAGGCTATTGATTGGCAATACTTAATTGAGGGGTGCATTTGACCTGTTTGAGGTGGATCCAAGTCAACTCCATGGAGCTTACAAGAATTCTTTGAGTTTGTGAAAAGATAAGTTAACATTAACATCCCCACTGTTTATAATCTGTACTGAAACTTACATTGTAGAAATTTACACCTTTGAGTCATAAAGGGCCCAGAAATTATTCTGGTTGGAAGCATTGACACTCTTTCTACCCAGAAAACTGTGATAGATGTTTTTGACACAATGAAAAGCACCTTTTAAGTCTATAGTTAGAAGACAACCAAAGGGAATTTAAAATCCTGAGCTTGTGGCTATGATTGTACAGTGGTATTATGATGTTTAGTACTCTGCCAGAGCTGGACTAGTAGCTTATCAGAATTCCATCAGTTAATGTTAAAGTTATGAACAGTAGCATAGAAAGATTTGAGTCTGGAACATGTTTCATTCTTTTATACATCTGAAATTACTTTCTCTTTATCACCACTTAAACCTTTTTATCCTCAGACCTTTATAACTTGCATTTACACACCTTAAGTCACTTTCTTAGACCCTAAAACATTCTTACATCCTCATATCTTAAGTTTTCATATCCACACATAAACTTTACACCTTAAAACACCTTTTTATCTAATTCACCAGGAGATAGAGGTGACTAACCATTGAGAGCAGTCACTGCAAAGTGAGTTCCTTTAAATAAAAGAATGGTAAAAGTTACATTAAAATCTGTCTTGTGAGTTTATCTCTTTTTTGAATCTGGTAGCAAGGTAAACTGTGTCTAGACTTAGTATTAGCTCTAGGAGAGTAAGTCCTGTGACCTGAATTTTACACAGAGGACTGAGAAGGCAGCTGAAGCCTTGATTGCTGCTATTATATTAACAAAGCTACTGCTAGGCTAGTCTTCAAACAGCATCAGAGTTCCAAGAAGGATAAATTTTACTTGAGTTAGCAATTAAAAATGACAAAGACTTACCTGCTGTCTGCCTAGACAGCCACCCCAGGGTCCTCCAAGGACATTGATGGCAGAGGTCCCAGGGCAACTTCAGTCTTTGACTGCCAGGCCCAGAAGATCTAGCAGACTCTCCCGTGGAATAGGAACTTGTAGGGGACCAGGACCAGCCTACCTTGTCTGGGCAACTTGAAGCAGTCGATTCCCCAGTGTCCTATTGTCCACAAGTCTGGAGAGGGTCTTGGCAGCAATTGAGGTGAAAGACAGTTTTTGTTCAGTGGTTGGCATTGCCACCTTTGAAGCAAGTTCTGGATGAAGGTTCTTCTGTGCCCATCCATCCTCTTTGGAGGAAATAGGGGTGCTGCCAGGAGCTATCTATCACAAAAAGTTCTTTAATTAAACATTTTAAATGCCATATTCTACAGATATCTGAGCATTTAAGGAGTGTCTGTCTATTAGGTGTAGCTGAATAGACAAACTTTGTTTACTTGTTTTAAGCTTAACTTTGAAAACATATACTAAATAAGTAAGTAAGGCTTATCCCTGTAATTGATTATATCAGTACTTAGCATGACTACAATTAAAGAACTTGGTCATTTATAAGGATGACTGGCTATTTATTTGTCTTCCCTAACAGTCTTCAATAAGTTAGCAGCTCTCATAAAACTAAGACTTTGAATTCCATTCCTGTCAAGTTTAGCCTCATAAATAGTGATTTTGAATTGAAGCTCTTCTAGTATCAAAACAAAACCTTTTAATCATAGATAATGGGCTCAGTAAAGAAACCAACATATCCATTCCATGGGTATAAACAGAACAAGTCTGTACCAAGCTGTTATGGCTGTCTCCTGGGGAGGCAAGGAAAAGTGACAAGGGAAAGATCCCAGGGTAAAATAGGAACAGGAGAGAAAGGTGAGTTGAGGTGTGGCCCAAGAGCAAGGACTAAGCAATGACAGAGGCCAGTATTGGCCCTGACAAGCCATGGGGGCCTCTGCCCAAATGCCCAAGTCTGGGAAAGTACCCTCTTGGGGGACCAGGCATTCCATTATAAAAGATACCTTATTTATCAAATATCTTATTTATCAAACACATGTTACCACTTATTTAAATTCTCCAGAAGCTTGGTGTTGAACACTTGGCTAAGATGTAAGTACTTAGGTATAAATCTCTAGATTAGCTCTTATTAAGGTAAATAGATCTTTATAGCCTTAAATTTTTATTATCATATAGAGTAAATTCTAATCCAGAGTTGAATCATCTATATAGTATGTTGTAACAAATCTAACCATGTATTTTTATCATCATACAAAAGTCCATTACAACCCAAAATATTTGAGACTTGTTGCTTCCTTAGTCTAGAAGGAGATGCAATGAACAGACAGCTCATTAGGACTAAGAAATGTACTCTTTTACCTTAGTAAAAGATGGCTGCCAGTGATGTGGTTGCCTACATCATGATGAGATCACCAGCCAAGATGGAAGAGAGCCACATGGTTGCTGTTTAAAACATGTTTTTCTAAACAACAGTTACATGCACATATATACACATTTGAATCTAAGTTACATACACATACACACAGAGTTAAAGCTAGCTTACATTTAGGCATATAGAGTTAAATCCAAGTCGAATAGGTGTACACATAGACACTCATAAATATCTTAAACAGGAGTTGAATAAATTAAAAGAAAGGGAAAACCAGTGTGTGCTAAGCAAGATGAAGCTGGCTTCCCCATCTCTGACTCGCACATTGCAGCAGACCTAGGCAGGACATTTAGAGAAGGGAGAGCAGACAGACACAAGCAGGTTTTAGAGCAAAGAAAAAGAAAGAGGAGGATTCTTTGTTGGTTATCAAACTGCCTAGTCCAAGGAGGACTGAGGCCAGACTCACATCCAATTACCAGCATTGAATAGAAGGCAAAGCCATTGGTGAACAAGAAAGCAGATTTGCTGCAGGTAGAAGAGAGCAGATCTGGAGCAGGTGGAGCAGGTGGGTGGGGTCCCAGTGTGAAGTAGGTACCTTTGGCAGGCTCTGCCAAGGTATGCCACTAAACACACACACCACACACAACAGAGTTAGTGTGAGAGGTTTATTGGGAGGACAAGAGCAAAAGAGTGAAAGAATGAAAGACTGCATTGGAGTGGGGACTTGAGAGAGGCAGGTGGACATGGGAAAGAGAAAAAAGAGTCAAGAGAGGAAATTAGAGACAAAAAAAGGAATAAGAGGCAAGAGACAAGGCAAGGAGAATAAGCTCTGCCTGGTCACTCACAAGCCGTATAGCTGGTGGTAGAAAGGGACCTGGCAACAGGTGATCATGTAACTGCTTTGGCAGAGGTGGCAGAAACCAACACTGGAGTTCTTTAATGAAAGAAGCAGAGTTAGACATATAAGACCCCAGTTTTCTTTCTGTTTGAGAGTTCACTTAATGAAAGGGAAAATGAAGCTTAACAGGCTGAATAGCTAGCAGGAGCTGAGTAGAGGAACAGGAAGAAAGAATAACGAGAGGGCTTAGAGCTAAGATATGAGAGAGCTTAAAAATAGGGTACCCCTCCCATCTATTAGATCGCGGGCAGAAATTTCAAAGGTCCTGTGAAATATGGGGATACAGGGTGCTAGCAAGCAGCCATTTGGCTTGTTATTTAAGGAGTATTGGGATCAGATCTGAGTGCAAAAGCAGATGAGTTAAACCCTTAAGGTGGGTGATAAGTGTAGAGGTCTGAGGTTTGAGGAACTTGGAGATATGGTGTTAGATGCCTTTTCCCATGAGTGAGATAGAGAAATAAGATCCAAAGGCTTAGAATTTCTAGCATCCAAAAAATTCAATGAGCATCAATTGAGGAGGCACAGGTTGCTTGATGAGTCATCACAGACTGAGCAGTGGCCAGGGCTCTGAGCCTGAGAGACAAGTAGGTTGCCCTGAACCAGCGCTTGTTGGCAGGGCCAAGAGGCAAGAAACCACAGTTGAGAGATGAATCCTCACTCGTGGGAAATGGCCAGAGGTGGAGAAGGGGAACTCACCACTCGTGGATGATGGGCCCAGCGATCCATTAAAGGCTGTTGCAGGTGGACTGGGTTCCAGGGTCCTGGCATGCCTCAGTCTGCCAGTGGACAGGAGGAAGCGCCAGCAGGGCCTGCCAAATCTCGTAGAACCAATCTTATAATTTAAGAAACATCGGACTGAGGCAGACAGACACACCACGTGACAGGGCATATGGAGAGTTTATTGGAAGAGTGGGGGAGAAGGAAGAGGAAGAGAAAGGGGGCACAGAGTGGCTTCTGGAGACGAGACGTGGTGGGAAGAGAGGAAGCCGTGGAGAGGGGCTTGTCTTTAATAAGGGGATTTAGCGCATGTGCACAGGGAATCGCTGTAGCTGATGTTGTAGTCTGCCAGGTTTCGAAGGGACAGGCCAGGTAATGCCTGAATGTTAGCAGGAAGAAAAGAAAGGGAGGGAGGGAGGGAGGGAGGAGATAAAAGAAAGAAGGAACAAAGGAAGAAAGAAAGGAGGGAAGGAAGGAAGACAAAAAGAAAGGAAAGAAAGCTGAGCAAGTCATAAATCAAGGCAGAAAGCAGCACTCCTCTGTGGTATCTGCTTCATCTCCTACCCCCAGGCTGCACCTTGAGTTCCTTTCTTATATTCCCTCATTAGTGAACTGTGATCAGGACATGTAAGCCAAATAGACCCCCTCCTCAAGTTGTTCTTGGTCACAGTGTTTTATCACAACAATCAAAAAACAAACTAGGACAGAAGGAAATATGGCTAACACTACCATAAACTCTCTTCTCTGGAGAAGTTTTATATTCAATAGAAAAAAATGAAGATGAAGTGAATAAGCATTATCACATATTTTATCATTTATTACTGCAAAAAGTCTATATCTTTTCCCTAAAGAAATTATTTAATTTAACCATAGAAACCCTTTCTCATCTCCCTTTCTCATTAAAGGAAGTGTATGAGCTTTAACTGTTCAGAGAGATATTTTTTGTACATTCACACATACAAATGAATAAATGTGTTCCTTTCCCCTTGTCCTAGTTACTGTTTCTATTTCTGTGATGAAACACCATGACCAAAGCAACCGGGGAGGAAAGGGTTTTTTCAGTTCATGCTTCCACATCACAGTTCATCATCAAAGTCAGTCGGAACAGGAACTCCAGCAGGGCAGGAACCTGGAGCCAGAGGTGATTCAGAGGGCATGGGGGAGTGCTGCTTACTGGCTTGCTCCTCATGGCTTGCTCAGCCTGCTTTCTTATAGAAACCAGGACCACCAGTGTACTGCAAATTCTAATTGGTCTTAATAATAAAATCCTGGAGGCAGATATTGGGGTAAATGTTGAAAGATCAGAGAAGTAAAGCTGCCAAGGTCACCTCCCTCATAAGTTGCTAATTAGGAAAATGTCCTACAGGCTTGCCTACAGCTGGGTCTTCTGAAGGCATTTTCTCAGTTGATGCTCCCTTCATTCTGATGACTCTAACTTGTGTCAAGTTGATATAAAACTTGCCAGCATATACCTGTTACCAGCTAAATTTATAGGCCACTTTCACTGACCTTAACTGATAGAAGAAAGTGTTTTCCTCCTGACACTATAATGTGAATGAGCCTCAAAACTATGCTGAGTGAAAAAGGCAGATGCAGTTGATCATTATTGTATGTTTCCATTCATGTGAAATTCTAAATTAATCCAAATCCAGACACACAAGCTAGATTGATGGTTGCCAGAAAAGAAGTCTGGAGGGTGACTGCTTGTGAAGACACGTTGTCTAAGATGCAAATGGAGTGGTTCATATGGTCTATCAGCAATGCAGTCTGGAAAGATGGCTCAGTGGACAAATGCTTTCTGTTTAAGTGCAGACACACTGGCTGTAATCCCAGCACTCTAAAGGCAGAGAGTTGGGAGTCCCAGGCATGCTGGTTAGCTAAATTCACCAAATCAGTGAGTGCTAGCTTCAGGAGGAGATTATGATTCAGTAAATGAACTGGAGAATAATTAAGGAAGCCACTCACAGTCAGTTCTGGTCTCCACACATGTGTTCATACACGTGTGTGTACATCTACACAGTCATACTACAAAATAGTTTCTCTTTGGTTGTCTAGAATATTTTGTGGCAGCTAATAGATAAAATGTCCCTGTAGGTGTATTTCTTATAATTCACATAGTAGCTCATAGTACCAGTCCTGTATGTTAATCTCTGTTCCTAGAATACCAGGCCCTGAAGCAGGAAACTTACCCTATAGTATGTAGCTCTAGTGGTCAGCACAATGCAAACAGGATGAAAACATTCAGTCAATGGTCATGAACTCCATCTGTTGTTCATGATGGCAGCTGCAAGGATCCCTTACACAGTTCTACATAGTCAATATATAATTCAGACCATGCTCCTAACAAGACTTCCAGTATGAATTTGCTGAATGAATTAATTAATGAATTAATTAATGAGTTAATTAAGGGATACAAATATTTAGCCATTGTCATCTGTAAGCCAGTATTAAAATGTAGAAGGCATAAAAGGCCTTGTGCACACAGATAAGTACCAGAGAAGCCAGGATAGTTAAACACACAACTTACCTCTTCAGCAGAATGAGGTGCTTAGCTGCTCCTCCTGGAATGCTGGGAATTGATGTAGCTTTACAACCTGGTGATCATTTGCTGTCTAATAAGCCAGGCTGGGCCATATCTTTCAAAATTTATGTTTTACTTATTTCAGACTCTTTTCCCCTAAAACCTTGAACAAACTTTTAGGCCACAAAGTACATCATTATAAGAGATGTCATTTGTACTTTACAACAGCCTACGTGACTTCCTTTATCTTAGTACCAGGTGTTAATCTCACCATTTGAAGATAAAGACCATTACCCAAATTCTTGGCTCAAATTAAGCAAGCTTTATTTTCTGTCAGACAGTGATATCCCCCTAAAGTGGGGTTTGATAAAATAGCATCAAACCCAGGACAAGGTAGGGTTACATAGACCCAAAACTATAGTACTAGGGGGTTTTCAAGGGTTGGAGGTTTTCCACAGGAATTTTGGTTATGTAGGAACTTTGCTGAACACTTCAAAATTATTTGTCAAGACATCTTATCAGGATATATTCAAGGTATTTGTCAAATTCTATGGGTGGGACCATGTCAAATTCCAGAAACAGGTTAAAGCACGGCCAGCTTGAATTTTGTAGCAAATAAAAAAGAACTTGTTCTGAACTTATAACAAAATGGCTTCCATTCTACGATGCAGTCAGGCTGGTCCATCTCCAGGCATTATGTTGACCTCAGTCATTCTCCCTAGATCCTTATCTTGAGCATTGATCCTAAGTCAACAGAACCCTTCTTACTGATGATGCCATATATACTGCAATGTAAACATATCTTGAGCTTTTGTTGTACTCAGGAGGTTAAGCTAATTGTTATCTGAAATTTTTTTCCAAAATTGTGCTGTGCTTAAATATGGCAAAATATGCAAGCTGATGTCAGACTCCAAGAAGTCTTGGCCCAGCAGTAGCTACCAAAATTGAGCTCATCCAAGTTTTTTCCCACCTTACCCTGATCATTTCCCCCCTGCCTGCTTATAAAGCCTGCAGTGACACTCCCACATCAGAATATCCAATAATTTTTAAGCTCAGTGCTGTTGGAACAGTATCCATACTTTACCAAACCTAGATATTTGATATTTATCTGAATGTCTATTTGATGGGTTGCTCGAATGCTTCATGTGTTTAGATGTAGTCATTCCTTTTATGAACTTTAACTTCCCATTGTATAAAACTAAACAAATAGGGCTTCTGATCTCACTCTTCACCAGGGAAGAGCTGTTCTATGCTTGGTGAATCAGCTGAATTTCTGTAGTTTTCTTGCTGTCCTTTTTCAGCTGAAAAGCCCTTGTGCTATGGGAAGCCTCTGAAATTACTGCTTGTGATTGCCCCTCAGAACTTGGTGTCATAGGGTGCCTATGGCCTGCTTTCATGCCTCTGAAGTAATTTTCTTTTAGCCAAAATGTTTATATGCTGTATAAACCACTATAAAAGCAATGATCTTTCTGTTTTGAAGAAGCAACAAAAAGGAATAGTAGAGTCCTCCAAGCTATTTAAAGCATACTTTTTGTGTTTATAATCACTAAAATTATGCTTATCAGATATGTCTGCAGCTGTATTTAAACAAATGGAAAAACAATAAAATGACAATAAAGTAATAATATGTAAACAAACATGTAACACAGCTTAAGACATTGGGAAATGTGAGTACTAAACTATTGTACACTGCAGAAGAATGGTCTAAGTATATGCATGTCTATAGTCCATTCCTCCAAAGCACATAGTCAAAGTATTTCATGGTATAGAGGATTCTGACATTCTTGTGTTTGCTTGAGAAGACTTACACACACTATTAATTTAAATGAAATATCCAGCTATTATTATGGCAAATACCAAACTGACCAACAAGTTAGGGTGGAGGAAAGGAGTTATATATAGTACATATATTTATTCACCAAAATTAATAATGACAACAGAATGTGCTTTTCACCCCTGCCACATTCTCTATGACACCTTCCCCCCAACTGGCTAGAGTGTTCTGATTGTTGATAATGTTAGTATATGAATATAATCAAAATAAGTGTCTATGTGTGATAAATGCTAAAATGTTTAGGGTTCACAAGAAATATTTCACTTTGCCAAGAATATCGTGAGCATCATCAAATCCAGTTTTCTTGTTCCTTTGTATCTAGTCATAGAGTTTTCTTTGATGAGAGCTTCTAGGTTCTCAGCTTGCTTTACAGAGCAATTCCAGAGATGTACTTGATCCCTTTGGGGTAGACTTTTACACCATTTGAAACCTGTTATACTCATGCAGACTTAAAATTAATATGTGCAAAAGCAGTTTAACTTAGTAATTAATAAAAGAACCAATAAGAAAGTAAGCTAAGCTAAAATCACTTAAGAATTTATCCATGCATAAAATATTTAACAAAAATTGAAATAGTGTTGTAATAGGTACAAAATTAATTTCAGTTCAACAAAGTCATCTACCACTATCTTTGGGTTCCCTAATTAATGACAGAAATCTTGGCTATGTCCACTGGAAAAAAATCTGCAAGTTGGGGCTGAAGAAATGACTAGATTCAAGTTTAGTCCCAGCAATCTCAAGTCACTCACAGCTGCCTGTAATTCCAGATCCAGGTGACCCAACACACTCTTCTAGCCTCTATAATCATGTACACGTATTTCACAAAAAAATTAAAATAAATAAGCAAATAAATATTTTATAACATCTGCAAGTGCTTCTAGAGCCTGATTGTCCGGACTAGAACACAAGGGTAGCACTGCACAGAAAGATCATCCAACAATCACATTTGCCAGTTTCCAAACTTTAGACATTTCTGTCAAGTTCTCATAGAAACAGTAAGTCATTGTTTACTACAAATTGAATGGCATCTGGCACAGCCATATCTGAATGGAATGGTAGAAGTCATAGAGCCAGCACAGCCCCTTGACAAAGATCCAGCAAAGCTGAGCCACATGAGGGCTGCCATGCCACCTTTGGTTTTCATCTCCACTTGTTACATACTTGGGGTACTTTTAACAATTTGGGGATATTGAATTGATAGAAAATTCCCTATGAATCATTTATGCCTTCTCCCAGGAACACTGCTTCTAAGCTTACCCAGGAAAGTCCTGAACATACTATTCCCCCCCACTTTGAGGGAGATATCCTTATCTACTTGAAGGTCTTCCTTATGTCTTGGAGGTTGTGACACATAAAGAAGCCAGAGGTCACTTCATGAGGCTGTGAGACATTCTTGAAACATCTGTCCCTGTACTTACACAAAAACAAGAAATTCAAAACAAAGTAAAATTGAAAAGGTCAACAAGACTCAGTGGCTAGAGAAATTGTTCGCAGTTAAGATTACAAGGCTCTTCCCACTGTCCAATTACACGGCAACACAAATATATATTGATAAGCAAAGTATGGAGTGGAAAGATGATAAAAGTATGAGGTGTTAGGACCTCCCTCTCTTAGAAGTTAGCTCATGTAGAGCCACTACAATGTCATATAACCAAGGAACAACAGAATGCCAGGATTAGACATATAGGCAAATTCTATAAAGATATAAATGTGAATATTGATTGTATTATGCCAGAATTTGAATAATAACTGCAGCAGCTTTAGCCTGAGGATTTTTCCTGGGCACTCTGACCACTAAGAGTTAATAATACATTGCTTGAGACATGGCAAAATGCCAGGGTGATTGAAGATTCTGTTTTGGTCTAGTATCCTTGAAGCAACCAAAGCAACGAGCCTGAGCACAGGCTGTCATATGCCTCTAGATTCTCAAAAGTTGGGTCATGGGGTTAATGAGTAAGAATGATAACTCTGTTTATTAATGATGTCAAAACTTGAGGGTAAATGATTGAAAATGATAACTCTGTTCTGTCATAGTTTATTAATGATGACTAAAAGATGAGCAAAAGGAAGTGAAATACATGTCTAAAAACAAAAAAATGATATGATCTATGTTTTGGAACATCATGAATGTATCCCTGCTAACTAACTTCTGTATAAATAAAGAAACACTCTGGCTGCTAGTCATTCAGACTGCAAGATTCTCCCAACCACCATGACCTGGCTCACTTCTTTCTCCCGCAGCCTCCTTACATCCTCTGCAGGATCCATTCACTGCTGGGAATGGATCCCGGAAGCATCAGTTAACCATTACCTCTAATTCTATACATCCAATTAAGAGAAGGGCCTGCACCATAGCAAGCTTAACTATCTTAGTTATTTGAGATAGTGAAGAAAAAAAAGAAAAGCCTTCAGAATGTCCTTTATACACAGTAGAAACTCACTGTTTATTACTCTGAATTTTGGGAAATCCAAGATCATGGTGTCAGATGATTTGATAGGTTATAGGAAGTTGATTTCGAATAAATAGTATTTTCCCCATGCTTTCACATGGGTATTCTGAAAAACAATCTCTCACAAACCTTCTATGAAAGAGATTAAAATATCACTCATGAAAGCAGAGCCTTCATGTAGCAGTTACATAAGCATGGCTTTGAGCTATGAACAACTAAATGTTGGAAGAATTGCTTTTAGCCCACAGACAATGGACTTAATGCATTTGGGAAGAACATCATGGTGAAAAGAGTATGTGGCAGAGGCTGTTATTCACTTTGGAATAGGCAGGAGGCAGAGCGAAAGGAGGAGCCCAATGACAAGATGTTCCCAAGCATCCATCTCCAGTGACCTACTTCCTTTAGCCAGACCCCACATCTTCAAGTTTCCAGAACCTCCCATAATAGCACCACCAGCTGGGGACCAACCATTGAGAACATGAGCATCACATCTTATTATCATCATTTCAGAAATAGTTTTCAACATCTTAATTGGGAAGTGGGGCATAAGCATTCAGACCAGAGCATTGATGATCCAAACTGAAAAATCCTGCTGTTGCTAAAATTCTTCCCATGGAGGACCTAAGCAATATCTATTCCTTTTCCTAAAGTTCCAGTGACAAACCAAGACATAATTCCACTGAAGTTCACCATTTTGTTTATTGGGCTTCCTTATAAAGCTAGGGAGATGGATCACCAGTTAATATCACATGCAGCTTTTACAGAGTCAATTACCAGCACCCATAACAATCTCATAGTTGCCTATAACTCCAACAACCAAGGGATCTGACACTTACTTCTGGCCTTCAAGGGTACATTCACATGAACATACCCAAACACAAGCACACCATTAAGAATTAAAAATAAAATCTTTATAATATTCTATTATGTTCAAGAAACTATATTACATCTGTTAAATCATTTAAAACTTGCCAAAATTTTGTGGAATATCTACTATAATTATTATCATTAACCCTTGATTACAGAACTCACTTAAATAAGTGGTAGGATTAAAAAACAATCCAGTCTATTTTGGACCCTTCTTATTGCTAAATCAAAGTCATGCCAGCTTGTGACACATACAATTTTTGATGTTGAGAACATAATAGTGGATAACACATAGTTAATGTCTTCAAAGAACTTCAAGGCAAGTGTAGGTCAATTAGAGGATAGATACTACAAGAATGTTCAGAAAAAGAATTAGCATGGTCATTTCCTAGTTTTTGTGAATAGAGTAACAATGACCATGTTCACATTTTAGAACTGTAATTTCCTACTTGTTTTTTAGTTAAAGATATATATATATATATATATATATATATATATATATATATATATATATATGTGTGTGTGTGTGTGTGTGTGTGTGTGTGTGTGTATGAAATAATTTGATAGTGGATTACAATTTAAAGTGTGATAAACTTACTAAATGTAGAAAGCAAACTGTACCATCAATCTAATAACATCGTATTTATAAAGATCTCTGCAAATCATTCTCATGCCCTTCCCAAATTGGGTCTAGGTCCTTTTCTGTGTGAAAAACATTCATGTGGAGTTACTTTGTACTGGGAGACAATGCCTCTTCCAAATACCATAGTCCATCAAATGAAAAGCCCAGTGCCAGATATGGGGTACATCTTTTCAAGTTGTTGGTCAGTTGGGCCCCATAGATTTCCCACAATCATTATAGGATATTGCCATTTTTCTTGGTTACATTACAAAACTTGATTGTAAGACCCTATTTCTGAAAACACCAAATGCATGGAAAAACTAAGCTGTTACCACCCCTACTGGCTAATTTTCATAGTGGTGAGAGGTGTGTCCTGATAGAAAATAAAAGTAATCAATAGTCTTACCCAGCTAATAACCTATTGAACAACAATAACGGCTAACCTGGTAAGATGTGCCCACTGATGCAATGGTGGCATGGGTTTTACAGGAGTAACTAACGACTTTCTACTTGGATTTAAGACCCTCTACACAAAATAAATGGAATCCATGCCTGTTTAAGTCATAGGGGAGAACCTAATACTGTTATCCTCCTAAATAGGCAAAGAAATAAACTGCCCCATAATTTCTTACCCTTGTACATTATAGGTTAGTGCATCTCTCAGCCATCATCAGAGAAACTTCTTTCTGCACTAGATGATGATTAATTCAGACACTCATAATGGTCAAGAGACTAGTGCTCAACTCTAAATAGTACATCTATCACATCCCTCACTGAAGAAGAGGTAGCAGAAAGTTTATAAGAACCCAAAGTAGTGGACATCTCTAGTGAAACTGTATTTTCTGGGCATGACAGTACTGCTGTACACATGTGTACTCACAGTGGCTATGACTACATGTTCAAGACCTGAAAAGATCAAATTAATCAAAATCCAAGGCTGGAAGAGAAAAGGGTTCATGAGGCCCCCACCACTAGCTGAGGTGCTGTCAGCAAGTAACAGTTGTTGGTAGAGTGAGAAGCATCTTTCTTCACCGATGTGATCATGGAAAGATCCATTATGCTCCAGTAGATGAGCCTACACCCATGTCCAGACAGGTAGCACTAAATGAACTCATCAAGTTTAAAAACAAAGCACATAGCTGGGTGTGGTGGCGCACACCTTTAATCCCTGCACTCAGGAGGCAGAGCCAGGAGGATCTCTGTGAGTCTAAGGCTAGCCTGGTCTACAGAGCGAGATCCAGGACAGGCACCAAAACTACATGGAAAATCCCTGACTCAAAAAAACAAAAAGAAAAAAAAAGAAAAAACTTAGAATAATGACTTTCCTGCCAAGACACATCCATTATTGCAATAGTGACATGAACATCATCGGAGTATTCTGCTACTTATGATCAGATTCAAGTCAAACTCCACAAAATGAAACACATATCTAATACCATTATGGGCCATGAGTCTGTGGCTATATGGGTCTCCTTAGGGAGAACATCATGCTAATGGATGTAAGATTAAACTGAATCTTAATGACTTATTGTTATAACCATAGATTATTGTATCCATAAACATTCATCATAGAATCTATTTAAAGTAAATGGTTATTAACATGGGGACTCCACAACTGGTCAAGGTACAGAGAATACTAGACCACTAATGATCAGCACTAAATGGGATATCTCTATCATACTCCCTTCCAAGCATCAAGGATCATTACAGAAGAGGAGGCAGAAAGATGCTAAGAGCTGAGGATGGAGGATAAGTATAAGGAAATGGTGTTTTCTGGGTGCTGCAAGGCAGTGTCATATGTAAACTCAAGTGGCTGTGACAACATGTAAAACACTTGTACAAGTTCAATTTAAAAAAATCACAATTTGGAGAAGGGAGATGGGTGTGAAGTCCCACCCCTAGGCACTGGAGGTGTTAATAGCTGCTGAGAGAGGGAAACAGTTCTCTCTAGAGTATAGCCTCTGCTATGTGAGCTGTGCTTCAGTGGAAAGTCACACATCCAGGAATACATTGGCAACACCAACTGGACTTGAATGTTTTTAACACAAAGTTGAGTGGGTATAGAAGCAGGACTGGATCAGAGAGGAGTTGGGGGAAGAGAAATATAGGACAAAACACATTTTAAAGTACCAAAGAACTAAGAAAAAATGAGAAAAAGATATTTATTTTTATTTTTAAAACATGTGTCTATGGTCAGAGGCATCCCCAGAGCTGGAGTTACCTTACCAGCAGTTGTAAGATTCCCAACATGGGTCCAGGGAACTGAAACCTGGTCCTCTGCAAAATCAATACATGTTCTTAACCACTGAGCTCTCTCCATCCCCAATACTTGGAAGTTTAGTCTGTCATCATTATTCTCATGAACTGATTGCTTTACAGATTGTTCCTTTACAGATTGGCATTATCTTTTCAAAGTTTTTTTTTTCCTTTCCTTTATTTACTTACTTATTTTGTGTGTTGCTCCTCATGTACACATGTCAGCACTTGGGTAGAAGTCAGAGAATAATTTGATTCTGTTCTTCCACCAATGGATCCAATGGCTCCAAATCTGGTTGGCAAGTACCTTTCCCAGCTGAACCATCTTCTGGCCCTTGTGATAACATCTTAATTTCATAATTTGGATAAATATATTTTATATATTATGATAGAGACTCTAATTGAGAAATTACACCCAGCACCGAAGCCTATACATGTATTAGATGAGCGTCTTCTAATTTTTGTAGCCCCTAACACTTTCAACGCAGTTTTCCTTGAGACCTTTTGCAGTGACTCTTGAAAGCATTTGAAGACCTGAGTGCTGCATAGCTGATCTCTTGGCGCCACCTAGTGAGCTAATGAAGACTTGCAAAGTGGAGAAGACAGTGAAGGCATGAGAAAGTGCAGGAAAGTGATAACTTAGTGATATCTGAGTAATGTAATCTTCTTAAAATAATTCATTTATCTTTATTATTTATTGAATAAATATTAATGATAATTTAATGATATCCATGTCCTCAAAAATTGGAGGTAATTTTCACAGAATTAGAAAGGTATTTTAACTTTTATGTTTTACATTTACATGTTTTCTTAGTACTTCCATAGCATTCACTCTTTAAAGCTTTTATGGGAAGCCATTTATACAATGTGGTAGCTTGAATGAAAATGGCCCACATACACTAATAGGCAGTGGAACTATTAGGAGTTTTGGCCTTGTTGGAATAGATGTGGTCTTCTTGATGGAAGTGTGTCACTAGGGTTGGGCTGTGAGGTTTTAGAAGCTCAAGCTAGTCCCAAGGTCATTCTCTCTTCCTGCTGCCTGCAGATCCAGATGCAGAACTCTCAGCTCCTTCTCCAGCACCATGCTTTCTGCCAATGATGACAATGAACTAAACCTCTGAAATATGAGCTATCCCCAATTAAATGTTTTCCTTTAGAAGAGTTTTTGTGTCTCTTCACAGCAATAGAAACCTTAACTAAGACACACAATGTGTAGTACTTCAAATAATAAACTCTCATGTCTATGCTTAACTAGTGAATAATTTTTCATGTATATGTTCCCACTTGATTCAGTTGAATTTATTGATTCTATTGGTAATGTTTAAAAATATTACCTAATTTCTTCTGAAGACTGGCAAATGTGAAGATACTTATACCTATGTTGGTGTGGATAGGGGAATGCCATGCTAAATACTGTGCTTATTTCTTGTCTTCACTGCACCTGTGGAAAGCCAAGGCCTTTGGCCAGGCAAACAGTTCTATCAGGCAACTCTTTGAGATGCAGAGATGTTTCTTTGGCTGTGCATGCTAAGCAAAGTGGTTTATGGCCTTTTCGATCATAACTAACACAATTTTGATTTTTAAGGCTGAGACAGGAGGATTTTCAGTTCAAGCCTGCTAGGCTAGTTAGCAAGACTCCTAAAACAAAATCAATACCACTTGACCAATTTACAAGAATATGCACTGAACATGTAACATTCACAAATATATTATGTGCATGTAAAATATAGGAACATAGTCATATAAATTAGTTGCTTTATCTGTCATTTAAGAAGACCTCATGGTACTGTGTAGAATGAAGTGCATAAATAAGGACATTAACACAAAAATATGAGCTAATACTTCTTTATAAATATAGAAACATATTAGATGTATAGATATATAATTAGAAAGACAGATGCATATTAAATTAGTATAAGACAAGGAAACTAAGAAATTCATATAAAAAAACACAAATACCCTTATTCTAGAGGCCAGTGAGCTCTCCTCATCTACTGACAAGGATGGGAGACAAAACACATGGCCAAGTACAAACGAATATATATGAATTATCATCATTTGAGCTCTGAGCATCTCTCAAAGTCCTCAGGGTAAATCTACTTGCATGAAGATTCTAACAAGTGGTACAGAAGAGGAAGGTTTTAGGTTGGGTATGTGCCCCAAGAGGATAGTGGGATACCAGCCTCTTCCTGACTCTTGAGTCCTAGCTATAAGACTCGGGTTTGTTTAACCATGCACTCCCTTTATACTGTGCAACCTTGCTTTCTGGAGGCAAGCTACCATGGACTGGAGTCCAAAACAAAACTTTCCCCTGGCAAATTAAAAAGCAGTAGACTAACATATTTACAGATCACCAAATGCAGCTAACAAGAGAAACTCTAGAGATATATGAAAAACTTATGTGTACATTGCATATAAACACAGGAAACAAACAGCCTACAGAGAAACACACCATCTCATATATACACAGGAGGCTACATGTTTGTGAGTAGGCCTGCTCCAGTCACAGCTAACTTGTTAGTTTTACAAAAAGGGAGTTATTATTACCTGCATTGGAATCACTTGTTTGTGGGACCATTGTCTGAGGCTAGTGACCTGTGTCTGATTAAAACTAAAGAGGGCTGGGCGGTGGTGGCACACGCCTTTAATCCCAGCACTCGGGAGGCAGAGGCAGGCAGATCTCTGTAAGTTCGAGGCCAGCCTGGGCTACCAAGTGAGTCCCAGGAAAGGCGCAAAGCTACACAGAGAAACCCTGTCTCAAAAAGCCAAAAAAAAAAAAAAAAAACTAAAGAGGAAGAGTCTGCAACACATACATTCTGGCCACCAAATCAAGTGGCAAAGGAAGAGAACAAAGTCCAAGACAACAGCCTTGGGTCCTGTTTCCAAGGGGTATGGAGTTTGTAGTATGTGAAATGCCCACATACAGGATAGGCCCATAAGTGAGGCCCACAGCTGAACTGGTCTGAGGACCTTGTACCAAAGGCTGTACAACACCTGTGTCTTCAGGGCTGGGCTAAGGCCCATTTGATAATATTTATTTAAATGTTTTTATAAGTAGAGAAAATATGTAAATAATTTTAAATTATATAACACAAGAATATAAATGATTTTTAAATTATATTACACAGGAATATGTACATGGCATATATGAATTTATTCATATAAATATGTAAATGTATCTGCTTCATTTAGCAATATAGAAGAAAAAATGAATGTTTTCCCATACATATACACACATTTACAAATATACATTTATATATAGAAGCTGGGCATGGTGATGCACACTTGTAATCCCAGCACTCAAGTGGATGAGACAGAAGGAGCACCTGTTCTAAGTAGAGTGAGAGATAATCTTAAGATACCTAAACAAACAAAGCCAAATAACAGATGAAAATAAATGGTTGTGGGGCAGGGGCACCAAAGCATAACTATATGAATACAGAGGTATAAAGTACACATAACTGAAGGAAAGCAGAGAGTCCCGTATGCACACATGAACCTGCCTCCACACTGGGAGACAGTGCACACTTCTGTCATCTGCTGGGAAGAATTCATCCCCAAAATGCACACATAGAAATGCAGACAAGCACATGTTTATGAATAAATATAAATAATATATAGTAGGCATACAAATAAGCACATAAACACATAAATATATAACTGCATTGATAAAATAAACATGACCCAAAGAAGTACATACAACCCCTTATGCATATACAAGGGACCAAGAGACACTTGCCCTCTGCTTGCAAGGATTGGACCCCAAAATAAAGGAATACCTGGCTACTAGGTCCATGTTGCTCTTGACTGAATAATCTCAATGTGTACAAAGTAGAGTGCAGCTTAACAGGCAAGACTGGTGTAGAGGATGGGAAAGATATATTTTAAGGGTAATGCAAATTTCTTGCATCTTGATTGAGATGTTGATTATACAACTACACATATTAGTCATAGCTTTCGCACTATAGAGTAAAAGAAAAGGTGAATAACTCAGTAAGGGTGGCTTTAAAGAAACGTAAGATTGAAGGACGTTTACCTTGGAACCACCCCTTGCTGCAGTGCTTCAAGTTGTGGTTGCCTCTCCTAGACACATCTGTGTTTGCAGTAAGGCTCTAACTGATCTCTGTTGAGCTCCATTCTGGCTCAGGCTATGTGATGTTCAATTTATCTCCCCTTCTAAGGGACATGAAAGCATATTCAGGTAGTTATTATGGACCAGAGTTATAGCAACAATTTTCTGATTCTACAGAGATTACAGTGACTGCTGCAAAGCTTGGAATTAGCAAAGTAACTTGTGGATATCTGAAAATGCTCACCAACGATGTCATGCAGAAAGAGACACTAAAATCTGATGGAAGCAGATGCAGTGATCCACAACCAAGCACTGGGCTGAATTCCTAGACTTCAGTTGAAGAGAGGGAGGAGGCATCACGGGAGCAAGTGAGGTCAAGATCATGATGGGGAAAACCATAGAGACCCAAGCTGGTGGGAGCTCATGGACTCTGGCCTGTCAGCTGGGGAACATGCATGGGACCAAACTAGGCCCTCTGAATCTGGGTGACAGCTTTGTGGCTAGATCTGTTTGGGGAGCCCTGGCAGTGGCACCAGGACTTATCCTGAGTACATGAACTGGCCTTTGGGAACACATTTCCTAGGATGGGATACCATGCTCAGCCTTGACACAGGGGACAGGGGCTTGGTCCTGCCTCAGTTTAGTATGCCAGACTTTGTTGTTTTCCCAAGGGAAGCCTTACTCTCTCTGAGGAGTGGATTGGGGGGGTGTGATGTGGGATGTGGGGAGGCAGGAGAAGGGTAAGGAGGGGGAACTGGGATTGGTATGTAAAATTTAAAAAAAAAACTTTTTAAAAATAATTTAATTTAAAAAAAGAAAAACACTAAACATCACAGACTGCAGTTACAATTATTGAAAGCAAGAGAACTTTAGCTTCATACTTTTTAAACATTATACATAAATCCTTTAACACAAATGCATTTTAGGAAGTGCAACTCCTGATTGCCTGATTTCACACTAGTATAAACTTTAGAAGACTCTTAGAGTGTCTTTAGATATATTCCAAATTAGCACAGCCATATCTGAATGGAATGGCAGAAGTCATAGAGCCAGCACAGCCCCTTGACAAAGATCCAGCAAAGCTGAGCTGCCACGGACTGGCCCACTGGGAGTACCACGACCGTAGGCGGACCAGGTCTTGGGTAGTCAGGAAGGCAAGAATTCGGCGACTGACAGACAACACACTCAAAAGTGGTTTGAATCTGCTGCAATTTTACTTCTGCAAATCAGTAGTTTATATAGGGAAAAGAAAACTATCAAGTCATACAAGGAACAACAAGAGCTTGGCAATAATTCAATTACATCATCTTTAAAAACAGTAAGCATACAATTATTAATCGGCGCTAGACATATCCCTTCACCCACAAGAACTTTATGACCCAAAGAGCAGTCTGTGTTTTTTAAACTTAGTACAGTTCCTAGACTTGTGTAGGCTTCTTGCAGCTGTGTCCTTTATCTTTATCTCAGCTGCTCGCTAGTTTATTATTCATTTTTACTTTTCTGGTTCTCATGACCCATTTAGCCAATTTGGATGCTACAGATCCTCCCTAAGTCTTTCTTCAGTTCTTTACCATATATCTCTCCTAGTATAAAACCTTTATACCTGCTGGAATATGGACTCTTGTACTTTTACACCTGTAAGGGGAAGGAGTTCTGCTGTAGTCCTTAAGTTTTCCATGCTGAACTTCCTCAACAGAGGGGCCCACCATCTGCCTCCTATGAGATAATGTTTTCTGCCATAAATCACTTTAGTTGGGATTCCTAAAGGATTCCTAGTGGGTGAGTGTTCATTCTCTAGAAGTGCCTGAACTATTATACTTTCTATTATGTAGAGGCTTGAGGCTTGAGGTCTTTAAGGAATAGTTCATTCTGCTATATCTAAATAAGGTCCATGTCCAGCTTCCCCTTTCCTCCACAGTTCACAACCCAAGCATTTATTAATTTTGGCTGTGTTTTACAGATTAATTAGAACATTATCAGAAAAGCAGTTATACAGAACCCATAGCCCAGAGAGCTCATGATCTGTGAACCACGTCTCCTTCGAGAAAGGGGCATAACACAAGCACTCTGCCAGGGACCTCCAGGGAGCTTAGTTCTGTGGGACACGTATCTCCCGTCCGCTATTATTAACATAATTGTTCATGTCACACGGACAACACTGGAGTTGGTGTGGCATTTCCCGGTTTTTTTGTTTTTAAGACGCATCTCCAGCAGATCATGCCTCACTGTGTGTAGGGAACGTAGGATAATTTTAAAAAGACAAGGAAATAATAGCACAACCAAAAGAAAAATAAGAATCAATACCCCGATGAATGCAAAGTATTGTGTCCAATCTAGAGGATTAAGAGAGCGGACATCTGACTCAAGATCACAAGCTAAGGCATCCAAAGAGCCACTCTCCAAATTAGCTTTACTTATAGCCGCGATATCTTTCTGTAAAGCTTCCATGTTATGAGTGGTATCTGAATCTTTCCAGACTCCTTGCAGATGATTCTTCACCTTTTCCCAACTTTGACTAGCGTTATAAGGCAGAGGAGTGACACAGATATATTGATATGCAGCATGACATCTAGTCTCTAATCTATTCTGAATATTAGTCAAATCCTGTCCAAGAGCCAGTACCATTTCTTCTAATACATTAATCTTTGCTTTTAATTTCTTATCTATAAGGGACTGTTCTGACAAAGCCAAGGTAACATTCTTATTCAATTCATTAACAAAATGAGCAGTATGGATTTCTTGCACTAAGGCGGTGGTAGCTACAGCAAAGGTGGTAATAATAGCTATTAAGGCAGATATGCCTAAAATTAATGCAGCAACAAATCTCTTAGGTCTAATAAGTGCATGTAATTTTTTCAATATCTGTAAAGCAGAATTTTCATACCAATCCTTCTCCATCAGATCAACAGGCAACATAACATAAGGTGGTCTCTTAACCAAAATCATAACTGATAATTTCTTATCTAAAGTTGAATCAATGTAATTAGTCAAGCGACATGTATGACAAAAAATCCTATAAGAACCACCTACAACAGTAATATCTACATGCATAGGATAACCAAGTAATATAGCAAAGGGATAGCTTACACATGAGCAAACAGCATAAGGAATAGAAACTGTTTCATTAGGCCTTTTCTGAAGAATAACATTAGCACTGGCAGCCAATCTAAATAAATCATAATGCTTAGCATATTGTTGTGTCTTAGGATCTCTAGCAACCCAGATAGGCTCTACATAACCTGGAGTGAACCAGCAATGAAATTTTTCTGCCATTAAATCCTTTGGGTTGTATTTATGGAATTTCTCCATATTATTCTTCAAATATGGATTATAATCATAAGAGCCAGAAGAAGAAGAAAAGTCCCAAATCTCCAAGGATATTCCCAGTGGAGATTGCTTAGTAGCTGAGTGTGGAAAACCACAAGAAAGTCAAGCAGGATATCCATTAAGACTCCCATCCCAGAAATGATTCTTATCCCTATAAGTCTCTTAAAGGAAGATGAAAACTGGGGTATAGCCTTACAAGGATTTACAGGGCAAATTAAGTATCTTTATCCTAAGCATCCCCTTATAGAATTTTTAAGGAAGCTGAAGTTATTTTTCCTACAAAAACCTCTTCTCAGCCTTTGGAAGCTGCTGTCTGTATTTTTACAGATGGTTTCTCTAATGGAAGGTCTACAGTTTACATCTCTGGCAGATCTCCGTTACTTGAAGAAGGAACTCTGATATCTGCACAGCAGTCAGAAATAAAAGCTGTCTTGCTTGCATTTAGATCTGTTTCAGAAAAATTTAACCTTTATACGGACTCAAAATATGTGGTTAATCTTTTTCCAGCTCCTGAGACTGCTCTATTATCAGGACATTCTCATATCTTGCTATTATTACAGGGACTGCAAAATTTAATCAGGCAACAAAAAGAGGTTTTACATAGGACATATCAGGGGATATACTGCCTTGCCAGGACCTCTGAGTGAGGGCAATCATCTAGCAGATGCATTAACCAAGGGATGTATTATGAATATAACTGAAGCTGAGGAGAGTCATAAACTATATCACCAGAATGCTTTGGTTTTAAAAAGGATGTTTAATTACTAGAGAACAAGCTCGACAAATTGTTAAGAATTGTGGGAACTGCCCTCAAATATATCATCCATTAAAAATGGGGGTCAATCCTCGTGGATTGAAGCCTCTGTCTTTATGGCAGATGGATGTCACCCACATTCCTGGCACTGAGCCACATGAGGGCTGCCATCTCTACATGTTATATACTTGGGGTACTTTTAATATCTGTACAGTCTGAGGATATTGAATTGATGGAAAATTCCTTATGAATCATTTATGCCTTCTCTCAGGAATGCTGCTTCTAAGCTTACCCAGGAAAGTCCTGAACACACTCTTCCCCACACACACACTTTGAGGGAGATACCTTATCTACTTGAAGGTCTTCCTTATGCCTTGGAGGTTGTGACACATAAAGAAGCCAGAGGTTTCTTCATTAGGCTATGAGACATTCTTGAAACACGTGTCCCTGTACTTACACTGGAACAAGATATTCAAAACAAATTAAAATTTAAAAGGTCAAAATTCAGTGGGCTAGAGAAGTTGTCCACAGTTGAGATTACAAGCCTCTTCCCGCTGTACACTCAGACAATTACGTGGCATACAACTCTGCCCTACATAGAGAAATATTGATGAGCAAAGTATGGACTGGAAAGATGTTGAAAGTATGAGATGTTAGGACCTCCCTGTCTTAGAAGTTAACTCATGTGGAACCACTACAATGTCATATGACCAAGGAACAACAGAATGCCAGGATTAGACATATAGACAAATTCTATAAAGATATAAATGTGAATATTGATTGTATTATGCCAGAATTTGAAAAATAACTGCAGCAACTTTGGCCTGAGGATTTTTCCTGGGCACTCTGACCACTAAGAGTTAATAATACATTGCTTGAGACATGGCAAATTGCCAGGGTGATTGAAGATTTTGTTTTGGTCTAGTATCCTTGAAGCAACCAAGGCAACCAGCCTGAGCACAGGCTGTCACATGCCTCTAGATTCTCAAAAGTTGGGTCATGGGGTTAATGAGTAAGAATGATAACTCTGTTTATTAATGATGTCAAAACTTGAGGGTAAATGATTGGAAATGATAACTCTGTTCTGTCATAGTTTATTAATGATGACTAAAAGATGAGCAAAAGGAAGTGAAACACATGTCTAAAAACAAAAAAATGATATGATCTATGTTTTGGAACATCATGAATGTATCCCTGCTAACTAACTTCTGTATAAATAAACACTCTGGCTGCTAGTCATTCAGGCTGTAAGATTCTCCCAACCACCATGGCCTGGCTCACTTCCTTCTTCCACTAACTCCTTACACCCCCTGCAGGACCCATCCACCGCCGGGGATCACTCCTGGCACCAAATAGCATTTAACTATGCAAAACATGAAGAACAATCATGGATCCCTGCCATGAGGAGTCCCAAAATCTAATGCTTTGGCATTGATCCATGAATGCTTTTACCACTCAATGTTGCTCTGCAGACACAGTCGTCTCCTTTTATCTTCTGTTGTTTTCTGCAGTTTGAATTACCTGAGTCTGCTGCAATTGAAAAAAAAGTAAATGGAAGCCAATGTGATGGCTCAGTAGGTTACAAACTGAGACCCCACCTCAGAACAAACAGGAAGCAGAACCAATTCCTGCAAGTTGTCCTCTGACCTCCACACATGTACTGTGGCATGCCACATCTACACACACACACACACACACACACACACACACACACACACACACACACACACACTATTCACATGTACACTATAATCAGTAAAATGCAAGTTACAGGGAAAATGAAAAATCTAAAAAATTTTAATTGCACAATTGAATAGTGCAGTACGATCTTTCACTGCACTCCATCCCTCCTGGGATGTGAATCACCTCTTTACCCAAAGTATTTCTCCTGTTTATATTACCTGCCCTCAAGCAGTGTGTGCTTTCAGATATACTACCACACAATTTCAATGTTTGTGCTCATGGTACTGCTATGCAATAGTCTAATGCCACATCACACTGATGAGTGAATGATCTCACCCCATTTCATCTCAGAGGTATCAAATCATCTTATATCATCAGAAGAAAAAAATATAGAGAATAAGATGTTTACTGATGAAAGCATTCATATAACTGTTTAAAATAATTATATTTTGAGAAATCCAAAGTTTAAGGTAATCTAAAAATAAATTTAAGTACAGTTTAAAAGTATAAAGCTTTTATTTTCTAAAATTTTATGAAAGTGTTTAAAAATATACAAAAGATGAAAGACTAGTCTAAAGAGTAGTACTAGGTGTGGTGGCAGAAATTTCTAATACTGGCACTCAGGAGACTGACACAGGAAGACCATGAATCTAAGGGTCGTCCAAGGTATGCAGGAAATGAGTTCAAAGGCCAGCCTGAGCATAGGCCTGTCTCAAAAGAACATGAGGTGCGATGACTGTCTGTCCTCCTTTCAACTGTAAATGCTTTTATGTATTCACTTTGTTTTTTAATGTATATTCATGTCACTAGAAATGGGAGAAAGAACTGGGCATTGGCTAGCTATGTTGTCTGAGAAATTCTCCACAGAGCCCTCTTCTCAGGAGAAGCCATGGTCTTGACTTAAGCTGCATTCCTCATCAAGATGAAGCAAAGTTGGGGTTTGCCCTGGAAAGGGAAAAATAGAAGATTTTGTGGGTGGACTGGGGGTGGGTGGAACTTTGAACAGGAGGAAACGGGTTGGAATGGAGGGAAAGAGTTTGTGGAGAGACAATAGGAATTGAGGGGTGGGCTTTTTGGTAGTGAGATAGAAACCTAGTACAATGCAAAATCCCAGGAATCTTCAAGAGTGACCCAAAGAAAGACTTCTAGTAATGGGGGATACGGAACCTGAACTAGCCATCTTCTGTAACCAATCAAGCAGTGGGACTGGAACTCCAATCCAGCCACAAAACTTTTAACCTATAATCTGTCCTACTTGTAAGATGTGCTGGGGTAAAGCCAACCAATGACTGGTCCAACCTGAGTCCTATGCCACAAGAGGGAGTCCATGCTTGACACTACCTTGATGGCCAGGAACCAGGGCCTGGGCAGTCCAGAGACCTAAGGTAGAACCAAACATGACTGGCAGCAAAAAAGTCAAAGAAATCATTACTAATGATAATCTGCTATAGTCATAGATGGAAGCCTAGCATAATCGTCACCAGAGAGGCTTCATCCAGCAACTAATAAGAGCAGACATAGAGACCCACAGCTAAACATTAGGCAGAGTTCAGGAAATCCTGTAGAAGAGGGAAATCCTGTTGAAAATGGGGAAGAAGGATTGTAGGAACCAGAGGGGTCAAGGGCACCACAGGAAAACCCACCGAATCAGCTAACCAGGGCTCATAGGGGCTCACGGAGACAGAACTAACAATCAGGGAGCCTGTATGGATATGACCCAGGTCCTTTGTATATATGTTATTGTGTAGCTTGGTGTTCTTATGGGACACCTAACAGTAGAAGTGTGTACTATCTCTGACTTTTACCTGCTTTTGGGACCCTTTTTCTCCTACTGGTTTGCTTAACCAGCCTTAATATGAGGGGATGTACCTAGTCTTACTGCAACTTGATATGCCACATTTGGTTGATTTTTCTGTGAGGCCTGCCCTTTTCTGAAGAGAAACAGAGAAAGAGTGGATCTGGGGGAGAGAAGATGTGGGGGGAGGGGTTGGGAGGAAAGGAGGATGGAAAAACTTTGGTCAGGATGTTATATATTCTTGTGGGCCACAAGGTGGGAAGTAAAACATTCCTGAGGAGGCAGAGAACCACTTGCCCAGGGAAAGAAAAGGCAGGCATTTTCTGTAGACAAGAATAGAACAGCATGGCAAGAGAGAAGAGAGGACAACGGAGGTTCCATAGAGGGTAAAGCAGATCTTGGAGAGAGTTTTCTGAGTGCCAGGAGTAGAGAGCAGCAGAAATGGAGAAAGAGGATACAGAGGACGAAGATGAGGCTGGAAGCATAGGAGTTTAGTCGTTAGCAGGACTGAGCTAGGGAACTGGACGGAACTGTAGTTATGAAGACAGGATTTCATCCCAGAGAAATAACATAGATGGATACAGAGCTTGGCATGTCTAGAGTTATTCCTGCCTTGAATGCTACAGCTGAATTGATAGAATATTGTCTTAGAGGAATAACATTAACAGACATAAGAACATAGTGTGGGTAGATTTTTTTCCCTCAGATGTCCCACGCTGGACGTAGCTGACCCCTGGGACACTGGGTACTCTATATCTGGCACCTGAGCATGGACTTGAACCCTGAGCCCTCAGATTCAGCTGGGCATGCTTACTGATGGAAGGAGGGCTCAGAGGGTCCGAGAATGCCCTCTCCCAACCAGTTGTAAACAACTCTGCTCTGATTACACATATAGCCTTGGGTCCTGGGAAGGGCTAGAGAAGGTAGGTAGGGAAGGATCAGGGGAGGAGACTCCATCTACCCCACAAACACTGAAGGTTTTCCTCAGTCTTTTCATTCTTTTGTTTGTTTGTTTGTTTGTTTGTTTTGTTTTTTGTTTTTTTGTCTTTTCATTCTTGTTCTCTACTGCCTGGACCAATTTAAAGTCTTCTTTAGTTCACCGACTCTTCAGTCTGTGTGTGCAACAGTCTGCATGGGAGACTATTACATTTTTTATTTCATTCATTGTATTCTTCAGGTACTAAATTTGTCTGTGGTTATGTATTTTAATGAATTATTTTTCTTTGTTGAATGTGTTTCTTAAAATATATTCTGTCCTGGGTGTGGTGTATGTGTGTGAGTGTGCCATGTGTAAGCCTATGGAGGCCAAAGCAGGATGTTAGATGTCTTCCCCCATCATTCTCTGCCTAATTGCCTTGAGACTGAATTGGAACCTTGCTGTTTTGGGGTATGGGAGCTTTCCAGCAAGCTTTTGGGACCTACCTGTCTTCAATCCTCCAATGCAGCCACGTCTGGCTTTTAGCCTAAATATATGAGAAAAGAATGGGAAAGAAAGAAGGAAGGAGGGAAAAAGAAAGAAAGGAAGGAAGGAAGGAAGGAAGGAAGGAAGGAAGGAAGGAAGAAAGAAAGAAAGAAAGAAAGAAAGAAAGAAAGAAAGAAAGAAAGAAAGAAAGAAAGAAAGAAAGAAAGAAAGAGTACACACAAAGGCATGGATGCAGGACTCTCAAAAATTAGGCACACTTACATGCCTTAACAGTGGTGTGTGTGTGTGTGTGTGTGTGTGTGTGTGTGTGTGTGTGTGTGTGTGTGTGTGATTGTTATGTCTTTAGAAGTTACATTTCTCAAATAACGTAATCTATACCTAAATCTCAAGGTAATATTTTTTTAAATGTTGGATGTAACTATTTTTAGTCTAAAACTTTTCTTTTGTAAATGGCATAATGTGCCTTCTGAGAGGCATTGTACAAGCTCACACATAATGTATCATATAGAAATGAACCAAAGAGGCTCAAAAGTATTCTTAGGTTACAAGGAGCTCAAGGTATATGTTTTCACTGTAAACATTATAATCTTGTCTGTATGATTTTCTTGGAAAAAATAGAGATTTACACATGAGGGGGAAAAGTGCTGAAGAAGTTAAATTCTAAGGTCATGGGTATTTTGACCTTAAGCCTGATTTATTAACAGTTTTCAGGAGGTAACTAAACTCCTCTTGAGTATGAGGAGACGTTTTGCATCTGTAAGAAGAGAGGAGCTGGACATGCACAGAGCTCTATACCAACATGCTCACAAGTCAGGAAAGACTCATTATCAGGTGTGATGGTTCACAAGATGACATGTCCCACAGTCGCACACATTTGAATACTCAGTCCCTAATTGGTGGCACTATTTGGGTAGGTCTAGGAGGTGTGGCCTTGCTAGAGGAAGTATGTCACTGGTGGTTGGCTTTGAGGTTTCAAAACTTCACACCACTCTCAATTACTCTCTTTGCTTTCTTGCTTTGGAGTAAAATCTCAGCTTGCTACTCCAGCCACCATGTCCTCTATATCCCCTCTACAGCATACTCTTACCCTCTCTATCCATAAGCCCAAATAAACTCTTCCCTCAAGTTTATCTTGGTGGTGGTATTTTATACTGCAACAGAAAAGTAGCTGATACACGTGGTGTGTACATCTTGTTTTACTTAGCTGTGTATATCATATATAAATAAGTCCAGGAGATAGAGGTCTTCTGAGATGTAAAAAAGGTTGTCTGTGTGTGACAAAAGACATAAGTAAACTAGTAAGTATTGAACATGAAATTTTTGTTGCATTGTTGGAACACAACAATGGTCAGAACTCAGTCCAAGAATGGAGTTGTGTAAAGAGAATTCTGAGTGCTTGTGAGAATCTTCCAAGGAAACAAAGCAAGAGGCTTGTAACCCAAGTTTCTTCAAAACAGAATTGTTCTTGGAATGTGTTTTTATGCTCCTCCCAGGTGTAGCAGACAGGAGTGAGTTTACTTAGATCGCTTATTATTGCTTGCTATTGTTATTCAATTAAATGTTACCAGGCCTAGTCACAAGCTCTCTGCCTGAAATCTGTGCATCAAATATAAGCTCTCAGCTACCGCTCCAGTGCTATGCCTCCCTGCCTGCCACAGTGTCCCCTACCATGACTGTCATGAACTTACCCTCTGAAACTGTAAGCAAGCCCCCAGTTAAATTATTTCTTTTATAAGTTGTCTTTGCTGTGGTTTTCTCTTCAAAGCAATAGAAAAGTAATGAGCCTTCTTGACCCTGTCTCTTCTATCAATACTGCTGCATACGGGGCCAAATCAAACATATGAACTTTGGAAGTGCTGTATTCATCTCTAGCAGCAGCATTTATTTTGCTGTTTGTCTTGTTGTGTGTCACCTGAATGGCTTCCTCCAAGTCTCATTCTGAAGCGCAGGCTTTGTGCACTAGAAATGTTGATGTCGAAGGCAGCCTGGCACAAGTGGATAGTGCATGTGTTTTGTCTACTGAGTCTGAGATGGGCTAAGAAGAAGGAACTACAGAGATTCTTCTCTGCGGCAGGTAGGCCATGATTTCTTGACAGTCAATTAAAGCATTTGTATGTACTAAAGTACTTAATGTCAGAGAGATCCAACATTTTAGACTGCTAAAGGTTGTTTCATTTCCAGGTATTTTATGAGTTTTGGATTTTATACAGCAAATTTCTTCCAAGTGACAAGCTCCTTTGTAAATTATCCAGGCTCATCTAGGTTTTGGCAAATGTGTTATGACTATACCCACACTGACACACAGAGGCATATTTATTTATACATGCATTTTTAATGATTATATCCTTATAATATTCATTTTTAGTTTCCCCCCAAAACCCTACTATAGTAAAAGAAAACAGGTAATTTGAATGGGCAAAAAGAAGTGGATAAGAGATAGCAGAGGTATGAGTACTTTTTTTTCTATTAGTTCTTGAAAATTTTCATACAAGATGTTTTAATCATATCTACCCTCCCTCCCCAACTCTTCACAAATCCATCTCCACTTCCTTAACCACCCAACTTTGTGCCCTCTCTTTTTTTTTTTCCATGAAGGCCATTTTGTTCTGCCTAAATATTTGTGGATGTGTAGTCCTCCCCTGGAGTATGGTCAACTTATCACTCTTTGGCTAAGGATGAAACTTAGTACTTAGCTCCTCTCTCCATGCTGAGGTTTGGTCTGGCTTATGCCTGAGCCTGTCTTATGGTACCCAGCTCCCTTCTCCATGGTAGGGTTTGGTCTGATTTTCACTGCACAGGTTTCATGTTACCTAGCTCCATTATCTGTGCTGGAGTTTGGTTTGGTTTACACCTGCACAAGTGCATGGCTTTTTAGAGTTGATAACCAGGAGTAGTGAGCCACAGAGAGGAGAAATGTCTCTAGAAGAATGCAGAGAACTCTGTTGAGTTGGAGAGGGAGCGCAGGTGTCACAAACAGGAGGCTGAAGGAAAGTTTGAATAATGAATAGGCCCAAATCTGACTCCTGCAACCAGGCATCTCTGCTTTCCAGCCCCTTGGAAAAAGACACAACATGAAGAAATTCGCCTCAGAGTTTTCATAGATACAGGGAACTGAGCACAAAAATAGAGATGAAGTCAAAGTCTGAAAAAGGACAAGTGTTCAGAAATGCCAACAGCCCACCTCAATCCTCCCACTGAAAGGGAAAAATCAGTAGCCATCTTGAGAGATGCTCTCCCTCCCTCCTCTAAAGGTATTTGCTGACCAGCAGTTTTAGAACTGACCAGAAGTTGAACTTATGGGAAGATAAGGCTGAAACAATAAATCTATATATCCTGGGCTTGGTAAAACAAGATACAGTGAGTAATGGGCTCAACTGACCAGAAGTTGAACTCAGGGGAGAGTAGGACTGGAACAATAAATCTGAATGTATATATGCAGGACATAGGGAATAAAAAATTATGTCTCTGTAGATACCCTGAATCCTGTTAGTTATCAGTAACCTCATGCTTATAGTTCAGCCAGTAACTTCAAAGAACTGCCTCACCCCTAACCCCCTCATCCAATCCCAAGCTGCATGTAAACCTTTCCTATATAAACCCCTTCAAGTGAGTGCTGGGGCTGTCCTCCTCTACCCACTGTGTCTGATGTTGGATGAGGACCAAGCCTAAGCTTGCTTGCTATCAATTAACCCCTTTGTGTTTTGCATCAGATATTGTCTCTGTGGTGGTCTTGCTCGGGGGTCTTGCATCGCAGGTACAACACCATCATGTTGTTTTGTTGTTGATGTCATTGTTGTTTCTCCTTTATCATAATTTCTTTATTGATTCGTTGAGAATTTCACATCATGCATCCTAATTCTGCTCACCTTCCAGTCTCTCCCATATCTTCCCCTCACCCCTGCAGCACCCTCCAAAAGAATTTTTTTGTTGTTGTTTTTTTTCAAGACAGGGTTTCTCTATGTATCCCTGGCTGTCTTGGAACTCACTTTGGCATCAAACTCAGAGATCCACCTGCATCTGCCTCCTCAGTGCTGGGATTAAAGGCCTGCGCCACCATCACCCATCCAAGAAAATTTTTAAAAAAGCAAAACAAAGCAAAACAAAGCAACAAGAGCAAACCAAACCAAAAAACCCTCTTCACTTCTCCATCTTTCTCGCCTCTCTAGCATCTCTTCATTTGTCTTGGTGACACTGGGAGCAGTATGTCACACAGTACACTCTTTTGTCCAATCAGCTTTACTAGCAAATGTTCAATGTAATGAGTCATTGGTCTGGTTCAAGGCCTCTGCTTTCTGGAACACCATCATCACTGGATCCTCACTGAAACTTCTTTGGGATATCCTGTGGCTGCCCTAAGTCATGGAGATCCTGTGGGTTTCCTTCCACAGGATCAGTCCCTTCACTATCTCCAGCAGGTCCTAGATTGGAGTAGATGTTACGGTGGGCCAACACAAGGCCTGGCTATAGGTCTAGGTAGTAGCTGAGTTGAAGTTAGGGCCACTGGGGCCACTTGCCTCAGGTGAAAGGGTGGAGCCAGCTCCAAAATGCCCATGTCATCAAGGTCAATGCTTCTTTGCCTGTGGTGAAGGGTGGGGCCATCTCTTTCAAGTACAAGGGCCAGCTCTGAGAAGGTCAAGGCCAGCTTTCTTGCTGCAGCATCCAATAAGAAGCAGGGCCAGCTTTTCCAGGACCAGCGAAGGGTGGAACAGTTCAGCATGGCCCTCTGATTTCATCAAGCATAGTTCCTATGGTCCCCTGATGTGACATAGGCCACAAATGTCAATACAGATACCAGCCACAGCTGGAACATGGATGCAGACATGGCCCTCAGCAGCAGCTCAGGCCTGGATGACCTCCTGGCTCCAGGTGGAAGCACTGGCCACTCATATCAGGATTGACAGTGACCGTGTTGGAGGAGCAACAGGTGGCAATTGACTTCAGGGAATGGGCCCACCAGAAAGTAAACCTCTGATGGGTGAATCTTAGATAGGAAAGGCCCCCAAGACCCTTGGTCCCAGAATGCCTCTTGCTACTGCTGTGTCTTTACATGTTTGCTACTGCCATTTTTCTCTGATATCTGGCACGGTGTGGATGGGTGTGGGGAGATCCCCACTGCCTGTAATGTGCTGTGTTTATCTGTAACACAAATTGTTAGAGGTCTTATTAATAAAAACAAACCCAAGAGCCAGGTATTGGGGTGAATTCTGAAAGATCAGAGAGACAGAACTAGCCACAGCTAATCTCACCTCGCCAATTCCTCAGCTGATCTCATTTCCTCAAACTGGAAACCTCTGTGTCCTCATCTGAATGGATCTCAGCTGAACTGCTGCTCATAAGCCTAAAAGCTTAACAGACTCTAGTTCCTGGTTTTCACACCTTATATACCTTTCTGCTTCCTGCCATCACTTCCTGGGATTAAAGACGTGTGTCACCATGCCTGGCTGTTTCCAGTGTGGCTTTGAACTCACAGAGATCCAGATGGATTTCTGCCCCTGGAATGCTAGGATTAAAGGTGTGTGTGTGAGTGCCACCATTTTCTGGTCTCTACATCTAGTGGCTGTTCTGTTCTCTGACCCCAGACAAGCTTATTAGGGTGCACAATATTTTGGGGAACACGATATCACCACATTTATTTCATGGAAATATCCCGTTCTACTGAGCATTTTTACTTGTGTATTATTATGAAAATAATTTCCTCCTAAGCTATACTGTTTAACTGAAGCAATGATTTTATATAATAATAATGTCAGTTTAAATAGAATTTTGATGATTGGGAGTTTTTAATATATATAATATGTTATAAATATAGACAGAAGTTAGCTTAATGGAAAATTAATATATGTAAAGGTAGGATAAAGTGTTGTCTCTGCTTCTGATAACCCAGAGGCTACAGAGGGTAAAAAATAAAACAAGGATATGTCATATACATGAGTTTCTATTGAGGAGCCATATAGACTGTACCTTAGGTTGATGATTAAGAAAAACAATTGAGTTCCAGAAGCCCAGTTAGCTTAAATTCTTTTAATTTTAGTGTTGAGAGATGTGTTTATAGGTTTTGGTGTGTATCATAGCTAAAACAGAGCATGAAAATAACTTAGGTTAAGATATTTTTGTTAATGGCTCTGAGGTAGAAAATCTTGGAAAACAATTTAAAGTTTAAAAAGGCATTCTTTTATAGCTGAGCAAGGGACTAGTTAAGGTCAGGCAACAAGAACAAAGCAGCCCAATTATTACTATCTGAGGGGCCTTTCTTGGTAGGATTGGCTGGTAGCCAAACGCAATGATTAATTCCTTATTAATCCCATTTCTGCCCTCAGCTTCCTGTTAGTGAGTGGGTATGCATCTGGAAGATTTAAAATAGAGCTGACTATTTTTCATACATAAAAGTTTAGATCTGTGATTCTTTTAAGATTTCATATAAGATTACCTTTTGAGATAAGTAATAAAATGATTGGTCCTTTCTTTGTAACTGCAAAATGCAGCCTGCCAGCAAAAGAACTGGTTGAGGAAAATGCCTTGCTTGCTCACACACAAGTTGCTTGGGTATGAATGGATGTGGGTTCTTGGGAATAATTTGCTCTTCACCTGTAATACATAAACGTTTAATCGTGTAAGGGATATGGGAAGTATGCTGTTTTTCACTTGTATTCATTGTAATATTCCCTTAAAAAATAGAATGTAACCACATTGTAATCTTTATATTGCTTATAAACTATAAGGCGAAAAATAAAGACATGAGAAAAAGAAAACACCAGGAAAGATGTAGAAGGAAAGTCAGAAGAAAGACATCAAGATAGACAGAAGAGAAACATCAGAAGAATAGAGTAGAACAAGCAACAGTAAGAATAATAAAATGAAGAAAGAAGCTTTGGCCCTCAGAAAAGTCCTTGTGTGTCTGTTTGTCTGTCCTGCAGTTCACCTGCTCTGCATCTCTTCTTCAGTTTCTCTGACATGCTGAAGTCTTGCCATTCATCAGCACCCTAGGTGAGATTCTGACATGTTGGAGATGTGTGTGTGTGTGTGTGTGTGTGTGTGTGTGTGTGTGTGTGTGTGTGTGTGTGTTTACTTTTTGAGCCAGCCCCAGAGAATTAAGTTTGGCACCTAAGAATTAAGTTTTACTCTCTCAGAGAGAAAAGTCAAAGTCCAAGTCCACTGACTCTGTAAGCTCCCTCCAAACTTTGTGCTGCTGGAGGCTGGTCCTCACAGCAACAATACAGGATGGCTCTGGTGGTGTCATGGCCCCTGGACACCAACAAGACCACAAGGTGCAGCCTCAACCCTGGGCTTCTGTGTGATCTTTGGTGGCAATACGGGCCTCAGATTTCAACACAGACCCAACTGCAATAGGACCATGAACCCAGACATAGTCCACAGTAACAGCCACTGCCCTATATGGCAGCACAGGTCACTCAGATTACCACGGCCCCAGACCTTGGGCTTCTGCATGGCCTATGATGGTAGCAGGAGCCTCAGACATAGCACAACACAGATCATAGCTGCAGCAGGGTCATGGACCCAGACATGGTCCTCAGCTGCAGTTCTGGCCCAGACTTCACCATAGCATTGGGTAGCAGTGCAGGCCACTCAGATATGCATGGCCCCGGCTACAGCACACTCTTTGGACACCAACATGGACTCAGGTGGCCAACTTGACTCTGCACCTCCACACAACCCTCAGGGGCAACAGGAGTCATGGGTATTAACCCAGACTCTGGCTGCTATAGGGCCATGGACACTGACATGTCCCTCAGAAGCAGCTCAGGCCTGGACATTACCATGGCAACAGGTAGTAGTATGTGTCATTCAGGTCTGTATATCCCCAGCTGCAGCATGGTCCTTGGGCATCAACATGGTCCCAAGTGGCTGATCAGACCCCAGGCAACCACACAGCCTTTGGTAGCAACAGGAGCCACAGATATTAACTCAGACCCAGCTTGCTGTAGGGCCACAGACCCAGACATGGCCCTCAGCTGCAGCTCAGGGCCTCGTGTGGCAGCACAGACCACTCAGACCAGAATGGCTTCGGTGATGTCATGGCCCTCAGACATCAACAATGTCACACATTGTGACCCACACCCCTGGCTTCCTTGTGGCCTTTGGTGGCAACATGGGTCTCAGACATTAACACAGACCCTGGTTGCTGTAGGGCCACAGACAGGGCCCTTGGCAGCAGCTTAGGCTTGAATAAGCACAGGCCACTCAGATCATCCTGGTTCCAGCAGTGTCCCTCAGACACCAACATGTCCACAGGTGGCAGTCCAGATGTTGAGCATCCTTGGGGCCTTTGGTGGCAATATGGACCATGGATGTCCACATAGACCCTGGCTGTGGTAGGACCATGGACCCAGACTTGACCTTTGGCAGCAGCCCAGGTCTGGATGTCACCATGGCCCATGGCAAGAAGGCCTACACATCAGCCGACTACTCACTGCCCTCATTTCTTCCATTCTGTCTCTTTCCACAGCACATGGACTATTTTACTTTTTCTCTTCCATTTCTCAACCACATATTTTCTAATCATAATGGGATCTACCTGCCCATCACTGCAAGGCTTCTGGCTGTCCCATGGATGTCTAGCACCCTCCTAAGCAGAACTGCATCAGGGGAAGGGAGGGAAGAACTGTGGTTTTCTTCCCTAATCATGTTTGCAAATGAATTAAACAGTGAAGTATAAACTTAATCCCAGAATAAACAACTGAAACAGCTCTTAAAGGGACTCAGGTCTAGGACTAAACTGGTGTGCCTGGTTCAATGAAACTGTCCAGGACACTTCTAAAAGCCCAACTCAGGTATGTGTATTATTTGGATAAAAATAAAACTATTTAAAGTATAAAACTTAAAATTTTTACATGAAAGACAACGTGGGTTATTGGTTTCTTCTTTCCTTCCTTCATCCCTTTCTTTTTTCTTTTTCTCTTCCTTCCTTCCTTCCTTCCTTCCTTCCTTCCTTCCTTCCTTCCTTCCTTCCTTCCTTTCTTCTCTCTCTCTCTCTCTCTCTCTCTCTCTCTCTCTCTCTCTCTCTCTCTCTCTTTACATCATGGTTATATGAGAAGAAATCATGGCTTGAATGTGGCAGAGGACAACTCTAGAGGCAGTTCTCTTCTTCCATCTTTACATGGGTTTCTGGAATCAAATTCATATTGCCCGGCTTGAATGGCCACCAACTGTATCTACTGAGCCATCTCACAAGCCCATGGCCTATTGTTTTGGGGCTTTTTCTGAAAGATTTAAAATCACCTAGATGCAATCTTCATTTCAAATGCAAACAAAAAAGATTCAAGAAGTCTCACTTTAGCATATTTGAAATGTTTTTGCATTTATTTATTTTTCTGGTTCTGTGGATGGAATAACCTAACCATAACAACTAACTGTAATAATAAATGTAAATTACACTTTTTTAAAAAGGGAAATTATATATATATATATATATATATATATATATATATATATATATATATATACCTCCCTTTTGACCAGTGACTTTAACCAGTATGTCTTTGCAAAGAGAACAGGTTGAAAAATGGGTATGGATGGAGTTTTTAACAGGAGAGCAGAGTTACTACAACCAAAGCACTCTGATGAACAAGCGCATAGACTCCCTCAATGGGATTACACTCTCGAGGTGTAAACATTTTCATTCCTTCCAGTTTGGTTGCTTCATCCTTGCCACTTAGCCTGAACATGGCTGGGCTTTTCTCTTCTGGCAGACAAAGGCCTTGCTGCCTGAAATAAGCTTCTTGGTCAGATAGATGAAGCATGTGGAGTTTTGTTCTAATTACTTGGTGTATATAAATTATAAGCCCCTTGTTCTTGGGAGCACTGGCAATCTCTCTCACTTTATTGAATGTACACAACTGAATATAGAGAGCCACCTGTCTCCCTGCGGTATGCAGCTGGCTGGTCACTGTAGTCATTGAGTCTATTCTTCGGGTCTCCAATAAAGGCACGCACCATAAAGACACTCTCTCTGTTAGATCTGGATTTCACAAAATGGTACACAAGAACACTCTGGGGAGTGTGACGTGTTCTTGCTGCAGGGCAGTATCTGTCACAAAAAGAAGACTGCTCTGCATTGTGCATGAACACACTTTATCCATTCTGATAGTTCCTGGAATACATCATTTTGTATTTTCTTCTCTTTGCTCGTCTTTTGCTATTGTCCTTCTAATTGATGTGATGTTGCCAGGTAACCTCATGAGATATGGTATAAACAGACATCCAAGGAGAGTATCATGTGTTGCTAACTGTATTCCACATGAAACAGAGCAGCTCAACATTCTATTTATAGAGCACTAATGGAGCATACCTCCATAGGCATGGTGCCTGGAGGCTTCAGTGTGAAGTGACTTTGCAGTTGACCAAGGGGTTTGTTCTGGGTAGTGTACTTTTATTTTTGTATATAAACAACTCCATATGTTTTGCAAAGCTGAGTTAGGACTGTCATTTTATTTATATTCTCTCTCACTCCTCCCTCTATTTGGGATCAAAATCAGGGTCTCCTGAATCCTAAGTAAGCACTCTATCACAGTACAACACCCAAGCACTGAAGTTTGATTATTAAACTTTATTGTTACTAGTATTGTTGTTGTTGCTGTTATTGTTATAAGGTACCAGAAGAAAAGAACTCCTGAGAGGCCTGAACAAGATGAATGGAGTCTTTATTTACTGACAGTGGGGCTGTTCCAGGCAGATAAGCAGGAAGCAGCCCCAACCTCCAGTTGGTTTGAGTTTTTAAGAGCAAAAACTGCAATTGTTATGTACACAGAAAGCAAATGTTTACAGAAGTGGAGAGATAACAGTTAAAGGATCAGGCAGTTAACCTTTAGCTCAAGGTCACACTGTATAGGAATTTAGGGCTGTTCCAGAGACCAGTTCTACACAAGATTGTTTTAGACTTGGAGTATTTTTAGGAATACTTTCATGAGATGGCATAGCTGCAGGTCAGTAGCCTGCCACAGCTATTATCCTCTGTGATGAAATAATAGGTAGGCCTTTCTTGGTCTATGAAATAATTCAAATACATAATTTTTCTATAGCTCAATATTTAATATTACTAAAGCAAATTACATTGCAACTTAATCTCTTTTCCAAAACAGAATAAGACTAGGTACTTTCTTGTCACCGTATGTAATGCCTAACCAATGCCATTTAAAGAAGGAAGCTTTTATTTTGACTTATTGTTTCAAAGAGTTTTAGCCATCAAGATCAGGATGGCATGGTGGTAGAAGTGGTTCAGTCAGTTCCTAGTGGTGGAAGGACAAGGTGGCTTCTTACATCACAGCAGGCAGGAAGCAGAGAACAGTACCAGAAGCAGGCTAATAACATGGTGTTACTCAAAGACCCATTTCTGCCATCCAGAATCCTTATCTCAAAGGTTTCCATTACTTCCCAAAACATTACCACCAACTAATGGCCAAGAATTCAAACCCAGGAGCCTATGGGGAACACTTGGCCTTCAGTCTATATCACCTTCCATAGTAGATTAAGGCTCCTTAAGGCATGTTGCTAGAGAAAGGAGGAGTTTTAGTAAGGTTCTCTGCCATGTACACATTTGAGCTGTGAATGTGTACACTGCTAATGGAATGGCATATGTGTGCTAGTAACTTGGCAATCCTTTCCTTCTCACCTCCCCCATGGTTGTTCAAATTTTCGAGAAAGGAAGTTTATAGTTGTATGGTAAAAGCTTATTATCCTTTCTATGGCCAAAGTAAGCACTAGAATCCTTGACCAAGCTTTGTATCATTTTTATAAGAATCAAATTAAAGGGTATATATGGGAATTTAGATCTTTATTTCTCATCAAATTTTTTCTTTGTTTCTTTTTATGATTTTTCCATAGAGGCAATATTTTCTAAACTTAGCAAGTTAAGTGGCTAGCAATTAAGTGAGGTTGTGGTTCCCACGTTAACTCACCTTCAATGAATCCATGTCTTTGGCCATAGCTAAAACCTACTTGGAAAGGAGATTTCTGGGAATACCCCTTGTGCACTAGTTATGGCCCAGAACTGCAGAACAACTGTGAGGTCGACCACCCACCACACATAATGCAAACTGAGCACTCCCAGAAATATTGTCCATCAAATATTTGCTATGCAAGCTGAATGTACCCAGATGTGCTCTTGCCACCATTTTCCCTCTTGAATTATAACCTTCAACTGAACATGCTCAGTAGCATCCACCTAACTGAGCATGCTTGGATATGCTTGTCCCTGAAGTACTTTCCCATAGGTACAGGCTTTCCAGATAAATTCCCTATACTCCCCTGTCCAGTGAATACATGGTCTTTCATCATTTCTCAAGCTCTTCTTACCTGTTGCAGGTAATTTTTCTCCACTTTCTAAAAGGCCATACTAGTTTTGACTTCCTATTCATGGGATGCAAGCCCATTATGTGGGTTAAGACTCCTGGTTTTGTTTTTTGTGGTGTTGCTTGGTTGGTTTTTGTTTTGCTTTCTTTTTTTGGAAACATAATATACACTCGTCACACAGAATGTTTCAGCTTTTATTTTAAACTGAAATCTGCAGTTGATTAGCAAATTTCTGCATTTCTTGAGAAAGCATAAAACCTACATTTTACAATTACACTAAATTGAATGAAACCAAATTTACACTTTTAAATGTTAGAAGGGTAAAGACAAACAGCATAGTTTACACAAAGACTGTAAGAATTAACATGGAATTATAAATTTTACTCCTGTTTGGCTTGTTTGCTTATTTCCTCTATGTATTATCTAAGACATAGAAGGTAGCTATAAGACATACTGTCTGGACTCCCAAATCTCACAAAAATAGTAGTGGCCTTAGAGGTGATAATCAGGGACTTAGAAAGCCAGAGTGACATTGATGCTGAGTCCTCTTTCTGAAAACTAGGTTTTCAGTGTCTATACCTGGCTGTGAGGGACAAAATAATATTCATACCTGTGTTTTTTCCAGCAGCATCCAGAGACTACAGGACAGACACAGATCCATCCCCAGTAGGGGTGATACAATAGACAGAAAACTTCATGGACCTCCCTCTGATCTGTGTTGTTGCTGTGTTTATGAAGACCAAATTTCCAGCTAAAGTGACATGGCATGGCTTGGCATCTGTGGTCAAACTTCCATGTCATTTACCATCATCCTGGACAATCTAAAGGTCACTAAGTTATAAAACACTATTTTTGAAAAATTACAGAGCACTCATACAAGAATTCAGTTTTAAAGAAATATCTGTAGAATGCTACTCAGAAATTTGAAGACTATTTGAACACATTCCAGACACCTCTGAAGGCTCAGCAAAGGCCGATTCTGAGTCCGTGATGGCCATGGTTCAAAGGCATGACTGTTGGAAAGCTTTATTTTGAACAATTTACTGTTATTTGCACTCAAGACACACAGCCTTAGATTCACTTTCTCAGCTAATACTTGAAAATTATCTTCATTTTCCCACAACCCTAAGAACTAAAGAACCAATTCTCATTCACCAAAATCAGAGAGGAGCTTGGGCTCCCTCCTTCTGCATACTTTTGAAGGGTGTTTTGAATATAAATTACTGAGAAAGTGGCTTGAATGCCAAATTAGGTAAACAAAATCTCCTGGTAACACTCGTGTTACACATAAAAGAGAGCTTTCCCATAGAAAACAAACTTTAAAATCATTCATTCCTTCCTGTCATTCATCCTAAACACACCGTTTAAGACAGTGCAGTGAGTGATGGGTCTGGTTGTCCCAGGCCTTGTGTCTGAGGTGTGAACTGCAGAGGACTGGTCAGACTCCTCCTCCAAGTTTGTCTTTCACAGGTAGAGAAAAAGGATATAAAAGCAGGTACCAGCTGATCCCCGTGGGAAACCAGAAACATGTTCCCACGGCTTCCAGAGGCAAGCCCGGAGAACTGAACAAAGCTTAGGACTTCCCTGTGGTTAGAGTGTAAGCAAGGGTCTAGCCAAGAAAAAGCTTGGGGTGTGAGGCGGGTCCCACTTGGGGCTGTCACTGAAGGGAGGTCCTGGAAGAACAGTCAGGAAGTGAAACCAAGGATGGAACAAGTTGCATTTTTTGTTTTTACAGTCCTCTAAGTAGCCTATGAGATTAAGACACATGTATTATTTATAGAGTTCTTTCTCCTCAAAAACTGCACACACAAACAATTACAATGGTCCAAGTCGTATGAGACCGGTGAAGTCCATGAGGGATGTTTTGGAGTACTTTACAGAAACCACAAAGGACCAATATGTTGTTAACAGCTCTTGGCTGGTGCACCCCACTACAGAAGCAGCTCTCAGAAACTCGCTGGATACCTGGCTCCTCAAGAGGGCGCTGGAACCTGGCTCTGGTGATTTCTCTTAACTCTTGGCCCTTGCAGCCTCTGTGATCGTCTTTAGGGTGAAACCAGAGGTTGGAAAGAAGAAAGATTGTCGGGGAATCTGGGTAGGTGATTATCTTTATTCTTGTCAGTCATAGCCAGGCTCCAGCCTCCTTCACCACCCCCACGCCCACCCTCAACATCTCCAGTGAGGCATGGCCTTAACCCTTACCAGGCAGTTAGAATGCACCTAAGAAGGGTCAGGACAGGCTGTTTACCGGCGTGACCAAAAGCACTGGCATCTGTTGTGGAAGGCAAAGTAGCAAAATACACAGCAAGCGCTGAGTCGCTGGAGGGGGGGCGCCTAAGACATCGGGAAAATTAGACTCACGTTTCAACAACACTGCTTAAGTCACTCACCCTAAGTTCAGGGATCAAGCTCTGCCCTTTGCTGTAAGGAGAAAGCAGTGCTGTGTCCTTACCCAACCTATCCTCTACCTCACCTCGGGGCTGAGCAAATCCGGAATCACACAGTTCTGAGTAGAGTCTGCGGTTCTGCATGCCAGGAAGGGGCCTCAGGACAGGACGTCGGGGCTGCTGCTTGGGAACTGCACTCACGGGGTTCCCCTGAACCCAGATGGCACTGCTGCCTCGGGTCCAGAGGGCATCAGGCGGCACGGCACGACACCAGCTGCCGAAGGCTCCTGCGGAAGCTGTCATCCAAGAAGGCATAGAGGAAGGGGTTGAGGCAGCTGTTGGCATAGCTCAGGCTGGTGATGAAGTAGGAGATGCCAATGACCAGGGGCGTTTGCGGCAGGTCGGTGGTAAGCGCCACTATGGTGCTCAGGTGGTAAGGCGTCCAGCAGATGAGGCACACAGCCAGGATCGCCGCCACCAACAAGGTCACACGCTTCTTGGCTCGGTCCAGGGCTTTGGCATGGCTGTCTAGCTGGATGGCACGCAGCCGGCACAGCAGGGTGGTATAGAGGGCGCAGATGGTGGAGACCGGGATGGCGAAGCCCAGGACCAGTGTGTACAGGCGGCTGGCACGCCACCAGAAGGCTTCTGGCTGCGGGAAGACCAGCACGCACTGGCGTCGGCCCTGTTCCTCGTCCAGCCGGGCGAACACCGCGAAGGGCAGCACGACCAGAGTCACTAGCCCCCACACTGCCAGGCTGACAGCGCGCGCAGCACCGTAAGTGCGCCCCGACACCCGGCGCGACTCGGCTGTGGCCAGCACCACCAGGTAGCGGTCCGCGCTCATTACGGTGAGGAAGTAGAGGCTAGAGAAGGTGTTGTACTGGTCGACGGCCACGATGAGCTTGCACATGACCTCCCCGAAGGGCCAGCGCCTCAGCAGGAAGTCGGCGATGTTGATGGGCAGCACGAGGGTGAAGAGCTCGTCGGCGATAGCCAGGTTGAGGATGAACACGTTGGTGACAGTCTTCATGCGCGGCGCGCGCAGCAGCACGTACAACACCGCTGAGTTGCCCGCCAGTCCCACCGCGCAGATTACCGCGTAGACGACAGGTACTGCTACGGCCAGTGGCTGCGGCAGCGGCAGAGGCGCGGGGCTCGACCCGTTGGGACAGCCCAGAGTCAAGCCGCCGCAGGACACATTGTCCCCGCCAGGCTCGGAGAGCGACAAGTTATACATCTTGGCCACTGCAGGAGAGCCGGCGGCTACCCCAATTCACTCAGCAGCCCCGCGGGACCCGAGTCTGTAAGTCTGCGTTGACAGGGATCTGCACCCGGGCACTGCCAAAGTCTCTGAACCTTTCTCTGGCTGTGCGTGCACCGGAGGGGCGTTCCCGCAAGCTACTCAGCCACTGTCGCCGGGAGTCCCAGGCTGGAAGCAGAATTAAAAACACAGGTTAGATTCTTGGAGGTGTGGCTTTAGGGAGACGTGAGGTCCAGTGTTGGAGGTGGCTGCAGGTTCCCAAGCTCTTCCCTCCACCTGTGGAAATCTGATTCCAGCCCACTGAATACATCAAAGTACCGCGCAGAAGCCTCTAACTCCTAAGAACGTGTACATTTACCCTACGCCCCGTTTTAGAGCACCAGAACACACTCAGGTCACCCCACAGAATTCTACAGAGGCACGTTTCTGCTAGATAATAGGACTACCAGCAGCAATCTTTATCTTACCTGGCTGGTCCCAGAAAAGATCTGTGTTTCCTGGGAAGGTCAGGGCAGAATACCACCGCCTGCTGGAGGATGCTGCAGCCTTGGTGCCTGCCAGCCTGGTCTGCCTCCCAGAGTCTGCCCAGAGGCAGTGTCTCCCAGGAAGCTGAAGGGCAGGCAGCACACAGCCCCAGTAACGTGTCTCTGTCAACCCGCCGCCCTGTCCACTCCACTCCTAGGAAAACCCTCTGATCTGACAGAAAACAGCGTCCCCAAAAGGCTTCTTTGTTGCCTTCCTGGAGTTTTAACACAATTCATTGGGAATCATGAAAAGCTCTCCTGTCAGGAATTGAACCTAAGAACAACAAAGTTCAAATGTTAATATTCTATTTTTAAAGAACAGTTGGAGAAAAAATTCCCATATCAGGTTTTTTCTATTTTATTATTTTAAAAATTTAAATTTGAATGTATTGTGATCATTTTCTTCCCCTTCCCCAAGTCTTCCGTATCTTCTTCCTCTCCCTACCCACCCAACTTTAAGTTCCTTCTCAAAACAAACAAACAAAAACCCAATACAACAATCCCCCCAACCCAAGAAAACAAAACAAAACAACATTCGAAAAGAAAGAAAAATCTGTAACCAAATAAAAGCACACAAAAAAGCTGTGAAGTCCATTGTATGTTGGTCAGCTACTCCTGAATATGAGGCCTGCCCTGGAGTGGATGATAGATCCAGTGTCACTCCATTGGAAAAAACTAATTTTTGCTCTCCCAGCAAGTATAAATATACACTTTACTCTAGTGTCTAGGTTTTCATTCACTAGTCAAAATATATAACAATATAAAATATAAGAAAAAACAAAAACTTTCCCATCAAATTTAGACAGAACAAACCAATAGAAGGAAAGGAATCCAAAAGAAGGGCCAAGAATCAGAGACCTACTCGTTCACACATTTAGGAATATCATAAAAACACTAAATTGGGAGCCAAAATATATATGCTGAGTATCTGGTGCAGACCTGTGCATGCTGCTTCAGTTTTTGTGAGTTCATATTGATGTAGAGGGCCTTGTTTTCTTGGTGTCCATCATCCCCTCTGGCTCTTGCACTCTTTCAACCTCATCTTCTGGATGTTTTCCTAAATGGAGGAGACACCAAATTTAGACCCTCTCTCTGTCTCTCTGTCTTTCTCTCTCGCTCTCGCTCTCTCTCCATACTGTCTAGCTATGGGTTTCTATACTTTTTCCCATCTGCTGCAGGAGGAAGCTTCTTTGCTGATGGCTAAATACAGCAGTGACCTATGAGTATAGCAGAACATCATTAGGAGTCATTTTATCACTACATTTTTTTAAAGAGAAATATTATTTGGTTTTACCCAAGGTCTCTGGATTATCTAGTCTCTGGTATGTTCCTTGTATCCTTAATCTCCTGAGAATTTTTATCATGAAGGGCTATTGGATTTTGTCAAAAGCCTTTTCTGCATCTAATGAAATGATTATGTGGTTTTGTTTTTCAGTTTGTTTATATGGTGGATTATATTTATGGATTTACATATATTGAATCATCCCTGCATTTCTGCAATGAAGCCTACTGAATTATGGTAGATGATCTTTATGACGTGTTCTTAACACAGTCTGTAATGATTTTATTGAGTATTTTTGCATCAAGGTTCATAGGGGAATTGATTTGTAATTCTCTTTCTTTGTTGAGTCTTTGTGTTATTTAGGTATTGGTAACTATGGTCTCATAAAATGAATTGGACAATCTTCCCTCTGTTTCTCTTTTGTGGAATAGTTTGGAGTATTGACAGTAATTCTTCTTTGGAAGTCTCATAGAATTCTGTGCTAAAACCAACAGCCCCTGGGCTTTTAATGGTTAGGAGACTTCTAATGTCTGCTTCTATTTCACTAGGGGTTACAAATCTATTTAAATTGCTTATCTGATCTTGATTTAACTTTGGTAGGTGGTATGTATCGAGAATATTATCCATTTCTTTTAGATTTTCCAATTTGATGGAGTGCATATTTTTAAAGTATGTTCCTCTGATTCCCTGGATTCCCCAGTGTCTGTTGTTATGTCCCCCCTCTTCATTTCTTTCAGCTAATTTAAATAAGGGCTTGTCAAACTTACTGATTTTTCCAAAGAACTTTTTGTTTTATTGATTCTTTATTTTGTTACTTTGTTTTTATTTAACTGATTTCAGCCCTCAGATTTATTATTTCTTGCTGTCTACTTTTCTTAGGTATGATTTCTTCTTTTTGTTCTAGAGCTTTATGGTGTGCTGTCAAATTGCTAGTATGATTTCTCTCCAACTTTTTTTTTACAGAGGCACTTAGTGTTATATACTTGCCTCTTCGAATATTCTTTATTGTGTCCTATATGTTTGCACATGTTATGTATTCATTTCCATTCAATCCTAAAAAGGCCTTAATTTCTATCTTGGTCCATTTTTCTTTGAGTGGAGAGTCGTTCCATTTCCATGAGTTTGTAACCTTTCTGTTTTCTCTTATATTGATATTTAGCTTTAATCTGTGATGGTCACATAGAATTCATGATGCTGGTTTTGTTTTTGGTTTTTGGTTTTTTTTTTTTTTTTTTTTTTTTTTTTTTTTTTTTTTTTTTTTTTTTTTTTGTTTTTCGAGACAGGGTTTCTCTGCATAGCTTTGCACCTTTCCTGGAGCTCACTTGGTAGCCCAGGCTGGCCTTGAACTCATAGAGATCCGCCTGGCTCTGCCTCCCAAGTGCTGGGATTAAAGGCGTGCGCCACCACCGCCCGGCATGATACTGTTTTGATTTTTTTGATGTTAAGGTGTGTTTTTTCGATGCAGTAGAATGATGGATCCTGTTTTATATCTATTTTCTTGGTCTGTTTTGTTTTATTGAAGAATTGAGACCATGAGGTAGCATTGGCCAATGATTGTTGGTTGCTGTTATTTTATTGTTGTATGCTTCCCTTCTTTCAATTTGCTTGCATAGGATCATTTGTTTGTGTTTTCTTGGATATAGTTAATATCTTCATATTGGAAATTTCCTTCTAGCACCTTCTGTAAGGCTGTATTTGTAGATAGACATTGTTTAAATTTGATTTTTATCATGGAATGACTTATTTTTTCCATCTATGGTGACTACTATACTGCACAGAGTAGTTTGGGGAGACATTTTTGGTCTCTTAGAGTCTGCAGCACATCCATCCCTGCCTTTTTTGCATCTAGAGTCTTCATTGAGAAATCAAGTTTAATTCTAATATGCTACTTTGTCTTTTTCCCTTACAGCTCGTAATATTTTCTTTGTTCTATATGTTGAGTGCTTTGATTATTATATATCAGGGAGAATTCCTTTTCTGGTGAAGTCTATTTGTTGTTCTATAAGTTTCTTGTACTTTGATAGGAATCAAAGGAATCCTTATGCTAAGGAGATTTTCTTCTATGATTTTTTTGAAAATATTTTCTGTGCCTTTGACCTGGGTGTTTTCTCCTTCCTCTATTCCTATTATTCTTTGATTTGGTCTTTTCATAGTGTACCAGATTTCCTTTCCAGATTTCCCCAGATGTTTGGGGTCAAGAGTTTCTTATAATTAACATTCTTTTTGATTGATCTACCTATTTCATCTATTGTGTCTTCAATGCCTAAGATTCTTTCTTCCATCCCTTGTATTCTGCTGGTGAGGCTTATTTCTGTTGTTCCTGTTTGAGTTCCTAAATTTTTCATTTCCAGATTTACCTGAGTTTGAGTTTTCTTTATTGACTGCATTTCTACTTAGATGGTTTATTCATTTTCTTCCACTGTTTGTTTGTGTTTTCATCAATTTCTTTAAGAAATTTATTCATCTCCTCTTTAAAGACCTCTACCATCTTCTTACAGGTGGTTTTAAGGTCTTATGCTTCAGCTATATTGGAATATTCAGCCTGCTGTGGTAGAGTTGCTGGGCTGTAGTGGAGACATATTATCCTGGCTGCTATTGATTGTGTTGTCACAGTGTTATCTACATGTCTTGGAATGGGAAGATTGTAATTCTATGTGCTGATATTTGCCCTTGTCTTTATTGGATAGATGTTTTGTTCCTTGGTTTTTGTTTCCTTTCAGGCTCTTAGAAGAGTGTGGTGAACTGTGCATTGTCTGGTAGGAAAATATTCTGGAGTCCTGATAGCTGTGGGCACTGGGGGTTCTGTGTAAAATGTGTTTCTGGGTATTAGAACCTGAGACTTAGAAATGGGGATGGGCTGGGCCTTGGGATGGAAGGGCTTCATAAGAGGGAGGAAAGCAAGGTGTTTCACCAGAATCTGCTTCTTTAATCTTCTTGGTGGCAAGATTGAGGAGAGACCACAGCAGTTTTTAGGATGATATGGAGCTGGGGATGAAACTGGGGGATTGGACTTGAAAGAATGGAGGGAGTGGTGAAGAGCTGTATGTAGCTTATCTGCTTCTGTGGGTTCTCATGGAGTACCTGCTAGGTTTGGGGTCTTGGACAAAGCAATGAGTTGGGGAAGCACGTAGAAGGGAGGGAAGATCTATAGGATCCACTGGAGATGGGAACAGCGGAGGAAAGGGAGGTTGCCACGTGTGTTCTGCTGCCTAACTGGGGATAGGACTAGAGGATTGGAGTTGGAGAAATGCAGGGAGAGGTGAAGATTTGCAGTTAGCCTACCTGCTTCCCTGGTAGGAGTGGCCTGTGGGTTCCCGTGGAGTGCCTATTGGAGTTGAGGCCTAGGATAATGCAATAAGAGGTTGAGAAGTTAAGAGGGGAACATCTGTGGAATCCGATAGAAATGGGATTGAATCTTCCACATGTTTTCTGCTGCAGAGCTGGGGATGAGATTGGAGAATTAGATCCAGAGGAGCAAAAGAAAATGTGAAGATCTGTCCCATTCCATGTTTTTAAAAAATATGCCCTGTGGTGATATATTGTGTTCTCTAAAATATTGTGTACCCTAATAAAGTTTATCTGAGGATCAGAGGGAAAAGCCAGCCACTATATTAAACAAAGAAGTCAGGCAATGGTAGCACATGTCTTTAACACCTTTAATCCCATCACTCGGGAGGCAGGAATCTGTCTGGATCTCTGTGAGTTCAAGGCCATACTGTGAACAAAGCCAGGCATGGTGGCACAAGACTTAAATTCCAACATTAGTTAACGATATAGACAGACAGGAAGTGACAGAGCTGGGCAGGAAGAGGAAGTGATGTAGCTGGGCAGAGAGAGGAAATGAGATATAGAACAGAAAGGCATACAGGTGTGGGTATACAGGAAGTAGGTCTCTTTTTTTTTTTTTTTTTTTTGGTTTTTGTTTTTTTTTTTTTTTTTTTTGGTTTTTCGAGACAGGGTTTCTCTGTGTAGCTTTGCGCCTTTCCTGGAGCTCACTTGGTAGCCCAGGCTGGCCTCGAACTCACAGAGATCCGCCTGGCTCTGCCTCCCAGTGCTGGGATTAAAGGCATGCGCCACCACCGCCCGGCGGAAGTAGGTCTCTTTAGCTGAGGATCTCCAAGTCGTGAGAATGTGGCTGGCTTCTTTCTGCTTTTCTGATCTCTCAGCTTTTTACCCCAATATCTGGCTCCAGGTTTTTATTCAAAGACCATCTAGCAATTCGTCTGCAATGCCCCAAATGAACTAGAGTATTTGAAGTTTTAAATTATATTCATACCACGTTAGTATACGAAAAGGAAAAGTGAATGCAATTTAAAACACAAATGACTCATTTTATGATACTGTAGTCTTCAAATGTTAGAAAACCACCTATGACACATCATGATTATTTGGGATATGTCCATGTTTTCTAAAAGCACATAAAAGAACTTAGCAAAGACAAACTGCTTCTGAAAGCCTGTAATGCTCCTTGACTTAATGCGTTTTACATGAAATGTTGCAAGTTGCTCAGCATCCTTCTGATTTTTAAATAGTTCTGAGTCTTTCCTAATGGGAGCTACCTGCCTGCAAGCCTGGGGTTGCCAAGGAAGCAGAGTTGCCTGCTTGGCCTCTGCTGTCTCCCAGACCCTGGATTCTTTCCAGAGAGTAAATTGGCTAAGGCACATCACCCTTTCCTTTGAGGATATTTAGTTCTTTACAATTATTTTCCCTGTTCTCCTCTTTAATTTGGGAGATCAACAAATTAAAATACTGATTCAAAATTTAAACTTTAATAAACTTTTAACCACTAAAGCAGGTAAGGCTCAGATAAAGAGCAGGTGTGATTTCTTATGGCATCAGCACTTGACATACTGAGAAAGATCTCAGGTTACCAGGAGCATACCACACAGAACAAGCAAGATAATGCTTTCCTTCATCCATTCTGTTTTAGTCTATGGAAATTTGAATCACCTGAAGTTTCAAATTCTGTGTGAATAAAGAGTCACACACTGTGCCCATGAGTATTTTCTCAATTGTGTGGCCACTGCTCTCACATAGTGTATTTCTTTCTGATCAGTATTGTTGTTTTTAAATAAATTTTCCCTCCTGCTTTGCAATAAATAAATACATACATACATACATACATACATACATACATACATACATAGAAAATGTGCTCCATGTGAGCATTATAAAGTAATTTGATCTAGTGTACCAATGTTATGATATTCACCTGTTGTTAAGATTATGGCTATGTTAGCTAGACTGATTACAAATTCTTGAGCTCAAGTGATGAACAATCCCATCACAGTTTCCAGAGTTGCTGAGATATGGGCATGTGACACCATGACAAGTTCAGTTATTTGCCTTTTAAGTGGAAAATTTAGATCATAATATATCTAATGCAATTATAAGTGATCATTAGGGCAGCTATTGTCTGAATGTTTGTGTCCTTCTTGCAGTGATTTGAATAATAAATGTTCCCCATAGTCTCTAGCATTTCAATACTTGGTCCCTAGTTGGTGACACTATTTGGGAGGCTTAGGAGGTGTGGTCTTATTGAAGGATGTATGTTACTCATGGTGGGCCTTGACAGTTAAAAGCTCATGTCATTTCTAGTTTTCCCTCTCTGCTGGTGCTTTTAGTTCATATGTGAGTCCTCAACTTTCTGCTCCTGCTACTATGACTTCACTCTGCCATTATGGACTCTCACCCTCTGGAACCATAGGTACAAATACTCTTCCTTCTATTACTTGCCTTCAATATAGTATTTAATCACAGCATTGGAAAAATAACTAATATAATCTTCAATCATCAAATAGAAATAGTGCTGATTTATAGTCTTTTGCTTAATTTTTCAATTTTATAATGTATATATAATAGAAACTGTACTTTGATTTTTGGATTTGGTTATATTCCTGTTACAATTTTGCTGAGCAACAGAAGCAAGCCACTGCTCTCAGCAATCCATTTTCTACAGTATATTCGGTTGCCAAGCAATTATGGCCAGTAGATTCAATACATTAAATGCATTTTGACTTATGGTATTTTAATTTGGTATCTTTATGAGGATATAACCTTATTATAAGCTGAAGAGAATCTTTATTAATATGTAGCCCCTGATGTGATGGTATGTGACCTTCAGAGATCACCAGGCTATGATAGTACAGCTCTCATAATAACACTAGTGCTCTTATAATCATCTAAAGGCTGTAGAGAAGTTCTGGTTCCCTTTCATATTATAATATGTAACCAGAGACTTTTCTTTGTCCTGCCCTGTCCCACAGTCACTTTTAAATAATCACTCAGAGGCTTATATTAATTATAAATGCTTGGCTGATGGCTCAAGCTAATTACTAGCTAGCTCTTACATTTAAATTAACCCATTTCTATTCATCTATATATAGCCACATGGCCCGTAACCTCCTGGTTCTTTCATATCTTGCTTCTTGGGCAACTCACAGCATCTGCCCTGACTCTAGCCTCTTCATCTCTGTCTTCAGTTTGAATGTCCTGCCTAACCTTATTCTGCCTCGCCATTGGTCAAATAGCTTTATTTATCAATCAATGAGAGCAACATATACTCATAGGATGCAAAAAGACATCCCAGAGCAGTAATGTGTAGTAGTGACAAGATATTTGTCCAGGAAGCAGGGCTTTACTAGAATTCAACATTGCTGATCCCTTGGTCTTGAACTTCAAAACCTGCAAGATCATGAGAAATCAGTTTCTCTTACTTATGAGCCACTTAGTTTATGATATTTTGTTACAGCAGCCCAAAGAAACTAAAACAGAAAATTAGTACCAAGATGTGGGTTGCTGCTGTAACAAATACCTAAAATTTCTAGAAGTGGCTTGGGGATTGGGTAACAGTAAAGCAGGAAGAATTTTTAGAGTGCATGCTAGAAAAGACCTAAAGTGCCATGAATTCTATGAGGGCTCAGAAATAAAAGTGGAGAGCTAGAGACAGAGTGTCAATCTTGGAGAATCCATAAGTATCAGAAACAGAATGCTGGTAGAATAGTAAAGACAACAAATGAAGAACACATTATTGGAAACTGGATTTTTTTTAAGTGCTCCTTGGCATTAAGTGGTAAAGAATGTGGGCGTGTCCTGGTGCTTGTGGTAGTAGAACTTGTGAGCTCAGGAAAATCTATCAATTCAAATGTTTAGGGAACAATTTAGTTCTTGCACACATACAGTAAAACGGTGGATGAAAGAAATGACCCAAAGATGGAATTGTTGTTCAAAAAGGTAACAGAACTTAAAGATTGGAAAAATGAAGGTATAGCTATATTGAAAGGAAGGAGAATGCTTGTTCTATAAAGAATGTGACTAGATAACAATTGCATCTAACAAGAAGCGTAACCACTGACCTGAGCAGAAATCAGGACCTATTCTGCTGTCTAAGTGCACAGAAAACTACATTGTAAAAATCACCATGTTGCCTAAGTCCCTATCACAGACCAAAAATATGCGATCCAGCAAGCATGCAGCCATCTGAGAGAGTGCATTAGGGAAATGCATAATATAGCTAAACCCAAGATCAGTAGAACTACCAGTGTGTGATTTCACCCTTTGGGATACAAGGTACAGCTCAAGCATAGAGCTACCACAGAAGTGGCCCCAGCTAGCCAGGAGTGATATACACCTGTGTAATACCAATACTCTAGTCGCTAAGGCAGGAGGATTACCACGAGTTTGAGGTCAGCATGATCAATATAGTGATTTCCAGGCCACCTAGAAATACACAGTGAGACCTTTCAAAATTGGGGAAATTGAGGCATACAAACCATAGGAACGGACAGGAAACAAGGTACCCCTTGCCTCAGTGGGTCTAGAGAGCAAAGCATCAAGCCACAGGATTATTCTCAAGACCCAAATGTTAATATTATTTGCAATACCAGATTTTAGACTCATTACGGACCTGTTTCTTTATTTTTCTTTCTGATTCCTGCAAAATTTAGATGCAAAAAGAAAGAATTTTAGAAATTTAACAAAATCCACATACATTTTACCACAAAAGGTAGAAGTTATGGATGATGGTAATGTCAAAAGGACAAAATGTTTCAAGCAAGCAATAGATGAGAATTTTCTACAGACTCTGGAAACTCAGAGGATTTCAGCCAGAGTAAATATTAAAAACTGTGCAAAAAATGGGGCAGGCATGGTGGTGCCCTTAATCCCAGCATAGGGGAAGCAAAGGACCAATATCTGTTGAGTTCAGTGCTAAACATGGTCTACATAGTGAGTTCCAGGACAGCCAAAGCTACCTAGAGAAATGCTATCTCAAAGAAAACAAAGATAAACCTGTACGTGTCAGGCTATCATATTCAAACAGGAAAAAAAAAAGAACAAAAACAAGAGACAAAAATACCTTTCCTACAGAGGAGGCACAATGGATTTCTCTTTAGAAACTACTCAAGCAAAAAGGTAGTATGTTGAAAGGCAAACCCAATGTCTAGATTTCTGTACCCAGCACATTTAACAGTAAAAGGAGAAGGATGAATAAACAGTTTTTTTTTTTCCGATAAATAATGCTGAAAGAATTTGTTGCCAGTAAACTTATTTTGCAAGAAATATTGAAGGAATTTTTCAAGTAGAATGAAAATTATCAGAAATTTAGGGCTACACTAAGAAAGGAAGCACATTAGTGAAGATGGAGAAAAAGTAAAACACTTTCTTTTGCTCTTCTAAATTAAATGAGTATGTAATGGCGCAACACAATGCTAACAATGTTGAATATGATTATAGCTTCTACACGTGTAAAATTAATGACAAATTTTGTAAAGGATAGAAGAACTAGAAACAGTGTGATAAGACACTTATACTGATGATTGAACATGTGATTGAGTACATGTGATTGAAAATAGATTTACATAGTTATATATATATATATATATATATATATATATATATATATATTTAAACACATTCTAAATTCCAGTGCAACCATTACAAAACAATTAAGCTGTAATTAACATATGCTAGGAAATGACTTAAAATAGAATTATAAAATGTACAATTAAAACTAGCCAAGTCAAGAAAAAGTGGACAAAAGAAAAAGAAAAAAGAAATAACCAAAAAAATAAATAAATAAATGGAGAACAGCTATAAACATGATAGATACTAATATAACTATAGCAATAATAATTTAAAATTAAAATAGGTTGAATATACCAAGTAAAATATATAAACCACATTTAAGTATAAAGGCACAGATAATTTCATTTATGTAAAGTGATACAGCAAAGGGATAGAAAATGGTAACTGTCTAACACTAATAAAAGAAAACTGAAATAACTATACTGATTTCAGATAGAGCAGGTGTTTTGGTCCCTAATGATGAGAGGATCAGTTATCCAAAAAGATGTAACCATCTCAGATGTATGTATTTGACAACAGAATATAAAAATATATGACAAAAAAAATCGGCAAACTACAAAGAGAAAGATTGACTCTTATAGCTGGCGGCTTCAAATCCTCTCTAAGCTCTATTTTTAATGATTTATTTGCATATGTGCATGAGTGTTTGCCAGCCTATACATGTGCAGCCTGTGGATGACATGAAAGGCTGGAAAATGAGGTCAGATTTCCTGGAACTGGAGTTACAGACAGTTAAGAACCACTATGTAGGAGCTAGGAATGAACTCTGGGTCCTCTGGAAAAGCAGCAAGTGCTCATAACAGCTGAGTCTTCTCTCCAGAACCAAGCTCCCTCTTTGTAAAGAACAGATTGTAGCTTGAGAGCTTTCTCTCCAGTCCCGCCAAAGCCTGGCAGTCTGATAGCCCACTTATAAAATAAACACACAGATGCTTATATTATTTAAACTGTTAGGCCTAATGGCTCAGGCTTCTAGCTATCTAGTTCTTACATCTTAAATTAATCCATTTCTATAAATCTATACCTTGCCACGTGGCTCATGGCTTACCCGCATCTTTACATGCTGCTTGTCATGGCAGCGGCTGGCAGTGTCTCCTTCCACCTTCCTGTTCTCTCTATTCTCCTCTCTGTTAGTCCCACCTATACTTCTTGCCTGGCCACTGGCCAATCAGTGTTTTATTTACTGACCAATCAGAGCACACATTTGACATACAGACCATCCCACAGGACTTCCTTTTTTCTTTTCTTTCTTTTAAAAAAAGGAAGGTTTTAACTTTTACACGTCTCCAAAGCCAGCTTGGTATATTTGGGAATTTGGACGTAGCTTCTCTTACTACTTCCTGCTGGAGGGGGCGCTGTATCATATGGGGACACAAAGAAAATTTTAGAATTGTGGAGTAAGCTGTGAGGGTGTATCATCTGAGCCAGTTGCCTTGAAACAGTTCTGGATGTTGGATCATCTGGGTCTTGGTGTCATCGGAGACCTTTCAGGTGGTCTTGGCTGATCAAGCCTGATGTATCTTAATCTGGAACAAATCCATAGCCTCTGGCTTTCTGTGGAAACAAAAGCAGAGCCTCCTTTCCAAAGCAACATATCCTTACATCCAAATTTTGAAGTCAAGGTACCTTTAAAATATACATTTTGGCATAACTCAACAGCTTTTGCAATCAAATGTTTTTCTTCAGTTACGAATATCAAAGAGAACATAATCCAAATTCTATGTGTGGTAGCCATCTTTACATGGCTTATTTTTTATATTACCTTGAGCCTATTGCTTTAAACTGCAGCATTCCAAGACTGAAACGGTGCTATGGCTGCTAGCTCCACCCACTTCAGCTTCCTAACATCGTGGTGGTACATTTTCTGCCAGCTCTGGGAGCCATCAACTCTCATAAATGCTTCTATCAAAAATAGTTTATGCTTCTATCAAAGCAGCGTGTAGCCCAGAAACCTCTTTTTGTTTTGTACTAACAAAGGCTAAATCCACCACACAGCTTAATGTGCCACTTGCAGAGGTCCAGCTCAATGTGCCATTTGTAGAGGCCTCATTCCTGCAGGTCAAGCACACCAGGAACCCACCATAGTAGATAGTAGCTCAAACATGCAGGCTGCTGCTAACTTGAAAGAGACGACTAGGAACTGTTTTTAGCTCTGTTTTAGAATCTTTTAAATCAGGTTTTAGGTGGAAACTCTTGCCAACACATTGGGCACCATTTGTAGAAGTAACCGTCTTATTAAATAAGAAGCACAGAGCCAATGTAAAGATGAAAGCCCAAGAGGTCAGAGCTATTAGAGGCATAGCAAAAAGCCTGGCAGTGGTGGTGCATGCCTTTAATCCCAGCTCTTGGTAGGCAGAGCTAGGTAGATCTCTGTGTGTTCAAGGATACAGCCAGCATGGAGACACATGCCTTTAATCTCAATACCAACCATAGAAGACCTGGAGGTCTGTACACACAGGCAGTGACAAGGAGGTCATGTGATTTGGTTTACAACCAATGAGAAGGCAGAACAGAAAGTCTATATAAAGACAAAAACACAGGAAGTAGCTCTCTTGGCTGGAGAGGATAGCTGAAGCAGGAAGGGTAAAGCTCTGACCTCTTGGGCTTTCATCTTTACATTGGCTCTGTGTTTCTTATTTAATAAGACGGTTACTTCTACAACAGATAACCACCCTCTCCTGAAAAACATCAGCAAGAATATGATAAAAATGGAGAGTACCTTCAGTCAACTAACTTAGCTGGCATTTACAGAATACTTTGCTCATCAGAAGTGCCACATATTTCTCAAGCTCACATGACTGAGTTACAAAGATAGCTAAGATCCTAAACATCCTACCAAAGGTTTACAGAAATAGAAATAATAAAATTGTTGACTGCCTTCCCCAGGCAGTGATGAGAAACATGATCCTGCTCAGCACTGTTAAGATTTAGCACAAGAAAGAGACCCACGTGCCTGCCTGGGGCAGCTTACCCTGGGCAGAGTGGAGAAAACATGACCCTCCTGGCACCTTGCAGCACTGGGTGATCAGACACTATTATGGTGAGCAAATATATAGTAGCATATGGAGAAGAGAGAGATAGAATGGTTCACATCTTATGGAGAGAGGCAGATCTGAAGAGGTGAAGCTGGTGGGGAGCTGGCTGAGGTGGGTGGCAAGCAGGCCATGGTGATGTCTGGGCCTGGGGTTCTGCTAAGGCCCATGTCTGGGTCTGGGACCCTGCTGCAGCCATGGGTTGTGTTGATGTTACATTTGCTAATGAATTAAGAATTTTCAATGTCAAATTCTAACTGCTTTACTATATCCATTTCAGTGCTAAGTCAGATTCAAATATTAAATAAATCTTGGTAGTTTTTACACTTTGAATTTGAATTTAATCCATTTCCTCCCCAAAGGGGAGGAAACATTTGCTAATCAACCAGCCATCCTTAGGATACATATTTTCCTTAGGAACTGAGAGATAGAAGGGTCTGGGAGTCCTGTATCCCTCTAAGGTCATCCTCAATGACCTAACTTTCTTCCACTAAGGGCTTACTCTTAAAGGTTCTATCCCCTCCTAGAAAGTCCAACTGGTGACCAAGCTTCAGGAGGACACTTAGAAATGCACAACAAACCATCCCTTTTGTTTGCATAAGGCTTAAACCTGATAGCAAGAGCTTCAGGATGAAAGGCTTGTTCGGGTGTAAGAAAATGACCTTTTACAATCTGTGCAAATCGCTTTCTGCCTTGTTTTTTGTTTGTTTTTGTTTTGTTTTGTTTTGTTTTTTATTTCTATAGAATTAGTCACAGGTGGTCACCTATTGTGTTTACTGATTAATTAATCATTTTTGTATTACAGAATTTAAGCTGGAGGCCAATAGAGATAAAAGATCATTCTGGTGGCAGTTGTTTGTTTATTTTTTTTCCTTGTTGTTTACACATAGCTTATAAAGATAATATAATGAAAGAATGGTCAAATGCCACATGTCCTTTTATGTGAACAACAGTCTGTCCATCCCATGGTCATAGAACAAAAGTGCATGCACAATGTGGTTTTGTTTGCTCAGATGTTCTTGTATGACATACCACATAATGAAGTCAGTAGCACTATTCATCTGTGTTGAGTGTTTGGAATCAAGCCACTTAGAGCTGCTTGGTTATTACTGTTTCAAAATGAAATGTTTTTCATGACACTAAACAGATGACTATACTTCCCACTTTCTGCACACTGTGCTCCTGATCACCACAGAAAACAATAAACAGAGCAAAGAGGCCACTGCATCTATTAATCAGACCCCAGTGGAGAACAGCTCCCTTTGCTATGTTACAAAGCAGATGACCAGCATGTTGACTGATACATCTGGAGACTTAAATTCTTAGCATATGGTGCCTACATGCACTGCAATAGCCAAATAACAAAAAAAAGTTGCATTATCAAAGTTGTCATAAGATATAGAGTGTGTCTCTGAATGACCTGATTCATGGGAGCTTTATTTAGAATAATTAATGATGTCATATTTAATTTGAAAACTGAGTTTCTGATCATTCTTATTTTGATTTTCCATGAGCCAGAGATAATATCTCCCAATGTTGGTAATTGTTCCATTTCAAATTCTGTGGTTTAGTTTATTCATTCATTACCTTCACTTTTCCCACTGATCATGGCCTCCAGAAATTCCAATTTCTTGATCAACCTTTCAGGGGGCAGTTCAATAATTTATTTTCTTTAGTTCATGATGGTCTAGATGAAGTTTGGCAGAGCTGCCTAAAAGGAAATATCAATAAGATGTTATTTGATGTGCACTTGAACATTCAGTACTTCCAATAACCACTAAGAAAACTACCATGCTCAACACACATATAAGGCACAGAAAGTAGGTATTATACAGAGCAAAAGCATTCTGCAACATAACAGCAGATAACACGTGAAAATGGTAAAGCAGGGTAAGTTAAGGATGTATAGGTTTCTCTATTAGACATCCTTTTGGAGCCTTCCAGATGTTCATCTAAACCAGGGCAGTCCTAGACAAAAGACAGGGGTCAGAATTCTTTGAGTCCATTACCTAACAATGCTTCTAAGGGATTGGTATTCCTCAGAACAAACTTTAGAAAATGTAATGCAGAACACAGCACTGTAACAAAAGCAAACTAATGCTCAGAAGAGTCTTTGGAAGCTCATGAGAAGGAATTGTTCTTGGCAATTGGAGAAAATTATGGAAGGTGTCATTACGGGTGTGGCTTTGAAATGAGTCTCTGGGGGACAGACAAGATGAGAAAGAATACAGCCCTGCTTTGAGAAAACAGAGCACAGCCTCCTGTGTAGCATTACTCTTAAAAGTTCTGTTCTAAGGACTAGGGAGATGATGGTACTATTTATCAATGACAGGAAAATTTTTAAACAATTTAGTTTAAAGGCCTAGAACTGAAGGTAACAGCATGTAGAACATAGAAGTAAATAAATATTTTGGACTTGTTAAGCTCATGGTGAAGAAATTCCAGGTAAAAATTTTCAAGACAAAATTGGAGACAACACTAGAGATTTGAAGGGACCCCTAAAAAGATAGCAAGGACTTTATCTTCTCCTGTAAGTGACATTTAAAAAAAAATAGAAAAAGATGAAGTTTCCTAGGAGAGGTGAACTTGCATTCATTTGTAGGCCCTAGCTGACTAAGAGATGGGAAGAGCAGTGATGGGGAGTTGGATGAGGAGAAACGTGTAAGTCTTCCAAAGTGGACATAGATAAAGATGATATTTTTGTGTGAGTTGCTTGTTCCTGTATAACTATTAATAATTATCACCTAGAATTGAGTGGCTTAAATCAGTAACCTGGTGTTGGCTTGGCTGGGTCCTTCTGCTTCATGAACACATAAGTGTCAATCAGGACCTTAGATGAAGGATCTCTGGGCAAGGATCCATTTCCAAGATCTATCTCCTAGAGAAGGATCAATTCTGAGGCTCACTCATTTGGTTGTTGCAATAATTAGTTTCCAAATTTGAATACTCCAGTCCCTTGCTGGCAACTGGCCAGTGATTGACCATTATTGTCAGGCAGGTAGCCCTTGTCTCAACCAAGAGGAAGGCAAGAAGAGAGAGAGAGAGGGATACAAACAAGAGAAAGATCAGTCTTCACAGCTGTCTTTGAAAGTGCCATTTCATTGTCTTTGCAGGGTTTTGTTTCCAGGCTCCAGCAACCGGTCAAGAGGAGCATGAGCCCCTGGTGTCAGGGCTGACCAGTGCTACATACTGTCCTCCACATCATCTGGATGGTTTGGATGTAAAATGTCCCTCCTCCTTGCCCCCCACAGTCTTGTGTGTTTGCATACTTGGTCCCCAACTGGTATTACTGTTGTGAAACATTTGGGATGTAGAGCCTAGCTAGAGGCCTAGATACAAACTCTGAGGATTGTAGGTTAGCCCTGCTTCAAATCCCCTCTTCATCACAATCCACTAAGCTGTCATGCTGACAGCTTCTGCTACCAAGAACACCATGCCATCCTTGTCATAACAGAATATATTCCCTCAACATGGTCTTCTCTTAAGTTGCTGTTACTGGGTGTTTTATCACCTGAACAAGAAAAGTAACAAATATCCTTCTTGTGTGAACACTTATCAAGCATCCCCTGCAGAGGAGGTTCTCAGCAATCAGGTAAGCAAATGTGTTCTGTGGATATCAGTTGCTGCTGTACATTTTTATGAACTCAGAGTCACAGTACCTTTATGGACCTGCTACCAGGCTGTGGGCATCCACATACATATGAGCCGTACTAAATGAACTCATCAAGTCCCTTTATATGTAATCAAGTCAATTTATATGTAATATGAGAATTAATTAAAACATCATATTTTAAAAAGAGGTACTGAGAGGGCAGTGAGCAGGTTGCAATGATACAAGACTGAAGGCCTGAGTACCTTCAAGTATTAATGCAATCCTATCTCCCAGGACTGAAGAACCTAGAGTCTAATGAACACAGTGGCAACAGCAAGAAAACACACCTGTTCATGAAGTGAATGTGTGGGGCTGCCTTCCTCTTCTTTTCCTCTGTTCTGTCTGGTCCCACAGCATGCTGGATGTGTCTGCATTCAGGGCAGAATGTTAACACTCAGTTCACTTGCCTAGACACCAGTCTTCTTGGACATATCTTCACAGATACTCACAGAAGTGTGCTTCACCCACCTTTTAGGCTCCTTCGATCCAGTCATGTTAACAACAATGTTTAACCATTATACATGTGTGATGGTAAATATTAACTTTCAACATTACAAGATCTAGACTCACCTAGGAGACAAGTCTCAGGCATCTCTGAGGGAGTTTCTACATTGAGTGTATTGAGGTTGGAAAACTACCCTAACTATAGGTAGCACCATTTGATGGGTGGAGTCTGTACCAATAAAAAGGAGACCATGAGTGGAGCACAGACATCCCTTCTCTGCTTCCTGACTTCAGACACAGTACAAACAGCTGCCTCATAGTCCAATTGCCATGCATTCCCTACTGTAATATCCAGCTACCTTCAACTATAAGTCACAATGAGCCCTGCCTTTTTATATTGCCTTTGCAACATATTTTATCACAGCAATGAGAAAAGTAACTAATACAATATGCATGCATGTAAATATCAACTATCTATGTCTCTGACCACTAGCTTTCAATTTCAGGGCTTTAAAGTGCTAGCTACACTTCATGAATAAATATATGGAAATACTAAATGCTATGTTCAGAGGATAATTTTGGATTTTTTTTATAGTATTCCATGATTTTATTTATCAGTAATAGTTCAACTGCTATACTTTTATTTCATCTTTCCTGTTAAATGAACAAAGTCTTTACTTGAGAAAATATTTTATGAGGGTACAAGCATCAACAAACAACAATTAGCAAGGTCTCACCTACATCTAAGACTGAGGATGCATTCAAAATTCACCTTCATGCAATACTTCTGGAATAGCACAATATTCAATGTCTTTATAGTAAAACCAAGAGTCCACATGTTTATCTCAGTTATAAGAGTACCATCTCAGGTTTTAACTTGGAGGGCTTTCTTTAAATGTCAAAATAAAGACATTTGGTCCAAAAAATGGTTTAGAAGCTTAATTTTGCTCATTTGAGAATACCTTTAAATAATATAATTTTGCTTAATATTGGTCATGATCTTGTTATAGACAATTAAACTTTGAAGTCTGAACTTTATCATTAAAAAATGAGTTGTGCCCTCAGGACATACTGATTGTATTGAGAACTGTGCTTGGTAAGTACACAAATTACTGAAAATCAAAATCTATACCATTTAAATTTACAAAATTTTGTTAAAAAAAAAAAAGCCCTTATGAACATTTTACCATGTCACAATGCAGGAGTTAGAGACAAAACTTATCTCTAGGAATGCAAATGGGACATAATGAATAAATCATGTACTTGTATAGTTACTTTTAAAGAGGAAGGAGATGTTCCTATTAGAAATTCTAGCAAGTAGATAAAGAACAGTCCCTTGTGGCTGCTGAGAATATATCCCCTTTTGCTGTGGTAAATAAATTAGAATTACTTAGAACAGTAGTAAAGAGAACATGAAGCTTTATAATACAGTACTGAATTCTAAGAGCTCTGGTGACATCAAAAAATCATCTGAAAAATACTTTCACTAAACACTAGAAAACATGCTTGCACCCTTCCCTCAAAACCTAGACTGTTATTTATTTGATGTTGTCATGGTCTGTCTGGACCATGTGGAGTCCAAACTATAATGGGTGGCACACACACCTAGGTCCAGCTGCCTCTTTGTATTGGTGATGTCTCCCCCATGTCTGCAGCCATCCCAGATCTCTCCTCGTCATTCGTATATTTATATCTAGGCACCCACTGATAACTTTTCCTTGCATGCACAAGCATCTTTCACTGAGCTGTCCATTCCACTCTTCCCATCCCTCAAACCTGCCATAATTTTTTTGTAAATGACAACAACTTACATATGACATGACTGACTAGAGACCTTCCTTGTGACATTCATTTCTAGTTAGAACTGCTCAACCTGGACTTTGAGTCCCACTTGAGTCCACATCCTTCTTTGTATTCCTGCTAAGCCAGACATGCACATCATACCTATCCTCAACAACAACTGCCTTGATCTATCTGCTTTCCTAGCCTTTCGCCTGAGTAAGATCCATCAAACTAAAATCTAATCTCATTTGTCATTGATTAAAATCTATCAGATTAATTGCATAATTTGTTTAAAAAAAAAAAAGGATGCAAGTACTTTAGCCAATCAACCACACTTAACTCCTCATACACCTTTATGACAATTGGTCTCATCTGCACATCCTTCCTTAGCCTCATCCGATGCTTGATTCTAAACCGACTGAGTGGTACAAGACAAGAGTGTAGGTGTCATCTCCGTACTCTTAGTGACAGGCACATGGGAGGTACTCAGGCTGCATTTAATAAATGGACAAACCCCAAAACACATCAAAGAATGCCACTGGGTTGGTCGAAAGCTATTTCAGGGAACATTTGTTATTTGAAGTATTTCAGCATTATTTCAACCCAAAGAACACTTGTTCATTTTCAGGTCCATGGCTGCTAATGGAGAAGCCTTTGCTGCCCACACTGCATCTGATCACTCCTAAATCACAGTTGATATGCTCCCTGTGGGGTGCACACTTAGAGGTGTAAGCATTTAGTGTTACATCATTATTCATGGTTTCTCCATCACCTTTCTTAACCAGCTGAGTCATTTTTGTGGTTGCCCTTAAAATTAGCCATTTTTACAGCTTAACTCTGGCACCAAGTCAGCTTTCCTGGCTGGCAATTTATGTATGGCCCAAGTTTCTGTAGCTTAAAGGTCACAGAACTTTAATAAAAGACTGAAGGCTATTGTCATTTATCTGTTCTCTGTTATGGTATCACAGAGTTATTATTGATAATTCCTGGAGATTAGTATTTAGAATACAGTACTGAGAACAGGACATGGTGTGCATGGCATAATAACCACTGCATCTGCATGGCAATTTTCTACTCAGATTTTATTTTTCTTGACAATATTTCCCCTTCCTGCTATGGTCTGAGAATTCTGATGCTGTGCTCACCAAATGGGTTCTCTTTAGATGACCTTTATTTTTCAAAATAGTGCACAGATTCTGGAAACCAGACCGAGTCAAGGTACAGCTCAGTGACAGAGCAGCAGCTTAGTATGTGCAAGGCTGGGGAAGAGAGGAAAAGAGAGAAGAGGAGAGAGAGAGAGAGAGAGAGAGAGAGAGAGAGAGAGAGAGAGAGAGAGAGAGAGAGAGAAGAGAAAAGAGGCTGGGAGCATTTTAACTACCAACTGTAGGGCATTGAGCACCAGACCAGGCTGTCTTCAGACACTGCAGGGAATGATGGAGTTGGCCTGGTCTAGCTGCCTTGAGAGGCACACGTCATAGGTTTTTCAAGTTATAGTCTGTGTGTCTTTTAGTCCTTGAGAAACTGAGACACTCCCTTAGGCAGTGGGGTATACAGGCTTCCTTTGTATCTCTGTGTTCCTTAAAAATCAGCAAAGCATACAGAAGCCTGGCAGAACAATTAATCTTAGACCTTAATCAAGTATAGCTTACAAACATCATTGTATCCTGGCAACTACAATTGTATTCTTCCTGGCAACCGCCATTATATTCTGTTTCTGATAAGGGTATAAAATGCCTAATTGCTTACAATAAACTTGTCACAGCATTATTCTTGCTGTGACCCTTCTGACATGTCCCTGATAGATGACATTCCCTCTGACCATAATCAGGTAACCCTGACTCGGTAAGTAAGCACAGGTGCTTATTGGACCCCAAATCAGCAGTATGCAAGTCTATCCTGGGAAATGGAAGAGTTTCAGTTGGGTAAATAGGGAAACAGCCTACGAGTTGAGGCCTGTAGCACCTTCCTATCTGTAGTCAACCTAAGACAGTGAGTCAGGGCCGTTTGGATTCTTTCTAAAGATTGAGTTATTTCAAGATTATGTAATGATTAAGAAATAGTCAAGAAATCTTCCATCCTTGGTGATTGGATCCAGTGAATATTTCATTTTACCATCTGTTATGGTTAGGAGGAGACAGGGTCTGTTTGAAGCAAGCACACAAGAAAACTCTGTTTAAGAAAAAATAATTTACATATATTGAATGTTTGTGAAATGCCAGGTACTGTCTAAAGTGGTTCATCAATCCCAAACACATTCAGTCCTCAGAACCACTGTGCAGAGAGTAAGGCACTGAAGTAGGTAAGCCACTTGATCCAGGTCACAGAGTAGCTAGCAGAGACCATAGAGCCTGGCCATGCCCCTTGCTCCCTGTTTAAACCCTGAGCTCCTGCTCCTTTATTTCTACAGAATAACAAGGAACAACATGTAACACCCAAGATGCCTTATAATAATCTGCACAAGAGAAAGTTCTAAGAATTAAAAATTATGGAATGAGGCACAGAAATTAGACTCAATAAGATCAGCCAGTTTGCCTAATATTGTCCCAGACACCAACACTTCTAGTTTCCTCATAAAATGCTGCTGGAAATGTCAGTTCTTGGTGCTGCCAAAATGGTAGTTACTATTCTAACCTTCTTGCATCAAGTTTGCTTTATGTCCATGTGGTGATATTGTGTTCCCCAAAATATCATGCACCCTAATAAACTTATCTGGGGTCAGAGAACAGAACAGCCACTGGATATAGAGGCCAGAAAATGGTGGCACACATACCTTTAATCCTAGCATTACAGAGGCAGAGATCCATCTGGATCTCTGTGAGTTCAAAGTCACACTGGAAACAGCCAGGATGGTGACTCACGCCTTTAATCCCAGGAAGTGATGGCAGAAAGCAGAAAGGTATATAAGGCATGAGGACCAGGAACTTAGAGCCTGGTTAAGTTTTTAGGCTTTTGAGCAGCAGTTCTGCTGAGATTCATTTGGATGAGGACTCAGAGGCTTCCAGTCTGAGGAAACAGGATCAGCTGAGAAAAATGTCAAGGTGAGGTAGCTGTGGCTTATTCTGCTTCTCAGATCTTCCAGCATTCACCCCAATACCTGGCTCCAGGTTTGTTCTTATTTAATAAGACCTGCTAAGATTTGTTTGTGATACATGTCCATTTTTGATAAGTGTCAATAAGGGTCTTGACAGAAGACTATGGGCTATGTTATAATAACCTCTTCCATTTGCAGGCCAAGGATAATACAACCTTCAAGCAGAAGACAGATCAGTTTTAAAATTTGTGCACATTTTCAATTTTGTAATGAAATTTAATTTAAATTTAACTTAATTTAATCCTATTATGATTACATTTTTATTTTTAGTTATAATGTGCACTTTTGTCATATTCATTTGTTAATAAGTATGTACTGATATTCTTGTAAGGGCCAGTTGTAGTTACATATGTTAGACTAGTATGATATCATATTTTACATTCATACATTATGATTTTCCTAGCAAACCTTCTAAGTGGGCAAAGTTTATTTCAGTTAAATACAAAATCTAATACATAAATTTATACTGAAATAAAATTCTAAGGAACTAGAGTTTTCCCTTATAATTGGTCAACTCTTTATTCTTTGTTACTAAGGAAGGTGCTCTTTAAAATCCCAATTTAGTCAATTTATGTATTGATCATCTGTGAGAGATTTTGTTGAAATACACTATACACTGTGTCCCATCCCATGATAATCCAGTAGCATCCTGAAACTGGGTACTCCAAGAATTTTTAAAAGAACTATAAAGGTAGGTAACACCTAGAGAAATAACAAGAGATAGAAAAGAATGCACCATTAAAGGCAAATCGCTCATGCCTTTAATCCCAGCACGGAGGCAGGCAGATCTCCGTAAGGCCAGTCTGGTCTACATAGGGAGCTCCAGAACAGCCTAAGCTGCATAGTGAGAGCCTGCCTTGAGTTTTAAAAAAGAAGAAAGAAAGAGAGGGGGGGAGGGAGAGAGGGAGGGAGGGAGGGAGGGAGGGAGGGAGGGAGGGAGGAAGGGAGGGAGGGAGGGAGGGAGAGAAAAGGAAAGTAATGCACTATGGAACCAGCCTCAGGGCAGGAGGAGTGAATATTGTCTCAAGGGAATAAGCAAGATCGTATTATGGTCAGACCTGCATGACAGAACAGGGCACGGGATTTGCTGCACAGGAATGAGTCCATGAGAAAACACTCCCACTTGCATCCTGCCCTCTGGCCTCCTGCTGGTGTCTATCAGAAAAGCCAGGGTAAGCCAAGGGGCAAAGGAGGCTGTGGGTATGGGCCATGGAGGTCAGTCTCTAATGTCCTGGACCCAACCCAGCAGGAGAGGTGGGCTCTGGAGGGAGGGTGAAGATGCTGCCAAGAGCCTCGCTGAGGCTTTTATCCTCCAGCAGTTTCAAGAGCCTCATGAAGTGCAGCCACTCAAGGTTTAACTGAGAAAAATTAATAGACTCTTTTAGATCTTCCATTCTTTGTCCTTTCTCTCTTTGGCTTCAAAATAATTCTAACTCAAAACTGAAATAATCCTTCTACAATCTATATTGAAATGTAGAAAAAATACATAAAAAACATTTGGTTTGATCTACATAAATGACTATGCTAATGCTCTGCTTTTCCCAGGAGAAAACTATGCAAAGTAGCAAAGACAATATTTAAAACACAATTTGGAAGAAAGGAAAAAAAGGATGTGCAAAACTAGAAAGATACTATTATCCTTTCTGGTTTAAGTTCTATGGCATTTCCTGAGATCTAGAAGCTGCATAAAGGAACGGAAGAACAAATTTGGTGGTACAGTACTTCAGTATGTATGTTTGCTTCTGATTCCTCCTCCACTTTACTTCTTTGATGTCACAACTGTACTTCCGTGTAAAGTAACTTGTTTACATGTGTGGGTCTCTGAATAAGCTGTAAATTCCTGGCAATTGGTGTCATGGTGTTAGATAAACACAGCAGGAACTAAATTTACATTTTAAAAGTTAGTTGGCAAAGCAGGGGTTGAAACACTAATATTCATCTGAGAGAATATTTAATCAAATATGCTTTATGCCCATTTCACCATGATTATGTTTTCTACATGATGTTATTTATTACTTTTGCCCTCTCCAGATACTTCTACTTTAAAATCTAGATCTTTGACATCAGCCAGGGAAGCAGGTAGGTGATATGCAGCCTTCCTCCTCTCAAAATCTAATCCCCTAGTCTCAACCCCAGGTCTGTAGCAGACCACCAACTGCAGCTTCCCATTTCTCTCCGCCCCATCTCCAGCAGATCACAGAGATCCTCTACCCCCTTCCTCACTACCACATTCCTTTGTCTCAACTGCCAAATTCTACAGGCATTCCCTGGGAACCTGCCATGCAGAGCAGCCAGGGAAACATGTAGACTATATTCACTCTCCCTCTTCTCCAAATCCAATCCCACAGACCCATCCCCAGCTCTGTAGCAGACCATCTTGCTGTCCTCATTCCTAGAGGATTATGGAGATCCTAATAGCACACCATGTTTTCCTCCTTCCTGTGCAACCCCTAAGTCCCTGCTTCTAGCCCATCCACATTCCTCAATGTCAATACCTAGAAATGCATTTGACGAAGAACTCCCAGTAACTTCACCTGGCAGAATCTCAGAAACATTCCCTAACACACAACAAACAGCCACCTCACTGTCCTAAAAACTAGAGAGAACAACAGAAATCAACAAGTGGAACATCCATCCAACAAAGACAAGACCTTTGTCCCAAACCTAGATGCCTAGAAACCAGGGTAAAAACATAATAACATGTGTCCACTAAACCCCAGCAACTCTACTACAGTAGGACATTAGACACATAATATAGCTGATGCACAAGGTAAGCATTTCAAAATAAACTTTATGAATATATTAGGAGCCCTTAAATAGAATACAAATATATTCTTTATTAAAAACAAATAGTGGAATGAAATGGAAAAAAAACAATTGAAGATATAAAAACAGAAATGGAATCAATAAAGAAAACAAGGAAAACTGGAAATGAAAAATTTAGTAACTCAAATAGGAACCTCAGAGGCAAGCTTCATCAATGTAAGAGATGGTAGAGAGAACATCAAATATTGAAGAAAAGATAGAAAAAGAATGGATGCCTCAGTCAAAGAAAATGTTAAGTCTAAATAAAAAATACAGGCTCAAAACACCCAGGAAATCTGGAACACTATGAAAAGACCAAATATACAAATAATAAGACCAGAGGAAGGAGAAGAAACCCAGGTCAGAGAAAACATTTTCAATGAAATTATAGAAGGAAAATTCCCTAACTTAAAGTAAGAGATACTTATCTATGAGAAGCAATGTAAAACACTGAACAGACTGGACCAGAAAAGAAACTCCCCATGACATATAATAATCACAATAGTCAACACAGAGAACAAAGAATATTAAAAGGTGCAAATGATAAAGACCAAGTAACATATCAAGGTAGACCTATTAGAATAACATTTGACTATTCAATGGAGACTCTGAAAGCCAGAAGGGCCTTGCCAAATGTGCTGCAGATTCTAAGAGATCACAGATGCCAGCTCAGATTATTATACCTAGCAAAACTTTCGATCACAATAGATGGAGAGGGAAAGACATTCCATGATAAAACCAAATACAAGAAATATGTATCTACAAATCCACCCCACAGAAGGCACTAGGCGGAAAACTTCAAGGTGAAGAGGTCAACTATACCCAAACACTGCTCATTGATATCTCTCAGTGGTCGCAATTCCCCAAAAAGACACAGACTAACAGAATGGCTATGAAAACAGGATCCATCCTTCTGCTATATCAAGAAACACAACATCAAACATAGACACAACATCAAGAATAGACATCACTTTAGGGGGAAAGGCTGCAAAAGATATTCCAACCAAATAAACATAAGATACAAGCTGGTGTAACCATTTCAATATCTGACAAAATAGAATTCATGCCAAAACTAATCAAAAGAGATAGGAAAGAACACTACAAACTCATCAAAGAAAAAATATTCACCAAAAGGATATGGCAATTCTTAACAACTATGCACCAAACACAAGGGCACCCAAGTTCATAAATGAAACACTGCAATAGCTTAAATAATATATTGACCCTAACACATTGATAGTGGGGAATTTTAAATATCCCACTCTCACCAATAGACAGGTCATCCAGACAAAAACTAAACAGAGAAATTCTAGAGATAAATGATGTCATAAACCAAATGGACCTAGCAGATATTTATAGAATATTTCACCCAAAAATAAAAGAATATACATTCTTCTCACCAGTTCATAGAACTTTCTCCAAAATTAACCTCATACTTGGATACAAGGCAAATCTCAAAAGAGATAATAAAATTGAAATAACACCCTGCATAACTGAAATAACCTACCTGACCACCACAGATTAGAGCTATATATCAACAACAATAGAAAGTTTACAAACTCATGTAAACTGAACACTCAATACTGAATGAAAAATAGATTAAGAGAATAATTAAAAAAGAAATAAAAAATTCTAGAATTGAATGAAAATGAAAAGACAACATGCCAAACTTATAGAACACAATGAATGTGGTTCTAAGAGGCAAGTTCTTAACAGTAAGTGCCTACATTGAAAAATAAAATCGGAGGGAGATCATATTAATAACATAACAATAACCCAAAAGCTCTAGAAAAAAACAGAGGAAATAGCAACTAAAGGAATATACGGCAAGAAATAATCAAACCCAGGACTAAAATCAATAAAACACTACACACACACACACACACACAATCAATGGAACAAGGAGGTTGTTCTCAGAGAAAACTGATAAGATTGACAATCTCTTAGTCAAATTAACTAAAAAGTAGAGAGAAAGATAATCCAAATTAATAAAATTAGAGATGAAAGAGGACATAACAATGTACACCAAGGAAATCCAGGGATTCATAAGGATGTTCTTTAAAAACCTGTACTCTGCCAAACTGGAACATCTAAAACAAATGGATAAACTTCTATGTGCTTTACTAACGTCTCAGAACATAGAGATACACAGGTGGCCTGAACACTTCACTATCTGAGGGAGTGCCCCAGTATTGATGCTGTATGAGCATGAGCATTTTACTGTTGTAAAATGATGGACTGACTCACACAGAAAGACATTGCTAATGTTCTCCATCTGATGGTGGGTCCCTCACTCTTCTGAAATGTACAACACTTATTTTTGCCTTTTTTTGTACTTATTCCTGATGCTCTTCAAGCCCTCCTGAAAAATAGAGAAAGATTTATTTACTTAATTCTATATTATTATTATTATTATTGGTTTTTTTAAAGATTTATTTATTTACTTTATATACAGCATGTATGACCAGAAGAGGGCACCAGATCTCATTACAAATGGTTATGAGTCATCATGTGGTTGCTGGGAATTGAACTCAGGACCTCTGGAAGAACAGTCAGTGCTCTTAACCTCTGAACCATCTCTCCAGCCCATATTATTATGGTTTTTGGAAACTGGGTTTCTCTGTGTAGTTTTGGTTCCTATCCTGGATCTCACTCTGTAGACCAGGCTGGCCTCAAACTCACAGAGATCCACCTGGCTCTGCCTCCCGAGTGCTGAGATTAAAGGCATGCGCCACTGCTGCCCAGCTACTTAATTCTATATTATAAAATGAATAGTTTACAAAATTTCTATGAATCATGTGAGAGCATGGTTAGCCAGATCCATGAGAAAAATTCATGTTCATATTCTTTTGAAACCTTTAGTACACATTCAAATCCACATACTTATATGTTGCAAACTGAAGTTAAAGGGAGAATTGAATGAAGCAAAATATTTACCTAGCTACTTATTAGAAACTTTCTATACTTTAGAGAAACACATTATTAAAGTTGCAAAAGGAGCCGGGCGGTGGTGGCGCACGCCTTTAATCCCAGCACTCGGGAGGCAGAGCCAGGCGGATCTCTGTGAGTTCGAGGCCAGCCTGGGCTACCAAGTGAGTTCCAGGAAAGGCGCAAAGCTACACAGAGAAACCCTGTCTCGAAAAACCAAAAAAAAAAAAAAAAAAAAAAAAAAAAAAAAAAAAAAAAGTTGCAAAAGGATTTGTTGAAGGGTAATATCTGAAGATATTTTTTGCTGATTTCCCATCATACACAAATTAGAAAAGTGGTATGTATAGTCTTCTAATCAGTCAATGTATGAAGAGGTCTGAAGTGGTGATGGTAAAAGGCCTTGAGAGAAAATTCATCTCTCACCCTATGTGTTACTGAGGCTACTTCTCAATTCGTAATGAATTAAATTGCATATAAATCCCTCAACAGTGATTAGAAAGTGATGACCCTCAGTGTGGGTTCTCCTTATTATCTGAGTATCAATTACAATTTGTACAGAAAAATCTAAAGCAGAGCTAAAACCAAATGTTCAACCATTCCCACATTTTCTACTTTATTTAGTTTTAAATTAAATTAAATAAAAATTCAACATGTCCAAACCTTATAGAATTGTTTATATGCTCCAATTTCCAAAAACATTTGTGTGGGGGAAATAAAAAACCCTTATTTCTCTCTTTTCTTTCTCTTATCACACGATAATTTTTTAACTTAACCAAATAGCTCTTGTTTAAAATAAACTAGAACCAGATGCAGCTTGAATGGCTGTAATGGCTGTATATGGGAAAATGAACTAGACATATTGGAAAATCAAGGCTGAGTGTATTGCATAGCAAAATCTTAACAGGATTATATCACTAGCAATCTGTGGAGCCTGCTTAATGATCAAAGGAATTTATTTGGGGGTTAACTCACAAGACAGAATAAAGGAATTTGTCGCAGGATAATTGAAGGGTGAGACATGGTCCAACATGGTTCTCTGGTGAGTTCTGCCCTGGTCCATACCATCATCCAAAACCATGAGGTAGCAAAGAGAGAGCAAATGTGCATCCCAGGTTTTAAGGGTACCTCAGTGGCCATGCCCTGGGAGCATGTACCTCAAGGTCATAGGCAAGTGTAACAGTTACCCGCTGCCTCACTAGGGGTGGTGTTTCAGGGCATGGCTGAAACAGCCATTCATTAAAAAAAAAAATCCCATATCAAAAAATTAATAAAGCAAGAAGTAAATAAGTCTCTTTTTTAAAAAACACACTTTCTGTGGCTGACAAGATGGCTCAGTAAAGGAAAGAGAGCTTCCCTGAGGCTTTGAGATCAGTCCCTGGTGCCCACATGGTGAAGGAGAGAACCAACTCCCAAAAGTTGTCTGACCTCCACACACTCCAAGGCACAAACATAGCCACCACCCCCCACACACACACAAAATAAATAGATAAATGTTACTAAAATTAAATAAATGTTCTTTCATATCCAAGTCATAAAAATGCTTACAATACAAGATATCTGCAGAAATATTAAATATATTCATATTGTGTATTTATAAATATTGGTTGTATTTAAATTTACATATTTGCCTAAATTCATACACTTACTGTGGGAATTAAACTGAAGTGGTTCTAGATGAAGGAGTTTCACAATGTGGGTGGATTCTGTTCCAAGGAAACTGTTTAATCCCACAGCATAGTTGTGAACTTCTGCGGGCAACACAAAGACTCTAAGACACATCTCAGCATCTCTAGTTCCTATTGTGGTGTTTTGGATGCCATAGTCATTTCTAGAAGTTGTTGCTTCATAAGTCAAAAGAGAAGTTGCTATTTTAATATCTACATATCCTAAAGGCAAACTGATACTTCATGTACTGTGCCAATTCAGACAACAGTTTCCACCCACTGTTTCCACATCTCAGATTCCTTGCTTTAGTTTTTAATTAACTAACTTTTAAAACTTACATTTATTTAGTGTGTGTGCATGTGTGTACTCCTGTGGAGGTCAGAGAGCAACTTGAAGGAGTCCATTCTCTCCTTCCACCATGTACATCCCAGGGATTGAACTCAGGTCTTCAGACTTGGTGGCCTTTGGTGGGCTTGGTCAGGGAGTCATCACTAAGCCAAATCAGCAAAACTTTTAATGTTTATAATGTACACAATAAATCAAAGATTTAGGAAGAGAGTTGCTTAATGTGATAGAAATACTAAACTATATTAAAATAGTATTTGTCTTATTAAAACTTTCACAAAATTACTTTACTTTGTATATCAGATTGTCAGAGGAAGAATTCCAACCTAGGCCTGAAACACTATCAAAATATCTACATCTGTAAAGGATGTTTCATCCTATGCTTAACAGCCTCATTTTCAGGAAAATAATTTAAATTTACTTAGCTTATTTTGTAAAAATGAAGGCAAGGGTTTTTTTTTATTTATTTCCACCACATTATTTATTAGATTGTACTTATCCTCTCATCTAAAAATATATAATTATATCATGAGAAATTGATGAAATATACTTCCACCCAAAATACTCCTGTTAGCCCCTTTATTCAAAAGGCTAGGAAAGGATGATCCAGAGTTTGATGCGATCTTGGCCTCTGAACCTTTTCTCAAAAAGATCATTTTTAAATAAAACTTGCATGGGGCACGACAGTGGCTCAATATGTAAATGCCTATACTGTGAGCATAACAGCCTGAGTTTGGATCCTCAGCACCCATTGAAAAGGCTAATTTGGTCACACTTTTTTTTTTTCATCTTTTTATTTTACATCCCAGCCTCAGCCTCCCCTCTCCCCTCCTCCCCTCCAAATCTGTCTCCTCCATTACTCCCTTCCATCCCCTAATCTTCTCCTCTTCCTCCTCCATCCAGTAAAGGGCAGGTCTACCATAAGTATCAATAAAAATGACATATCAAGTTGCAGTAAACTAAGCACCTCCCCATGTTTTAAGGCTGGACAAGGTGACCTAGTGTGACAAGTAGGGTCCCAGAAGCCAGTAAAAGAATTGGAGTCAGGCTCTGTTTCCACTGTTAGGAGTCCCATAAAAGGACCAAGCTACACAACTGTAACATACATGCAGAATGTCTAGGTCAGTCTCACGCAGGCTCCCTGATAGTTGGTTTGGTCTCTGTGAGCCCCTAGGAGCCCAGGTTAGTAGATTGTGTGAGGCTTCCCATGGTGCTCTTGACCCCACTGGCTCCTGCACTCCTTTCTCCTCTGCAGAATTCCAGGACTCCACCTAATGTTTGGCTGTGGGTCTGCATCTACCTCCATCAGTTGCTGGATGATGCCTCTCTGATGGCAGTTGGGCCAGGTGTAACTGTGTGTCACCACACAGACGTGTGGGTTCATGCAGTTTCGTCAAAAGAAGATACAGAGAACCTTAAGAATGTATTTAGCCTTTGACGACTTCAGGGGGGTCCAGCCTCGAAGTACTGAAGCACTTTACTTTCGCCTCGGGCCAATTTTATTTCTCTCCAATACAGTTTAGTCAGTTAATTTCCGTATGCTCAAAACAACCTGAAAGGGGCTCCCAACAATACAATGCCAAGAACATATTCCTCGATTTCTCAGGTACCAGGGTTTTCCGGGTTTCCTGAATCAAGTTTTGCATAGGCCTTTGTATCCTTGGGAAACTCTGAGACAAGATTCACATAGAGGGCAACAAGGGAAACAAAAAGTGTCTGCTAAACAAAAGATGGATTAGGGCTAGGTGCTGCTCTCTGGAGTCAGGCCAGGTGCAGCTCAGCAGGAATGCCGCCACAGCCAGGCACCAGTCTTGTCACAGGAGAGGGCCAGTTCAGGTACTTATCCACTGTTGCTAGAAGTCTAACCTGGGAGATTCCCCTGCATCTGGCTTTCACCCGACCCTGAAATGCCCCCTTAACTGCCCTTCCGCACTCCTCAACATAAATCCAGATACACTGAACCTGATAGAAAAAAAAAGTAGGAAATCATCTTGAATGTATTGGCACAGGAGACAACTTCCTGAACAGAACACCAATAGCACAGGCACTAAGATCAACAATTAGTAAACGGGACCTTATGAGATTCAAGTTTCTGTAAGGCAAAAGACACCACAAATAGGACAAAACGGCAGCCCACAGAATGGGAAAAGATCATCACCACCCCCACATCTGACAAAGGGCTGATCTCCAAAATATATCAAGAACTCAAAAAATTAGACATCAACAAACTAAATAATTCAATTCACAAATGAGGTGCAGATCTAAACAGAGAATCCTCAACAGAAGAATCTCAAATGGAGGAGAAACACCTAAGGAAATGTTCAACATTCCTAGCCATCAGAGAGATGCAAATAAAAATGACTCTGAGATACCATCTTACAACTGTCAAAATGGCAAAGACCAAAAACACAAGCAACAGCTCATGCAGGAGAAGATGTGGAACAAGACAAACACTCCTCCACTGTTGGTGGGAGTGCAAACTTACACAGCCACTTTGGAAATCAGTGTGACGATTCCCAGAAAAATGGGAATCAATCTACCACAAGACCCAGCTATACTCTCTTGGGTATATACCCAGTGGGTGCTCAATCATACCACAAGGACACCTGCTCAACTATGTTCATAGCAGCATTATTCGTAATAGTCAGAACCTGAAAACAACCCAGATGCCCCTCTATCGAGGAATGGATAAACAAAATATGCTTTATTTACACAGTGGTTTGTTACTTAGTTGTTAAAAACAAGGACCTAGAAAATGTAAAGGCAAATGGATGGAACTAGAAAAAAATCATCCTGAGTGAGATAATCCAGACCAATAAAGACAAACATGGTATGTACTCACTCATAAGTGGGTATTAGCTGTGAAATAAAGGATCCACCAATCCAGAGAGACTAGGTGACAAGGAGAGCTCATGGAGAGACACCTAGGTCTCCCTGGGAAGGGGCAATAGAAGAGATATCGTGAGTGGACTGAGAGCAGGTGGGAATGGGTACACGAGCAATCAATTATGGGGGGTGGGAGAGCACAGAGGGTCACTCATATTGTTAACTAGTACTGGGGAAACAAGGCAAGTAGGTCTACACCTTCCTGGTCAGCCAGTCTCTGGGCTCACTGAAAGACACTGTCTAAAAAGATAAGGGTAAGGGGTGCTGGCAAGGTGGCTTAGCAGTTAAGAGCACTAGTTGGTATTTGAGAGGACCTAGATTTGATTCCCAGAACCTACATGGTGACTCACAACTGTCTGTAACTCCATTCCCAGGGAATCCAGCACCAGCCAGTGGCCTCTTCAAGCACTGTATGCAGGCAAAACACATAAAATAAAAAGAAAGGCTGAGAAATTAAAGAGAAGGGGGAGAATAATAGTGGATGACAGCCTCATCAATATCTGGCCTCCACACTCACATGCACAGACATGTATGTGCATGCACATGTACACACAAACACTGCATACTCCTCTCTCTCTCTCTCTCTCTCTCTCTCTCTCTCTCTCTCTCTCTCTTCTCTCTCTCTCTCTCTCACACACACACACACACACACACACACACACATACACACACACACACACACACACACACAGAAAACATGAAGAGAGAACAGAGCTGTGTACATCACTAGTGGAGCACTTGCCTAGCACATGCAAACCTTGACTGAGTCTCAGCACAGGAAGCACACCCATCTCTAACTTCTCTCACAAGCATCTAAGTATGTCATGATGGAGCCTTCTGATTGTGTAGTTCTAAAATTTATGCTGAGAGTGTATCCTGTGGAGGATATTGACAGGAAAAGGTGACCTTTTGTGGAGATTGGTTTAACACCCAGTGACTGATACATTGTGTCAGAGATGTGACTAATACATCTAATTAAATCGTTGCTCAGCAGGTTGAGAGAGGAAAAAAAATCATAAAATTTTGAAATAACGTCTTGATTCACTGCTTCATGTATTCAAATTCTAACAACAAAGACTCAAATAGAATTTTGTAGGTGATGCTTGTATCAAGCCCATTATGAACAGCACGGGTGTATGCATAAGCTCCCTGTCTGCAGTATTTGCTCAAGCTGGGCCTCTGCTTCTACAGCCCTCAGTTCATTGTGCCTTTCCCAACTCTGAGTGCATTAGTAATAACCTCGGAGGAGACAAAATGTGTCAGTGTCATGTTAGGAAAAAGAAATTAAAAGTACTTCCCTTGGAGTCATTTAACCAAGAGTGAGGCCAGATTTGAGTTCTCTATGCCTCTTTCTCTGTGTCTCTTTGCCCCAGCCAGTGGGGTCTTCAACAGGGACCTAAAGGGAGGGCCGGCGAATGAGAGGGACAAGAGACACAAAGAATGAGAGCAAGACAGGACATCTGATCAAGCTCCAAAATTTTATTTTACTCTCAAGGCATATATATAGGTAGGCAAAGGGGGGTTGAGAGCAGGAGGGGACTTAGTAATGGGGGTTGCAAGTAGGAAGGGACTTAATTATGGGCTGTTTGGCCAGCAGGAAATGTTGCTCTGAAGGTTATCTATCTACCCTTGTCTACTTGCCTAATTGCTTAACTGCAGCTCATTCACCTGATATCTGAGAAGAGGTTCTGGTATCTGTGGGAAGAAGTTCTGGTGCTATGGAGACTTAAGCAAGGCCTAGATCTAAGAAAAAAGGAGAGAACCCAAATATGGCAGCATGTGTGTCAAAGGTCGCTTAGGCTTATGGCTCTTGTCATCTCTTAAGTAGTTACCTGTCAGCAATTTGTCTGCTGTGTATCTGAATCAGTGGCTGTCTGAATACTATCTTATATGATAACATTCAGAAAATAATTTCTGAGTTACACAAAATATCTATCTGTGTGTTCATAATATGTATGTAGGGGATGTATGACTCTGTGTGTCTCTAACAAAGGGCTTTGCTTTGTAGTAACAGAACAGCATTTATGGTAGATAGTATTTTAAGGCTGCTAACCAATTTTGGTGTTTGTTTGTCTGTTCATTTGTTTTATTTTATTGAAAGTAGTGTTTTAAACAATGTATTCTGATTGCAGTTCCCCTCCCCCAACTCCTCTTAGAGCCTTCCCATGTCTCCTTCCATCCAAATCTACACCCTTTCTTTCTCACATTACAAACAGGCATCTAAAAATAATAGAGAAATAAAAACAAAAAGACAAATAAACAAACAGAAGAAAGAAAAGCCAAGAAAAAGCACAAGAAACACATATAGACATGTGTGTTTTCAACAAGTGATTATCATAGGGCACCTACAAAAACACATATATTACTCTCCGGATCAGGCACATGGAAGAGGACATAACTTTAAATTATAGCTGTGCTTTAGTTTAGGTGGTAAAATTGATTACATGGGAAATACAAGGCAAGTAAGGTTAAGCAGTTAGGTGGTCAGGTAGTTAACCTTCAGGTCAGGGTCAAAATGTATAGGAATTTATCGATAGTCCAGAGGCCAGTTTACTCTAGTTTATAGCTGGTCCAGAGACTAGTTTACTCTAGGAATTTATAGCTGGTCTGAGTGACAAGAGATAGGTTTTATCCAAGATAGTTTCAGGAATGAAAATATTCTTGGAAATACTTTTACAAGATAGCATAACTGTAGCTCAGTAGCCTACTACACTGCAGGACTACACTGGGAAATCTTTGAAGATGATGCTTCTGAAGCTTGCAGACTTAACCCATGTCTGTGAAAGCTTTTCAGCTGTGGCAGGCTGGGAGGATGGCACTGATGGAGGTCCAGGGGTCCTTGAGAGCACTGGCCAATGGCTAACACTGACAGGTGGGCCTTTATGGCCCCAGAGAAGTGGCAAAAGTTCCAAGATCACTGAGGCTGGGGCCACACGTGGAGTCTCAAGTCCTCTTGCAATGAGTGACAACATGAGAAGCCCTGTCTCAAGAGCATTGCTGTGCAATCCTGGAGACCATTTCCAACATTCCAAGTTTTCTATCATTAAACAATAGCTTTGTGCTCTCAGGGCTCAAAACTTGGGGCTGGTTTGTTAGCATCTCAACATCAACTCGGGGTTAGTTCTTCAGCATATCGAGGCCTGTCTTGGACTAGGTATCATGTTATTCAAGTCACATAAAATGGCTTTTGAGTGACACAACATGGTTTCATGTGTTTTGTAAGTTATGCTCGTAACATTGGTAAGAATATAAAAAATAAAGTCAGAGAATATAAGGGGAAAGTGGAAATCTAGCCTCAAAGTCATACAGTATTCTTATTGTTTGTGGGAGTTATTATCTCTTTAAATGTTGAGTACTATCTATTGTGTAGCAAATGGGTAGCCAGGTTTATTTCCTGGAGAAGTTTCTTCATATTGCTAGCCACATTATCCTGCTTATTATTCAGTTAGTATACAGTCTGGGGTAAAGTTGGGCTAATAAATGTGTTTTATATTCCTTCTTGTGGTAATAATAGGAAATATTTTCTACCAACTTAAGTAAAATATAAACAATATTCTAATTTGGATGGTAAATGTCCTCCTTGCATTAGAGGATGGATTCCAAGCCATGTCTGTCACTGCTGGAGGGTCATAGAAACTCAAGAGGAAGGTGAGTCACTGGGGGTGAGCTTCAAAGTGGCCTGTGGGCCCAGGCCCCTTTCCCTCGCTTTCTTTCCAAGCCTAGAATAAACATCTTCTTCTACCAATGCCCTGTGTTTGCCCAGCAGGTCCAAAAACAAGGGAGTTACCTGACCAGGGACTGTAAATCCCACACTGTGAACTCAGGTAAACCTTCCTCCTCTCAAGTTGATTGTCTCCAGTATGAGTTACAGTAACAAACTAACATAGTCATACATCCTAAAACATTGTCAGGAAAAATAAGGCACTGGTTCTAAAACTATAATACAAATTTATAACCAAATTTGTAGTTTTGGAAAATGGCTACAAAATACACTTTCTTCCAAAACTTCCTGTGCTGAATAGTCAAAATAATAATAATAATAATAATAATAATAATAATAATAGTAATAATGATGATGATGATTAAAACCTGTAGCCATGACAACCCTTTCAGAAAACCTAGATTTGACCATTAGGATGCTGGTATAGCAGGTAACTGTTATCTAAGCATCTCTTACAAAGACTTTCAGTTGATAAGAGAATCACAAACATAGTCTGTGCATGAAAGATATTTTATGCTGGCCTCCCTGGCTACATGTACAACTACTTTAAAATATTAAACTTAGTAACTGGATTCACTTGCTAAAATGAACATTTTATTTTATTCAACATTGGAGTTCAAATGGAGTACAGCAGAATGTTATCCCAAGGAGAACACTGACAGACAACACATCTGTTTTCTTGAACATAAACAGAACTCCCCGGACACCTCACACATATGTAAGTGAGAACTTTGCCCCATGACTCGTTAAAAAATAAGGTTGCCTTGGCATCCTGAGGGGGTACAAAGTTGTCTGTGTTCTTTGATCCTCTGCCACGATTATCATGGAAGACTCTTTAAAATGGGATGAAGATGCCATAAACACAATCCTGAGAGCCACTCATAAAATGATAGCCTATTTTATATAGATAAGCAATAAATATTCACTGTGTAAGCCACCAGCATTTAGGACTAATTGTAGCAGACCACATCAAACTTTATCTTGACTAATAATCAACTAATAACATCTCATCAGAGCTGGGTTCCGCTCAGAAGAGTAGCTTAGAAATAAATGGCAGAAGTGCAGAAGTCAGAAGCCAGGTCTCAGGCAAAACATTGAGTAACAGTTAAAAGACTGAAACACCATTAAAAGCAGGACAGATACCTAAGTCACTCCAGGGAAGAAGCAGGGAGACAGTGCAGTAGCATGTATTAAATGCCATTCTATTATAAATGACAGAAAAACACAGAATGAAATATCCAAATTTGAAAGCGCAACTGTAGGGAAATGGTGAGATTTTCCATGGATCTATTTTTATCTGTTAAAGATTTTTTAATGTTTTAATTGTCAAATGAAACGATGGGTTTCATTATAACATTTTCACACATACATGTCATTATTTTTTAAGCACTTATTCCCTTCTCCCCCAAATACTCCCACTTTTCTTTTGCTCTACTGTTGATGGAAACCATAAGCCTAAGCGACCCTCAACACACATGCTGCCATATTTGGGTTTCTCTCCTCTTTTCTTAGATCTAAGCCTTGCTTAATTAAGTCTCCATAGCACCAGAATCTCTTTTCACAAATACGAGAACCTCTTCTCAGATATCAGGTGAATGAGCTGCAGTTAACCAATTAGGCAGTTAGGCAAGAGAAGATAGATAACCCCCAGAGCAACATCCCTGCTGGCCAAAGAGCCCAAAATTAAGTCCCTTCCTCCTTGCCACCCCCATAATTAAGTCCTTTCCCGCTTGTAAGCCTTTTGCCTACCTATATATGCCTTGAGAGAAAAATAAAATTTTGGAGCTTGATCAGACGTCCTGTCTTGCTCTCATTCTTTGTGTCTCTTGTCCCTCTCATTCGCCGGCCCTCCCTTTAGGTCCCCATTGAGGACCCTGCTGGCCGGGGCATACTGTCATGTAAACCTATTGACTGACATTAAATCTAGATTTTGCAAAGAGAAAGCCTGATGTTTATCTTTCTAAATCTGACTTAACTCTCTTAACAGTCTGTTTACTTCTTGTAAATGCAATAATTTCATTTTTCTTTTTAGCTACAAAGAACTGCAGTGTGTGTATGTGTGTGCCATATTCATTCATCTGTTAATGAGCTTCCAAGCTGGTTCTTTATCTTGGCTGTTGTGGATGATGCTGAAATAAGCACAGATGTGCAAGCAGTATCTCTTTAGCTCCAGACTGAGACTCTTGAGTATATCCTATAGCTGCAGAGCTTCTCTCCAGCTCCCGCCAAGCCCCAGCAGTCTCGCAGCCCACTTATAAAATAAACACACAGACTCTTATATTATTTAAAATGTTTGGCCTAATGGCTTAGGATTCTAACTATCTAGTTCTTACATCTTAAACTAACCCATTTCTATAAATCTATACCTTGCCACATGGCTCGTGCCTTACCAGTATCTTACATGTTGGTGCTCATGGGGAGGCTCTTAGCGTCTCCTCACACAGCCTTCCTGTTCCCAGAATTCTCTTCTCTCTTGTCCCACCTATACTTCCTGCCTGGCTACTGGCCAATCAGCATTTTATTTATACAGAGTGATATCCATAGCAATATACCAGGTGTGGAATGTCTGGGTCACAGAGGAATACTAGTTTTAGGGTTTTTAGGAGCCTCCATATGGATATCCATGGTTTACTTTGCTACAAGCAATATGAAATTGCTTTTCTGTCTGCACATCCTTGCCAGTGTGTGTATTTTGTTTCTTGTTGATTGACATTCTGACTAAGATGAGATGGAATTTAAATGTCATTTTAATATTCACTTCCTTCTTTATTAGGGATATGGAACATTTTCATATATATTGAGACAGGGTTTCTCTGTGTAGTTTCGGTGCCTGTCCTGGATCTCGCTCTGTAGACCAGGCTGTCCTTGAACCCACAGAGATCTACCTGGCTCTACCTCCTGAGTGCTATGATTAAAGGTGTGCACCACCACCATCCGGCTTTTTTCATATATTTATATGTATTGAGAACTGTGTGTTTAAAGCATTTATCCATTTATTAGTGGATAATTTTCTTTGGGTGTTTAATCTTTTTTAGTTCTTCATAGATTTTCAATGTTCACTAGTGCATAGCTAGTGAGGATTTTCTCCCATTCTGTAGTCTGTCTCTTAAATCCATGTACTGTTCCCTTCAGAGAAGCATTTAAATTTCATGCTGTTCTATTCAGCAATGTCTGGATTTCTCTCTCAAACTATCAGAACCATAGCACAAAGTCTTTGCCAATGCTTCCATATTGAAGTGATATCTCCAGCAATTTCAGAGTTCCAGGTCTTGAATAAAGTTTCTGATTCATCTCAGATTGATTTCATAACAAGATGAGAGATAGGTATACTTCTGTTCTTCTATATGTGAATACATAGTAACCCCACCCCAGCATTGTTCTTTCTGTCCAGGATTGTTTTTGCTGTTGAGTGTCTGTGTTTCCATATGGATTTTAGGAAAGGTTTTTTTTTTTTTTTTTTTTTTCTATTTTAGTGAAGAATGAGATGGGGATTTTAATTGGGATTGCATTGAATCTATAAATATTTTTTGGTAAAATGATCATTTTCACAGTCTTATTTCTACCAATCCATGAACATAGGATGTCTTTCCATTTCTTGTTATCTCTCTTTTTCATAGGTTTTCAGTTTTCACTGTAAAGGGTCTTCACTTCCTTGGTTTATTACTAGATTTTCTTTTTATTTTCTTTGAAGCTATTGTGAATGGGAATGTGGCCATGGTCTCTTTCTTCATATATTTGTTGGTGGTGTATAGAAAGCTAATGATTTTTGCAAGTTGGTTTTGTATCCTGATACATTCCTGAATTTGTCTATAGTTTTGAGACAAATTTTGTTATCTGGTACAATTTTTGTGATCTTTCTAGTGTATAGTATCATGTCATCTGCAAACAGGGATGGTTTGACTTCTTTGCCCATTTATATCCCCTTAATTTCTTTCCCTTGCCTTATTGCTCCAGCTAGTGCTTCAAATATAGTATTGAAAATGCGTAGAGATAATGGACAGCGCTGTCTCATTGCTGTCTTCTGTGGGGTTGTTCCAAGCTTTTTTCTACTTCAGATGGTGTTCCCTCAGGTTTCTCGTGTATTATGTTGAGGCATGTTTCCACTAGCCCTACATTCACTAGTACTTTTATAGTATAGGTATGTTAGATTTTGTCAAAGGCTTTTCTGCCTCTATTGAGATGCTCAAGTGATTTTTGTGAAGTCCATTTATGTGATTTATTACATTCATTGGCTTGTATATGTTGAACTATCCCTGCATTTCATAGATAAAGCCAACTTGGTCATAATGAATAATATTTCTGATGTAGTCTATCTACAAATGTTATACTGAGTATTTTGAGACTATGTTCATCAAGAATATTGGTCTATTTATTGTCTTCTTTTTTTCTTTTTCTATTTTTAGGTGTCTTTATCTGGTTTCAGTGTTAGAATAATAAGTGATTTATAGAAGAAAATTGAGTGTGTGTCTCCTGTTTCTTTCTTCTCTCTCTCTCTCTCTCTCTCTCTCTCTCTCTCTCTCTCTCTCTCTCTCTCCCTCTCTCCCTCTCTCTCTCTTTAAGTAGTTTAAGAAGAATTTACTATAGATCTTCTTTATAAATCTGACAGAATTCTGTTATGAATCAATTTGGCTCTGGACTTTTTCTACCTGGAAGGATTTTCACTACTATTTCACTCTCCTAATTTGTTATGGGTTTTTCTATGTTGTTGACTTATTTTTGGTTTAATTTCTATAGTTTAGCTGAATCTAAAAATTCACCAATTTTGTTTATGCTTTCCAGTTTAACAGATTTTTAAATATTTTTTTGTAGTATTTTGAACGTCTTTGGTGTCTGTTGTAATGCTGCCTTCTTCATTTCTGATTCTGCTCATTTGGATCCTTTCTTCCTTTTGTTTGGTTAGTCAGGCCAAGAGTCTGTCAATCTTGTTTATCTTCTCAAAGCACCAGCTCTTAGATATATTGATTTTTCACGTTGCTTCTGTTTCATTGATTTCTGCTCTGATTTTTGATATTTTATTCAGTGGCTGGGTTTGGATTTGCTTTGTTCTTGTTTTCCCAAATTTTTGAGTTGTATCATTAAGTCATTTAATTTTGCTCTTTCTAATTATTTTAATGTAGGTACTCACAGCTATAAGTTTCCTCTACAGGACTTCATTCAGTGCATCTCAGAGGTTTCATTGTATTGTGTTTTCTTTTCATTTAGTTCCAGTAAAATTTTTTGTTTCTTTCTTGACTCCTTCTTTCTCACATTCATCATTCAGTAATGAGCTAATTAATCTCCATGAGTTTGTGATTTTTTTTTGCTGTCAATTTTAAATTTTATTGTAGGCAGATATGATACAAGGAGGTATTTCAGTCTTTTGAATTTGTAAAGAGCTGTTATGTATCCCAAGATGTGGTCTATTTTAGAAAAGCTCCTTTGTGCTTCTGAGTAGAATGTGTATTCTTCAGTGTTTGGGTGGAATATTCTGTAGATATCTGTAAGTCTATTTGATATATGATGTCAAATTTATTCTGATGTTTCTCTGTTTATTTTATGGCCAGATGGCCTGTCAATTGGAGAAAGTGGGGTATTGAAAAGACATACTATTAATGGATTTATGTTAATCTGTGTCTTTAAATCCAGTCGCAGTTTTTTGTGTTTGTTTTTGTCGGTGTTGTCTGTTCCTCTGCTGGTTTTGTTTTTCTTTTATGAAATTGAGTGCTCCATATTTGGTGCATATGTGTTTAGGATAGTAAAGTTTTCTTGGGGTCAATTGTTCTCTTGATGAGAATGAAGTGTCCTCCTTTAACTCTCCTGATTAGTTTTAGTTTGAAGTCCATTTTGTCACATAGTAGGATAGCAATGCCTGCTTGCTGCCTATCCTATTAGATTGTAGTGCTTTTAGCCATCCTTTTACTCTAAGGCAGTGTTTATTTTTAAAACTAAGTTATGTTTCTTTTAGACAAGAGATAGATGGATTTTATTCCTTGATCTATTCAGTTAGTTAGCCTGTGTTTTTGGATTGGAGATTGAGGCCATTAATGTAGTTACTTAAATACATCTGATAATTATAATCATCATGTTCTTGATTTGGGGTGCTGTTGTTTGTGTTCTCAGTGGTACTTTCTCTTTTAGCAATTATACATTTGTATTTCTTTCCATAGCTTCCTTGATATATTCATTTCTCCCTTTAGCTTGAAATATTGCTTCCTGTGTTTTCTTTAGGTTTGGTAGTTGGATAAAAAAATTTAGGCTATTTATGTCATTGAAAGGTTTTCTTTCTCCTTCAGTTATGGCAGGCAGTTTTTGCTGAATATATTAGTCCTGGGTGGACTTCACAATCTTTTATGAGTTGGAAAGTATTGTTCATGGCTCTTCTGACTTTCCAAGTTTACATTGAGAAATCAATTGTTATTCTGATTTTTTTCCTGTACATATAATTTGTGAGCTGTCTTTGTTCTCTTGTAGCTTTCAATATACTTTCTTTGTTAATGTACTTAGCATTTTAACTATGATATGCTATAGGGATTTCCTTTAATTTTGTCTATTTGGTGTTCTGTGTGCTTCTTTTATTTATATGAGTGTCTTTCCTTGGGGACGTTTTCTTCTGTGATCTTGTTGAAGATCTGGTCTATTCCATTAGCTTGGAATATTTCTCCCTCAGATATATATATTCTGAAAGTTTGTTTTTTCATCGTGTTCCACATTTTGTGCATATTTCTTTATATTTGTAATATTTTCATATTTATTGATTACTTGGTCTAGATCCTCTACTTTACCTTCAAGTCCTGATATTTTATCTTCTGGTTGACTCATGCATCTTGTAAGTTTCCTAGTTTTCTAGTTGAGTTATTCAGTTTTTTTAATTCCATCTTCGTTCCAGCTTGAGTCTTCTTCAATGTTTCTATCTCTTAATTAAATTCTATTCTCAAGTCTTTTATTGCCTTCATCATTTTCACCAGCCATATGTTGTTTTCTTGGGCAATACTTGGCATTTACTTCCCTTAAGTTTTTCTCCTTCATTTCATTGAGCTGGTGTGTGTGTGTGTGTGTGTGTGTGTGTGTGTGTGTGTGTTCTTTAAACTTCTTGTATTCTTTGATGAAACTTATGATTATACTTATAAATTCTGTGTCCTAGAGTTCATTTGGTAATTTTAAAATAAATTTCAATTTTAATATTAAGGACCAGACTTAATATTATACTATCCCAGGGGGCCCAGAAGACACACTACCAGCGGCATGAGAATGAATCTAGATACACTGAGTTCTTATTCCATTCATTTTATTCTTCTAAGCCAATTCTATCTACACAGTTTCAGCCCTGTCCTCACATTCAGCTCCTGTCCTAATAGTTTTAGTAAACTCTCATGCTTTTGACCTGGTCTTTCTCCTCCGTCCCTTTGTCCTCCATTTATATTCTTCCTGGCTCCTTACCCCTGGCCCTGATAAGCTCTACAAGAGATCTGCTTTACCTTCTACAGAACCTCTGTCTTCCTCCCTTCTCTCTGCAGCTCTGTGTCCTCTGTTCCTGCCTCACCCTTCACTCCTCCTCTCCTCTCTGCCCATCCAGTTCTGTGTCTGTCTCTGGAATTCTGCTCCAGTCCTCACTGCACCTGGTTATGTAAAAAGCCCTATTGTCCTCAGTCAATCTCTCTGCCATGCCCCTAGGCATGGAAGAAGGAGATGGTCTGAGCTCCATTTGCACAAGAAGCAAAGCTATTTATCTGCAGCCAGCTTTTCTCCTAGGCTCAGTGGGGGAATTAGTTACCTAGAAGTTCAGCAGGTCTTAGGAGCTGAACTGTTTGCCAAATGGTCTGGGAATATTTGGGCACGAAAGAATTTCAAAGCAGAAGACAGCTGAAATACTAAAAGCTGGAAAACACCAAATATTCATAATAAATGGCTTGCTTTTTGACAGACCCTTGGCCAAAGTATAGCTTTAATACACAGCTGAATCTCTATAATATATTCTTGCAGCCAGCAAGAGTAATTGTCAGTGACAACTATTTCTCTAGGACTGGTAAGCTTTGGAGAGATGATACTGGATCAAACTTTCATATCATTTCAATTTTTGCAATGATATCTGGGTATATGGACTTCTTTATGAGTTCTAAGTCTGACGTGGACAGAGCAGGTTGGGGCTGAAGAGAGGATGTGCAGGCAGGTTAGGCCTTGAGATTGGAAATGGCTTAGGTGGAATGAAGTCAGCCGAACAGAGGGGGCTAGAACACTGTACAGGATGTTCCCATTGGTCCAAGTCTGGTGTGTGTGGATAGATCTTGCTGTTGGAAAGTTGGATATAGCCTGGGATGGGCTTGTGGGTTGGGGTAGGTAGGGTACTGAGAGAAGCCTAGAGATTGGTTTTAGCCCAGGAAGTAGCAAAGTAACCAAGGCAGACATTGTTATCAGGGAGTTGGCTAGCCTGTGACAGGCCTGAGCATGCTGCTTTTTGGAAAAACATAGAAGTCTTTGGGACTTTGGACTAGGAAAGCAGTTAAATTCAGTAAGCAAGGTTTTACAAGTCATCCTAGTATGAGCTTGGGAGACAATAGTGCTGAGAGCAATGTTGGTTATGGAGGCCTATCTCAAGAGGTTTCAGAGGGAAATGATATTAGAAACTGGGCTAAACACAATTCTTGTGATATTTTGCCAAAGAACGTAGTTGCTTTTTTCCCTTGTCCTATGAATCTGCCTGAGGCTAATTTGAAGAGTTTTGGACTAATTTCACTGGCAGATGAGACTTTAAGACAATCTAGCATTGACTGTGTCACAAGATTGTTAGTAATCATTCTTATGCAGATCTACAGTGAAAAAGAATAAGTAGGAAGTGTTATTCAGGCCTTAGAATCCAGCAGGCAGGCAGCAACACCTGCCAAAATGAGAATAAATACCGAATCCTTCAAAGTCTGTGCTCTGGGAAAGTCCCCAAATTTACTAACCTTGCTTTTTGGCTGCTCAGTTCTGCTTCTGGCTAACTGTTCTTGCTAACTGAGTTGTGTTAACCCAAGATACGGTTGTTGTGCTTAAAAGCTCACTCTGCGAAACTCTCAGGACTATACTGGGGTCTCAAACATCCAGCATAGTCACTGGATGGCTAAAAAAAAGCCTTTCGATTGTCCAAGTATCTTCCTTTGGTAGATACCTAACAACTTCTGGAAGGGTCTAGACTTCTTGGAGTAAGTGTGTCAGTTGGGGCATGGTTTGAGGTTTCAAAGCCTACACCATTTCCAGTTAGCCTTATTTGCCTGTGCTTGTGGATCAAGATGTAGCTCTCAGCTCCCTCTCCAGTGCCATGCCTCCTTCTCTCCTGGCATGCTCCCTGTCATAATAGTCACGGACTCTCTGAAACTGTTATCGCCAATAACTAAAAGAACATCTTTATTCTTCTGTAAGTTGCCTTGATCACAGTGCTTTGTCATAGTAGTGGAAAGGTAACTAAGACATGGGGTTCATGGCATTTTCCACCAGGAAGCCTTGCCTTTCCCATTGATACCTCTATTATCCTCCCAGTGGGCTTTTCACTTATTCCTTCTATTGAATTGCCTTTGGTTGAATCATTTTTCAGTCCGAATGGCTATTGCCCTCACCCATATGCTCAGCTACTCTCTGTCTGGCCACTTTAGAACATGAAACTTATTGCTGCTATCAGTCCTCTTCATCTTTGGAAAGTCTGTGTGGTGGTTTGTATAAGAATGGCCCCCATAGGCTTATAGATTTGAATGATCAGTTGTTACCAAGGAGTGGCACTATTTAAAAGGATGAGAAGGATTAGGATGTATGACCTTGTTGAAGTAGATGTTACCTTATTGGCGGAAGCACGTTGCTAGGTGTGGGCTTTGAAGCTTCAAAAGCCCATGCCAGGCCCAGGCTCTCTTTCTCAGCCTGCAGACCAGGATGCAACTCTCAGCTATCAGTCTACTATCATACATGCCACCATGCTCCCTGCCATAATGATAATTGACTAAACCTCTCAGACTATAATAAGCAAGCCATCAATCCAATGCTTTCTTTTATAAGAGTTACCTTGGTCATAGTGTCTCTTGACCAAGCATTCAAATCTATGTGCCTATGGGGACTATTCTTATTCTTTTTTTTTTTTTTTTTTTTTCGAGACAGGGTTTCTCTGTGTAGCTTTGCGCCTTTCCTGGGACTCACTTGGTAGCCCAGGCTGGCCTCGAACTCACAGAGATCCGCCTGCCTCTGCCTCCCGAGTGCTGGGATTAAAGGCGTGCGCCACCACCGCCCGGCTGACTATTCTTATTCTAATCACCAAACCTTTTTGATCTACTAGGAAACTCTGCATGTGAACTCTCACCAGTGGGTTCTAGTACTCCTGAGACAGATGTGGCTATCATTATGTAAGGAATAAGATTTCTTTCTTAGATTATTAGAAAAAAATATTTTTGATGGAAACCTAAATTCTAACTTATCTGCTGAAAAGTTACTTAGCTTTCATATATTAAAGAAAAAGTAAAAGTGCTCAAAGCTGGATGTAATGGCTCCTCCTTTAAACAGGCAGGAAGATTACTATTTCAAGGCAACCTCAACCTGAGCTACATAATGAGACTCTGCCTCAAAAACAAACAATCAAGGCATGGTGACATAAGCACTCAGAAGACTGAAACAGAAGGATCTTGAGTCCCAGGCCATCCTGGTGTATATTGTGAGAGCTTTCTAAAATACATATTTTTTATATATATTATATACACAATCTATATGAACATATATATCACATACATGTGATATATGTGGCAAAAACCATGGTTTGATCACAGCACTGAGAAAGAAATACACATCCAAGAATCTCTTCAAAACTTATTGTAAGTCTAGCAAAGCTTTCTATGCACTGTGAGTGTTATTTTGTGCACTCATGCTTTACCAGGGCTGCTAAATACAAATGTCCACAGTCTGAGTTGCTAAGGAAACACAAACATATTCTCTCAGTTTTTGAGGCTTGAAGTCTAAGAATAAGGCATTCGTGGAGTGATTCTTGCTAGGCTTCTTTCCTTGGCTTGCAATTTCAGCCTTCTCCCCTCTGTCTTCATATGGTCACCACTTGTCATATTTTACTTCCATCCCTAATGTCCTAAAGGAGATAGATTGGTAGAGTTAATCTTACCAACTTATCCTTAATCACTTCTGTAAACACCAAATCCCTTCATAGCACACACCAAATTTCTCCAAATTTTATTGTCCATAAAATGTAGGGTGGGATAACAGAGAAGTCAGCAAAACAATCAAATACAATTTTCAAGGAGAAGATGCTCAGATTTAACTCCTAATCTCTGCTTTCAGCATATGCCAACATCCCTAAAACAAGCCACCAGCAGGCAGGCACAGGTCTTCTGGGAATCTGAGCAGGAGGTTGGCATGGAAGCAAGGGAGGGACAGCCTCTTTGCTAGTAGCTTTTCTTTCCAATGCCTGGCTAAAGCCAAGCAAAGATCACTTGAGGCTCAGAATGTTTTTTCATGTCTGGTATTGGCACACAATGTACCATATATTGAAATCACAAATCATTATTGATGGAGAGAGTGTTGTTCTCCATCTTGCATGTCACCATGGAAAGACTTTGTGGTTATGAAGATATAGAACTATGTGTATACATGACTAACAAGTTGAAAAGCAAAAGAAACATAAAGCTGCTGCCTTTTTTCCTGTAGCTTAACCTTTGTCACCTAAATGTTTATTGACTACCTAGAATAGTTAAGAACTTAATAAAAAGCTTCTGCCAAGATATAGAAAATAGAAGTAGAAACACAGCCTTTGATCTCTCCTCCTAAAAACAGCTATGAGTGCTGACCTTGTCAGGGAGTTGGCATATTAAATGGGGTAGTTGTTCATAAATCATTCACATATCCACATACACATGAGTAAACTGATGAGATCTCTGGAACTCATTATGTTACATGGCTTTCCATCATGGTGAAAATACTATTAGCCCATGACTTTTGTTGCATGTAGGTTGGAATGTATGGCAGAAGTCTCCATCTCCTAGTAGGAAGTGGAAAAAAAAAGAAGAGAAAGAGTGGAGACCTAATATCCTCATCAAGGATACGTTTCTGAAGACCAGAAGGCTTTCCACTAGTCTCTACTTCAAAGTTCCACTTGCTTCTGTGGGACCATGTGCTAGGGACCAAACCTTTAGCACTTGGACCTTTAGGGAACACTTCCAAACTACAGTATTCTTTCACACAGCAGCCACTGCCAGATCTTGCAGGAGCTTACATGTGGCAAGAAGAGGGCTGGAGAGGCCCACTTGGAGCTGTCCATGGAACTGAGCCCCAAAGAATGAGGCGATGTAAGGCAAAGGGAGCACACAAGAGAGGGTAAAATGTGTCAATGCAAGAGGAAGCATGCTCCTATACAGAACTAGAATGAAGGTATTATTATACCTTTTCCCATTAGTTTAAAAACGATGCTTTTGATTGACATAAGAATTTCAGATGTTCTTAAGTAACTAGCATACCCCTTACCTCAATGTTTCATTGTGGTTTTTTTTTTGCTAAGAATATTCAAAATACTCTTTTCTGCTTACTTTTAAGTACAAAATATAATAATTTTAATACTTATTGAACTGTGCAGCACAAAACCAGGACTGACTCCAACCATCTGTCGACTTGTACCCATTGTCCTCATGACTTTTCCTTTTTCTCTGCCCAAACTTGCTTCTCTACCATTCTACTTTCTACTTATATGAAATCAATATTCCTGTCTTTTAAAATATTATTTCAGCTGGGCCATGGTGGCACATACCTCTAATCCCAGCACTCAGGAGGCAGAGCCAGGCGGATCTCTGCGAGTTTGAGGCCAGCCTGGTCTACAGAGTGAGATCCAGGACAGGGACCAAAACTACACAGAGAAACCATGTCTCAAAAAAATAAAACAAGGGTTGGGGATTTAGCTCAGTGGTAAGAGCACTTGCCTAGCAAGCGCAAAGCCCTGGGTTCGATCCTCAGACCCCCCCCCCCAAATATTGTTTCAAAAATAAAATTAATTTTTATTTTTTAAAGAATTTATTAATTCTTTGAGAATTTAATACAGTATTTTCATTATAGTCACGCCCTCGCCCCCAGCTCCTCCTAGATCCCCTTTCACTTCCTATCTTAGTTAGGGTCACTATTGCTGTGATGAAACACCATTACCAAAAGCAACCTGGGGACAAAAGCATTATTTGGCTTAAATATCCTAAATCACAGTCCACTGAAGGAGGGCAAGGCATGAATTCAAATTGGTCAGGAACTTGGAGGCAGGAGTTGATGCAGAAGTCATGGAGGAGTGCTGCTTACTGGCTTGCTCCTCATAGCTTGATCAGCCTGCTTTCTTATAGAACCCTGGACCACCTGCCCATTATATTACTGCATAAAACATTATTGCAGCATGCAGGGTCCACAGCTTGGTAAGACTACTGGTTGTTTTTCTCACCATGCTGCACAGTAACTCCTAGAATATAAAAGTTAGATCATGGGGAGAAATCTTTCATCTCACTTCCAGCTGGATTTCTCTGTATCCTGCAACCAAGTGTGTGGTGTCTTCAGAAAAAAAAAAAAACAACTCTACCTTCTGGTTCTGGTCAACAATCAAGAGCAATGACAATGACCTGTATTATTTGGAGAGGGCCCTCTGGGTCCTCCCAGACCAATAACTCACAAAGATGTATTCCATAGTTGACATCGGAATTTTTGCTTATTAAACCTCTGGCTTCTGAGGAAATTACCTACTAGTGCTAGGTATATCAACTGAAACTCCTCTTTCAACTTGCTTTTAAAATTAGCTTACAAATCCATGGATTTCCATGATTTTTTTATACTATTAATTTAAGTTACACTCTCCACTTCCTCTCTCCTTCATCCCTGTAACCTATCCCTGTTTCCACCACAAGTGTTTCCCCATCTTTTCTTTACATAGTTAAACAAAAATTTTGATACATAAGAATTCCAAATATTTTATTAAATCTATGAATTCAGTTATTGGAGAAAAGTTACATTCTTTAATAGACAGACTCAACGTCTCAGTATTTTCAAACTGTCATATAAATAAATGGAACACTCCCGACCTCCCTAAAATGCTGGGTTTGCCTGCATAGTTTTCAAATGCAAAGCAAGAAAAAGAATTTTAACTTTTTCTTATTTATCAAATTTTGGTGTATTAGAGTTCTCTAAAGAAATGTTAACTGATGCAATGAATATGTGTGTGCACACATATACATATTGGATTTATTAGACTGCCCTACAGGACATGGTCTGAGTAGTTTAGCAATGACTGTCTAATGACAGAAAGGCTGAGAATCCAGTCTGTTGTTCTTTCATTGAGGTTGGCTGTCTCAGCAGTCCCAATCTGGTACTGCATTCTTGGAGAGCTGCTGTTTTTCAGTCTATGTTGGAATTCTGAAGGAGTTAATACTGGCCACAGCAACAGTATACATAAACTTTCTACTGGGGGCTAAGGGCAAGCAGGCAAAAATGTTTCCTTCATCCTGATTTAGGGTGGTTATCCTTCTTCAAATAGCCTCATCAACAAAGTCCCTCATAAAAGTACCCAGCAGCTTGGGTTTTAGTCGATCTCAACTGTTGTGAAGTTGTCAGCGAAGATTAGCAATCACAATTGGTACATGCTTTTAGAAAAATTTTGGGAAGCCTAGCTACACATTCTTATTTTAAGGCATTTTATTTGCATGTTGTATGTCACAATGCAATTGGCTGAATCAAAGTACTGGATTTGCTTCATAGATATTTCTTTCTTCCCTTTCCCTGACATCTCCATTTCTGATGGTGACAATCTAGTGTCTTAAATCTACTCTTTAAGATGATCTTTACTAAAACTGTGCTCAGTAGGAACTGATCTCCAAAATATTTATTTCAGTATTTCTTCTTTGTCATACTGCCTTCTCATCCACATGCAGTTTCCACGAGGCACTAGAGGTTCTGATACCTGACTCAGAGATGGTCAGGCTCCTGATGTAGCCATTGAGGTGTCAGTGTGTGTCTGACATAGACAGACAGAGCCGAGGGAGAAGGGCTTGGATGTAGAGGAAAGGGCAGACAACAATGCATAAATTCCATGGTGCTCTTACACTCTGGAGATTTCAGAGTGTTTATAAAGCAGCAATTCTCTTATTTCCTCCCTTCTAATGTCCTTACTCACACTTAAAATTGCACTCATACTGTCTTCGGGTTTCTATTGCTGTGAAGAGACCCCATGACCACAGCAACTCTTATAAAGAAAACATTTAATTGGGGTGACTCACTTACAGTTTCAAAGGTTCAGTCTATTATCCTCATCATGGGGAGCATGGATACAGGAAGATGTGGTCCTGGAGTAGCTGAGAGTCCTACATCTTGCAGGCAACAGGAAGTCGACGAAGACACTGAGCAGTATCCTGAGCATAGGAAACTTCAAAGCCCACCCCCACTGTGACACACTTCCTCCAACAAGGCCACTCCTCCTAATCATGCCACTCCCTGTGAGATTATGGGGGCCAATCACATTCAAAGTACCATACACACTTAAAATAACGCTGTCACAAATTCTGGTGACTGCTGGAAGTGGGTATGGTGCTTAATATGTATAATGTAAAGCACATACACTAATATGTATCCACTGTATAAATTCTCTTTTACTGAACTAGAAACAAATTCTCCCCCTTTTTTCTTCATACAGCTATATCAAACACCTTTGTGGAAATACACTGTGGTTTGGATGCGGTTGGCTGCACAAAAGTCTGTGTGTTTGAAGTTTGTTTTCAACAATGGTGCCATTGACACAACAATGGTGCAGTGATACCTTTGACAGATGCGGCCTGGTGGAAGGTTTCTGAGTCACTAGATTTTGTGTTTATCAGCTTTCTGTTCAAGTGACAAAATGCTTGAGATATCATACTTAAAAGGAGGAATCTTCATTTGGGCTCATGATTTCACACATTTCAATCCACGTGAACAGGTCACTTTTCTATTGCTGTGATAAAATGTCATAACTAAGAGCTGCTTAAGGAATAGTTTATTTTGATTTATAATTCCAGAAGGCTTCATAATGTTCATAATGGTGGGGATGGCATGCATGCTGGAGGGAGCAGGAAGCTGAGAGGTCATGTCCCAACTGCACAGAGATAGCAGAAAGAGTGAATTAGAAGTGGGGCAAGGTTACAAACTCCCCAAGCCCACCCACAGGGAGATGCTTCCTTAAAGTGCCATCACCTTCCCAAACAGCACCACCAATAGAGAACCAAGTGTTCAAATACATGAGTCAATGGGGGCATTTCTCACTCAAACCACCACACATGATTGTTTGTCCCTCTTACTGTTATTGTTAGGCCTTAAAGGGACAGAGCATAGTAAATGTGGTATCTCACTCCAAGGATGCCAGGAAACAAAGAAAGAAAGAGCCATTGTGCCAATGTTCCTTCAAGGGAAGTCTCCTAACAGTCTTCCTCTAGGTCCCGAGATTTCAGACATCAGCCCCTCCCTATGGTGGCACAGACTGTGGTGAGACTTTAGCACTACCTTCAGAGAGCACTTGTCCAAACTATAGAAAAGTTAGTTCTCACGCGGCCCCTTTTGAGCTTGAGGAAAGGGTAATTATAAAATGAGCCTGGTGCCACTCAGCTCTCCCGACTCCTGTGTTGAAATGCAGTTTCTTACTTCTGTCTTCTCCCACCATTGCCATTACCATGAGGTGACTCTGCTGAGAACTGACCATCACTCTGCCCCTGAACCTCCAAATCTGTGAAGAAAAGCTCTCTCTGTAGAATCGATTTGTCTTTGGTACAGAGTTATAGTAAGAAAAAGATGCCTAACACAAATTAACTTTTGACATATAACTTACAAGGAAGGTGAAAGGATATCTAGAATAAGAAAACCTCAATGTTTTTAATGGCTTAAGCTTCCCATGACATTTTCTGAAAACCATATCTTATATAAATGAGTAAATGAAAGCACCGGGTAACTTTTGTTCTTCTTGTTTTCTATAAACAAAAACCTGACAGCAATTACTTAAGAGAGGAAGGGCTTGCTTAGTTTGTGGTTTCTGGGGTTTTGGTACACCATGGTAGAGAAGGTCTGGTGAGGTTAAACAGTTCACATCATAGTGGCCAGGGAGCTGACTGACAGGCAGAGAGGGACCAAAGATATAGCCTCTAAGAATATGCTGTTACCCACTTTCTTCACCTAGGACCTACCTCCTTAAGCTTAGAACCTTCTAAGTTAGGGCCACAGTTGCAGGCCAGGCACATGGCATATTCAAGCATGAACATTTTACCTGGCACCCAACATTTGATGATCATCTAACACAAAATTTATTTGGTCCATTTCCAAGAGATTCCAAAGTCTTATCACTTTTAACATTGTCCAAGTGCCTAAGCCCAGAGTAAATATTTCTATTCCAAAAGAGAAGAACAGAAGAATAGCATACAAGATCAATCCCACAGAAGGTCAGATCAAAGCAAGACCAGACCCAGCAAAGTAAACATTAAGTCCTATAGTTCTGTCTAGCATCCAGGCACATGGTTTCATGATGTGAGCATGAATGGATCTGGGCTGTCCTAACTCTATGGTCTCAGTTGCAATCCACATAGCTGCTTCTCTTGTACTCAGCAGGCAGGTGGATTCTGTGAGTGTGAGGCCAAGTTGATCTGTACACTGAGTTTCAAGCCAGCAGGAGCTACATAGTGAGGCCCTATCTCAAAAACAAACAAAAATGTTCTTTTTGTTCGTTTGTTTTTAAAATCTTAACTGAAGACAAAATAATCTGGAATGTCTAAGGTACTAAAAAATAAAAACAATACCAAATGTAATAAAAACCACCAAGAAGCAGGTAATTTCTGAGCTTCACTATTTATTTTGCTGCATGAGCCCTGAGCTGCTATAATTATGGGTTTACTAGGCTTTACTCACCTCAGGAACATAAAGGCATCTACACATTTTTTGAAGAATTGATATTTTGCAAATTGCAGCAAATATTTTTAATTTATACATGGAAAAAAGAAGTGTTCAAAAGAGTATGAGTACCAAACTACTACAGGTCATTTGTCAGAGAATTTCTGCAGGTAAATATGTCTAAATTAACTAATGAGCAGACAGGTGATACATGCCTTTAACTTTAGCAGTTGGGAGGCCTAGCTAGGCAGATCTCTAGGGGTTTAGGGTCAGCCTGGTCCACATAGCCAGTTCCAGGCCAGCCAAAGCTACAAAGTAAGACCCTGTCTGAAAAAGAAATCAAATAACAAAAACAAGCAATCAATTAAACAAACAAATCTTAATTAACAGCGGCATGTCAGTGTATTTAAATACATACACAGATCATCTCTTTGGTTATGTTCCTCATGACAAAATATCATAATGTCACATGTGTGGAATATGTCAATACAGTATAAATTCCACAGAGTTTTGTTCTTTTGGAGATGAAAGCTGTTTTTCTTTGAATAATTCAGCAGCAAAATGCAAACCAGTTGATCAACAAAGCATGTCTGTCACATTTTCAAGACTCAGCCACAGACAGGAGTTCTGCTCCTCCAGCCCTTTTTGAATCATACCTTGGCACTGGTGCCTTAAGCGTGTCTGCAGAGCTTGTTCTCCATTAAGGCACTTTACTGACCATAGCCTAGTTCAGAGAATTTATCTTGTGCAGTAGAACATCATGCACCACCCTTCTGCTGACAATCCAATTCAACAAGTTGGTTGGCTGGATCATTTTGGCCATGAAAGCTATTATCCAATATGTACTGCAGGAGCAAGCTTTCTGTATCTGCTACATTGGTGTTTTAACTCCTTAGAAATACAGCTATATATTCTGGTGCAAGATTTAATTAATTTTATGAATACTTATGTTCTGTTGTTTCATAAGAGTTGTGCAGTATGTACTTATGTGAGGGGATCATCCATGACGTTGCTGTGGTTCATTCTTAGAATTTTTTCTAATGTAGTGATGTCATTACTCTAGTAGACATTTACCAAGCCATCACAGCTAGAACTTCTGCATCATTTTTATACAAATTACCCTCCCGTGAGTCAAATGCATCTATTCCTGGTTTCATTAGCATATTTGTTAAGATCAAAGGTTTAAACAAGTACTATGTCTTGGACTTTCTGATTCATCATAATTATTGTAGGCTGAAAAAAAATGTGTATATCTTTTCAAATGACCTTCTCTTAACTACACTTTATACCACATTCTCTGAGGATTCCACAATCAGTGGGTGAGGGATGATGGACTCAATATGAAGGGTTTGTTATTTTTCTGTGTTATATATATTTGAATTTCTAAACCCTATGTTTTTAATAACTGGATACCCTTTTTTCAGGTCATCCTCACCATCATCATTCTGGCATAAACCTTGTTGAAATTTTCCATATTCTTCTGCTGTGGGATGGTCTGTATGTCAAATTGCTGTGATTGGTCAATAAATAAAACACTGATTGGCCAGTGCCCAGGCAGGAAGTAGGTGGGACAAGGAGAGAGGAGAATTCGGAGAAGCAGAAGGGTGAGGCAGAGAGACACTGCCAGCTGCCACCATGACCAGCAGCATGTGAAGGTGCCGGTAAGCCACCAGCCACGTGGCAAGGTATAGATTTATGGAAATGGATTAATTTAAGCTATAAGAACAGTTAGCAAGAAGCCTGCCACGGCCATACAATTTGTAAGCAATATAAGTCTCTGTGTTTACTTGGTTGGGTCTGAGCGGCTGTGGGACTGGCGGGTGACAAAGATTTGTCCTGACTGTGGGCAAGGCAGGAAAACTCTAGCTACATTCTTCCCTAAATATAATATTCTAAATATAATTCTTCTCTAAATATAATTTTCTAAGCTTTGTGTTTGTCAGTCTTACAGTTTTCAAAGCTTCCAGTGTTGTTTTATAAAATCCTTGCAGTGCATCCATTTTGTTGGAAGTACAGATATACTCGAGAATAGAATTCATAGATTTTTTTTTTCAGACTAGTCTTCTATTTGCACTTGGAACACAGGCCAACAGCTGCTGTAGCTTTTCATCTTTGGAAAGTTTGTCTATGTTGCTCTTCTACTTCTCCTTCAGCTTCTAGTTCGAAAACCTTGAGACGAGGCTTTGGGATCGTTATTAATGCTCTGGTATTACAATACTCATTTTCCAAATCCACATTTGCCTCCAAGTTATGGTCTTTGGAGTATCCAGGTCATCACCTTCCTATCATTGCATCTGAAATCATCCTTGTGTCAGACATCTTGGCTAGAGTTGGGAGGGGAGAAGAAACTGGAGACCTGCATGCATACTGCCATTGGCATTTAGGTGTTGTGAGTTTCCATCAACACATCCTTCTGTGTTCTGCTTACAGAATTGTGAGCTTTCTCCAAATTCTCTCCACAAGCCCACTCCATGGACTTTAAGACCACATGATCAGGTTTAGGCAAAGCAATGATCTTCTACATATACAGTTCTAGAATATATGTTCTTTTCTGTATTAGGTCTTTTCACATTGCTGTGACCAAATATCTTATATAAGCAACACAAGGGAAGAAACAGTAACTTAGCATACATTTCAGCATCATGGTAGAGAGGGCTAGCAGAAAAGAGCAGTCAGCATCATGGCATCCAAAAAACAGAGAGAACAGCAGAGAGAAGAGCCTGGGGCAAGATACAGTTCCTAAGAGCAGACTCTCCAGCTAGGCTCACCTACTAAAGTCTCCAAAGCCTCCCCAGATAGTGCCACTGCCACCAGTCAGGAACCAACCTTTCAATCACAAAATATTTTTCAAAGGCAGAAACTATAAAGTACAGGTCAATAAAACTGACACCTTTTAAGTTTCTCATATCTAAAAGTTCTTTTTGCAGGTTAAAGAAACCTCAAGGTACTTATACAGTCTCGAATCCACTCACTGTGCTGTTGATATTCAGGTCATTACAATACTTTCTAGTTGCAACTTTTCTCCAACCAGAATACAGTCATGATTTTGTGTGGTCTATAAGTTTCATTTCAGCAAAGCTGCTCTTTAAAACACTTAATGGGACTTGCAAAGGTGATACCCTGGTACATGCTCATCTCGTAGAGTTCAGTTCCTAACACCCATGTCAGGTGTCTCACATCCATCTGTAACTGATCCGACACCTTCTGATGGCTCTCATTGGTACTGAGATACATGTGGCTACACACACACATAAATTTTTAAAAATTAATCTTTTTAAAAAGTCTACTGTTTTCTTTTCAAATGTACATATATAAATATACTTTATATTCAAAATAAGTTAAATCTTTTAAAAATGTTCATTCATTTGTGATTCACTAATTTAAATTTTTAAACATTATTTTACATTTATTTATTGAGTGCTTTGGAAGTTAGGTGGGTATGTGAGTGTTATAGCATGTGATGTGTGTGTGTGTGTGTGTGTGTGTGTGTGTGTGTGTGTGTGTATGTGTATGTATGTATGTGTGTGTGTGTGTGTGTGTAAGTCACTGGGAGAGCCAGTTCTTTTCTTCTGTGATGTGGGTTCCAGAGATTGAAATCAGATCATCATCCTCAGTAGCAGGCACCTTCACCCACTGAGACACTTTTTACAGCATTTGTTGGCCCTGGAATTCCCCTTGGAAAACTGCTTCAGAAGATCATTCTATAGATCATGCCTCTAGCTGACATGGGAACATTAGGACAGAAACAGTTTTAAAAAAAACTGCATTTCAGAAATGTGTGCAAATGGAAAGTGGTGAAATGTGTTCAATGTGATTATATTTGTTTAAGGTGAGGGAAAAAAAAAGACCATGGTGACATTTATCTGCAATCCCAGCACAGAGGCAGAAATCACATGTTCAAGCCTAGTTTGGGCTACAAAGTGAGACTCCATCCCAAAGAACTCCCTAACCCACAAATTTTCATAAATATTTTTAAAAATATGCCTATCTGTGACACCATTCAGGGGTAGCAGTAAGTGAAGTCTAGGGAAAGCAGTGTGGCCCTTGGGGGTGTGTTGAGATGATGGGCTGGGGCCCCTTCCTCTCTCCCTTTCTTCTTGGCTGCTAGGAAGAGCACAGCTTTGCTAAGGCACTAACATAAGTACAGCATCATGGTTTGGGCCCCCACAGAGGCTTAACAACAAAGGGGCCAAGCAAGTATGGTCTGGATCATGCACCAAAATAAACATTAGGTATTTGCCACAGTGATAGAGAGTCAATTAACAATAACAACTAGAAACTGAGGAGAAATAGAACAAGAAACCTGTGAAATAGCATCTAGGAGTTTTCACAAATGGATGGGCCAGTGAGTCAGGGCCTGAGCATAAGTGGGTTGTCTCCTCCAGAAGAATACAAAAGTAAAGGACAGACAAGAGGGTAAGAAATTTAAGTATCTCAAATGTCAATTATTTGCTTCTTAACAAAATGTGCAGTCTGACAGAAATCAAATAATTTAGCAGGCTACTCAAATAAGCCAAAGCTCACTTATCTAGACATTGACCAACTCATGTTCACTTCAGACCCTTGGTTGTGATTTGATAGTATTACATGTTTCTGTTGAGAATAAAACAACACATGTTTATGGTTCTTCAACATCCATCCATCACTATTGAATTTCTGTGTCCATAACTTGTGACTTCATCTTATTGCATTTTGGAAGTAAATGTAGGGAAAATTTTTAACATTTATTAATCAGTTACTTATCCACTCTTATCCAGCTTCACAAGTTGTTATAAAATAACACAGGGGTTATTTCTGTGGTGTGACTTGTGTGGTGGAGTGTTTTGCCAAGCATATACAGGTCCTGGATTCTATTCATTCTTACAATGGGAGTCAGTGGGAGACAGACAGCAAGAACGAGCAAATGATGGTTCTGGGATTATGTAGATAGGCAGATGGACAAACTCAAGTCTAAATGTCCTTCCAAGTCCACTTTTAATGGGCTGTGTGGAGAAAGTCACTGAAGCGTTTGTTGCCTGGGTTTTACTCTCTATGAAATAGGATTAATGATACTATAGAATCAAGAAAGTCAAGTCCATGTAAAGTATCAGAACAGTGTCTTGGGGGATAGTAAGCCTTCAATAAACCCTAGCTAGCAACGAGAAAACAATTCAGTCTTGAGAAACCAATACTCCACAGCTGTGCTGATTTGAAAGAAAATGGCTCCCAAAGAGAGTGGCATGATTAGGGGGTGTGGCTTTGTTAGAGTATGTGTGGCTTTGTTGGAAGAAATGTGTCATAGTGGAGGTGGGCTTTGAGGTCTCATATATGCTTAAGCCATGCCCAGTGAGACAGACCACTTCCTGTTGCCTGAGAGTCAAGATGTCAAGACTCTCAACTACTTCTCCAGCACCATGTCTGCCTGCACATCATCGTGTTGCACCATGATGATAATTGACTAAACTTCTGAAACTGTAAGCAAGCCCTGAATTAATTTTTTTCCTTTATAAGAGTTGCTGTGGTCATGGTATCTCTTCACAGCAGTAGAAACTCTAAGACAACAGCTAAAATGCTAATTTATAAACATACATAAGCCTTCAGCCATACTAATACTAATCATAAAATCTGTGAGCTATATAAACAGCAAATGCATATCTGTGTGGCCCACAAATATTTATTCTCCTGACTCTGGTTGTTTCAACTTGGAGAATTTGGTAGTTAGAGCTAAAAAAATCCATGTCATGAGGAAGTAACCCATTCTCTAGGATCAAATGTAACATCAAATTAACTAAATTTGCTTGCTTCTGTTTTTATTTAACTTTTGTGAGTCACCAACGAATGGGAAGCATCAGTTTAAATCCCTGTGTCTAGGCAACAACTAGAGAAGGCTACTTACTGTGATTCACTCAATAATTGACTTGCTCAGCTTGGGTTCAAAATATACCTTTTCTTCTCTCTCTGAGTGTCATGCCTGGAGTTATCAGACATCATTTGTAAATTCATTTAGTTTTGGAATAAATAAATTGTATGTGTTCATGCTGTTTTATGAGCTTCATTCTTTTGTGCTTTACCTTAAGATCTGATGTTTTAAAAAATTAAAGGAAAGAATGCTTAATAAAAATATGAAAAAATTACACATGGCATTTCATCTGATTTTTACTTCAGAGCTTCTTATATCCAGATGAAAGGTGCCTCATGCTTTCTTCATTCTCTAGGCTTCTCAGGTTGTCAATTTGCAAGACAATGGGGTGGCTTTTGGCATGCCAGTGTGACAGATATTGATCTAGAACAGATCTTTGTTGTGCTTAAGAATAATGAGCCAATGACATGTCAAACCAAATTACCCACAGAGTTTTTAACCTGAGACAAACAAAAACAGGCACTGACTCTAGGTAAGACCCAGAATCATAAATTGAGATGGAGAGAAAAAGTCAAAACTTGCTTTTCACTAACCTATAACTTACGTACGTATGTATAGTATTTCTTCAGCTACAAATGTAGAACATAGGGAATGTAAGCAGCTGTGGCCTTGCTAACAACACAAAGCACATGTGTTGGAAACTGTCACTGTAATTTGTTGCGTATATAATTATATGTATATTATTTTATATGTTTATTTTCATTTTAATTGTGTGTTGGGAGGAGGCATATATGCTGGGACCTGACAAGAGAGAACCAATCTCTTCTGCAGAAGAGAGTACCAATCATAAGCTGCCTAATGTGGATGCTGGGAACCAAACCCAGATCCTCTACAAGAATATCAAGCACTCTTAACCAATGAGCCATTTCTTCAGTCTCAATTTTATGTACTTAAGACATTATTTTAAGAAAGTAAAATATCAGTTTAGATTATCAAGGTTATGAGGACATACAAAAATGTTGGATTCTACTCTAAACCAATTTAACCAATGTTTTCCCAGTATTTCAACCCAATTTCAAATTTCTTAAACACATTTAAGATGTGTGATTATCTGGCTCTTCCTACCTCATAACACTTCTTCCAGCATCAGAAGATGAATTTGCGTATCAACCACTGCCCCAACAATGGGCCATACACCACTCACAGTTTCCTTTTAATTCCCTTCACCTGAAATACTCACTAACTTTGAGCAATTCTTGGGACATTATTGTTAAAACCAAATGGCAATTTTAGCATTGAAAATGCAGTGATGAAATGAAAATGTAATGCATGTGCTTGAAAACAAAACTGAAGAGAAAAGGAAGGAATTAATAAAGTGGAAGGCAATTGATCAGATAGCAAATGATCCAACTTGTATGATGCACTGGCTAGTTTTATGACAATTTGATACAAGCTGTAGTCATCAGAGGAGTGGATCTCAATTGAGAAAATTGAGATCAGGCTGTAGGGCATTTTGTTTATTAGTTATTGATGTAGAAGGGCCCAGTCCATTGTGGGTAGGGCTACTCTTAAGCGGGTGATAGTCTTGGGTTCTATAAGAATTCAGATTGAACAAGTCATGGGAAGCAAGCCAGTAAGTAGCACCCCTCTATGACCTCTGCACCTGTTCCTGTCTCCAGTTTCCTGCCCTTAATGAGTTCTTGTCCTCACTGCTTTTGATGATGAACTATTATATGGAATTGTGAGTGCAATAATCACTTTCTTTCCTGTCTTAGTTAGGATTTCTATTGCTGCTTCGAAACGCCATCACCAAAAGCACATTGGGGAGGAAAGAGTTTACACTTACACTTCTACATTGCTGTTCATCACTGAAGGAAGCCAGAACAGGAGCTCGAATATGGCTGGAATCTGGAGGCAATAGCTGATGCAGAGGCCATGGAGGGGTGCTGATTACTGGTTTGCTCAACATACATGGCTTACTCAGCCTGCTTTTTTATAGAACCCCAGACTACCAGCTCAGGGATGGCCCCACCTACAATGGGCGGGGCCCTCCCTCATCAATCTCTAATAAAGAAGATGCCCTAAAGCTGGATCTAATGGAGATATTTCCTCAATTAAGGTTCCTTCCTTTCAGACAACTCTGGCTTGTGTCAAGTTGTCATAAACTAGCCAGCACTCTCCAAGTTTCTTTTGGTCATGGTGTTTTATCACAGCACTAGTAATACTAACTAAGACAAGTTGGTACCAGAATAGTGGGGTCTTACTGTGACAGACCTGACCACATTATTTAGGGGAGGATTGTGGAAGGGCTTTGGAACTTTGGGCTAGAAAAGCCATTGAGTGTTGAGAGATTGGTGAGCTGTTCTGTAGGAGCTTGGAAGATAGGAATGTTGAGAACACTGCAGATGATAGAGGCCTGGCTTGTGAAGTTTTTAAAGGAACAAAGACTCCACTGGACCTTTTGTGTTAAGAATCTGTGGTTTCTGGTCAAACGAAGCTCAAGACACGGCTTCAGTTAGTAAGACCAGAACCACTAAAGTAAAACCTTTGCTTTGCTGAGACAATGGATGCTGGCCAGCTGGTGCTGAAGAACCAGTTGTGATTAAGAAGAGAACAGCATCATTGAGGTGATGTCTTCTGGGAAGTGTTTCCTCAGAAGCTGTGATCCAGAGACAGCCAAGGTTGTATCTCCTGCTGCCCGCCAAACTTTGTAGTGTAAAAGTCATCAAGGTGGGTACTGGTTTTGAAGGCATGAAGTAGTCATGAAGAGCAGCTGAAGGTTGACACTGTGTGGCGATACTGGAGTCCCTGATGAGAGGCTATTTGTGAAAGTGCAGCCCAGTTGTGGCAAGTGACCCCAGCAGTTTTGGAGACGCTAGTACCATGAGATCACCACCAAGAACAGGAGCAGCAGGGGAGTGGATGCAACTAGGGACTAGAAGACAAGCTGTGTGTGCTACAAAGGGCAGAGCTGAAAAAGTGATCCAAACCCCATGGAGGATCCCAGAAGATGGTGAGTGAATCACAGATAATTGAACATTGAGTTCCTTACACTATTAAAGTTTGGTTTTGCTTTATTCATATTGTGACTGTTGTTAGTTATTTAGTCGCGTTGTGTGCTTACCCCACAAGGAAATGTCACGAAACACGACAGAATCTGCTTATAAGAGTTTTATTAGAGATAAAGGGATAGAGAGTACGCAGGCCTGTGGGAGAGACACGTGCGTGGAGAAGAAGGAGGAACCGGGAACATGGAGCTCCGCTTTAAAACCGGCTGGGGGCATGGCCAGGTCACACCACTACTCCATGCATGTGCATAGATCACATGGTCACAATGTGCGCTTACATGGCCATGAAACATCACGGATCCTGGTTATGCGAGACGCCTTGACCCGGAAATGGCTGTCTTGACCTGGAACTGGCTAGGCGGAGGTGTCCAGGTCCGCCGGGTATCCTGGTTACGAGAGATGCCCTGACCCGGAAATGCCTATGCTGACCTGGAATTGGCTAGATGGAAGTGTCTGCTTAGTATATGCGACCGTGGGGGCGTGTTGTGAACCCTTCATCCCTGACTCTTTCCTTTTTAAAAAAAGAAAAAAATTGTGGTTGACTGGATATGGGGGCGACGTTTCTCTTAAAGACTGCTTCCAGCTGAATAGTGGGCGTTGGTTGGCTCTTGGGGGGATGAGGGGTATCTTGTGAAGTCCTGGGATGATGGTGGAGGTCCTGGAATGACGTTCTGCTAGTCTCCTCGTTCTGCAGCTGTCCATCTGTGCTGTGGCTGGGGACCTTCTGTTTGACAAGATACTGTTGACATAGAAAGAGCATAGAGAGAAAGAATCATTATTATTTTATTTTGGAGTTGGCATTTGTCTGAGGTAGATCTGGCCTGTCCAGATAGAGGCATGTGACATTTACCTGAGGTAGATCTGGTCTTAGTACTCTGCTTAATTTCTATCTGAGACAAGCCTTATTAGAGGTAGTTTATTTAAGGCACCTGTTTTCCTTAGGCAAGCCTTGCTGGAGGTAGTTTATTTAAGGCACCTGTTTCCCTTATTAGGTTAGCACTTAGGAAACACAGGTGATCAGTTGCTGAGTATTGAACAATTACAGATTGTTGTATTACATTACTCCTCACCACCTAGATATTTTTGATGGTCCTTTTTGCCTCCGGCTCTGTGTGGCCCTGGTTGGGAAAGGAAGGGGTGATACCTTATTCCTCTGGAATTAGTGACAAGGCAGTGGATCCTGATTCCTCTGAAGCTTGAGAGTGAGAGGCCCTGTTTGTTTCACTGTATATAAAGAGATTTTTCTGGGATGGAGGTGAGATAAAAGGTTTTAGGTGAGACAGGTGGACCCAGTGAGGAAAGCCCTCGAGTTTAGCAGATGTGGGGGTTACAAGAATTAATTTGAAGGGTCCCTGCCACTTAGGGGGAAGGGGTAAAGGGCGCTGGCCTGGAGGAAAGAGAAGAACCTGATCCCCAATGTGTATTGGAGGTGGACAAGGATTGTCACACGGCTGAGGTAATGAACAGTCTGCATAGCTCCAGAGAATAGACCTTAGGTGACATAAAAGAGGAGTTAACAGGCTATCTGGAACAGTTAGAGGCTTGGAAAAAAGACCTGGTGTTAGAACTGGCCTTCCATACATTAGTTCAAATGGAGAGATTGAAAGAGGCTTTTTAGGAAGAGCCCTGAGCCTGAGGAGAACTAGAGGCAATAATCTTACCCAGTCGAGATGAAGTTCCTGTGACAGCTTAGTAAGAATAGTTTTTAAAGACCGGTTGGTACACTCCACCTTAGCTAGGAGATCCCTCCCCATTAAAGGTACAGGGCAACTTGGCACCACTAAGAATGTGTGTGTTAGAGGGACGCCTCTGAAAATACAATTGAGTGGTGGTGTCTGATGAGGCAGGTAAGGCTGTCTTCTGTACCTGACAATAAAGGAGGTGGCATCCCAAAACTCCCAGGACTGAGTCAATGGCTCTGGTGTCCAGAAGGAAAGAAACAGATCGCTTCCCTGCTGTGTTCTGGGTTCCCTGCCATGTCTGTAGCCAAGCCTAGGTCTGTTGGAGGTCTTTGCTTGATGTACCCATGCATCTTGGTACCTGTGGGCAGTCAGCTGACTCTTTGTCTTTCTAGGTGGCACTTTTAACAAGGCTGTTGATGGCCTGGCAGGGCATTCGCTAGCCCGTGGCCTTTTCCTCATGTAAAACAGGGACCCAACAGCTTTAGGGAGTCAGCGAGTGCCAGTACTTTGCAATTTTGTTTTTGGGCTTTTATCTCTTCCCTGGCACACCTTAAATGCCACAGATGACTCTTTTGCCCGTGGGGTCAGGAGCCTTGCTCTCCAGATGCTTAAGTTTTAGTCGGGGAGGTCTGGGGAACAAGAGATGGATTTTCGTCCTTATCCTGAATCATTTATTGGTTTTAGGGCAGCCTTACGGAGACCTGTCAGGAGACAGGTCATAAACCTATTTCTGGCTAGACAGCCACCCTGGGTGTTATAGTCCCAGTGTAGTTCTCGGTCAGGAACTGCTTCAGCTCCTGAGGGGTGTGAAAGGTTAGTTTGATGAATTTCATCTGTATGAGTCCTAGCCTGCTCCCATACCCACCTGAGCTCCTCAGGAAGTCATGAAAGGTGAGACTATAAGATTGAGTTATATATTGAAACTGTTTAATAAAGGAAGCAGAATTAGACGTATAAGAACCCAGCTTACTTTCTATCTGAGAGAGTTCTGTTAGAGAGAGAGGATGGAACATGAATTTTAATTATTGGTTCCTTAGCAAGATCTAGAGTCAGAGATTCCGGAGTCAGAGAATCCTCTGGTTTACGTGTAGCTAGGAGCATATGAGCAGGAGAGAAGGAAACGAGAAGAGACAGTTTAGCATTGAGAAAGAAGGAAGCAACTCTTTCCATTTGCCTGAACACTGACAGTAATTGGATAGCTCCCGTAAAATATCGGGATCCAAAGAGCTGCTCGGTGGCCATTTTTTGTTATTTTGTAAAGCATACTTTGGCCACTTTTTTGAACATAGACGAGTTAGCTTAGAAATCTTTATGTAAGGCATTAAACTGAGAGGTTTTAAAGCTTCAACAAGACAGCCTAATGGAGAGGAAGGACTAACAGGGTTGGAAGCCTTGTTTCCCATGTCTGCAGCGGAGAGGCAGAAAAAATAATAAAAAAAATTAAAAAAATAAACGTGATCTGGAGCCAAGGCCCCAGGCATCCCAAAGGCCAAGGATGGATATCGGGCGCAGCCTGGTCCTCGACTCATCAGCCAGAAGCAGGGTCCCCCTCCACGGTGAGGGAAAGGATTCCCCGGGAATCCAGACAACGTTTGCCCCTTTGTCAAGGAGATGGACATGCTGGCCTCACGTGGCTCCCAGGACGCACCAACAGCGGTGGCCCTAAAACGAGAAATATCTCAGGCTGCAGACATGGGAGACGGCTAGAAAAGTTAGGCCTGCCATAGGGGCCGACCGTAGCCAATGAAGACTGTGGTCGGGGGTTCCCCCTGGTCTCAAGAATACGTGTGAGGCGCCGGACGATCAATGGTCATTCTCACAGATTCAGGAAACCGTTTACGCTGTCTGAAAAATGGGGGGGACTCACCAATCGAAGAAAGCGGTGTTGGATGCAATTTGGATGTGGTTCAGACGAATGGAGAGCGGTCTGTTGCGTACAAAGCAGATTCCCCGGTTTGCGGGTTTCCAGGAAGTGCCCGCTCGGTTTCGGCCCCAAAATGTTAGTTATTTAGTCGCGTTGTATTCTTACCCTACAAGGAAATGTCATGAAACACGACAGAATCTGCTTATAAGAGTTTTATTAGAGATAAAGGGATAGAGAGTGCGCAGGCCTGTGGGAGAGACACGTGCGTGGAGAAGAAGAAGGAACCGGGAACATGGAGCTCCGCTTTAAAACCGGCTGGGGACGTGGCCAGGTCACGTCACTACTCGACGCGTGTGCGTAGATCACATGGTCATGTTGCACGCTTACGTAGCCATGAAACATCACGGATCCTGGTTACGCGAGACGCCTTGACCTGGAAATGGCTATCTTGACCTGGAACTGGCTAGGCAGAGGTGTCCAGGTCCGCCGGGTATCCTGGTTACGAGAGATGCCCTGACCCGGAAATGTCTATGCTGACCTGGAATTGGCTAGGCGGAAGTGTCCGCCTGGTATATGCGACCATGGGGGCGTGTTGTGAACCCTTCAACTGTGCCCTTGTTCTTCCCTCTTGAAGAAAGTACTTAACTTAATTTTGATTTTTAAAGGAGTCCACAGCAAAGAGACTTGGGACCTTTAAAGGAGATTGGGCTTTTAAAAGAGATTAAATATTTTAAAGAGACTTAACTTTTAATATGCTTGAATTTATAGAGACTGTGGGATTTTTATTTATCTTTTATATTGCGATATTAATATGCCATTCTGGGATAAATGAGAAGGGAAAAGTTCTAATTGGAAAGTAATGTGTTTATATGTCAAGTTGAAAAAGCATCAGTTGTACTAGCTAGTTTTACGTCAACCTGATACAAGCTAGAATCATCAGAGGAGGGGGCCTCAACTGAGAAACTGTCTCTGTAAGGCCAGGCAGTATGCCAGCCTGTAGGATATTTCTTAATTAGTTATTGATGTTGGGGGGTGGCTAACCCCTTGTGGATGAGGCCACCTCTGGGATGGTAGTCCTATAAGAAAGCAGGAGCAAGTCATAGGAAGCAAGCCAATGAGTAGCATGCCTCCGTGGCCTCTGCATCATCTCCTGCCTATGATTTCTTGCCCTGTTTGAGTTCCTGTCCTCACTGCTTTTGACACAGAAATAACAAATGACACAAAAGTATTTTGTTGGGAAGGAGGAAGAGCTTGAAGGACTTGTGACACTATAAGAAATCTCCAATTCCCATTACCAGAGTCCCCAGAAGAGAAAATAGTATAAGCACTCAGCACAGTGCTTATAACCTTCCAAAACTTGGAAAACACACTGCAAATTCAAGAAACAGAGTGAACCCAACAATCACTTCCATTCAAAACACGTTGACATACAAGTAGTAAAAATCTTAAAACTAACAACAAGGAACAGAATTTTGAAGCACCAAGACAAATATGATACTTTATGCTGTGCTGAGAGCTGAAGCCAGGACTTTGTGCATGCTAGGCAAGAGCTCTATCTGTTATGGGACACCCAAAGAGATAACTCCTGAGATGCCTGAACAAGTCATATGGAGTCTTTATTCACTGCCAGTGAGGCTTTCCCAGGCAGAGTAATGGGAGGCAGCCTCAACCTTCAGTTTGTTTGGGATTTTAAAGCCAAAATGGCAACTATGGCATATATAGCAAGGCAGCTCTGGACATCTTCAGCAAGTGTTGTTTATAAAGCAGAGAGATATCAGCTAAGTGCTCAGTTAGTTCTTATAACCTTTAGGGTGGAGATACATTATATAGGGATTTTTTAATGCTCCAGAGGCCAATTTAACTCTAGGAATTTATGTCTAGTTTAAGTAGCCAGAGACCATTTTACCTAAGATAGTTTTAACAGTTAAAGTGTTCTTGGGAATACCTTAATGAAATGGAATAACTATAGTTTAGTAGCCTACTACATCACCCAAAGTTTCTAGGAGAATGAATTAAATTATCAAAAAATAATCCATGGAGTTTAATTTTAGGACTTCTGTGGTGGTCCCTGGAAATGTCATAGATGGCAAGAAAATGAACCACTACAGGCAAGAAGAAAAGCTTGGTGCAACCCAACATATCCAGTGCTGGTTCAAGCTTCTAGAGTCTACACCAGGTAGGTTACTGTAAGCATAGTAAAACACAGTACAATTTTGGGAAAAAAAGGCTTTCTGGTATAGTACAATCCCCAGTGCACAAGGAGGCATAATTACATTAAAACTCAACTCAGAGTACATGTAACCATGAAAATAGGTTCTATAACTTAAGGGCCTAGCATCTAGTGTGGTCTCTGACTGAGATAGCATGTGACATCTCCCCTAAGGATGGGTTCTACTGACTTAAAAACAAAAATAAAGATAAATGTCTAGGAGAGAGAGTCTGGGATAAACATTCAGAGGTATTTGGGTGAAGTCTGGCTGTAGAAGACTGCAAAGGTCATCAGGTTATTAACAAAATCCACTCCAAGCTTCCTGGGTGGAAAACAGGTATCTATTTTCTCCATTGAGGAGAGACCTCCACATTATTAACAATCCTGTTTCCTCAGATATTCATCTGTGGTCACCAGGAGTTTGCACCCACTACAGGCCCCCAGTATCTGTAGTGTGTTTTTCTTTTGACTGACAGGGCCAGAGGGAAACATAAAAGGGTAAACGTTGATATCCATGAATGAACATTAGGTTGCATAAAATGGCAAGACAGAAAAAATTAACACCCATTTTACCCAGGTAAAATTAAGTAACCATGAAGCATTAGGAATCTCCCTGGAACTGCCCTCTCCAAACCCTGCCCCTGAAAGACCATCAAACAGTGGCTCCACCCCCAGAGGGTATTGAAGGTCTGACCCATGGACTTCTCTTTGTGCTTCCTCCTTGTGGCTTCTCCTTCTTCCAGGGACTGCCCAGGAATGTTTTGCTCACATTAAACCTGGACTTGTTAATTTGGTCTGATCTGTTTACTAAGTCAGGAGAGAGGCCCAATATTGGGGTCTTAATTCACTGTCAGTGAGGCTTTCAAAAGATCTTATGTAATGTGTGTTAGAATCCCTAGTGATCCCAGCTACAGGACCACACATGCACTGTCCAGTAGCAAGGCAAGATGTTTAGGCATCCCAGGGTCTTACATCCTATGTAATTCATACATTGCATGATCATGTAATTTACATGCAGTGTGATCACATAATCTATGTGCATGTGTGGCATGGCATGGCATAACTACATAAACCCATATGTGCATGTGTGGGTGGAACCTATAAAGGCGGGTCCCACTTATCCCTCTGCCCTTTTTTCCTGCATGGTAATTTCCATAGGCCTAAGCACATCCCTTCTGTTCCCTTCCCTTAATAAACTCTTATAGTGGGTTTTGTTGTACCTCATGGCTTTTCTCGAATGGTAAACATCACCACTTAATGAATAACATTGCACCACTTAATAAATAACATTGGCGCTGAGACAAAATAGGTCCTCCTGGTGCTCTGCACCCGGGACCCTGTACTGAGGTTTACTCTATCTACAACTGTCCCGTTTTCCATTTGCTCAGCCGCTGGACTGCTTCACACAACACTGGCTGCTTTGGTGAGTTTTCCCTTTCCAGGCAGGATACATAGGCTTCGATCTCTAGCCATTTCCCATGACTACGATCTGAGATATCATTCTCACTGTTGGACCCCCATCCTCGGGCTGCATCCTCAGGCTGCATATGCCCCACCCTCATTCTTTCACTTTGAATGACTTGCTCCTTCTGCTGTCAGACCCTCATCCTGGGCTATGTACACTCTGGCCCTCATTCTCTGGCTTGACGAAGCATTGAATGACTTGTGGCAATCACCAATCCTCGCTTGATCTCAGGGATGTCTGAGATTATGGTCTTGGATCACATTTGTTTTTTTATTTTTTTTCTCTCTGCTGTGGTCATGGGAAATAAGGCTTCCTCCTATTAGTCCCACTCCTCCTCTGAAAAATGGCCTAAATCCCTTAGATAACAATAAAAAATGGCCACCTAATGGCTCCTTGGACCCTGATATTTTACAGGAATTATCTAACTTCTGCCAGCAAATGGGCAAATGGGAAGAGTTACCTTACATCCAAGCTTTTTTCTATCTCAGCTCTAAACCCTCCCTTCTTGATTCCTTCTCTCCCACCCACATGCTCCAATACCTTCTAATATCCTACTTCCTGAGGAGCACAATTTGGGAGCAGGCTAGGATACATGCAGAAGAGCTTCATCAAACTAATGCTGCCCATCTAGTTAGGGCCGAGGCAGTTCCTGATCAGGACCCACACTGGGATTATAATACCCCAGGTCACTCTCTAGTTAGGGGTTGGTTTATAACCTGCCTCCTGGCAGGCCTTCATAAGGCTGCCCTCAAACCAGTAAATTATGAAAAGCTGAAAAATGTAATTCAAGATAAGGAAGAAAATCCTTCTCATTTTAAAGAATGGCTTACAAAGGCTGTCTTACAATATGCTGGTCTGGATCCTGAGAGCCCAGAAGGCAGACAGCTCCTTATGACTTACTTTGTCTTGCAGAGCTTCCCAACATCAGGGCAAAACCTAAGTGTCTGGGGAGAGGGCCTCTGACCCCACTGGCAGAAGTGTTAGTGGTGGCATTTAAGGTGCACCATGGGAGAGATGGGAAAGCTTGTAAACAAAACTGCCAAATACCGGCACACACTATCCAACTGGCCACCTGAAAGCCTCCAGGTCCCTGTTTTAAGTGTGGTAGAGAAGGCCACTGGGCTTGTGCCTGCCCTGCTGTTGCTGGAGAGCTTCTTTCCAGGCTCCACCAAGCCCCGCAGTCCCACAATCCACGTATAAAATAATCACTCAGACACTTATATTACTTATAAACTGTATGGCCATGGCAGGCTTCTTGCTAACTCTTCTTATATCTTAAATTAACCCATTTTTATAAATCTATACCTTGCCACATGGCTGGTGGCTTACCGGCATCTTTACATGCTGCTTGTCCTGGCGGTGGCTGCAGTGTCTCCCTCCTTCTTCCTGTTTCCCCAATTCTCCTCTCTCTTTTTCCCACCTATACTTCCTGCCTGGTCACTGGCCATCAGTGTTTTATTTATATAGAGTAATATCCACAGCACTTCCCCTTTTCTTCCTTTTTTTTTAAAAAAGGAAGGTTTTAACTTTAACATGGTAAAATTACATATAACAAAACAATTATTGAGCATGAATTACAGTTACAATATTAAAGAAGATGTCCTATCTATCTTATATTTGTAAGTTTAAGGTTTTATAACTAACTTATCTTTTATCATAACTGAGGAAATTACAACTATTTAGTCTTTAACCACATCAAAGACCTGAGAAGGAACATAATGGTACCTGAGAAATGGTAGATGGATGCAAGCAACTTTCGGGAATCTTGCAAGAGTAGACCAAGACAGCTGGCAGCCTGGACAGTCACCTAATGTTTCTCAGTATTGTTGGTGCATTCAAATTGGCTACAGGCCTAGAGTATCTGACAGACCGTTTTTAGAAGCAGGAATTCTGAAAGACCATCTTACCCTGTCTTGGCAGAATACAGTGGTCGCTTTCCTTGTGTCCCACTTGTCCAGAAAGGACAGCATTGTATTCGTACTGCAAGGGCAGTTCTTTGCCCAGTAGGCCATTTTGTGCCAAGAAGACAAACTTCCAAATGGAAATGTCTTAGAAGCCCAACATTCTCTCGGAATCAAATTGGTGCAGCCAGGAGCAATTGTGTCTCACATCAACAGAATTCTAAGTTATTTAAATGCCATATTCTCTAGGTCTATGAAGTGTTTGCAGATTACCTATCTATCTGAAATATATCTATGTATATCTAGAAGACTTAACTAACATGGTTACAAATATGATTATCATAGATGACTAATTATTAATCTATTTTTTAATTATCGATTACAATTTTAAATGAGTTACATAAACATAATACCTCAAACAAGAATAGAAATATATATATATACACAGTATAACAAAATTAACTTTAAGTTTGTATCAATAAACTAAAATTTATACCAATATAAAACATTTTAAACATAAACTAAAATCTATACCAATGTAAAACATTTTAAACAAGTTGTTCTTTAAAAGTAGGTTCATTAATATACCCTTTTATCTTATCATCTCTATATCCTCTTATATATCTATATCATATCCCCTTTTCTTTTTTTAGAAAGAGATCACATTTATAATCAACCTGTTTTAAATAAAAATATTGGGTTTTCTCTGTCCCACACCAGAGGGCTCTTTTGATTTGGGACACAAGAATCTCTTAACCATTTTTTTTTTTTTAAAGCAATATGTCTGGGTTTAGAGGGGGAATGAGCCAATTCCACCTTTAAAGCCAGCTTGGTATATTTGGGAATTTGGGCATAGCATCTCTTACTACTTCCTGCTGGAGGGGGGTGCTGTATCTTATGGGGACACAAAGAAAATTTTAGGCCTATGGGGTAGTCCCTGAGGCTGTATTGTGTGAACCAGTTGTCTTGAAACCGCTCTGGATGTTGGATCATCTGGGCCATGGTGTCATCAGAGACCTTTCAGGGGGTCTTGGCTGGTGAAACCTGATATATCTTAATCTGGAACAAATCCACAGCCTCTGGCTTTCTCTGGAAAAAAAAAGCAGAACCTCTTTTCCAAAGCAACATATCCTTAAATCCAAGTTTTGAAGTCAAAGTACCTTTAAAATATACATATTGGTTTAATTGAACATCTTTTTTGATCAAATGTTTTTTTGTAGTTAAAAATCCCAAAGACAACACAATCCAGATTGTCTATGTAATATTTATCTTTACATGGCTTTTTTTATATTAATTTATCTTTTTTTGTCTCTCTAACAACTATGTATTGTGAATCTATTGCTTTAAACTGCAGTATTCTAAGACTGAAACAGCGCTGTGGCTGTTGGCTCCGCCCATTTCAGCTTATTAACATGGCGTTTTCCACCAGTTTTGTGAGTCATCAAGTCTCAGAAATAGTGGGTCTAAGCTTTTATCAAAGTAGCGTGTAGCCCGATATTGGTGAAATTATTATGGCCACTCCACGTAGTTAAAAGGATATTTATTTAATGGTGTAACTCACAAATTAAGTGATAGGTAGGTTGCAGGGTCTGGGAAAGGTGTATCGCAGTCCAGTGGTGTTCTCTGGAGCTCTGCTTGGTTCACCTCCACCGTTCAGGGTCCAAGCACAGAGAGAGCACTTGCCCATCCAGCTCTCAGGTCTCCAGGCTCCTCCCCTGGCCCTACCTCGTAGGCGTGACAGTTGCCAGAGTCTCAATAGGGGTTGGAACTTCCAGATCCAAGCTGGAATGGCTACCCACTACACCCTGCCCTATGATGGCACCATCTGGGCCTTGTCCAAAGTGCCACCAAGAGGGACACTGGTCAGCTGACTGCCTCCATGCACCTTGTGGCATGGAGACATCAAATGAAAACCACCTTCCAGCCAATCACCTACGCTTGGTGATGGATGATTGAAGGGAACCTAGGGTAGTCATTACAGTATTGGGGTGATCCATTTCCTTCCTTTTGGACACTGGAGCCACTTACTCCTGAGGGAGTTTTAGGGTCCCACCTCTCTTTCTCATCTCATTATTGTCAGGTAGCCTTACCTACCTCACCAGATCCCACCACTTAATTATATTTTCAGGGGTATCCCTCTCACTCACACAATTTTAATTGTGCCAACCTGTCTTGTGTCCCTAATGGGAAGAGATTTTCTAGCTAAGGTAGGAACTTTTATTTCATTTGCTCCCCCATTTGCCTTACTCCAGACTCATCAACAGCTCCTTTCCTCCTCCTTCTAGCTACCCCCAGACTTAAAAGGGTCTATATTCTGCAAAAAACAGACTTTAATATAACAATATATTACTGTTAAATGCCCTCAGCAACTGATCACTTGTGTCTCCTGGATGCTAAACTAATGAAAGAAACAGGTGCCTTAAGGTTTATCTCAGGTGAATATTAAAAGCAAGTTCCAGGTTTCTCTTTCTCTTTCTCTCTCTTGCTAACACTAACCAATAAAATTCTGATAGCAGAATACTAAACATTATAATATCATGGCTACCAGCTCAAGATTTTAATCCCTTTAAGTTCCCTTCTTAATATGTTTAAGAATTCTTCTGAGCTCCAGAGCCAGCTTAAATCCATCTGGACAGTTCAGATACACTTCAAATAAGAATAATTCAAACTTTCTTGGTCCCAGGACTCCCCTCCCTTACATTGGGACCCCTCAGGGACCCTCGCAAGGTAATTTTTCTTAAACTCCCTCTTCTGCTTTGCCAGCACCTTGTCAGACCCAAACAGTCCCAGAGCCTGAAGCAACAGAAGGTGATGGATGATTCCCCAAAGCAGCAGAGGATAATCCACTACCTTAGCACATCTGACTACCCCAATACCCCCCTTACCTATCCCTAAAAGTTAACTGATACCCACCGAGTCAGCTGGAAGCAGTTTCAGGAGACACAGCCCCCCATTTCTGTTCACCCACCATTTTTTATAATAAACAAAGAGTTTGGAATGTTAAAATTCCCAGCCACTCCCCCAGCTGCATGACCACACATGTGCTGTCCAAGCTGTCCAGTAGCCAGACAAGATGCTTAGCCATCCCAGGGCCTTACATCCTTCGGAATCCATGTGCTGCATGATAACGTAATCTATGTGCATGTGTAGCATAGCTACCCAAGCCCATATCACATGTGCAGGCAGAACTGCTGTGGATATCACTCTGTATGCTGTGAATGTGTTGCTCTGATTGGTTAATAAATAAAGTGATGATTGCCCAGTAGCCAGGCAGGAAGTATAGGTGGGACAAAGAGAGAGGAGAATTCTGGGAAGAGGAAGGCTTAGTGAGGAGAGGCTGCCAGCCACCACCATGAGCAGCAAGACGTAAAGATACCAGTAAGTCATGAGCCATGGCAAGGTATAGATTTATAGAAAAGGGTTAATTTAAGATGTAAGATCTAGCTAGCAAGAAGCCTGAGCCATTAGGCCATACAGTTTTAATTAATATAAGCCTCTGTGTGTTTACTTGGGTCTGAGCAGCTGCAGGATTGGTGGGTGAGAGAGATTTGTCCTAACTGCAGGCCAGGCAGGACACAGGAAAACTTTAGCTACACAGAACCTATATAATCAGGTCTCACTTATCCTTCTGCCTTTTTTTCCATGATAATTCCCATAGGCCTAAGCACATCCCTTCTGTTCCCTTCCCTTAATAAACTCTTATAGTGGGTTTTGTTGTACCTCATGGTTTTTCACGAAAGGTAAACAGCACCACTTATTGAATAACATTGCACTGATTAATAAATAACAATGTGTCCCTGACCTAAAGTTTATAAGAATTAACTGACCACTTAACTGATATCTCCCTGCTTTTGTAAACAACACTTGCTTGCCGAAGATGTCCCGAGCTGACTTTATATATGTCATAATTGCCATCTTGGCTTTAAAATCATAAACAAATTGAATCTTTTCATTTGGTATATTGGCCAGGAGGAGCCGAGCTTTCCCTGTTGACCCCTGGCCACATGGGAAAACCACTCCACTACCTACACATACTCTCCACTAGAGTAGATTAGCTTTTAGCTGGTTAGTTTCCCTTCCAAGTCACTGCCTGTAGGGTCCAGGACCACCCCCCCCCCGATTTGGGGGTACCCTTCCAAGACATGGCCATGCCTGGGGCACCCCAACCTGTTCCCACTCAATCTGATCCTCCTTGGATGCCTGGGATGATGGAATCCAGGCTGGGGATCAAAAGGCTAGGGCAATGGATGCATCAAGCTTTAGTCAAAGACTTGTGAATGGTTGCTTGTGAGTTAAGTCGATCCCCAATTGCTAGGAGATTTATCCAAATCAGGTCTAGCTCACACTGTATGCATGGGCCCCCCCAGCCAGGTTTCTGAACATTACATTCCCCCCACACCCCTGCTTCTTGGCCTGCCTGGCATCTCCTACTTTCACTGTCTTTCTGCCTCTCTGCTTGTCCACTCTCCTTGCTTGTTCCTGCCTCCTCTGGCTCTTTTGTAAACATCTCATTCTTCTCTTTGTACAGCATCTAAATGAAAGTTGGGCACACCAGCTACTTCATGTCAACCATATAGCTGTTAGTTTCGCTCCTGCTGGCAGAACCACTGCCCTGCAGCGGTGGCTATCCCCTCTCCTGCCCAGCTACCCCCTGCTCTGTGTGCCTGACTCCTCTCTGGCTTTGACTGCCTATACCAAGGCTGCATGCCCAGCACGGGGCTGTTCAATCCCCTCCCCCCACTTCCTGTTCCAGCTTGCTCCCATCTCAGGCAGCCTGCTGCTACTCCGGATGCACTCCCCACCACACTATGCTAAAATTCTACCTGCCCATGGCGGGCTGCTCCATCTGAAAGTCTTGTTTATCTTTCCGTTAAAAAGTCTCATCTACTTTGTGTATGTATGGAAAGGTGGCCACAGTGTGCTTGTTTTTAACTGATTTTGAATGTGTATGTGTTCCCTGTGTCTCAGCTATGCTTGTAAGTCACTGTCTGGGTTCAGGATTTGCCTCTGGGCTTTGCCGAATATGATGTAATGACAGAAAAAGTTATTTTATCATGTTCTACCTTATTATTAAAAAAAAAAACAGCTAAAAATTGTATATGGTTTAAAATCTGTAAAACTTGTAACTCCAGATTTAAACTGCTCTGGAAAACAACACACGGTCTGTCAATACCTTGTAACATGTGGGCAGTCATCATTTTAGGTAAGGCTAAAGAGAGAGGTTATGACTTCACTGCCGTCTTTAGTGAGGGTGACCACATGGACTAGTCCCACCAAGGAGATGTTACATCTCAAATATATTTTTCTAAATGATAATTCCTGTCCTGTCATAAAAATAAGCTTTATGATAGAATTTAAAACAATGCTGATTTAACAAGGTATTAAAGCTGCACCTCCATGCATTCATGTACAGGGATGTGTCATGCTAAATAGCCAGATTTTATAGCATAAGAGTATTCCCTTATATAGGTTTTAAAAATACTAAATTGTTTACAATGCTAACTTGATTTTGCCTTATCGTTATATCTAAGAACCACAGCTGAAAACTAGAGACTGAGATATTCCTTCTAATCTTCTTGCTTTTACCAACATTGGTAAGCTGTAACTAATTGGGAAAACTGCATGTCCAGATTTAGCTTATTAATTAAACGTTTGTCTAATTCAGACGTACCTAACAGATAATCACACCCTGATCTTTAAGCACTTCAGGGATCTGAGAATATGACATTTTAATAAAAATAGAGACATGCCAGATCCTAGCTGCCTCCTGTGCCTCCTCCAAGAAACATAGATGAACTTCTACTCAGAAGCTTGCTTTAAATGTGGCAAAGCGAGCCACACAGCAAGAAACCGTTTTGCACTTTAAACCAGTGCCAAGACCCTGCCCAGACTGGACAACAGGACACTGGGGGATTAATTACTTCATGTTGCCAGGTCAGGGTGGGTCACTCTCTCAAAAATTCCTACCCCACAGGAAAGTCTGTCAGATATTCTGGACATGGCAGCTGAAGACAGGTACTGCCTCTGGGATATCTGTCCCTCCATTGACCGCAGAGAAACCTGGGATTTTCTAGGAAGCTGGAAAGCTGTCTCATTTCTGCTTATCCTTCTCAGATCTGATGGTGTTGATGACTAGTGTACTTTTTAGTTTTCTGATCTGCCCCTTGGGGACCCACTCAGCATCCTGACATCTCATATGTAAAGTCCCCTTTAAGAAAAAACTCTTCTCCCTTGGCTCTCTCTTTCCCCCTTACCAGAGGTAGTGTGCACCCCCTCTTTCTCTCTCCCACTCTCTTTCTCTCTTTTCTCCTTCCCTCCATTCCCTCTCCCCTCCCCCCAAAATAAACTCTCCACATGGATGTCTGTCTGCTGTGTGAGTAACTTTCCACCATGCCATAATGCCATCCACCATGCCCACATGGCATGACTCACACACTGCAGGGCACCTTGATCCAAACCCACCAAGGCCTTTTGTGCATCATTTCAAAACATTGACATTGATTCCATGACTCAGGTAGGCCCTCCTGGCAGCCCTTCACATGCCAGGATCCTGAACCCAGACTACCCACTACAGGCTCCAGCTCATCCGATTGCTCACCACCCCATTCACCAGCAGCAATCACATAAGTTTCAATTGGGTTGTTACACTCCCTCCAGAGCTGCTCACAGCACCTTTTGGCCCTTCTGGCTTTTGTGACACAATTCCTGACCTTTTCCTATGGATGAGATCTCTCTCGGAGCTTGGTTTTTGTTCTCACTGGCCTCCTCAAAAATCCTAGTACGAGGTGTTGAGACTCCTCTGGCTTAGTCAGGCTAAGCCCAACTCCCATTGAGTGTGGTGACAATCCTCTTTGAGGGCTTGATCTTCATTCTGTCCTCCCTCTATCCCTGAGGACACCCACAGCTACAGGCTGTAGTGACTCCTTTTCCCCCTCTCCTCCATGGGAATTGTGATTTTTTTTGGACATTTATGACTTCTGTGAGCGATCAGAGCCTGCCCCTACTGATGTGTTCTTCTACTCTTTTTCTTTCCTCCTCCCCCAAACCTCTTCCACTAACTCCACTAACTCTGCTGTATGTGCCTTGTTCGCTTGGTGGCATACCTTGGCAGGGCCAGACAGAGGTCCCACTTACTTGCCTCCTCTATGGCAGATCTGTTCCTCCCCGCCTGTGACAAGTCTGCTTTTTCCTGCTTTCTCATTCACTGGCAGCTTTGCCTTCTATCCAATGCCACTTCGGTCTCCATTGGAGCTACCTGCCTCTGACCATCCCCATGGATATGAGACAGGTGTGTCTTATTCACAGGCTTCATGGCAGCACTGATTACAAACAGTTTTCAGGGAATCAAGCCCTACAAAGAATGTTCATATCTTTAACCCAAAGCCAAAGATGTGAATCTATTCCAGTTGTTTTATAGATACTTGCAGTTCCTAGAGAAAGTTCTGCTACAGTATCAATGAATCTGGCAAGGCTGATCATTCCCTAGACAGGCCCACCCCTTCTGCCAGGCTTGTGCCATGACCAGCCTATAGGGAGGCCTCCAGATACGCCAGCCCCTGTACCAACTGAGGACCAACGGGGGGAATACTGACAGGCTGATTTTAATTACATGTCCACTCATAAAATGGATCTGTTGTCTCTTAACTCTTATCAACACATTTATAGGATGGATGTACTCCCAACCTCCAGGAAAACAGCAGATGTGATGGCTCTGGTATTCCTGAAACACACCATCCCTCAATTTAGCATGCTGTTTCCCCAAGCTCTGAGGACATCAGCGCTGGTGCCACCTCTCCAAACTCAAGGGTATATCTGCTCTTTTGTCTGGATCATTCACCCTTGCCTCTTCTGTACAACCAGGGCACATCTCTGTTTCATGTTTTTCCCCATGGCCAGCCCCATTAATAGAGCAGGTGTTAATAATCTAGTGTGTTATCCCCCCCACCCCCCCACCCCCCAACCCCCCCCACCTCCCCCCCACCCCCGCCCAGCAACCTGCCTTCTCTGTCTCCTCAAAAAACAGGTAGGTTCCTGAGGTCTCCAGGATGGCAGATAACTGAATGCTTCTTCACCCATACTTCCTGCTGACCATGACCTCACTGACTCCCAAGTCCCCTCCGCATATCATCCCTTGCCAGCAGGAAGTAGCCAGACTTAAACCTGTGTCCATATATACCCAAAAAGTTTGGGATGTTGGGGATCTCCTTGGAGCTGCCCTCTCCAGACCCCACTCCTAAGAAAGACCACCAAGCAGCAGCTCCACCCCCAGAGGATATTTAAGGTCTGCCCCATGGACTTCCCTTTGTGGTTCCCCCTTGTGGCTTCTCCTTCCTAGGACCATCTAGGAATGTTTTGCTCAGATTAAACCTGGACTTGTTAATTTGGGCTGATCTGATTTACTGCATCAGGGGAGAGGACCAATATCAGGGTACAAAAACTTTTCATGAAGTAAGCTGTTTAATCATATCTCAGCTCCCATCTTGAGTAGTCTTTTCTGCATGTTTTTGTAACTGATTTTTCACAGTTATTAGTGACACTGAAGGATCCTGGAAGCCAGCATAAGCCCTGGTCTATGCACCATAGGTAGCCATTTGTCCCTTCTGCCAAAGAGAAGGGAAGCAATTCCTTTTGGTAGAGGGGAATCAGTTTCCTTTGGGCCTAACATTTCAATCTATTGTTGATGATAAAGGGATGGTATATTCTCTTCTGTAACTGCTTCTCAGTTGAAATTAGGACATAGTTGTCGAGGCATAGGAAGCCTGACATGCTGATCAGAGGCCAGAAGGGACTGGTTTACACCAACTTTCAGCAAGTCCAGGGCTCTCCAGTTTGGTAGGACCAACTGGACCTAACATGGTATAGGTTGCTTTGGAACAGCTTGTAGTCCTCAGCTGATTCCTAGATAGTGTCTGTCAACCAAGTGGAAATATGCTGAGGCAGACATAGACTAGGGACAGGAGGTAACGTTAAGGAGTTATGGGACAACCTTATACATGAAGCTTCAGATTTAACCTTGACTAAATATACAGAAGCTTGTCCCTGTAAATGAATTACACTTGTATTTAGTGTGACTATAACCATAGTCCCTGAGCACAGGAATTTGATCACTTATAAAGTGACTGACCATTAACTTGCATGTCTTAATTATCTTCAATAGTTTAGAGCAAGTTAGAAGCTTTTACAATTTTTTCGTAAGTTTGTGCCTTAAAAATTATAATTTTTGAATTGAAGCTTTTAGTATCAAAATAAAACTTTAAATCATAAATGCAGCCCATAGAGAGACTGAGAATTTTATAAAACCATAAATATAGTCCACAGAGAGATTGGAAAACTTAATTTCCTGATTCTTTCATAGTATACCACTATAGAATAACATAGTTTCCTGTATGACTCAGTTTATCCAAATAACTAAAGACCAACAAATATAGCAAAGACAAAGTCTAGACATACTTCCTCAAGTCAGTTCCTGTTAGCCTAAATAGACCCTAGGAATGTACAAACTTTATTTATCAAATATATCTTATTTATTGAATATGATGTTTTTAATTAGTATTTTTCCATAAAGCTTGTTTATGGTTTTTGTACTCATCTATTTTCACTCTCAGAACAAAAACTATCTAGTGTGCCATCAACCTGGGATAAAGGGGCCTGGGCTTGGGCATGCTGCAGCAAACAGTAAGCAGCAGGCATTGGAGCAGGGGGCTTATGGTACCCAGGAGACTTGCATTATGGCCTCTCCTATCACACTAGCATGGTGGCAATGGGGGTAGGGGCAGAGCAGCAGCCAAACCTCCTCCATGGTCTGAGACAGGAGCCAGCTGAGACAGAGCAAGAAGGAAAAGAAACCTCCTTCAGAAGCAGAGTGAAGTAAAGGGCTCACAAACAGGAACTCTGCCAGAGGGAGAATTCCAATACCTTAGAGGCCAGGAGCCATGCTGATGTGCCTGTAGGCTCTAGCAAGGCAAAGAGAGGAGAGAGAGCAAGCAGGTCCTAGGAGAAGAGGAGAAGGAAAGACAAAGTAAGTGCTAGGAGGGAGCTGAGAGACAGCTAGCTAGCAAAGAGGCAACCAATAGAAAAGTGGGGGGATGGGCAAGAGAGACAGAGCAAACTCAAGGGGGTAGCTGGGCCTTTTAGAAAGGGGCAACAGACCTGACTAGAGGTGAGGTACAAAAGACAGAGTTCCACCACTTTCATGAAAGAGTTATAAATAGACATGGGAATCAGGCAAGCAGAGGAAGTTCTTGACAGGAAAAAAAATATGAGTGAAGGCTTTGTTGAACCACGGGTGAGGGAGAGGTGTAAGTCTGAATGTCTTGCTCATGGGAAGGGTGAAGGAATAGTACTGGATCCTATTTTCCATGGAATAAAGAGGCAGATCTAACAGTTAGAAAGATTCTTCTCAGTCCTAATGATTTGGGGGGAGTTAAGGAGTCTTCTTTCCATTTGTCCTTATGTAAAACTGATGGACCAACAAGGAACAATAGCAGTGATTGCATCCTGTAGGATATACACAGGCACTGATCTATGACTATGACCCTCAAAGAAAGGAGAAGAACCAAAATGAGATGTTTCAAAACATCTAATTAAACACCATGTGATCTTCCTGAAGAGGGAACTATGATTCTCTATGGAAGAACAAAATGCATCTCAGTGAGCAGGGTCTTTTTCAATGTGGGTCTAGGGAGGCTGGAGTTTGACTTGGAAGTGATGGATTCACTGAGGGCTTTCAGTGGTCTTGACTGCTGTAAGGATAGAAAAAGGACCAGTCATACAGCTTTCATAGGACAGGTGTCCTTATAATGCTCAACATTATAACTTAGGTTTCAGAAGAACATAAGGGGAAGTATCAAGGGGTCTGACTGTCTATAAGTGTTCAAATCTTGAAACTGTAACCCTTTAAATTTTTATTTATCATTTTTAAGTGGTGTGTGTGTGTGTGTGTGTGTGTGTGTGTGTGTGTGTGTGTGTATGTGTGTGTGTTTATGAGTTTATGGGAATTCAGGAAACTGCAAAGGCCAGAAAAGGAGAGAATAAATTCAAGAGCCAAAAGATGTACAAGAGTGCTGTGAAATTTTGTCTTCTGAATCTGACATGGTTATAAACATTGTGAAGTCACAGCATCAATGCTGTCTCAATTCTGGCACAGGTGTAGATAATTTCTAGGCTGTGGACAGCTGCCAGGGGATGGGAAATCAATCTCCTTTGGAGAATGTGGCCAATGGTCAGTTTCCCATGCTTCAGTGGATGGCCCTGTGTCAGTGCACATAAGGGCCAGCACTAACCAGATGTAGTGAGTTATCAAGAAAAATGAGGGACATAAAATTTGGAAGGGGTTGTGTTGAAAGGACTTGAAGGATAAAATAGGTAAATATAATCATATTTAATTTTATGTATGTATAAAATTCTCAAAAATTAACAAATCTTAAAAAACATTTCCATTGAATTTATTTATAATTATCTTATTTTTAAATTATACGTAAACATTTATCACTAGAGAAGAGAAATATGGACATGAAAAGTCTCAACTCTTTCCATTCATTCACTAGGTTTATTTTATAAAGTCCAAATATCAAATTTGAAGATAAAGCAGTCTCTCTCCTTCTTCTCATAATTCTCATTGGTATGCCATATTTTACATACCCAAATTCCTATGTATTGTATTTTAATTGAAATATGTGGTATGAGTTTATTTTTACCTGCTGTAGTTAATGTTTTGTGGTTTGTATATATGATCAAAAAATGACAATCCTCAAAAATATAATTGTATACTGCCATCTTCAAATATAATATGGACATACCATCATAATGGTATGCAAGCTGACAATAAAGCATGAAAGAAGGAAGATTCTGCAAGGACCAACCAGAGGGAAGGAAGAGAGGCCCCATTAATAGAAAACCAAATAGAATTTATTTTTAGTTAATTAATTTGTAGTTTTTGAAATCAAGTATCACTTATAGAACAAGCTGGATGTGAATTCACTATGTAGCTCACCTTGACTTCAACCTCAGCTGCTCACATTCTGAATTACAGGTGTGTACTATCCTACACTGGCCAAGTAGCCCTCAGAGAATAAATATGAGATATAGCAAGAGAATTTATAAAAATGATGATAGTACCAATCCATAAAGAAGATGCAGTAGTATTAAATATGTCCCCCTAACACCACCACCCCAATGCCCAATGGGTAGCTCCAACAAGATTGTGTACACCTGGGGTAGGAGGGTGTAGTGACTGGAATTTTGGGTGGGAGCCTTGTGACCCTTCCCCATGTTCATGGAGGGGTGTTAACAACCTCAATATCACTACTTCAGGCTTATCTATCAGCCACTTTGTTTTAGGTTCTTGACATGGAAGATCTTCTGTAGGTCACTTTAGCTTTTCTGCCTAGTGATGGTGATGGTCCTGTCAAATCAAGAGAAAAGAGCTACAGTGAGCAAGGTAAGAATGTCTGATCTTGCTATTACATTCAGCACAGTGCTATGAGCAATAACAAGTTCAACAAACTGGGGGAAATAAGATAAAATAAATAATTGTCCAAATGAAAAGCACCCTATTGCAGATGGCTAACCATCCACATTAAAAGAAAAAAAAAAAAACTCTAAGAATCTATAACAAATTCCCAGAAGAAAATTTTACAGAGTCATGGAATAAAATATAAACTGCTGTGGGATGTTCTGTATGTTAAATGTGTTGCTCTGATTGGCTAATAAATAAAACACTGATTGGCCAATAGCCAGGCAGGAAGTATAGGCAGGACAAGGAGAGAGGAGAATTCTGGAAAGTGGAAGGCTGAGGCAGAGAGACACTGCCAGCCGCCGCCATGACAAGCATCATATAAAGATACTGGTAAGCCACGAGCCATGTGGCAACTTATAGATGAATAGAAATGGGTTGATTTAAGATATAAGAATAGTTAGCAAGAAGCCTGAGCCATTAGCCCAAACAGTTTAAATAATATAAGCCTCTGTGTGTTTATTTTATAAGTGGGCTGTCTGACGGCTGGGGCTTGGCGGGACCCAGAAAGAAAACTCTCTAGCTACAATAAATATGCCTTTCCTCAATGTCTGGGTAATCAGTTCTTCCCAGGAAACTAAAGTTGCATAGGGGTGAGGCCCTGGGTGATTTGAGTGATTTGTGCTCCATAGTCTCAGACATTTGAATTGGTCCCCAGTTGGCGGCACTGTTGGATAGGCTTCAAAGATGTGGCCTTGTTGGAGGAAGTATGTCTTTGAGGTTCCAAAGCCTCATGCAATTTCCAGCACCCTCTCTCTGCTTCCTGCTTGTGGTTTGAGATGTGAACTCCCCTGTTCCTGCCCTCAGACTGGCCTGCTACCACACTTACCCATTGTGATGAGAATGAACTCATCCTTCTGGAACTATAAGCCCAAATTAACCCTTCCTTCTCTAATTGCCTTGGTCATAGTATTTTATCACAGCAATAGAAAAGTAACTAATATAGACTGTCACATCTTCCAGTGGCTAAAGACTGCATGGTGTCTGGCATCTGTTCTATGGCCTACATCTCTGAGCTCCTTTGCACCTATTCTGTCCCATCTCACATAACAAAGTGACCATAACAAAGAATAACAACAATGCTCTGGTTAAAGATGCTGGTGTAGATGTTGAACATTTTGGGCCTCATTTGTTTGCAAAGGTACTGGCCAATGTCAACATTTGAAGCTTCATCTACAATGTAGAGGCTGGTGGGCCTATTCCAACTGCTGGTGCCCCCCTGGATGTCCTGAACACTCTACATGGCTAACTCAGTTGAGCAGAAGAAAGTAGAATCAAAGGAAGAGGAATATGAGGAGACTGGTGATGATGTGGGTTTTAGTCTCCTTGACAATACCTGTCTGGAACATGTTCAATTAAAAGCTGAAGTCTTTAAGAAAAAGATAAACATGCAAATTTAATTATAGTTACATATGCATAATTATAAGAAAAATTTTATCAAAGGTAGTTAGCCCAGCAAGGACTCACATTTCCTGAAACATACCCTTTCTTCTTCGTGCTGATTAGCTAATTGACACAAATTGTGAAGCCAAGCTCCCACCAATGGGAAGAAATGAGGTTACTACCTAAAATTGGAAAAAAGGATGGGAGGCATCTTGGCTCTATGTGCTTGGTGGCCTGGTTTGGAAACAATCATCTTTTCCTAAAAATAATCATCTTGTTGAGCTACTTCTGCTTCATTCATGTTCCTTTGTGCAACTGGGATTATTATATTAATCACAAACACATAGACACAACAATTTAAAATATGATACTGTGTACAACTGTTCAGAAACAGCAAAGCTACCAGAGCATAAATAGGATTTATGCATTTAAAATTACATACCTACAAATCCCAGCACTTAGTAGGTAGGAGCAAGCAGACAAGGAGTTCAAGGTGAGCTTCATAGTTATTTTAAAGCCAGACAGGACTTTGTGAGATTCAGCTTTAAAAAGAAAATTAAAATTACAATTAAAATCTAAACTCCAACAGCACAGATGAAAAGAGCTCTTGAGATATTATAAGACACACCACACACTTTCAACATTAGTCCATTCTCCCCAAACTGATGAGAAAGGCTGAATATGATCCCTGTATAAATGCTGCCAAAGAGATGTATTTACAGAAATCTTTAAATATATATCAAATATATAAAAAGGATAATTAAAACAATTTGAAAGTGAATTAAGAGGAAGCAATTGACCTCATTTGAAGTCATGTTCTTAGTTTTAGCATTCAAGATTGTGGGGCTTTAGCAGAGCAAGTCATAGGTAAGTCAATATAATAACAAACTTGCCCAGCATCTCTAATCAAGACCTTAGTTAAAAAACAATTTAATAAAGATACTTTCAATACATAGGCAGAAATAACTGGGTATCCATTGACAAAAGAATATGGACAGTTGCCTGAACTTTATACTTTAGAAAAAAAGCTCAAAATGAATAAGCATAGGCTCAGGGTCTTTAATCCAGCAGAAGAGCACTTACTTAACATGCATAAAGCCCTAAATTCCCTCCCCACCATCACAAAAAAGTAATAATAATAATAATAATAATAATAATAATAATAATTTAAAATGTAAAACATGAAGATTATATGATTTTAGAAGAAAAGATATAGAAGAAAAATCTTGAGACCTACTATCAGAAAAAAAAACTCTTGAACACCAAAAGAAGACTAATCAATAAAAAGAAAAAATTAATAAATTGGATTTCTTCAAAAATTTGCTCTGTGAAAAATAATTAAAACATAAGCTTATAAGCATGAGGAAAAGTATTTGTATGTCATAAGAGGTAGTGAAGAATTGTTTTTTTTTTTCTGTCAAACACTGCAAAACCACTTTTACCTCACCTCACTCCTGCATACTCACAGGTTTCCAGAATTATCTACTCAACTCATGGCAGCTCATTATAGAGAGATTTAGTCCTTCCTATAAAACAATTGTATGGTTGTTCCCCTTATATCTTTCTCCCTCTTCTTTCTCATCCCTTTGCCAAAGAAAGTAATAAGTTCAGCCAGATGTAACCATCCTGAAATGATTCTACTGTCAAGACACTCCATCCCTCCACTTCTCTGCATCCTTTCCTTCCTCCATTTTTGGTGATGTTTTTAAAGTAGCTGATTGGTGTAAATTGTGAGATTGAACCTAAGCCAGTGAGGAACAGCCAAGCTTCCCCTAAGTTAGGAATATGGATGCCACCTTGCCCACGTATACTTGTTGCCTAGCTTCTGAGAGCTGTCACCCTGCTGCTTAGCACAGATAACCTTGCGGTGACATTTCAATCAGAGAGGTAGTATTTTTCTTTGTAGCCCTGAGAATTTTTTTTTTTAAAGAAAACTTTTATTTTGGGCTTAACAATTTTAGATTTCTCCATTCCTGAAGGAGAAAAAGCAAAGAATAAAGGAGTGAAGTCCCACAAAGTCCTCCTAGGGCAGGCCTTCAAAACCTGACAACCTCCCAGTAGGACCTCAATTTGATATTTTTGAGATAAGGTTTTATTGTATAGCCTATGCTAGACTAGAACTCACTCTGTAGACCTTGAACTCACACAGACACTCATGATTCCGCCTCTAGAGTTCTGGGATTAAAGTTGTGTGTCACTGTCACTATACCTGGCAGGATCTTAGGTCGTTTTTCTTAATTAAACCTATTCATTTATTTTACATCCAACCACAGTTTCCTCTCCCTACTCTTTTCCTATTTCCTCCATCCCACCTTCCCTCTACCCCCCTCCAATAATCTACTCTTCCTCTGTTTCTGTTCAGAAATGGGCAGGCCTCCCATGGCTGTCAGCAAAGTATGGCATGTCAAGTTGAGATAGGACTAAGCTTCTGTCCTTGTCTTAAGGCTGGGCAAGGCAACCCAGTATGAGGAGCAGGCTCCCAAAAGCCTGCCAAAGCATTATGGACAGGCTCTACTCCTACTGCTAGGAGTTCCACAGGTAGACCAAGCTATACAACTGTTCCACATTGCCCCGGCCAGCGGGGTCTTCAACGGGGACCTAAAGGGAGGGCCGGCGAATGAGAGGGACAAGAGACACAAAGAATGAGAGCAAGACAGGATGTCTGATCAAGCTCCAAAATTTTATTTTACTCTCAAGGCATATATATAGGTAGGCAAAGGGGGTTGAGAGCAGGAAGGGACTTAATTATGGAGGTTGCAAGCAGGAAGGGACTTAATTATGGGCTGTTTGGCCAGCAGGAAATGTTACTCTGAAGGTTATCTATCTACCTTTGTCAAGCTGCCTAATTGCTTAACTGCAGCTCATTCACCTGATATCTGAGAAGAGGTTCTGGTATCTGTGGGAAGAGGTCTTGGTGTAGCTAGAGTTTTCCGGCCTTGCCCACAGTCAGGACAAATCTCTGTCACCCGCCAGTCCCACAGCCGCTCAGACCCAACCAAGTAAACACAGAGACTTATATTGCTTACAAACTGTATGGCCGTGGCAGGCTTCTTGTTAACTGTTCTTATATCTTAAAGTAACGCATTTCTACAAATCTATACCTTGCCACGTGGCTCGTGGCTTACCAGCATCTTCACATGCTGCTTGTTCTGGCAGTGTCTGGCAGTGTCTCCTTCTGCCTTCCTGTTCTTTTATTTCTCCTCTGTTAGTCCCGCCTATACTTCCTGCCTAGCCACGACCAATCAGGTTTTATTTATTGACCAATCAGAGCAACTTGACATACAGACCATCCCCCAGTACAGTCAAGTGCAGACCATCTCAGATACCTGCACTCAGGCCCATGGTCCTAATCATCCTCTATGCAAACCTGCTGGGTAACGCCACAAGGAACCCAAGAAGGGCTCCCACAGGACATACATTAACATCCCACAGCACTTCCCCTTTTCTTTTTTTTTAAAAAGGAAGGTTTTAACTTTTACACATCTCCAAAGCCAGCTTGGTATATTTGGGAATTTGGGCGTAGCTTCTCTTACTACTTCCTGCTGGAGGGGGGTGCTGTATCTTATGGGGACACAAAGAATATTTAAGGATCATGGAGTAGTCCGTGAGGCTGTATCATCTGAGCCAGTTGCCTTGAAACAATTCTGGATGTTGAATCATCTGGGCCATGGTGTCATCAGAGACCTTTCAGGTGGTCTTGGCTGGTCAAACCTGATGTATCTTAATCTGGAACAAATCCATAGCCTCTGGCTTTCTGTAGAAACAAAAGCAGAGTCTCCTTTCCAAAGCAAAACATCCTTAGACATAAATTTCAAATTGAAATACCTTTAAAATATACACATTGATTTAACTGAGCAGTCTTTACAATCAAATGTCTTTCTGCAGTTAAAAATCCCAAAGACAATATAATCCAGACTCTCTGTGTGATATCCATCTTTACATGGCTTATTTTTATATTACTTTTACTTTCTCTTTAAAGACTTTACTATTTTAAAACTTTCTATTTCTTTATATAACTGTCTATGTTCCTTTTCCTCTCTCTTCCAAGCCTATGTACATTTTTACACACATTGTAAAGCATTTAAAGTCTTGTTCCATCTGAATCTGTCTTATTGTGAATCTATTGCTTTAAACTGCAGCATTTGTAAGACTGAAACAGCGCTATGGCTGCTGGCTCCGCCCACCTCAGCTTCCCAACATGGTGGTGGTACGTTTACCGCCAGCTCTGGGAGCTATCATGAGTCTATGCTTTTATCCAAGCAGCGTGTAGCCCAGAAACCTTTTTTGTTTTGTAACTAGCAAAGGCTAAATCCACCACGCAGCTTAATGTGCCACTTGCAGAGGCCTCATTTCCGCCTTACTGCAGGTTAAGCGCACACGCCAGGAATCCGCCAGTAACTCAAACCGGCAGCTGCCGCTCATTTGAGAGAGACAATTAGGAACTGTTTTTAGGTCCGTTTTAGAATCTTTTTTCTCAGGTTTTAGGTGGAAACTCTTGCCAACACGTTGGGCGCCATCCTGGTGCTATGGAGACTTAAGCAAGGCCTAGATCTAAGAAAAGAGGAGAGAACCCAAATATGGCAGCATATATGTCAAGGGTCACTTAGGCTTATGGCTCCCGTCAACACATGTGTAGAGAGCCTAGAAGTGGGTCCTATGTGGGCTCCTTAGATATCAGTCCAGTGTCTGTGAGCTCCTATGAGCCTAGGTTAGTTGTCTCTGTGGGATCCCTTGTGATGACTTTGATCTATCTAGCTCTACAATCCATCCTCCTTTTCTTCCACATGATTCCCAGAGCTCGCTCCAGTACTTGGCTGTGGATCTCTGCATCTGCTTCTATTAATTACTGGACAATTCTCTCTGATGAGAATTAGGGTAGTCACCAATCTGATTACAGGATATGGCTAGTTCAGGCACCCTCTCCGCTATTTCTAGGAGTCTTAGTTGGGGATCATTCTTATAGATTCATGGAAGTTTGCCTTGTACCAGGTTTCTATCTGACCCTGAAAATGCTCCCCCATCAGGAAAATGCAAATCAAAACAATTCTGAGATTCCATCTTACACCGCTAAGAATGGCTAAGATAAAAAATACAAGTAACAGCTTATGTTGGAGAGGATGTGAAGCATGGGGAACACTCCTCCACTGCTGGTGGGAGTGGAATCTTGTACAGCCACTTTGAAAATCAATATGGCAGTTTCTGAGAAAATTGGAAATCAATCTACCTCAAAACCCCAAAATACCAATCTTTGGCATATACCCAGAAGATTCTCGATTATACCACAAGAACACTTGCTTACCTATATTTATAGCAGCCTTATTTGTAATAGCCAGAACCTGGAAACAACCTAGATGCATCTCAACTGAAGAATGGATTAAGAAAATGTTGTACATATACACAATGGCATATCACTCAGCTGTTAAAAACAATGACATCAGGAAAATTGAAGGCAAATGAATAGAACTAGAAAAAAAAAATCATCCTGAGTGAGGTAACCCAGACCCCAAAAGACAAACACGGTATGTACTCACCCATAAGGGGATATTAGCTGTTAAGTAAAGTCTAACTATGCTACAAGTCACAGCTCCAGAGAGGCTAGGTAACAAGGAGAGTCCAAAGAGAATATTTCTAATAATACTATACACAAAAAAGGACAAACATCTGAAATATGTCTAAGAAAACAACTTTCAAAATGCAAAAAGTAAAGAAATAATCAAGTTCAAAAGTGGTGAAAGACATAAAGACATATTTCACTGAGAAGCATATGCAGATGGCAATAATCTCATGGAAATGTGTTCAACATCTTTAGCCATTAGAGAAATGCAAATTAAAGCTGCAGTAAATGTCACTAACCACCACAGAGAATGGCTAAGATAAATAATAATGACAACTCCAAAGGCTGAAGAGGATGTAGAGAATTTACACTGTTCATACATGGCTGCTGCAAATGTGAAGTTGGCAATCTTCAGAGGATACTCTCTGTATTCATCAAGACTCGAGAGGAACAGAACCAATGAAATATTGAAAGAGGAGGTATTAACTTGGCTCACTTGATATTCTCAGGATAGCCCAACAATGACTGCCTCACACCCTATAGGCCAAGAATGAGGTAGCTGTCTCATCCACAAAGCTGAGACCCTCAGCAGCCCCCATCCAGTACCTGAGACCTTTCTGGAGAACTTTTGGTCTTCCATCCAAATGGGAAGCCTCAAGAAACTGAATTTACTAACAGCAAAGAAATAAGCAGTGACAGTTAGTAAGTTCTCACAGTATTTCAAACTCAGGTGCTGTCACATTATTTTCCCTAGCAGCTCTGCCTAAGGCTCACTGCTTCCCACTCTGAATTTCCCAGCACATTTCACATATAGCACCTATCCAGAGTGGTGATCTAGACCCCTGAGGCCAAGAATTGCTTCAAAGGTGCTAGTACAAACTGACAGAATTTTTAATGGGAAAATACATACCAGGCTTTAAACCTAGTATGAAAAAAGTAATATAAATCATTTCAGTAATTTTTTATTTGTTTCATGTTAAAATGATCATATATGGGGCATTGTGGGTTAAATATAATAAGAAAATTAATTTTCTGTTTCTTGTTGTTAATGCAGCTACTAAGATGGGAAATCACATTTGTGGCTCATGTCACGTTTCAGTTGGGCAGGGCTGACTTCTGCACACTCGGCATCAGCTGGTGCTTATCACTGCAGTTCCTTCAACAACTCACTCAAGCTGCCTGCTAGAGTAGTAACTTATATATTCTATCTGCTCATGATGGAACAAAGAGACTGGCTCAGCTGATCCAGCTACCTTCCTAGCCTGTCATACTGAGTTATATTTCAAAACTAACCTCAATTCCCAAGACCTTTGCAGCTAGGTTCTATATGAGGCCCAGCTTCCATAATCATACTACATAGTTAGCAAATTAGTTGCAGCAAAGAGAAAAAGAAGTAGATGTGCAGGGAAGAGTCTTCATCAGGTGTAACACAATGGCAACCTAGCTTTCTAGGCAACTCTGACTGAAATTTTGGATTCTGATAACACCTATTCCCAGTGCTAAGCCAAGCGCATGGCAGTTGTGTGACTTCTGCCAGGCGCCATGTAGGAAGATATCTCCTAGGTGGGTTGCTGCTCATGGAATATTTTCTTGAGTTTTAGCATCTTCACCTGGTTCTTGGGCCCTCTCACACATGTATATGCTTTAAGATATTTCTCTAAGCACATATGTAGCAGAATAGGTACCCAGAACTCTGACCAATGCTGCCTACCGAATGCAGCATCTCTTTATGAGATGGACTAATTCAGTCTCTTCTAAATGTGCATCATTAGTATGATTTGCAACATGCAGTAAAGAGTCCCACAAAGGCTAGTAAGATGTCTCAGCAGTCAAATGTGCTTGTTGCTAAGCCTGGCAACCTGAGTTATATCCCTGGGAGCCATATGGTGGAAAGAGATAACAGACTCGCATAAGTTGTTCTCTGACCTTTATATTCTCTCTCTCTCTCTCTCTCTCTCTCTCTCTCTCTCTCTCTCTCACACACACACACACACACACACACACACACACACACACACACACACACACAAATAAATGAATAAACAAATAAATAAATGTAATAAAAATTAAGAGTCTGTGGGGTCTCTACAAACACCAGGGCCAGCAGAGTAGTGAAGCCAAGAAGGAAATCCAGTTCAACACGACTCAGTAGCTGGTGTTGGTTCAGATTTCTGAAGTTTGACCTCAGTCAGTTTATTTAAGGCATATTTAATTACATTAAAACTCTTCTCAAAGTATGTCATTTCTTGTCACTTCTTCCATGAAGATGGGTCCTAAGGTAGGCTACATGTGTTATTATAAGAGGTTAGGGGAGGATCTGGTGTGGTCTTGGTCATACAAATAGTGCAGAGGACATCTGGGCTGTTAGCCACCTCCAGGTTTGGTTCTGGGGACTTGGGACTTGAGCCAGATTTATGGCCTTGCCAAAGAGAAAGTGCAGGCATTACCTAAGCTATTAGCAACCTCCATTCCAAGCTGTCTGGGTATAAAAATGGTTCTATATGTTTTTCTTTGAAAAGACAATGCTGAATGTTTAACATTCCTGGCTTCCCTAGTGCTACCTGTAAGCACAAAAACCTTTGTGTTCCTAACACAAGTTTAATAACTAAATTCCATCAGTAATCATGACAGATTCTTCCACAGTGCAATAGTAACTGCTTTAAAGAAAAATCATGCACAGTGTGTGTTACAGTGTGAATCATGAATGTTGCCAAATGAATTGTTGAAGGTAAGGTCCCAGCTTTTGGAGCTCGTGAGAGGTAGAAGCTTTGGGGCATGAGTATAAATGGAAGAAAGTCAGGTGATTTGTGAAAGATCCTTGACTGGACTATTTGGATGCTGGCACTTTCCTATCTTTTTATGTGCTTCTTAGATACCCTGTGATAAACATGCCTTCTCCACCATGCACTCTTTCCATAATGTATTATGCTACCCCAGACCCCAGTAACCATGCCTTGAAAACTTCTGAAACTGAGCCAAGGCAAACCATTCTATTCTTCCGTGTATTATCTCAGGTATCTTCTCACAATAACAGAGAGATAACTAAAACATCATGAAAGAAATGTGTTTCATTGGTCACAAGTGTGTCCTACAGAGAGTTTCACTTGACTCACTGTGATGCACTGGTGATCAACATTTCTAGTGAAGCTGGGTATAATGTCACATACCTGTAATCCCAACACTTGCAAATCGGAGGCATGAGGGAGAACAGGAGTTCAAGGTGGGTTTTGCCTACTTTGTACGTTTAAAACCTGTTTTTCATTCAATACAGTGGCTGTACCTTAAGCAGCTGCTGTCCCAACAGGCAATTGCAGTTCTGCAGCTTCCAGCAGTGGTTCAGCCACACAGGCACAGCCAGGTGGGAACTCTGCTCCAACAGGCACCAGCTCTACCACAGCTGCTGAAGGGAACTTTATGTAAATCTCTGTCCTTTTATAGAACTCAGGATTCAAAGGCTGAGGTGAAATCCTCCTAGCTCTGTAAGGCTGAATAGCAAACAGCTAGCCTTCTCTCCTTGCTTGTGTCTCCCAAGAAAAGGTGTTGTCCCCCACTAAAGAACCCTTGCTACACTTAGGTCCTCCTTACCACTTCTTACCACTGCTGACTCAGCTCCTGACCCCAGATTAATTTTATTTCATCAAACAAATGTAACACATCTTTACCTTGCTAACAAAAGCAGCAGAAACAAATGTAACACACCTTTACACAATTAAAATAATATTCCACAACAAAAAGCAACCCATGCAAGGCCTTATCTCAAAATATAAACAAAATAAAAATCCCGTTAATACGGAATATCAATTCTTCACACTCTATATTTAGGTATATTTATTATTTGTAAATTAGATTTTATGATCACCAAGTTTCTGTTTGCAGTACTATCTTCTATCTGATCATAATAATATATACTTTCAGTAAGCTAATAATGGCACTCTTCCTACATTAAATATGAATCCTCTGACACATATTGGCAAAGGCTGTGTTCCAGAGATATTAGCATCCTTGCAGGCTCTTTCAAGGTCTGTCAAGAATACAAGACTCTGGTCTGGAGTGTAACTAAGTGGTAGAGTATTTGCTCAGCATGTGCAAGGCCCTAGATTTCCAGCCCCAGTGGTAGATAATGCCTACTTCTGAGCCATGAGCCCAGACTCTCTGACTCATTGGAGGCTCTCCTAGCTTGGCTCCTCTTTTACTCCACATGTAGATGCCCATCTGGAGTGTTCATCCCCTTTGTACTTAGAGGGCAAGAGAACCAGTGCCAATGAAGTAACTTACTGTGCTGAAATAAAAATTTTTGTCTCTATCATAAGAGTCTATGTCTACTGCCAGGATAGCTTATATGCCTAGTAAGTGGGATTAAATCAATGCAAGCTCCAGCATCTGGTGTTTAAAAGGAACTATATTTGATTTTTTTTTTTACACCAAGGAAAGCATTTTCAGGCTTCATGGTAATAACTTTTGTAAAATTCAAAGGACTGGGCTGTTTCAGAACCACCAGGAATTATGATTCTCTAATGTGGGCAATGTGAATGTTTTAAGATGTATTGTCAGAAAGCCTGTTTAATTTCCAGAATCTATTAAAATGTGATTGCATTTTGTGCTAACTATTATTATCTTTTGTTCTTTTTAATTACTCAGGAAGAGTATTTATAGCTTAAACTTCTTGCTCATTTCCCACACAAGAGCATTGGTAAATTGAAATTGTGATCTTTTCCTATCTCAGTTGCCACTCAGGCTTCAGAAGTGCCAGTTTTCCAGGCCACCTCTTTTTCATGTTCATTGCACAAACATTTATTGAATGCCTGTTTCAGAAGACATTAGTCTGCATACATTGAGAAACATGGGGATGTACAAGGCAAGGTCACAACAGTAATAACCAATAGAAAGACAGTAATTTGGAAAAGACAAGGGATAGGTTAGAGAGAGAAAGAGGTGGTAGGAAGGATAGACAGAGGGAAGGGATGAGAGGAGAGTGTCTGCTGAGCTTTGGGCAAGGCTTGCATAGGGCTGCTGTATTCTGTCAGACAGAGAGGCATGAGCTGCAAGGTCTGGGGTTTCCTGGAAACCACCAGATTCTAGGGACAAAGGCAGAAAATACAATAGAGGCTGCCAAGACACAGTTTGAAATCTGATTAGGGGGTGGGAAGAGAGCACAAAGCTCTTACCTCCTCTTTCTTCCCCACCTGTTCTCTGGTGGAGAGGGCAGACTCAGAATCACCTATCAAATAATTTTTGAAGCTTTGACTACATGTGTTCTACATTTAAAGAAGTCTATATAAAGTTTAAGGAAATAATATTACCACCCCTTGCATTGTTAAAACAAACACCACTTGTGAGGCTATTGCATGAGACTTTAGGCAAGTTTACATGGAGTACAAACCCTGCTTTGAAAAACTTCTTTTGTTACTCATTGTCTCAGTTTAGTTTCTATTGCTTACAAAGCACTATGACCAAAAGCAACTCAGGGAATTTATTTTGCTCATATGTTACAGTTCATCAGCAGGGGAAGCCAGGGCAAAAATTCAGAATAGGAATTTACAGGCAGGAACTGAGACAGATATCATAGAGGAATGCTGCTTACTGGCTTACTCCTCGTGGCTCATTCAGCCTGCTTTCTTAGAGAACCCAGAACTGCCTGCCTGGGGATGGAACCACCCACAGCAAGCTGGTTCCTCCCAGGTCAATAATTAATGAAGAGAATGCCCCACAGGCTTGCCTACAGGACAATGTGTTGAAGGTTTTCTCAAGTTTTTTTTTTTGTTGTTGTTGTTGTTGTTTTGTTTTGTTTTGTTTTTTATTTGAAGTTTCCACTTCCCAGGTGACTTCAGCTTGTGTCAAGGTGACAAACCAAACCAAACAAAATCCTCATCAACACATTTATGTTGAACTTTATGTGTGACTGTACTTTCAGAGAACTCCACATTGGAATTGTCTCATCAAAACTCATGAGCATTGGCATAGAGAGCTTTAAACACTAACACAGCCAAGCTATAGCTTTGTTATTCCACCCTCATCTTGGTTCCCTACAGATGTGATTGTCATCCACAGTCCTGTGGCTAAGGTAAGGGAGCTTATCCCAGATCATCTGTGTAGCCTGATTCAATCTGGTGAAAGGCCAGAGCTGGCATTTCCTCAAGGAAGCAGGACTCTGCCCAGAGATATCAGCCTCACTCCAGACACTAAGATCAAGCTGCCTTCCTTGCCATATGGATGTGAATAGTCAGCTCTTCATCTCCCCCATAGAATTAATACAACTACCTTCTAATGCTATAATTTTTCTGGCATTCCAGATGGCACTGTAGAGACTAACACAAGAAGTCATCAAGGTGAAGTCTAGAAAAAGGAAATACAAACTGGAGCAAAATCAAGTACTGGATGAGGTCAGGAGCTTCCACGTAAACCAAAACATGGGAGGATCACAACTCCAGAGAGACTGGATTCAAGTATGAGACACAGGCCCATGTCTAGAGTGATACAACCAGGCTGGGATTGGGGCATGCACTGACCTATAGCCCAAGATGTAGAGAATTGTAACTGCACCAAAACACTATACTATCAAGATTAATAATGTTTTAATACAACTGTGCTGCTTGGGTTTTATCCCAACTTGACATAAGCTAGACTCATCTAACAGGAAGAAATCTTAAATGAGAAAATGTATCCATAGGATTGATCTGTTGGAAAGTGTAGGGCATTTTCTTGTTTGATGACTGATATAAACTTACCAAGTCCTAATCAAAGCAAATTAGTCATTTTTTTTTCCTTTTATTGAGTTAAGGAGAGAGTGGTAGCTAATCTTGACTGTCAACTTAATTATATCTGTAATTTGTAAAACCCAAGCACCTGGGCATGCCATGAGGAATTTTCTTTTTTTTTTTTTTTCAATTTTGTATTAAAAATTTTAATAAGAAGCAGAACACATGAGCAAATTTCCAAGCATAAGGATTTTGGCCAGATCTAATTTCAAGTTACTGATATAGCAAACAAAAAGTAACATTTTTGACGTAAGATGATGAAATGAAAAATTATACAAGAAAATGGTAGAACAGTGAAAAATAGGTAACTAAATTATACATAGGTACAATTTTTACAGAGTATATGCCATAAGACTCCATAAATGTGAAGAATTAGCCTCTTATGTGGAATGTTACAGAGCTTCTGTCCTCTGTCTTTACAGGATTTTGAGTACTGTAAGATCATTCTTCCTTAGAACCGGAATTTTCTTTATTGAACCATTTAGGGTGAAAATATCCACCATAAGTCTAGGCCACTCCTTCTGGTGGCAGCCCACATAAAAAGACATGGGGAAAGGAAGCTTTTACTTTTTGCCTGCTTGCCCTCACTCCCACTAGCAAGTTAATCTGTCTTATTGTTGAGGTATTACTTTGTTGGTAGTAGAACCTATTTCTTGAAGAACTTGTTTGTGGTTTCAATAAAAATGGCCCCCATAGGTCATGCAGTATGGCACCATTAAGAGGTATGGCCTTGTTGGAGAAGGTATGGTCTTGTTGAAGGAATTACGTCCCTGGGGATGGTCTTTGAGGTTTCAAATGCTCAAGCAAGGCCCAGTGTCTCTCTTTGCCTGATGCCTATGGATTAAGATGTAGAATTCTTGGCTACCTCTCCAGCACTATGTCTTCCTGCATGCTACCATGCTTCCCACAATGATGATAATGGACCAAACCTCTGAACTGTAAGCCAACCCCAGTTAAATGTTTTTGTTGCTAGAGTCATGGTGTCTCTTCACAGCAATAGAAGAAACCCTAACTAAGATACACTTGTACACTGAATTCTCTGGCACTCCAGTACCTTGTTGAGACTGTGGAAGTTCATAGATTTTGTGTTTTTAAGTATTAATTTCTCTATTTATAAGGAAAAATAATAATGTTTGCTGTCTTTGCAGCAGTACCTTGGTATTACACTATATTAAGTATCATCCAGGGCCAGTAAGATGGCTCAGCAAATGCAGTGCTTGTCCTACAAGCTTGGAAACCCAAGTTCAATTCCTGGACTTATGTTAAGGTAGACAGAGAGAACCAACTCCCTTCCTATTCAATCAAAGACTCCATGTCTTTGACAATCACACACGCCCACACATACAACATGCATTTACACACACAGATACACATGCACACATGAACATAGGTACACTAATACAGTCTTGGGAGCACAAAGATCCTTGTGCCTACAGATCACTGGGGAAACCAGGAATATTAATCACATAGAGTTGTCTCCTCAAAAGAGGAAATGCCTGCTTTCCATTCAGGAATCTGGGAGTGGATGTTGTTAACAACTTGGTAGAGCCGTAATAATTCTATGTAGAGCCAGAAGTCACCCAAATCCTCCAGAACGTGTATCTCAGACTCTCCCTCCCTAAATCTTTATCTGCAGCTCGAAAATACTAGAACTCATCCTTAGGGGAGATGTCATATGTTCTTTATAGCCTGCTGACCTCTATGCTATCCCTGTCAGAGACCACACTACAATCTAGGCCTTTTAGCTACAGAATCCACCTTCATGGTCACATGTACTTTGCACAGGAGCTTCTATGTAGTCAAGCCTTATACTTTATTGTGCACCTGGAATTGGAATAACTGTTTTCTGGAAAACTTTTTCCAAATTGTACTGTGTTTAAATACACTGGCAAGAAACCATCTGGCATCAGACTTCCGAAGTTTGATCTGGCCCAAATAAGTGGGCTGAACTGAGTTTTCCTTCTTGCCTCTTCCAGGCATGGATGGATTTCACTTCCAGCCATGATGACTGCAGGGACCTTCACAATATAGTATAAAACTGATCCAAATAGGAGATCCAGCCAGAGGAGCGTCATTCAGTGTACACAGAGATGCTTTCACCTATGTACGTGTTATACAAGTACATTTGCTTTCATACAGCTTCACAGTTAAGCACTCATCACTCTACCATTCACACTGACAAAGATCCATGTTACATTACTCATTCATTCTTCACCCTTTCTCATGCCTAGGTCTTTATTCAATGTGATCAAGTGAAAGATTTCTTTGTACATTTTTCTGTTATTATTGTTTCTTATATTACCAAAAATGAAATAAATGTAATAAATAATCATGAGCAATTAATTACATTGTCATTAAACATTAAAATCCTACTAAGCAAAAATCCATTTCAGGTGCATGACAAATTTTTCTTTAAGTTTATTTTCTTCAGAAATCACTTCATGTACCCCAAGTATGTAATCTCCATAGCAAATCATAGCCACAAAAGTATTACTATTAATATCAATAGCAGTAATTCTTGTATGATACTATTTTATATAAGCATTTGACCTTTGCAAACAATAGACCAGATAGTTATCCCCAGATTAAAGTCAAGGAACATAAAGATGCTATAATAAATAGGTACAAAGTACTGAGGCATAAGAATTGACATTTTGAATATTATTCACATCTTTGCTGGTTGGTGAAAGGGACAGAGAAGGGTTTCTTTCATTTCCAACAAGGGCTTAGCAAGGGCTAAACCATGTCAGTTCTGTATCTCTAAACTTGAAATGTTTCTGAGAATTCAATCCTGGTGCTCATGGCAGCAGAGTCTGATCTTGTAAAGCTCTCTGAGAAGAGAGGCAGCAGGACATCTAAAACCCTGGAGAGCATGCTGCCTATCAGTGCTATGTCTGGTTCAGGTTCGTCAACACTAATGCACAGTTTGACAAGGTGTCTTCACCATGCTGGGCCAAAGCAAGAAGTGAATGCAGCCTGGGCTTCCCATTTCCTATTTCCAAGATCATAAAGCACATACAGTGTTCACAATGATTTGATCATTGTTTAATACCTTTCAAATATTATGACTATAACCATCTCATATGATCTGATTGAACCATTTAAACTGATCCCAAACAGTAGGCGTCACTAGCTCAGTGGTACAGCAGTTGCTTAGCTCATGTGTGAGCATCAGGGTTGATTCACAAGAAATGGGTGTGGGAGTGGTGGGAAGATATGAGAATGGATTTGCAGGCTTACAATCCTACCAGTTAGGAGTCTTGGGCACAGGAATTTTAAAGTTGAAGGCCATCCTGAGCTCTATAACAAGACCCCCAACATCCCACTGCCACTACCACCACCACCAATACCATCACTGCCACCATCATCATCACCACCACCCTGTCCAAGGGAAAAAGCAAACAAAAAATAAACAAAAACAAGTGCAATTTGGCTCATTCGGGGTAACCTTTCTGATAGGTTGTCTCAGAATAATCCATGAGGAAATGGCAATTTTATTTTTTACACAATAAGCATTTGCCATTAAGTATTTATACATACTACCAACTACATTTAAAAAAACTGTACTTCTATTATCACTATCATTATTGTTATCATTTTACACAGGTTCTCACTGTGTAATCCTGGCTGACTTGGAACTATTTGGACCAGGCCTGCACCAAACTTAGAGAGTTCTATCTGCCTGCCTTTGCCTCCCTAATTGAGGGCATGTACCCAGCCATCTTACCTTGTTTTTTCCTTCCAGAAAGCCAGATACCAGTTTTGAATGTAAAACAGTTTATTTATAATTCTTTGACTCTTGTCTCAGCCTTTGGGCATGCCTGTGAGGGACCTTACTGCTTGTGTTAATTGAGGTGGGAAGACACGCCCCAAATACGGGCAACAGCTCTCATGGACTGTTGATCAAGACAGCAGAGAAAGGCCACAGTGGGCCCAAGCATGCATGTTTCTCCCTTGCATCCTGGTACTCTCCTCCTTCCCTACCTTCTCTGCTTTGATACCCTCAAACTGTGATTCAAAATAAACACTTCCTTTCTTAACGAAAGCCCTGTCTCAGGTAACACTTTCCTACTAGATTATGAGTGTAATCTAAAAACTCTTTGACATACTAAGGAGAACTACAGGCTAGCAAGTGTTCACAGGTCTACTTAATGAACTCTGACACAGACTGGCATAAGCAATACTCAGCAGTTATTGAAGATAAAAAATCATGAATGAGGTGGGAAAATGTAAATTAACTTGATTTTGATCATCACATATCCTATGTATGTCAGTTATATGATATACATATATATATCACAAATCCTATGTTTGTCAGTCATATGATATACATATATATATCACATATCTTATGTATGTCAGTTATAGGATATACATACATATATCACATATCCTATGTATGTCAGTTATAGGATATACATATATATCACATATCCTATGTATGTCAGTTATAGGATATACATATATATCATATCCTATGTATGTCAGTTATAGGATATACATATATATATATATCACATATCCTATGTATGTCAGTTATAGGATATATATATATATCACATATCCTATGTATGTCAGTTATATGATATACATATATCACATACCCTATGTATGTCAGTTATAGGATATACATACACATATCACATATCCTATGTATGTCAGTTATAGGATATACATATATATCACATATCCTGTGTATGTCAGTTATAGGATATACATACACATATCACATATCCTATGTATGTCAGTTATAGGATATACATATATATCACATATCCTGTGTATGTCAGTTATAGGATATACATACATATATATCCTATGTATGTCAGTTATATGATATACATATATATCACATATCCTATGTATGTCAGTTATAGGATATATATATATCACATATCCTATGTATGTCAGTCATATGATATACATATATCACATACCCTATGTATGTCAGTTATACCACAACTATGTAATTTTATGCCAAATATTTTTTAAAATATCAATGAATACATTTAATAAAGAAAAAGAGAGTTACTGCCCTGGTACGCACACAAATTGAGGAGTTAAAAGGTGACATTGTGTAGGGAGGAAGTTACCCCATTGCTGTTGTGCAGAACTATCACGCTGTCAAACTCCCCTCCAAATATTTATGTTCATCTCTAGATCTGTGCTGCTCTCCACCTGGCCAGAGAAGCTTCTTATTGAGGAGTGTAGTGGGTAATGCAGAAACTTGTAACTGGTCACAGTGTTGGGAATAAGCTGTCAGGTGGAAGACACATGTCAAACCCTGCTACCGCCATCAGGCTCAGAGAACACTGAGGCCAAGGCAAGTGGGATGAGTACAGTCACTGGAGAGGAATGATGCGAAATGCTGTCCTCTGGACATGACACAGCTGTTATACACATAAACCCACAGAAGCTGTACCCACACAAGACATTCACAGGACCAAGAGACGTTTCACAGCGGAGGTGGGAGAGACTCTCAGCCTCTGTTCCTGCTGCCGCTTGCTGCCGTGATGGACCACACCCTCTGAAACCGCCCAAATAAGCCCTTTCTTCCATAAATCACCTTGGTCATGGTGTTTTACCACAGCAACAGGAAAGTAAGTAATACAGTTATTATTTTAATATACATGAAATTGTGAGAAAAATGGGTGATATGTTAAGTGCAGAGGAGCTGGAAGGAAGGAGTGGGGGATGGATATGGCCAATGTACATGCATGCATAAAATTTTCAAAAAAGAAAATCATCAGCTTTGCAAAGGTCAAGGATATAATCTCATTTGGTGTGCTCCTCAAAACTCCTGTAACTTACCTCAGTGTCTATGCTCTTATCTGGGAAATGGAGAGTCTGTTACTGGTGCTGCATATGACTGCAATTAGACTTTCTTATACACCTGACAGCACAGCATTGTAACAGCATGACATTATAATAATATTGCTCTCCCCAGTTATGCAGCAGTATTCATAAAGGAGGACATTTAATGACCAACCATGACTGAGCAGTGAGTTCTTTATCATCACAGTATCTGTTAATACTTTTCTAGTGAAAAAACATCAATGAAGCTAATGAAGATCCAACAAGCTAGTCGGGGGGAAATGGGCATTATCAGGAATTTTCAAAAACCTTAGGAAAGGAAGGTACAAAGGGAGTGAGTGTATTACCACCAGGGGTTCCTGTCTGCTCAGTTCATTCTTCTGCTATACAGGCTCCACTTCCTGAAGCTCCAGAGCCTTCCAAATGGGAAACGTGAGTCTATGGGTGAGTCAACCATATTTTTACCTTCACTTCCTTTCTTTTTTAAAAGGTTTAGCTACATACTTGTGTTCGTGGTGTGTGTGTGTGTGTGTGTGTGTGTGTGTGTGTGTGTGTGTGTGTGTGCGCGCGCGCATGAGGGTGTGCTGGCATATGTGTCTGTGTATAAGCATAGATGCCAGAAGATGTTGCCAGGTGTCCTCTTCTGTCGCTCTCCATCTAGTCCTTTGAGGAAAGGTTTCTCCTGAAAACTGGGGCTTGCATGCTATCAGCTAGGCTGCAAGCCAGCAAGTCCCAGCAATCCTCCTGCATCTGCCTCCTGAAGAGCTAGGATTACAGGCATGAATTTGATAACCATAGGTGCTGGAATCTGAACCGCAGTCTTCATGATGATGCCACAAGCTCTCTTACCCACTGAGTCACCTCTCCAGCCTTCCTTCCTTCATTCTATTATTGTTATAATACCTGGGTAGAATTACAAACATAACGCCAAGGAAGAACAGAATGAACCCTGTGGTGCTGGGTTAGAAGAAACTAGAAGTATCATTCTAATCTGTTTTTCATAAATATATAAATGCAGATGTATTATGTGTTGCCTAATATGGTATTATCTTTGCATTTGTAATGCTTAATGAACTGTCCCTCAATGTCCTTAGGCGATTGGTTAGAGTCCCTTCAAATGGCAAAATTATCAAGTGCTCAATGGCATATAATCTATTTACATTTTCTAATGCTCTCTAATCCTTCATCATTAAATGGCATCGCATAAAACAGGTTTACTATGATTTTACTTTATACCTGGTAACTCAGGAAAACTCTAGCCCATTATTTCTTTTACTCTTTCCTTCAAAGAACAGGCAAATAATAAATGTTTAAGCTACTATGTTTTGCTAGTCTCTGCTATATATATAAAATAAAAGTGATTTCAGCCTAGGTTAAACTCAAGATAATCCAATTTTCTTTTCTACACTCACTTTTACTTCCCCTCCTTTTTTCAAGCACATCTTTGGCACCCCACTCAGCATTCTTTAGCAAAACATTTCCTCCTATCCCAGGAAGTTCCCAAATCTTTGAGCACCAGGGATTATATATATATAATTCTAGTTGAATATTCTGGACAAGATTGCTACAGATATGTTCATATAGCTCCCTTCTCCAGTGCAAAGTTGCCCAAGTAAACAGCCATTGGGGAGGAACTATGGGAATCATCTCCATCTGTACTTGCCATGATGAGACAGGCCATTCCTCCCAGGACCCAACCTCTGAGTTAGTCAGTGGAATACATATTTAAAGTCTGCTCAGGTCTGGAAACTCACTGAGCAATTGTGGCTTTCTGGTTGATTCTGCTCATCTTTGATTACTTCTGCAAGTGGAAGCAAGATATACAGGTTGGGATGTAGCTCAGTGGGAGAGTATTTGCCTAGCATATTGAGGACCTGGGTTCAATTCCTAGTACCACCAAAATAACAAAACAACTGGCAGACAAGATGACACAGGACTTTACTCCAAGCACTTGAGAAGCTGAAACAGAAAGATCATACCTTCAAACCAGCATGGGCTACATAGTGAGACCTAGTCCAAATGGAAAAAAGTATACTCATCATATATGTTTGTTCTTAGATGTTTTGGAGTCTATTAACCACCTCTATAATTCTCTGCAAAACATTCCATATTGGCCATCTGCCTCTCATCATCACACTTATATGCATTTGGTTCCAGAAAGCCACGGTGGCCTCTATTGTTTCAGGGTTTTATTATTCCATTTGTTACTGGCAAGCTTGGCTTACCTTGGGGTTGGAAAAATTACTCAGTGGGCAATGTGCCAGCTACCACGTTTAATGGCCTAAGTTTGATCCCTAAGACCCAAATGGTGAAAGGAGAGAATCAGTTCCCACAAACTGTTATCTGACCTTTGTGTGCATGTACACACACACACACACACACACACACACACACACACACACACACACACACACACACGCACACACGCACTCACACATGCACAAAGAGAGAGAGAACAATGAATAAGTAAAAAGATAAATAAAATATAAATAGGTATTAAAAAGGGACCCTGCTTGATCTCACGTAATTTCAATGATGCTCTGCCCATGTTTACTTACGGTATTATTTCATACTACTTCTCACTGTGGCCGCCTGTCTACATGCCCACTAACATTTGCTGTCACTTACTTTTTGATGCTATTCTGACTAGATACAATGAAATATCAAGATAATTGAAATTGAATTAGCCTGTTGGATAGCAGTGTTGAAAGTTTTTCAGATATTTCTCATCAATCTGTATTTCTCCTTTGAAAAATGTTATTTCACTTCATTAGTTCATTTATTGTCTGGATGATATTTTGTTGTTATATTTGTTTAGTTTTGGAAGTTCTTTATGTATCCCGGATTTCAATGTCTTCAGATTGGCAAAACTTTCTCTCATATTCCAGGCTGTCTCTTACCTTTCCTGATGGTTTCCTTTGTTGTACAAAAGCTTTTTTACATAATATTTTTATTAATTATTTCAAAATTTCACTTAGTGCACCGTGATCACATTCACTTCCAGGTCCACCTCCACCCTTGTGACCTCCCCCAAAACAAAAGAAGAAGAAGGAGAAGAAGGAGAAGGAGAAGGAGAAGGAGAAGAAGGAGGAGGAGAAGAAGGAGAAGGAGAAGAAGGAGAAGAAGGAGAAGGAGAAGGAGAAGAAGGAGGAGGAGGAGGAGGAGAAGGAGGAGAAAAGGAGGAGAAGGAGGAGAAAAGGAGGAGAAGGAGGAGAAGGAGAGGGAGAGGGAGAGGAAGAAGAAGAGGAAGGAGAAGGAGAAGGAGAAGGAGAAGGAGAAGGAGAAAATTCCAAAAACAATTGTCTCCTTTATTTGCTATCTTACCTTCTTTGGGGCACACCATGTTCTTGGTCATTTAAATTTTTTGGTTATTTTAATTATAAAATGTCACATGCAAATATTATTTACAAAAGAAGTAGACAATACAACAACAACAAAAACAAACCAGATCATAATAGGTAGTACATTAACGTGATCCAGGAATTTCTATTTTAATGCTTTGGTAATCAAACCTCTCTCCAGAGGGTATGCTTTCCTGACACCTCAGCTTTATCCTTATGAGAGTCTAGGATAAATTTGTAGTCACATGGGCCATGAGATTATACCTACTATGTTCACAAAATGAGATGTTTGACCAATAGGAAAACTATGGACTGGGGATCCCCAAAGGAGCTACATCTGTGTTGAAACTGTGTTGTTAAAACTCCAACAACTGATATGGGTAAGTGTGGGGAATTAGAATGCAATGTAGACAGAAGTTTCTCTGGTCCCACTCAGACCCAAGGTCCAGACAAATCTCTCCCACCCTTGGTCCTGAAGCTACTTATAAAATAATCACTCAGAGGCTCATATTGATTACAAACTATATGGCCTATGGCTTCAGCTTCTTGCAGTACTAATGTATGAGCATAGCATAACATCATTAGAAGTCATTTTATCACTACATTTTTTTAAGACAAGTATCATTTGGTTTTACCTTAGTCTCTAGGATACCTAGTCTCTGGTTCTTGGACAGCTAAGCAGTGTTGGGTAGGGATTCTATATCATGGAGTGTGTGCTGTGGGATGTCTTTCTGTATGCTATGAATATGTGTTGCTCTGATTGGTTGATAAATAAAGCTGCATTGACTTATGGTAGGGCAGGATGGAGCCAGGTGAGGAAATCCAAGAGAGAGAGTGGGAGGAGGAAGGAGAGGAAGGAGATGCTGTGATCCACTGGCAGGAGAAGCAAGATGAGAAAATACCAGTAAACCATGGCCATGTGGCAATTTATAGATTAATAGAAATGGGTTAATTTAAGACATAAGAGCTGGGCAACAGTGGTACACACCTTTAATCCTATCATAGTGAGGCCAAGCCAGGCAACCTCTGTGAGTTCAAAGCCAGCCTGGTCTACAGAGCAAGTTCTAGGACAGACACCAAAACTATACAGAGAAACCCTGTCTCAAAAACAAAAAAACAAACAAATAAATAAATAAATAAATAAATAAATAAATAAATAAATAAATAAATAAATAAATAAATAAAATAATATAAGAGCTAGCTAGCAATTGATGTGAGCCTCTGTATGTTTACTTGAGTCTGAGTAGCTGCAGGACCGGGCAGGACACAGGAAAATTTCCAGCTACAAGTGTGCCTTGAGTACAATCAGTTGTTTGTTGATTACTCCTACAAGCTTTGTTCCACCATTGTCCTAGCATATCTTACAGGCAGGACACCATGGTAGTTCAAACAGTTTGTGGCTGGTTAGAAGTTTCTCTGTAGTGTACAGAGTACCTTCCTGTACCAGACATCAGAACATAGAGGTAAAGAATCTATGTAGGCACCAGCTTGACTTCTCCATGTTCAAAAAGTTATTTAGCTGTTTTTAGCAATGAGGCCTTACTGTCAGTTTGTGGAGAGACATCTAATGTCTTGGCATCAGCCTGGGTTGTTTGGGTACTCCCATGGGATTCCTTTGGGCAACAACTCAATTAGACATAACCCAATCCTGGTATGGGACACGTCATATAGTGACAAGAGATGTCAAGTTGAGACTCTATCTCCCCCATTATTTGGTGATTTTATTTAGATTACCTTCATATGCATATATATTTTAGGGAACTTCTACTGTATTAGGTTTCCATACTACTCTTCGACTGCTCATTAACTTTAGCTGTCTCTCTCTATAGTCCCTGCCTCAATACCTCCTCCCCTCCCCATTCCACACTTGATCCTCCTGCTCTAGGTCCCCACCTATAAATAATTATCTATTATATTTCCCTTTCCTAATGAGATCTATCTGTTCCCTCTCCTCTTTTACTCTATATCTATTCTCTGTGGTTCTACAGATTGTAGCTTAGTTACCAATGATATAACAGCTAATATCAACATATAAGTGAATACATACCATAACTGTCTATCTAGGTTTGGGATACCTCTCTCAGCATTGCTTTTTCATAGTTCCATCCATTGCCTGCAAATCTCATCATTTCATTTTTTAATGTCAATGTTCTGTATTTTTTCCAACATTATATTTTTATTATTTGTGAATTTCACATTATGCACCACAATCACACCCACCTCCCAGTCCTCCCAGCTCTGCCTCCAACCCTTGTGGTCCCCCAAACAGAAGAAAAGAAGATGTAGTCAATCATTTTTTTTGAGCCACCAACTGGCTCTCAAATAAAGACACAGGGACTTATTATTAATTATCAATGCTCAGCCTTACCTTAGGCTTGTCCCACTAGGACTTTTAACTTAATTTAACCTGTTTCTGTTCATCTATGCTTTGCCTCAGGACATTTTACCTTTTTTCATTCTGTATGTCCTACTTCTCTGCTTCCTCAGTGTCTGGCTGGCTGGCCCCTGTCATCTCTCTCTCCTCTTTCTTCTTCAAGCCTCAGTTCCTCCTCCTATTTACTCTCCCAACCCAGAAGTTCAGCTTATACATCCTCCCTCATTATTGGCCATTCAGCTTTTTACTAGACCAATCAGGTGCTTTAGATAGGCAGGGTAAAACAGCAACTCATCTTTATATAATTCAACAAATGCAACACATCTTTACATAGCTAAACATATTCTGCAACATAAACAAATTTAACACCTTTTGCATACTTAAACAAATATTTTGCAAGAGGAAGAAGGAGAAGGAGAAGGAGAAGGAGAAGAAACCATAAGTCCAATTTTTGCTGTCTATATATTCACTGGAGCTTAATCAAACTCCTAGTATTGAGCCCCTTTAAAAAGTTAGTCCTTCACCACCCACACCCCTGAAAGAAAGCCTCAATTGTGGAGAGATACATTTCAACATCCTTATAACAATTGTTAAGAGTTCTCTTCAATGGTTTCCTGTTTAGGCTGTTACTTTGGGTGGGATTGTAAAGGTTGTCGCAGAAGCCTTCTATGTCCCTCTTTCTCAGCTGTGTGTCTGCAGTCACTGATACCATTGCAAAAGTAACTTTGTTACCTTTTTCAGTCAAAAAGAGCATAGATATCCTCATGGTCTCCAGAATCAGCATGTGCCACAGACCTCAGCATGGTCTCTGGAAGCAGTACAGGCCACAGATATCAACATGGCCTTCTTCGGTAACATGAGCCATGGACACCATTATAGCCCTTAATGGCAGCACAGGCCAAGGACATCAACATGTCCTCAGATGACTGCATAGGCCCCTTATATCAACATGTCTCTGGCAACAGTATGGTCCATGGACATCAACATGGATTCAAGCAGTGGCAGAGATCACAGTACATGGCCTTTGGTGGTAACAAAGGACGTGGACATCAACATGGTCCCATGCTACAGCAGGGCCATGGACCCCAACAGGGCCCTGGGCAACAATACAAGTCACTCACATCAACATGGCCTTCAGAAGCAACCCAGACTATGGACACTAATGTGACCTCTTGCAGTAACACAGATATTTACCTTTACTCTATAGGTAAGAAGGGCATCAGTGGTATCCCAGACCAAAGACAATTTCATTTTTTGATGGTGGAGTAATACTCCATTGATAAAATGTGCCATATTTCCTTTATTCATTCTTGTGTTGAGGGGCATCTAGATGGTTTCCAATTTCTGGCTCTTTTGAATAGAGTAGCAATAAATATGGTTGAACAAGTGTCTTTGTGGTAAGATAAAATGCCCTTTGGGTATATGTCCAAAAGTGGTACAGTTAGACCTTGAGATAGATCAATTTCCATCTTCCTAAGAAATGGCCATACTGATGTCTGTAGTAGCTGTTAACAAGTTTGAAATCCTACCACCAGTGGATGAGTATTCCTCCTACTCTACCTCATCACCAGCATGGGTTGTCACTTTGTTCGTCTTAGCTATTCTGACAGATAGGAGATGGAATATCAAAGTAGTTTAACTTGAATTTATCTGATGGTTAGGGATGTTGAACATTTTTTTAGTGTGTTTCTCAGACTTTTTCCCACTCTTTTAAGAATTCTTCATTTAGATATATACCTGATTTTTATTTAATTGGGTTATTTGTTTTCTTGATATCTAAGTTCCTGAATTCTTTATACATTTTAGATATTTGCCCTCTATTGGATGTGTAGTTGGTATAACATTTTCCCCCTTTGTAGGCCACTGCTTTATCCAAACTACTGTGTCCTTTGCCATGCAGAAACTTCTCAGTTTCATGAGGTCCCATTTGTTAATTGTTGATCTTAGTGCCTGTGCTAACAGTATTCTGTTCAGAAAGTCTTTTCTTGTGTCAATGAGTAAAGGCTAGCCCACACTTTCTCTTCTATCAGATTTGGAATATCTGGTTTTGAGGTCTTTGATCCATTGAGAGTTGAGTTTTGTGCTGGGATGGTAAGTAAGTATGGATTTATTTGGATTCTTCTTTATGAAGGTATCCAGTTTGACCAGCATCATTCATTTTTAGGAAGATAAGGCCTATGAAGCCAAGAGATAAGGCAACCTGGAGTCTGCCTGAGGGCCTAGTAACATTGCCTAGCCAATGAGGGGTGACCACGCAATATCATTTGGATCAGGACAAAGCCTGGGTGCTGGAAGGAGGGTATATAAGACTCTCCCAAAGGAATAAATGGGTCTGCTGTTTGCCTTTTACCTGACTCCTGATGTCTGTGCCATTGACTCTGTTCTTTCTCATCTCCTCCCCCAAGAGAGTTGTTAGGACCCAGCAACACTCCCAGATCTATTTTTACTCCTACTCCATCACAACATTCTGTCTTTTCCCCTTTTTTATAGTCTACTGAGTCCTGTGTGCACTGGTGACTGCCCTGGGCAATGCTCAGGACCCAATGCCCCAGATGCAATAAGGGATTTCACTGGACAAAGGATTACAAATCATAGCCTGACAAAGCATCAGTCCCTTGAAATTCCAGGTAGGGTATTCCTCAGTCCTGCAAGTAAGAAGAGGCTCTGGTAATCCAAAAATATATTGGACATTGCTCATTTTTTCACACTCCCCAATGCTGACCATCAATGTTGACAATCTATGACCATCTATCAACAAGCTGTTAAAGGCTTGGTGGACATAGGTGTAGACATCATCATATTAACAGAAATGGCACTCTGCTTCCCCTATTGGAAATTTAGACCTAGCCCTCCCATCAGTGGAGTAGGTGGCCAACAAGTTTCAAAAATTACCACCCGTCTGGTCCATTGGAAAGAACTTCATAGCAACAAGGGAGCCACTCACCCTATTGTTTCTACAGTAATGAAAAACCTCTGAGACAGAGACATCCTGGAAGATATGGATGCCATTCTAACTACTGATAATAGAGCTTTCTTTGATGACCTTCAGATTCATGAAAAGACAGGTTTGGCAAACCATGATCCTACACATGAGTCACACTCCCAAATCTAAGGGCCACTGTCCCTCAGAAATCTACCATGATTGAGCTTCCTAGTTCTCAAATCAAGATATCTAGGTGAAACAGTGGCCTATAATTAAACCCAAGCTATCAATCCTAAAGGAACTAGTTTCAGAATAGATAAAGATGGGGTACATAGAACCAACCACAAGTAAACATAATACCCCTATATCTGTTATTCCCAAGAGATCAGGACCCTACACTTCCCACAGGATCTTTGTGCAGTTAATAATCAAATGGAAAAACTGGGGTCCACACAACCCAGCCTCTTCCACCCTAGTTCTATTCCTCCATTTTATTATATTTTAGTTTTAGATATTAAGCACTGCATTTTTCAAATACCCCTTGTACCACAGGATCAAGACCACTTTGCTTTTACAGAATGGGAACTTAATATGCATAAGCCAGCCAAGAGATATCAATGGATTGTTTTACCCCAAGGAATGAATAATTGCCCCACAATTTGCCAGTTATATGTTTCTCAGGCCTTGGTAAATATTCTCAAGGATGTCCTCTTAATCCATTACATGGATGATCTCCTTCAGTCACATCCAGATCCAGTCTCTCTGCAAAGGACTGCTGAAAGTGTGCTAAAAGATCTGGTGTCATTACATCTGATGGTGGCATCAGATAAGGTTCAAATGGTATCCTCCCCTCTTTGCCTTTTTAGGCTTTTCCATAGCTAAGCAGGTCGGCCCCCCTTTCCTTTAAATTGGAAATGAGGGAATTGTACTCACTCTCAGAATTACAGCAATTACATGGCACAGTTAATTGGCTTAAACCTTTCTGCCCATTCCTGACCAAGAGATGAGACACCTATTTTCATTGTTGGAGGGCCCCACCGTCCTCCACTAAAGTTAGGCTTAATCAAGAAGCTAAAGATTTGCTAAAATGTTTTTGGCCATTCTAGCTACATCTGGTCTGCAATGCCATGATCACAAAGTCCCTTATTGGCAATGGTCCTCTAGACACCTAGGGGATATTAAGGAGTATAATGGCAATCTAGGCCTCTTCTGTGGATACACCAAGCCCATTCTGACCCTTACAAGGTCACCTCTAATTTTTATCAGTACTTCCAACTCAGCCTTAAGGCATGAATGCTGGCATGGAGAACATAAATAACAGCCAGATCTTGTCTTCCCCTTTTCTCTAAAAAATACCCAGTTCCTCTGGGTGGATTATATCTAGTTCCAGGAAATGGTTGCAGGATTCATAGGAACTATTGACAATCATTTGCCAAAAACAAGATCTTAGCAGAATTTCCCACAGTTCTAACAAAGATACAACCCCTTACAGTGCCCTCCTCTGCTCCCATCCCTCACACCACTCTGGCCTTTTCAGATTGCAATAAAAACAGATATGGTGTTCTTATCCACAGTCCTGGCTCCAAAGATGTTATATATCTTATCCCTAAACCTGGTTCCATTCAATTGGGTGAGCTATTGGGCCTCCTTAATGTTCTAGTGGAGTACCAGACTGAGCCCGTTAATATTTTTTCTGACAGCCATACAAGTAGTTCGTGTGCTGGCATTTTTCAAGTCAAAGACTCTTTGACCTCCTTGCCAGCACTATGCTACTCATATAAGATGTCTTAAATCAGAGGACTGAGCCCTGGTAACTATCACATATTAGATCCCACTCCAAATTGCCAGGAATATTGTCCCAAGGAAGTGAGGTTACAGATACCATCATATTAGCAGCTGTATAGACCTAGAACAAGCCAGGGCTCTTCACCAGCAATGTCACCTGTCTCCACAGAACCTGCAGAGGCTTCTCCCTGAACTGCCAATTTTCCAGTGCAAGCAAGCATTTGTCTCAGTCATGTGCCTCCTGTGTCCCTCTTGCCCCTTTGGTTCCACATTCATGTGTGGGTGTCAACCCCCATGGCACCCAATGCCATTTGGCAAATGGGCATTATGCAGTATGCTCATTTTGGTAATCTTAGATATGTTCATGTGATAGGAGGTATGTGTTCCCCCTTTGAGTATGCCTGTGCCCTTTCTGGGGAAAAGACTGTTAATGCTATTAGGTCTTTAGGTAGGCCATGTTGGTCATGGGGGTGCCTTGGGCTATATAGACTGACAATGGCCCTTCCTATGCCTCTCAACAGTTTAATAACTTCCTGAGATCCAGGAAGATCTCTCACACCACTGGCATCTCCTAAATCCTCAGCGACAAACCTTCATTTAAAGAGCCAACAGAACTCTTAAAGAACTGTTGGCTAAGACCATCTCACCAGAGGCAAAAAGGGAACCCAATTTGGCCCTAAGTGAAGTCCATATAAATTTTTTCAGCTTTGATGAGATGGGACTTATTCCAACATATAAACATTGGATGTTCCTGCCCCAGGGCACACCTCTACTCCTAGTGAGATGGAAAAACCCTATCTCCCACCAACGACAGCCACCAGCCTCCCTGAGAGATGTGTGTCCCACCACAGAATAGCCTGCATCTACCAATGAAGAATTGGCCATGGATGGGTAATGTACATACTCACCACTGTTTTCTCTTTTATTCCCTCAAAAGCAGAGGATCTATGGGCTCTGGTTTCCTTGTCTTTCATTCTGTTGCCAGTGGCAATTAACTCTCCTGCTTTCCATGTGATACTTCTCACCAGCTCTTTCCTAGGCCTGTCCTTTATGGATCTGGTGTTGACCATAAAAATATTAGAGGGCACCTGGACTGTGGAGGAAGCCCTTTACTTTACTCCCCCCCCCCCTTTTCTCTCTTGTCCAATGCCTAAGAAATAGAATTAGTAAGAAACATGTCTGCAATTGGCTGGTCTGCAAGAGACCAGTCTGCAATCCATGCTTCCAGGCAATTTGCCTCAACCCCTTAATTACTCTATTCCACTCCAGGAACAAATATCCCATCTCAATATGACCCAGGTCCTGGCAATGTCATTGGAGACAGATTTTTTTCAACTAAGGTCTGGGACAACTTTAAAAGGCTATTTGATCCCTCCTGGATGCTTACATGTGCTTTGATTGATGGGGTGATACTGTTAATCCTTATACTCTTTATATGCCTCCTGCAGCATATCTGACAGCAGTGGGCAGTGACTCAGGTGACTCTTCAGGATTTACTGGCTCTTAGACATCCTTCTCATAGCCCTCCACAGGAGGTTATGCATGCCTGGTTCTCTGGAATTCAAAAGGCTACTGCCTAATCCTCTCCACCTGCATGGATATTCTCCAAAGGCTGGTAGTCAATGATGGGTGAGAGCTTGTTAGGCAAGCTGACCTAAAAAGGCACAGTTCAGTTGCTGAGCCTTCCTAAGGCAGAGTCAACAAGGCCTGAGCAAAGAACTCTGGCTCCCACTGAGTTCCCATGTAATAAGTAAAAAGGGGTGGATATGTAGGAAGACAAGGCCTATGAGGCTGAGAGATGAGACAACCTGGAGTCTGCCTGAGGGCCTAGCAACAGGTACTGTCAGAGATCCTAATCATGCTTAGCAAATGAGGGGTGACCACAAAATGTCAGGACACAGCCTGGGTGCTGGAAGAATGGTATATAAAAGGCTCTCCCCATTGCTGAATAAATAAGTCTGCTGTTTGCCTTTTACCTGACTCCTGGTGTCTGTACCATTGACTCTGTGTCTTCCCACCTCCTCCCCTAAGGGAGCCATTAGGACCCAGTAACATTCATTGAAGTGTATTCACTTTTTTCCACTGTGTTTCTGGATTCTTATTCAAAAATCAGGTGTCTGTAGGTGTGTAAATTTTTCCTGGATCTTCGATTTGATTCCATTGATCAACATGTCTGATTTTTTTGTTGTTGTTAAAAAACATGCTGTTCTTAATACTATACCTTTATAGTACAACTTGAAATCAGGGATAGTGATATCTCCAGCTGTCCTTTTATTATTCAGAATTGTTTAATCTATCCTGGGCTTTTGTGTTTCTATATGAAGCTGGAAATTGTATTTTCAAGATCTGTGAAGAATTGTTACAGAATGTTTTTGGAAATACATAGAATCAGTAGAATGCTTTTAGTAGGATGGCCATTTTTATTATGTTAATTTTACCAATCAATGATCAATGTAGATCTTTGCATCTTCTGATAACTTCTTCAAATTCTTCCTTCACTGTTGTAGTTTTTAATCATACAAGGCTTTCACTTGTTTGGTTAGAATTATGCCAAGCTATGTTGTATTATTTGAAGCTATTGTAAAAGACAATGTTTCCCTCATTCCTTTCTCAGTCAGTTTGTCATTTGTATATCGGAGGGCTACTGACCTTTGTAAGTTAATTTTGTATCTAGCTGCTTTGCTGAAAGTATTTATCATATGTAGGAGTTTCTTGTTGGAATTTTTAGGGCCACTCATATATACCATTATATCATCTGTAAATAAATACACTTTGACTTGTTTCTTTCTAATTTGTATCCTTTTGATCGTCTTCAGTTGTCTTATTGTTCTAGGTAAGATTTCAAGAATTATATTGAATAAATATGGAGAAAGTGGACAACATTGTCTTCTTTCTGATTTGGTGGATTGGTTTGATTTCTCCACATTTAATTTTATGTTTCCTATAGGCTTGATGTAAATTGTCTTTGTTATGTTTAGATATGTTCCTTGTCTCTCTAGTCTCTCCAGGAATTTTATCATGAAGGGATGTTGCATTTCATCAAATGCTTTTTTTGAATCTAATAAGATCATGATTTTTGTCTTTCAGGTTGTTTATCTGGAAGATTACATTTATCAATTTATATATGTTGAACCATACTTGTATCTCTGGGATGATGACCCACACAGTAGATGATCTTATTGACGTGCTCTTAGATTTGTTTTTTGAGTATTTTATTAAGTATTTTTGCATCAATGTTCAAAAGGGAAAATGGTCTGTAATTCTCTCTCTCTTTTTGGGGGAGGGTTGGGTTTTTATGTGGTTGGGTATGAGAGTAACTATAGACTCATAAAACAAACTGGGTAATATTCCTTCTGTTGTTTCTATTTTGTGGAATAATTTCAGAAGTATTGGCATTAATTCATTTTTGAAACTCTGGTAGAATTCTTCACTAAAACTGTCTGGCCCTGAGCTTTTTTTGGGGGGGAGGGGGGAGTGTTGGGAGAAAATGACTGCTTCTACTTCACTGAGGTTATAAATATGTTTAAATTGCTTATCTTATCTTGATTTAACTTAGATAAGTGGTATATATCAAGAAAATTATTTAAGATTTTCCAATTTGGTACAATACAAGTTTTTTAAGTATGCCTTTATAATTCCCTAGATTTCCTCAGTGTCCCCCTTTTCATTTCTAATTTTATTATTTTGGCTATTTTGTCTCTGACATTAGGTAATTAGGATAAGGGTTTGTCAATCATATCAATTTTCTCAACGAACCAACTCTTTATTTCATTGATTCTTCACATTGTTTCTGTTTTATTGATTTCAGCCCTGAGATGGATTACTTCTTGTTGTCTACTTCTGTTTTATTTCTTTTTTTTTTTTTTGTTCTAGGCTTTTTAGGTGTCCTGTTAAGTTGCTATTATGAGATCTCTCTCTCTCTTTTTTTTTTTTATGTAGGCTATTAGTTCTTTTAACTTACCTCTTAGAACAGTCTTCATTGTGTCCCGTAAGTTCAGATATGTTGTGTATTCACTTTCATTCAATTCTAGAAAATGTTTAGTTTCTTTTTAAGTTTTTTTCTTGATCTGTTTTTCATTCAGTAGAGAGTTGTTCAGTTTCCCTGAGTTTGTAAGCTTTCTGTTGTTTCTGTTCTTAGTGATATCCATCTTTAATCCATGGTGGCCAGATAGGATGCAGGGTGTTATTTCAATTTTCTTATATCTGTTGAGACTTGCTCTGTGTCCAGATATGTGGTCAATTTTGGATAAACTTTCATGATGTTCAGATAAGAGGATATAGTCTTCTGTCTTTGGGTAAAATGTTCTATAAAAGACAGGCCCGGCGGCAGAGACAAGCAGACATAGGTAGGCCTGCGGCGGGGGCCTGTGGAGGTAGATGGGCCCAGCGGCGGCAGCCGACAGGGATATTCAGACCCGGCGGCAGCCGGCAGAGACATTCAGGCCCAGCGGCGGCGGCCCACAGAGGTAGACGGGCCCAGCGGCGGCCCGCTGAGGTAAACGGCCCGGCGGCAGCAGCCGACAGGGACATTCAGGCCCGGCGGCAGCCGGCAGAGACATTCAGGCCCAGCGGCGGCCCACAGAGGTAGACAGGCCCGGCGGCAGAGACAAGCAGACGCAGGTAGGCCTGCGGCGGGGGCCTGTGGAGGTAGACGGGCCCAGCAACAGCCCGCTGAGGTAGATGTGCCCAGCGGCGGCAGCCGACAGGGATATTCAGACCCGGCGGCAGCCGGCAGAGACATTCAGGCCCAGCGGCGGCCCACAGAGGTAGACAGACCCAGCGGCAGCTGACAGGGACATACAGGCCCGGCGGCGGACCGCAGAGGCAAACAGGCCCAGGGACGGAGACAAGCAGATGCAGCTTGGAACAGGGACGCCCCTAACCGCATTATCTGGGGAAGAAGCTATCTCCGTGGGTCAGAACCAGAACGAATCTGAACACTCCGTCTGAGGACAACCCAGGGCCCAGCTGCTGATCCTGTGAAACCCAACAACTTGGAGGTGTTGGTAAGACTACCCTGCTCAGCTGAAACCCATCTGGGAGAGGATTCAGATGCCTACAGTTTAAAGTATGAAGAAACAAGATCAGCTGAGGAGTTGACAAATGAACAAAAAGTGACCTGAGAACACAGAAGAAGGCGCTACCCAGACACCAAACCAGATCACCAGAATCATAAGTATATAATTCACCGATCGAAATCAGCTGCCCCTGAAGAAATAGCCCAATAGCACCAATTTAACCAAGAACCACTACTAAACCAAGACTAAAAATTAGAACAAGAGAGGCACTCTCAGACACAGACACCACCTGCACCTCACAGAGGAAGAGATGAGTAGACGCCAGTGCAAAAATACAGGCAACAACATAAAGACCTATATGGCAACATCAGAACCTAGTGATTCTACACCTGCAAGACCTAAACATACCATGACAGAAGAAACAGAAGAAATCAACCCTAAAAATGACATTAAGAAGATGATAGAGGCCCTTAAAGAAGAAATAAAACATTCCCTCAATGAGGAAATAAAAACTTTCCTTAAAGAGGAATTGAAAAACTACCTTAAAGAAGAAATAAAAACTTTCCTTAAAGAGGAAATAAAAAACTCCCTTAAAGAGGAAATAAAAACTTCCCTTAAAGAGGAAATGAAAAACTCCATTAAAGAGGAAATAAAAAACTCCCTTAAAGAAATGGAAGAAAAAACGAACAAAAAATGGGAAGAAATCAAAGAAAGCCAAGAAAAAGCAATTAAACAGATGAAAGAAACATTCCAAGATCTGAAAAATGAATTTGAGACAATAAAGAAAACACATGCTGAGGGAATGCTGGAAATAGAAATCCTGACAAAACGAACAGGAACTACAGAAACAAGCATAACCAACTGATTGCAAGAGATGGAACAGAGAATCTCTGACACTGAAGACACGATAGAGAAAATAGATTCGTCAGTCAAAGAAAACAATAAAGACAAAAAAGTCCTAACACAAAATGTCCAGGAAATTTGGGACACCATGAAAAGACCAAACCTAAGAATAATAGGGATAGAAGAAGGAGAAGAATACCAACTCAAAGGCACAGAAAATATATTCAACAAAATCATAGAAGAAAACTTTCCTAACCTAAAGAAAGAAATACCTATGAAGATACAAGAAGCTTACAGAACACCGAATAGGCTGGATCCAAAAAAAAAGTCCCCTCGCCACATAATAATCAAAACACTAAACACACAGAATAAAGAAAAAATATTAAGAGCTGCAAAGGAAAAGGACCAAGTAACATATAAAGGCAAACCCATCAGAATAACACCAGACTACTCAATAGAGACTATGAAAGATAGATCATGGACAAACCTCATGCAGACACTAAGAGACCATGGATGCCAACCCAGACTATTATACCCAGCAAAACTCTTAATCACCATAGACAGAGTAAACAAAATATTCCAGGATAAAACCAGATTTAATCAATACCTGTCCACAAACCCAGCCCTACAGAAAGCACTAGAAGGGAAAATTCAACCCAAAGAAGCTAAACACATCCATGAAAAATCAAGCAATAGATAATCCTACACCAACATACACCACAGAAGGACAACACAACACAACCAAAAAAATAACAGGAATTAACAATCACTGGTCATTAATATCCATCAATATCAATGGTCTCAACTCACCTATAAAAAGACACAGGCTAACAGAATGGATTAGAAAACAGGACCCATCCATATGCTGCATACAAGAAACACACCTTAACTCCAAAGCCAGACACTACCTCCGAGTAAAGGGCTGGGAAAAGGTTTTCCAAGCAAATGGACCTAAGAAACAAGCTGGTGTAGCTATCCTAATATCTAATAAAATAGACTTCAAACTAAAATCAATCAAAAGAGACCAGGATGGACATTACATATTCATCACAGGAAAAATCCACCAAGATGAAGTCTCGATTCTAAACATTTATGCTCCAAATTCAAAAGCACCCACATTCATAAAAGAAACACTACTAAAGTTTAAAACGCACATCAAACCCCACACATTAGTAGTGGGAGATTTTAACACACCACTCTCACCAAAAGATAGATCTACCAGACTGAAACTTAACAAAGAAATAAAGGACCTAACAGATGTTATGACTCAAATGGACCTAACAGATATCTACAGAATATTCCATCCTAACACAAAAGAATATACCTTCTTCTCAGCACCCCATGGAACCTTCTCAAAAATTGACCACATGCTTGGACACAAAACAAATCTCAACAGATACAAAAAAATTGGAATAACCTCCTGTATTTTATCAGACCACCATGCCTTAAAGTTAGAACTCAATAACAACAAAAATTATAGAAAACCCACAAACTCATGGAAACTGAATAATACCCACCTGAAACATCAATGGGTCAAGGAAGAAATAAAGACAGAAATTAAAGAGTTCCTAGAATTCAATGAAAATGAAAGTACAACATACCCAAACTTATGGGACACTATGAAAGCAGTGCTAAGAGGAAAATTCATAGCTCTAAATGCACACATAAAGAAGATGGAGCAATCCCATACCAATGAATTAACAGCACAACTGAAAGCTCTAGAACAAAAAGAAACAAACTCACCCAGGAGAAATAGACGCCAGGAAATAATCAAATTGAGGGCTGAAATCAACGAAATAGAAAACAAGAGAACAATACAAAAAAAATCAATGAAACAAAGAGTTGGTTCTTTGAAAAAATCAACAAGATAGACAAACCACTAGCCAAATTAACCAAAAGACAAAGAGAGAACACCCAAATTCACAAAATCAGAAATGAAAAGGGAGACATAACAACAGACAATGAGGAAATCCAGAGAATCATCAGATCATACTTCAAAAACCTGTACTCCACAAAAATGGAAAACCAGGAAGAAATGGACAATTTTCTGGATAAATACCAAATACCAAAATTAAATCAAGACCAGATGAACTATTTAAATAGACCAATAACCCCTAAGGAAATAGAAACAGTCATCAAAAGTCTCCCAACTAAAAAAAGCCCAGGACCAGATGGTTTCAGTGCAGAATTCTACCAGACTTTCAAAGAAGAACTAATACCAATCCTCTTCAAAGTGTTCCACACAATAGAAACAGAAGGAACACTACCAAACTCTTTTTATGAGGCTACAATTACCCTGATACCCAAACCACACAAAGATGCAACAAAGAAAGAGAACTACAGACCAATCTCCCTCATGAACATTGATGCAAAAATACTCAACAAAATATTGGCAAACCGAATCCAAGAATACATCAAAACAATCATCCATCACGACCAAGTAGGATTCATCCCAGGGATGCAAGGATGGTTCAACATACGGAAATCAGTCAATGTAATACACCATATAAACAAACTGAAAGAAAAAAACCACATGATCATCTCCCTAGATGCTGAAAAAGCCTTTGGCAAAATCCAACACCCCTTTATGATAAAGGTCTTAGAAAGAATAGGAATACAAGGAACATTTCTAAACATAATAAAAGCAATTTATAGCAAGCCAACAGCAAACATCAAATTAAATGGAGAGAAACTCAAAGCGATACCACTAAATTCAGGAACAAGACAAGGCTGTCCACTCTCCCCATATTTATTCAATATAGTACTAGAAGTTCTAGCTAGAGCAATAAGACAACAAAAGGAGATCAAAGGGATACAAATTGGCAAGGAAGAAGTCAAACTTTCACTATTTGCAGATGATATGATAGTATACATAAGTGACCCCAAAAACTCTACCAGGGGACTTCTACAGCTGATAAACTCCTTCAGTAAAGTGGCAGGATACAAGATCAACTCAAAAAAATCAGTAGCCCTCCTATACACAAATGATAAAAGGGCTGAGAAAGAAGTCAGAGAAACATCACCCTTTACAATAGCCACAAATAATATAAAATACCTTGGGATAACACTAACTAAACAAGTGAAAGACCTTTTTGATAAGAACTTTAAATCTCTAAAGAAAGAAATTGAAGAAGATATCAGAAAATGGAAGGATCTCCCATGCTCATGGATAGGTAGGATTAACATAGTAAAAATGGCAATCTTACCAAAAGCAATCTACAGATTCAATGCAATCCCCATCAAAATCCCAACACAATTCTTCACAGACTTGGAAAGAAAAATACTCAACTTTATATGGAAAAACAAAAGACCCAGGATAGCTAAAAGAATCCTATACGATAAAGCAACCCTTGGAGGCATCACCATCCCGGACCTCAAACTCTACTATAGAGCTATAGTAATAAAAACAGCTTGGTACTGGTATAAAAACCGACATACGGACCAATGGAATCGAGTTGAAGACCCTGACAATAATCCATGCACATATGAACACCTGGTTTTTGACAAAGGAGCCAAAACTATACAATGGAACAAAGAAAATATCTTCAACAAATGGTGCTGGCATAACTGGATGTCAGTATGTAAAAGATTACAAATAGATCCATATCTGTCACCATGCACAAAACTCAAGTCCAAGTGGATCAAAGACCTAAACATAAATCCAATTACACTAAACTTAATAGAAAAGAAGATAGGAAGCACTCTTGAACGCATTGGTACTGGAGACCATTTCCTAAATAAAACACCGACAGCACAGACCCTGAGCACAACCATTAATAAATGGGACCTCTCAAAACTGAGAAGCTTTTGCAGGGCAAAAGACACAGTCAATAAGACAAAAAGACAGCCAACAGATTGGGAAAAGATCTTCACCAACCCCACATCTGACAGAGGATTGATCTCCACAATATATAAAGAACTCAAGAAACTAGACATCAAAGCACTGAACAGTCCAATTAAAAAATGGGCTAAAGAGCTAAACAGAGAATTCACAAAACAAGAACTACAAATGGCTGAAAGACATTTAAAGAAATGCTCAACATCCTTAATCATCAGAGAAATGCAAATCAAAACGACTCTGAGATACCACCTTACACCTGTTAGAATGGCTACGATCAAAAACACCAATGACAACCAATGTTGGAGAGGATGTGGAGCAAAGGGAACACTCCTCCACTGTTGGTGGGAATGTAAACTTGTACAACCACTGTGGAAATCAGTATGGCGGTTTCTCAGAAAATTAGGAATCGAACTACCTCAAGACCCAGCCATCCCACTCTTGGGCATATACCCAAAGAATGCTGATACATACCATAAAGATACATGCTCAGCTATGTTCATAGCAGCATTATTTGTAATAGCCAGAACCTGGAAACAACCTAGATGCCCATCAACGGAAGAATGGATGAAAAAAATGTGGTACATATACACAATGGAGTACTACTCAGCAGAGAAAAACAATGAAAGCATGAAATTTGCAGGCAAATGGATGGAACTAGAAAAAATCATCCTGAGTGAGGTAACCCAAACCCAGAAAGACAGTTATGGTATGTACTCACTCATTGGTGGATTCTAGATATAAAATGAACAATCAGACCACAACCCATAGAACCATAGAGTCTATATATATAGCATGGAGGTCCCTAGGACGACTGTGGCATATAATAAATTTCAGTTTTACTCAAAAAAAAAAAAAACCTCTCATTGTGTTAAGCACAAATGAGTCAAAAGAATTCTTCTACTAATTAGAAATCATTTAGAAAATCCTGTATTGAAGCTGTATTAGAATGTAGCCAAAGCGCCATTACAATTAAAATTATCACTGGAGCCCTGCCAAAAAAAAAAAATGTTCTATAAATACCTCTTAGGTCCATTGTGTTATGACATCAGTTCACTCCAGCATTTCTCTCTCTCCTCTCTCTCTCTCTCTCTCTCTCTCTCTCTCTCTCTCTCTCTCTCTCTCTCTCTCTCTCTCTCTCTCTCTCTCCCTCCTTTTTCCTTCAAGACAGCATTTCTCTGTGTAGCTTTGGTGCCTTTCCTGGATCTCCCTCTGTAGATCAGGCTGGCCTTGAACTCACAGAGACCCACCTGCCTCTGCCTCCTGAGTGCTGGGATTAAAGGCATGTGCCACCACCACCTGTCCGCACTCCAGCATTTCTTTGTTTAGTTTTTGTTTCTCGATGACTTGTTTATTGGTAAGATTGGGGTACTGAAGTCTCTCACTATCAGTGTATATGATTTACATTGTACTAGTGCTTCTTTTACAAACTTGGATGCCCTTGTGTGTAGCGGGTAGCTGTTCCAGCTTTGATCTGGAAGTTCCAACCCCCATTGAGGTTCGGTAACTGTCATGCCTACAAGGCAGGGATGAGACAGGAGCCCTTAAGACCTGAGATCCAGATATTCTGGCTCTCTTGGTTCCTGGTTCCTGGTTCCTGGACGCTGGAGGTAGAGCAGAGTTTCCCAGAGAACACCGCTGGACTGTGCTACACCTTTCCTGGACCCTGTAACCTATCACTTTACTTGTAAGTAACTACATGGAGTTGCTTTAATACTACAACCAATACTTGTGTTTGCACCATGTATTTTAAGAATTGTAATGTTCTCCTGATGAATTTTCTGTTTGAAGTATATATAGTGTTCTTCCCTATATCTTCTGATTTAAAGTTTATTTTGTCAGATATTGAAAAGGGTACACCAGCTTGTTTCTTGGAATATCTTTTTCCAACACTTTACCTTGAGGTGATGTCTCTCCTTGATGGTAAGATGTAGACAAAGGATGGGTCTTGTTGTTGCATCTATTCTGTTAGTTTGTGTACTTTTATTGGGGAATTGAGGCCATTGTTGTTAAGAGTTATCAATGAACAATGAACAATGATTATTGATTCTTGTTATTGTTGTTGGTGGTGGGGTGTATGTGTATGTATGAGTGTGTTTCCCTTCTGATTTTGCTGGGATGGGATTATTTAGTCCCTGTGTTTTTTTGTTTATGAAGTTAGTTAACCTCTTTAGGTTGGAGCTTATCTCCTAGCTCCTTCTATAGGACTGGCTTTGTAGATATTGCTTACATTTGGTATTGTCATGAAATGTCATGTTTTCTTCATCTACAGTGACTACTTTACTGGGTATAGTAATATGGACTGGCATTTGTGGTCTCTTAGAGTCTGTAAAAGAATCTGTCCAGGCTCTTCAGTTTTGTTTTGTTTTAATTCTCCATTAAGAAATTGGATGTAGTCTAAGAGGTCTTCCTTCATATGTTACTTGGTCTTTTTTCCTTATAGCTTTTTTTAAAAAAAATTTTGAGACAGGGTTTCTCTGTGTAGTTTTGGCGCCTGTCCTGGATCTCACTCTGTAGACCAGGCTGGCTTCCAACACAAAGAGATCCACCTGGCTCCACCTCCCAAGTGCTGGGATTAAAGGCGTACACGACCACCACCTGGCTCCTTATAGCTTTTAATATACTTTATTTATTCTATACATTTAGAGTTTTGATTATTATATCCCAAGGAGACTTTCTTTTCTGCTTCAATCTATTTAGTGTTCTGTATGCTTCTTGTACATTTTATAGGCATCTCCTTTTTTAGGTTGGGGAGATTTCTTCTATGATTTTGTTGAAAGTATCTCCTAGGCCATTGACCTGGGTTTCTTATTCTTCCTCCATTCCTATTATTCTTGGATTTTGTCTTTTCATAGTGCTCCTGATTTCCTGGATGTGTTAATCCAGGAGTTGTTTTTTTTTTAAGATTTAACATTTTTTTACTAATATGTCCATTTCTTCTATCGTGTCTTTAATGCTTGATATTCTCTTTTCTATCTCTTGTATTCTGTTGGTGAGTCCTGTCTGTGTTTCCTGTTTAAGTTCTTAAATGTTTTATTTCCAGATTTGCTTCTGTTTGGGTTTTTACATTGATTTTATCTCCACATTTAGGTCTTGAGCAGTTTTATTTATTTCCTCCCATTGTTGTTTGTGTTTTCACAGATTTCTTTAAGAATAAGGGATTTATTTGTTTCTTCCTTGTGGACCTCCATCATATTTATAAAGACTGTTTTAAGGTCTTTTTCTTGTGATTCAGCTATATTGAAATATTCAGAGCCTGCTCTGGTAGGTTTGCTAAGCTCTAGTGGAGACATACTGTCATAACTGGCTGTTATTGACTGTGTTTTTACACTGCTGTTCAGATATCTGTCATTGTGAAGATTGTAGTTCTAGGTGCTGATATTTGGTCTTGTCTTTCTTGGGTACATGTTCTGTTCCCTGGTTTCTGTCTCCTCTCTGGTTCTTAAGAGTTTGGTGGCTCTCTGTTGCTGGGTAGAAAATTCTTCTGGGGACCTGATAGGTATGGCCACTATTTCTCTAGTAGTCTCCACTTGATGTTCTCTCACTGAGTCTGAACTTTGCCATTTGGAGTAGAGTGGGTGGCCATTTAGCTGCTGGGGTCTGCCTGTCTCTACACCCCACCTTTGTTTTTACAGGTGCACCCCAACATCAGGCTTTTACATGATGCTAGGATTTAGATTTAGATCCAAATGTTTGTGCCATTGTCCATTGATCCATCTCCCAAACCCCATATAAATTTTATAGTAATTGTTTTGTATTGCTTGCTTATTAGCAAAAGAACTCAAGACTAATATTTTAATTGCCATTAAACTTTTTAAATTATCATGTAATTAAAAGTAGGTTGTACAAAATCTTTTCAAACTATCTACAGATGTCATTATATATCTCTGTAATCATAAATTATATATCACTTTATTTTATATTTGGTGTTACTGGGGATAATTCTAGGATCTTGTACATATTAAGTGAGCATTCTACCACTGAGCTATGTTCCCCAGTTTATAAAACATTTTGCCGGGTGGTGGTGGCGGCGGCGGCGGCGGCGGCGGCGGCGGCGGCGGCGGCGGCGGCGGCGGCGGCGGCGGCGGCGCACGCCTTTAATCCCAGCACTCGGGAGGCAGAGGCAGGCGGATCTCTGTGAGTTCGAGGCCAGCCTGGGCTACCAAGTGAGTTCCAGGAAAGGCGCAAAGCTATACAGAGAAACCCTGTCTCGAAAAACCAAAAAAAAAAAAATAAATAAATAAATAAAAAAAAAATTAAAAAAAAAAACATTTAAATAGATCCAAAGTAAATGAGGAACATAATATATTCATGGATTAGAAGTTTCAGTTTATAAACATATGCATCTAAGCTAGCTTCTATGACCCTTATCAAAATTTAAGAAACCTGTGTGAAAGTCTTTACATTTGTAGATTTGGAGAATGTGTGTTTGTATTTCAGGGGACAAACCAATTCTAAGACATGTGCAATAGTAGATGTGTTGAAGTACCCTTGTAATCCCAGAACTTGAGAGATAGGGTTGTACAATCTGGAGATCAAGGATGCCCTTGGCTATATGTTTTGTTTGAAGCCAGCCTGAACTACATGCAATCCTGTTTCAAAAGAAAACAAACAATGAGGGCTGGCTAAATGGCTCAGTAGATAGAGTCACTTACTATGAAGCCTGAAGACCTGAATTCTAATTTGATCCCTTGGTCCCACAAGGTAGAACAGCTCAGAATCCCATAAGTCATCTTTTGACCCCCAAATTGCTCACTCAAATACACACGATATATAAATTTAGTTAATTAAAAAGAAACGTGTTTCCTAAGCCATTTTTCTGTTTCAAAAATAATATGTAGAAGAATGAGGTGTAGTTTAGCAGTTAAGTGCTCAGCAAGCATAAGGCCCTGGCTTCCATTCCCCAGCATTGGTAAATGTAGCCTTTAGGAAAATACAGCAAAAATATATTTTATGTATTTGAATGTTATATATAATTTATATACAATGCTACTTATCAAAATAAACTATTCTTAACTGTTGGAGCTAGAGATGTTCACACACACCTGTAACCCCAGAAAGTAGGAGTACAATGGAGGAAAGCAGAGTGTGAGCCCAATCTGAGATATATAGCAAGCAAGTCTGAAAAGATAGCACATTGCATATATGTCAGCTTCTCTAAATGTTCTAGTAGTTAAGAAGTCACTCTAACCTGGCTGTGCTATCATATGCCTCTAATTTTGGCACTCAGGAGGCAGAAAAAGGTGGGTCTATATAAGTTCCAGGCAGACCAGCTTGGCATACATAACACTTTCAAGCCACACAGGTTTAAATAGTGAGATCCTGTTTCAAAGAGAAGAGAGGAGGAAGAGGAAGAGGAGATCATCTAGGCATGTGGTTCAGTGACTGGTCTCATGTTTTCCAGATGTAGATTTCTATCCCCTGCAATGGTAACAAAGGTCAACTTTAGTCTTTAATTAGTGAAAACATTAGAAAGTTATCTAATTTTATGTCATCAGATGGTGTGGGCACTGTCCTCTCTCCATTTTCACACAGGGAACTAGTGCTGGGGTTAGCAAAGGAAAGGTCAAGCTGGATGCTGCTCTGCTTGGACACAGAGGGACACCCACCTGAGACTGCTCTGCCTGGACACAGAGGGACACCCACCTGAGACTGCTCTGCCTGGACACAGAGGGACACTCACTCACCTGAGGCTCACCTGCTTGGACACACAGGGACACTCAGCTGAGGTGACCTGCTTGGACACACAGGGACACTCACCTGGGGCTCACCTGCTTGGACACATAGGGACACTCACCTGAGGCTCACCTGCTTGGACACAGAGGGACACTCACTCACCTGAGGCTCACCTGCTTGGACACATAGGGACACTCACCTGAGGCTCACCTGCTTGGACACACAGGGACACTCACCTGAGGCTCACCTGCTTGGACACACAGGGACACTCATCTGAGACTGACAGCTAGTTGAGGAGAAAAGAGAGAACCTTCCTCCATTTGCCATTTGCAGAGAACATGTGTTTTAAGGAGCAAAAGGCAACATAATCAAGACTGTCTATAGAACTTTCCCATTCTATCTGTCCCCTTTGACCTTCTGGTACACTTGTCTTAACTCAGCTTTAGGAATCTGAGAGGTGTGTGTTATAGGAATGCTTGATGTCACTGAGAGCTAGAAACAGGCATGAAGTTGGAGCCAAATATGAGCAGTTTGCAGCTCATCTTTGTGCTCTGTGTGTGCTTGCTTTTGTGTGATTGATTGATTATTTGTTTGTCTGCTTTCTAGTGCTGGAGATAGAACCCAGGGCCTCACAGGCATTCCCCCACTGTGCTATAACAAGTCAGAGATGTTTAGCACAAGACTTGTCATTCGGTAAATATGTGTGCAGAGGGAGTGAACACAGGCAGATGGAATATGATGAGGAAAAAGCTCACATAATCTACCACAGAGAGGGCTTCAAATACAGCCAAGGCTCAAAGCCTCAGTAGCATTTATACTTTGAAGCATGATACTTATTTACACCTAAGAAGACAACCCAACTGACAGGGCTTTTCAAGTTAATAGATTTTGGATAATCCTGGCCAGGTGTCAGTTCTTGATACAGTGTAGATTCTGGGCAAAGTTACTTAACCTCATTATAATTGAAAACAGGTTGCTAGGAAACGACATCCATGATTTTTCTCTGATCCTAGATCAAGATATTCTGCCAAAAATCATGTAAGCTAATTTGAGGAGGAGAGCACTAATGCTCTCTCATGAGAACTATGATCATCTTTCACTACACAGCTACATCTACATGAACAAAATCAGCCAGTTCCCAACAGAAACTGAGCACTCACAGGTCCACTCAGGGGTACTGGACTCCAGTGATGGGGGTTGAACCCAGAGTAGAGGCAAGTTCTCTACTACTACATTAAATGCCCTGAATTTTTAAATGTTTATTTTATTCATTTTTTATTTTTAATTTTATTATATTCCTTATTTTTTCCTTTTTAATGTTCATTTTATCTATTCTCTGAGAAACTCATAAATGTATACAATATATTTTGACCAGACCCAACCCAATTCCTTCCCTAACTCCAACATGTCCCATCCCAACTTCATGTCCTCTTCATTTTTATAAATAATTCACTGAGGCCAATAAAAGCTACCCCTAGGCACATGGGTATGGGGCCATTCACTGGGGTATGGGCAACATGGTAGTGTCCTTGTCCCACATAGAAAAGTTACTCCTCCTCCCCCAGCAACCTTCAGATGGTGTGGGGCCTTGTGAGCTTCTGTCTAATCCATTTTGCCTGGCTTGATCCTATGTAGGTTAAATTTTATTTTGAGGCAGGTATTTCAGTTTCCCTTGTGGCTCTTGAACTCTCCATTCTTCTGCCTTGGGCTCCAGGGCTAGGCATACACCACCACTCCCAACTTCTTAGAAAATTTTTTAGCAGCATGAGAGAAAATACAAGTCCCTCCCATGGAAGAGCTCTCTCTCCTTTTCGTTGTTGTTGTTCTCTTCACGTATGTTTTGTTTCTTGAAGATCTCATTCTGTAGCTCAGATGGGCTTTGGATTCATGACATTCCTCTAACCTCAGGCTTCGGAGTGCTGGGATTCTAGACAAGAACCAACAAGCCCCACTTCTCTTTTGTTTGATTGGTTTATTGATTGGCTTGGTTTTTCAGACAAGATCTTCTGTAACCCAGGTTGGCCTGGCCTCAGACTCTTGATCCTACTGTCTTCACTTTCAAAGAGCAAAGGTTACACATGTGCACTACCATGTCCAGTTTACTCCTTCCTGGTTTCCAAGCAGCTCCAGAGGTATGATGTGGTGTCAGACTAGGGACTAGTAATTTCATTCAGCACAGGCACTCTATTCTCTAAGACAGGGGGAAGGAGTGAGTTAATGAAGGCAGAAATACAGCACCTAAAACAAACATGACATGAAAAGGGCATGGGTGAGCACCCAGCTCTCAGTAGTTGAGACAAACCAAAGCTCCAGTGCAGCTTGTGCCATAAAACAAGATCTGTCTCAAAAATATCTCAAGACACAGAGTAAATAAATAAATGTGAAACATTTCAGGTTAGGGGTTCAAGGTAGACATTGAAACAGATTGTCCTTTGGGATTAGATATTTATTAGGAGAGTTATTAGCCCTATAGATAGATATAGAGAGAGCAGCACAGGTAGCAGCATAGCAGGGCCTCCAAGGAGAGTTCAGACCCATGTGGCAGAGTGAGGACCCCTTCTTTCAGATTTCAGAGAAAAGAGCTTCAGGACATGGTTTCTGAGTAGTTCACAGAACAAGCTTGTAGTTAGTGTTTCTTAGGTTTTCTCTGATTCCTGTGTGACAATGGGAGGCAAGGGCATTTGGAATTTCAAGGTAGGAATTTATAACTGAAGTATGTGTAGTAAGTCATGAGGGGGAGGAGCTTAAATTGGTGTGTATACATCATATGAACAGCACCCCCCCCCATAGCCTGGACTCTGTTAGGTTGAGTCCTGTGTACAAAGTCAGCTATGAGGAAGAAGAAGACACAGCAGGTATGACTGTGACCTAAGCAGGGAGGGAAAGGGGGAGGAAAAGTAGGTGGAGGAGCAGAAACAGAAGCAGGGATGGGGCCCAAGAAAGGGAAGGGAGAAAAGATGAAGGAAAGGCCCGGCATTGGTGGCGCATGCCTTTAATCCCAGCACTCGGAAGGCAGAGCCAGGCGGATCTCTGTGAGTTCGAGGCCAGCCTGGGCTACCAAATGAGCTCCAGGAAAGGCGCAATGCTACACAGAGAAACCCTGTCTCGAAAAACCAAAAAGAAAAAAGAAAGAAAGAAAGAAAAAGATGAAGGAAAGGAAGGAAGGGTAGCATAGAAAAATATGGAGAAAAAAGAGAAAATGAAAGATCTATGTAAAGAAAGGGGAGAGAAAAAGGAGAGGAAAGGAGTGAAGGGAATAAGAGAGGGAAAGACAGAAACAGATTGCCTGAACTCATGGGCTGTGCTGTGCACATTTTTGCCCCATCAACTCAAGTATCCCTACAATGCTAGATACTTCCTATGTATTTATTGGTCAATAATATTAATGATAATTATGATGATATTTTATTTGTACTAAAATGTTATTTTATTTGTATGTTAATAAATAAAGTTGCCTGGGGGTCAGAGCTAATAGCAAGCCATAGCAGAAGCTGGGTGGTGGTGGTGTATGCCTTTAATCCCAGCTCTTGGGATGCAGAGCTAGGCAGATATCTGTGTGTTCAAAGATACAGCCAGCACGGAGACACACGCCTTTAATCTCAATACCAACCATAGAAGACCTGGAGGTCTGTACAGACAGGCAGTGACAAGGTGGTCATGTGGTTGGGTTTACAACCAATAAGAAGGCAGAACAGAAAGTCTATGTAAAGACAAACACACAGGAAGTAGGTCTCTCTTGGCTGAAGAAGCTAGCTGCAGCAGTGAAGGGTAAGGCTCTTAGCTCTGACCTCTTGGGCTTTCATCTCTGCATTGGCTCTGTGTTTCTTATTTAATAAGATGATTACTTCTACAGATAATACCCTCTGAGAGAAATACTCTTCAGACAAGTGCTGAAGGGCAGGAGCTACACTGGACACAGCAATCCTTGGGAAGAATTCACTCACAAATGTTCATTCATTAACACGTTCTCCCTAAATCTTGTTTGAACAAAACATGAGAAAGATGCAGTGCAATGGCACAGAAGCCAAACAGATGGGAAGAGCAAGTGTTTCCCATAAAGCCCTAAGGGTGTGATAACTCCCTTTCATCTGATTCTGTTTTTCTCGTTAAAATCCAATCTACAGCACACTCAGAGTTCTCTCCAGATAACACAATATGAAGAAAGTAATAATCTGACTCAGCCTGTAGTGTAAAAGCAGGTGAAGGCTCTCTGGTTTCCAAACTCTGTAGTCACAGAGTCTTTAGGACCCAAGGAGTCACTGATCAAGTCACTGATTGCTTGACCCTAAAACTCTGCCCTGTAGGCACCAGTGGGACACATTGACAGATGCCAGAAATCTGGTGTCAACAGGCACACAATTCTTCACCATTGTGCTGGAGAAAGGATAATATGAATATTCAAAAATTAGACCTAAGAGAAAATTATTTCTTCTCTGGGTAGTTAAAGAATGGGTAGCTGGCAGCCCTAGCTCTTTCTAGTGCAATTGCTCAGCTCAGTCTGGCTTTCTAACTGAGATGTGTTTGGCTGTAACTCATTGGTTCTGTCTTGCAAAACTAGTCATGCTTTTCACATATTTCCTAAGCCTTTAGCTATTGTCAGGAGTGCACCATCTTCCAGTGAAAATTTGATAGTGAACACAAACAAAACTAAATGGTTCAAGATCCACATAGTATCTTCATGTAAAATAAAGCTTCCATTTTAAAAATATGTATATTTAAAAAAATTGTGTCCATGTAACAAGTACACTTGGTTTTCTTAGCCTGAAATATCCTTTTGAAAATTAATTCTAGGCTTAATTCTGTAGTTTTGTTGCAATGTTGCCCTGCTTGTCCATGGCAGAATGTATGACTAAAGCCAAGGGAAGTTTTCATTGGTGTTCTGTAGAAGGGGAGGGATAAGAGGTCACTGTGGTAGTTTGAATGTAATTGGCCCCCTTAATCTCATAGGGAGTGGCACTATTAGGGGGTGTGGCCTTGTTGGAGTAGGTGGGTCACTGTGCGAATGGGCTTTGAAGTCTCATATATGCTCAAGATACCACCCAGCGTCTCAGTCCACTTCCTGTTGCTTTCTGATCAAGATGTAGTGAGCACCATGTCTGCCTACATGCTGCCATGTTCCCCACCATGATGATAATGGACTGAACCTCTGAGCTGTAAGCTGCCACCTCAATTAAATGTTTTCTTTATAAGAGTTGCAGTGTTCATGGTGACTCACAGCAATAGAGCCCTAACTAAGACAGTCACAAAGCCTGTCTGTGGCATTTTGCTACAGAGACAGGATTCCAACATAATGGTGTTGGCACAGTGGGTGATTTGCCAAAGGTGCCCATGAGAACTCAGTTTGCCTCATAGTAGGGAACAGTAAGCACAGTGACATTTGACAGGTCCTCAGCATATAAAAGAAAACGATATGGTTTGAATACGAAGTAACTCCCTAAAAGCTTCAGATTTTGAAGGCTTCATCCGCAGATGAATAGCTATTTGGAGAGGTTCTAGAAAGTTTTAGATGGGAGCCTATTCTGAGGTATGTCACTGGGGACATGGCCTTGGTGGCTTTATTTTATTACGCTTTTCTCTGTCTCACTGTTTCCATCCTGCCACCTTGAGGTCAACAACATACTCCAATACTTGCTTACACAGCCATGATGCTAAGCTTACCATGGCCACAATCACCAGAGCCAAATCCACAGACTGAAATGTCTGAAACCATGAGCCAAAATAAGTAATTGCTCTTTTTAAGGTATTTTGTCAGCTATTCTGTCACAGTGATTAGATAGTCTGAATGACATAAGGAGGTTGATCTATTCATCTTTTTTTCTTAAATATTACTTTATTTTTACTTTATATGTATGAGTGGTTCACCTGCACATGTATATACCTGTGACCTGAAGAGGCCAGAAGAGGGCATAAAATCCCTTAGAACTAAAATTACATGTGATGTGGGTGCTGGGAATGAAGTCTAGGTCCTCTGTAAGAGCAGCAAGTGTTCTTGATTGATGTGTCATCTCTCAGTCCCCAACCTTTCCTGTTGAAGATTTATTTATTTTTATTTTGTATGTGTGAGTCTTTGCCTGATTAAATGTAAGGGCACCACATGCATGCTATGCCCACAGGGGTCAGAAGAGAGCACTGCATCTGCTAGAAGGGGAGTTACAGATAGTTATGAGCTTCCATGTGAGTGCTGAAAATCAGACTAGGATCCTCTGCAAAAAGCATCCAGTACTCTTTACTACTGAGCCATCTCCAGCCCCTCTTTTTTTTTTTTTGTTTGTTTGTTTGTTTGTTTGTTGAAAAGGGTTCTTGTTTTACAGCCCTGGCTCTCCTGTAAATCCCGTTGTAGACCAGGTTGGCCTCAAACTCACAGATACCCACCTGCCTCGGTATCCCCAGTGCTTGAATTAAAGATGTGTGCCAACACATTTGTCAACTCCTTTTCTTAAAAATTTAGTTAAAATGTGCTCATTCACTTATTTCTCTTATCTGAAGAATTTTCTTTTGTAAATGACACTATAAAGTACTTGAAATACATTATACATGTTATAGATGAGAAAAGCATGCTGATAAGATTTAAAATTCGAAGGAACTCTTACTGTAAGGGGTATAAACACATGTTTTAACATTAAATAAGGTTTATAAGCTGTTTCAATGCTTTTATTAGAAATATTTCTCAGAAATGTAAGTAAGGTTTTTTATAAGTTGTTTTGCAACAATGTAGTTAGCTGTGTGGAAATTCTTGACTCAGTGGGGCTTAAATCAGATCAAGGAGGATGAAAGAGATTTTTCTTTATCATGTTCCTTAACTTTCCCATCTTTCTCCCCTGCATCAATCTATTTTTTGTTCTCATGGATTACATCTGTTCACTCCTCTACTGGCACCATGATAGATTTTGAAGACAAGAGGGAGGTGAGTCCATAGCTAACATGTGGCATCAAATTTTTTATTTATTCCTAAATACATCAAGTACTCTAGGTATAAGATTTTAGCCAAGTATGGTGGCATATGCCTTTTAATTCCAGCCCTGAGGAAGAAGAGGCAAGCAGTGATGGACCAGTATGATTTCATTTTAGGGTTAAAAGGCCAGTTTGTTATAAGGTTAGAATAAGTTGTTTTTATTTGCTACAAAATTCCTTTGGCTGGCACATACTCTACCCTAATAGACAGTGTTCTGCCAGGGAGTCTTGAGATGTTCTGTTTCTCAAATGGAGCTTGACTCACTCATACTCTATTGTTGAGGAATATTATTTTAAAATGTGTTACATTTGTTTATGTTATAGAACATTTGTTTAATGATGCAAAGATGTATTTCATTCTTTATGTTGCCTTAGTTTAACTCTATGAAGCTGTGTTATTTCACCTGTCTAAAACATCTGATTGGTCTAATAAAAAGCTGAACAGCCAATAGCAAGGCAGGAGAAAGGATAGGTGGGGCTGGCAGGCAGAGAGAATAAAAAGGAGGAGAAATCTGGAGGAAAAGATCAAGGAGCAAGAGAAGGAGATGAGGACATTGGGACCAGCCACTCAGCTATATAGCAAGTCACAGAGTAAGAAGTAAAGGTGTGTAGAATAGAGAAAGATGAAAGCCCAGAGGCAAAGAGTAGATGATATAATTTAAGTTAAGAAAATCTGGCTAGAAATAATCCAAGCTAAGGCTGAGCATTCATAAGAAAGAATAAGTCTTTATTTATAATAAGTCTTATTAATAAGTCATGTATTTATTTGGGAGCTGGGTGGCATGACCCCCAAAGAGTAAAGAGTGAAAACAACAGCTATACTCAATCCTGATAAGATAAGGTATTCTGCTCTAGGATGTAGGCCCTGAGGCACAAATCCTACCCAGGAACTCCCACCCATCACTGCCCCAGTTCCCAGCCAGCAGAGGGATTCTATGAGCTAGGGTCATCAAGATCATGACAGGGAAACCAACAGAGACAACCAAGCCAAACTAGTGAGAACTCATGAACTTTAGACCAACAGCTGTAGAGCCTCTATGGGACTGGACCTTCTACAGTTGTAAAGCTTGATCTCCTAAGAGGACCCCTGGAATTAGCTTTAGGATGCATCCCATGAGCTGGCTTTTTGGAGCCCACTACCTGTGGTGGGACACCTTGCACAACCTTAATCCGGGGCGGGGGGGAGGTGGAGGGGACTTGAACCTACCTCTATTGAATGTACCAGGTTCTACTGACTCCCCATGGGATGCCATACCTTGTCTGAAGAGGGAATGGGGGTGGGGGTGGGAAAGGAAGGCTCGAGGTGTAGGAGGAGGGAAGAAAGGGAAATCTGTGGTTGGTATGTAAAAATGAATAAAAAAATTTCCTTAATAAAAACAAAAGATAAGGTATTCTGTAAAGGAACCTGAAGATGTTCTGTGAAGACGATCTGTCAAATAATCTAATCTGCTATCTGCTTCTGTAAAATTCACTTGCAAAATCCTTATGTTACAAAATAAGTGTACAATTTATTTTGAACAATTTATACATTTTCTGTATAAAAGGAGGCATAAAAGGTTAACCCATACTGTACTCTCAAATCCTGATTTGGAGAGTCAGTCCTATGCATAGTAAATAAAGCTTGCTTAACTGTATTTAAATTGGGTGGTGGTTTTCATTCAGTGGGATCAATAGCAGATCTCTGTAAGTTCAAGGCCAGTCTGGTTTGCATAGAGAAAGTCAGACCAGCCAGTATGACATAGTGAGATCCTGTCTGAGAAGAAAAAAGAAATATTTTAAAGAACTTCAAAGTTGTAGCCTAGTAAAGTGAATTCTTAATCATCCAAGAAGCAGACTATTGTATAAGGAACAAACCATGAAATGAAGGTTTGAGTATTGCAAAAAGCCATTTTGGTTTGTAAAGCAATGTTAATAGCAAAGCTGAATTATGTTAGATGAGTGTGTGTCTGCAGACTGAACCAATTATTTTAATTGTATTCTTTTTGGGAGATAAGCTCTCACTTTTTTCCCAGGGTACTCTTTAGGAGAAAGGGATAAGAGATTTAGATAGAAATATAGAAAGGAGAGAGACACATAGAAACACAGGATAGCCTCAGGAGGGCCTGGATCCTTATCCACCAGTGATTTCTGTCTCTTTTTATAGGAATGCAAAGGGATGGAGCAAAGACCCCCCCCCCCAAGTACAGCCAAGTGCAAACCCTTCCAATTACCTAGTCATCACACACATGGTCAAGCAATCCTCTAATGTAGCCCTGCTGGGTGAAGCAAGCTCAGATCTCACTAGGAAATCTTTGTGGGCCAAATTCTCCCTTCTTGATATAAAAAAGTGTCCCCCAGATCCTTCAGATAGACTGTGCCTGTCTTAGTTGGTCCTTCTTGATTCACCTTCCTTACCCGTCATGGAAATACACTTTTCATCAAGCATACTCTGTCTTAGGTTGGAAACTATCAAGAAGAAAATTGCCCATCCTTGACTACAAGCCTCTGGCAAGAGGGAGTACAGAGCCTAACTCAGCTCTGACTCAGGTCCCTACTGATCTTGTAAATAGTTAGAACATCCACAGCGAATCCTAGGCTGCCACAAAGGAGCAGAAGATGATAAATATCTGATATTCTTTTTGGAATGGGTTTAAGGTGACTACAGCAGTCTTGGCTGCAACAAGCCCTTTTTCTAAATCAAAACTCTTGATGCAAAAGCATCAAATAAACTATATAAAACTTGAAAATTCCATTAGCATTTACCAAACCATAGTTCATAAATAAATGAACATAATTCTGATATAAACATTACTATACCTATTTGGAACTAACATGAATATTACTATAGCTTTTTTTTATACTTTTTTCAAGCTTATATTCTATAGAATTATTTTACAAACTTTAACACACATCTAGAAAAGATTTTGTAACAGAACTATTTACATATTCTTACAACACAGGGAAAAATTTTCTTTGGACTTCATTTGAAAAGTAGGAATAAGAATAAACTGTTTTTAAAGAACAGTGCTGCTGCTAAACAGTATTTTATGCATTCCAGATTTTTTTGTAAAAACTTTATTGAGAGCTATCTCAGTTTGCAGCAAGCTAAGAAAGAAAGAAAGAAAGAAAGAAAGAAAGAGAGAGAGAGAGAGAGAGAGAGAGAGAGGGAGGGAGGGAGGGAGGGAGGGAGGGAGGGAGGGAGAGAGGGAGGGAAGGAGGGAAGGAGGAAGGAAGGAAGGAAGGAAGGAAGGAAGGAAGGAAGGAAGGAAGGAAGGAAGGAAGGAAGGAAGGAAGGAAGAAGAATGAGGAGGGAAACCTCCTAAGGAACATTCTGTTTCTGAATTGCTCAGCTGTCAATTCTACAACAGTCATTTCCCATTATTGTCTAAGTTGGAGTGGGGTTCCAAACCTGCAGCATTCAGTAGGCTTCCATGCTAGGCTATTGCCCTGAAAACTTAATGTGTGTCTGAGTGGCTTCATTGCCCTTACAAGTAGTTCTTTGTACCATACAATAGTGTCTTTGCTAGGGCAGTAACCCTTGGGGCAATGCCATTCTAAAGTCACCTTTCCCACCAGGCTCTCTCAGCCACTCCAGAACCAACTGAAATGTGCCCTGCGGTAGATGGTTTCTTAGCTAGGGGCTGTCCTTTTTACCCAAACTTATTGTAGCTCCCCTGACTGCCACAAGCATTGCTGAAACTTTATCCAAAACTTCTCAGCAGTCTTGGGGCTCCATTATTCTCCTACATTCCCCAGACTGCAGGATGGTACCTCAACAACAATGGAACATTGGTTCCATTGCTCTTTATTCCAGTTCTTCTTGAAGAGCATCATTGGAACTGACATTTCTCTGTTCCACACATCTCACCAAACATTCAGGTAACCATCTGGATTCATTTTCATCTTGTGAGAAAACACAAACATGTCCTCAACCCCATATCAAAACAGGGTTGGGACCTTTACATAATCCTGAGCAAGGATCTTTCCATTTCACCTGAACAAATGTCACTCAGGTGCCATCATGCCGAAATCTATCCACAGAAGATTGCTCACAGACATCCACATTCAAAAAATTCGTAATGAAAAGAGCATGATTCAGTGCATTTGGTGGTGAGTGAGGGTAAATTTCCCCCTTCTTTATTTTTTGAAGTTGTATTTTGAGACTGCCATAAGCTCTTTCCACTATGCCTTGTTCTTAAAAATTATTAAGGAATGCCGGTTTTATGTTCAGTTTGCCATTGGGTACAAAATTGCTGAAATGCTTTACTAGTGTATCCAGACCATTATCGGTTTCAACAATTTTTGGTATTCCCATATAGAAAAAACATTTCAAGCAATGCATAACCACATATTTTGTAGCTTCTCTAGATTGTTCACTAGCCATTAAAAATCCTGAATAAGTGTCAATGGTTACATATACATATTTTAATTTGCCAAATTCTGAAATATGAATGACATCCATTTGCCATAAATGATTAGGAAGAAGACCTTGACTCCTAAGTAAGAGACAGGAAACTATTTTGGACATACCCCACATTGTTTAACTATTTGTTGAGCAGTTTTCTTAGTAAGATTGAATCGTTTCCTTAGACCTTTGCTATTTTTTTGATGAGAGACATGTGATTGTTGAGCCAGTTCCACTTGAGACAAGGCGATCATCCCTGTTAACTTGTCAGCTGTTGCATTGCCCTTGGCTACAGGAACAGGAAGATGGTAATGAGCTCTAATATGACCCACAAAGCATGTAGCTTTTTTGGTGAATAGTGTCTTGAATTTGCTGAAATAATATTTTGGCTTGACTGTTGCTAACCCCAAGGCATGGAACAGTTTCTATGACTTGAAGAGCTCTATAAATATATTGACTATCTGTATATAAATTAAACGTACTACTTACAAGAAAGTTAAAGACCATATTCACTGCCCAAAATTCCACTATCTATGCAGAAGCTGGGGTTGTTTGTACTACATCGATTTTTCCACTGATAACATAAGCAGTTTTCCCATTAAAAGAACTATCACCATCAGTAAAAACTAATATAGCATCTTTTACAGGATTTTTTTTTTACCACAACCTTAGGAAATACAAATAAATGCATTTAAGTGAATTGCAACAATTGATCAGCTGGGAACTGCTTATCAATTTGACCCCAAAACTGAGAAAAAGCAATTGCCCAAGTATCATTATTTGAAAAAAGCCAACCAATTTGCTGTTTCATAAAATGAATACTAATCATACTTGGTTCTTTACCAAAATAATGTCTAGATTCAATCCTGCTTTTCTGTACCAAACAAGCTACAGCTTCATAATATGGATTTAATGTCTTAACTGGTGAAACAGGAAGATGTAACCATAAAAGAGAATTGTTTTGCTATAGAACTGCTGTAGGAATGTGTCTAGTGGGTAGGATATATGCATGGCAAGGTAAGTTATAATTAATATAGCACACTTGCTGATATTGGATAGCATTCTACACTTGTAAAAGAACCTGTCTGCCTTTTTCAGTTAACTTTCTTGGTGAATTTGGGTCACTATCTCCTTTTAAAATACCACTTAAAGTTTCAAATCACTGGTAGGTAGTTTGAAATAAGGTTGTAACCACTGAATGTCTCCTAATAATTTTTGAAATTCATTTAAAGTTTTTAACCCATCTTTTCTTATTTCTAATTTTTGAGGTTTCCGTTCTTTAGGGTATAATAAATGTCCTAGATATTGAAAAGGTGATTGTTGCTGCACTTTTTTCTGGAGCAATAACTAACCCTGCACAAGTAAGACAGTGTTGAAGCTGTCCAAAGGTGTTAAGCAGTTTTTTCATTTTTATGTGCAAGCAAAATATTGTTCATATAATGAATGATATAAACCTGCTGAAATTGCTTTCTAACATTTTAGATAGCTTGAGCTACAAATTTCTGACACAAAATTGGGCTATTAACCATTCTTTGGGATAAAACCTTCCAATGGAATATTTTCATGGGTTCTTTAAAGTTAACTGGGGGAACGCTAAATGCAAATCTTTGACAGTCTTGAGGGGCTAAATGAATGGTATAAAAACAATCTTTCAAATCCAAAATAATTTTGTAAGTATTTTCTGGTATGGCAGTAGGGGTATGCACTCCAGGCTGTAAAGCTCTCATTGGTTGTATGGTCTCATTAATCTTCCTCAAATCCTGTAGTAATCTCCATTTCCCTGATTTCTTTTTTTATTGGGAAAATAGGAAAATTCTAAGGAGAATTACAAGGTTCAATATGACTACCATCCAACTGTTCCTGTACTAAACGATAAATGGCTTGTATTTTTTTCTTCTGTTGGGGCCATTGATTTACCCATACAGGCTGATCATATTTCCAAGTTATAGGATACACATGGGGTACAGACTGCTCAATGACCCTTCCTAAAAATTTTCTAACCCATCCCTATTAGCTTTTTCTTTAAAGGGTAAAGATGACATTTCTATTAATTCTTGGACAGGAACTTCTTGCTTAGAGATGATTGGACTAGCGCTATATAAATATATTCCCATACAACGCATAGCATTCCAGCCCCATAAATTTACAGGCAAGTGAGGGACAATGCATAGCCAAAAAGTTTCTTCATGACCTTCCTCATCTTTCCAGGAGAGCTCATTGCTGCTCTGCTGAGGACACTGAGTTTGACCAATTCCTTCCAGTTGTATAATAACTTCCATTTTTGGCCACATAGAAGACCATTGACTAGCAGATATAACAGATAAATCTGTGCCTATATCTAAAAGACCTGAGAAACTTTTTGCATTTATAACTAAAGTGAGTTCTGGACATTGTGGACCTATGGCTTGTAGCCAATAAGCATCTGACAAACCAAATCCTGCTTCTCCTCTTTTATCTTTTTTGACTGGATTTTTTGTTTGTATCTGAGGAAGTAAAATTAACTGTGCAAGTCTCTAGCCTGTCATTATTACAGAAATTCCCTTGGGTGAATGAATCATCACCTTAATTTCTCCCATATAATCAGTGTCAGTTACCCCAGGAGCAATAAAGATCCCCTGCATGGTAGCACTACTTCTTCCCAATAATAACCCTACAGTGACTTCTGGAAAAGTAGTATAAACACCCATAGGGATGGGCTTCATCCCTGTTTCAGGGGTCAAAACCACACAGATGGAAGAGCTGAGATCTAATCTAGCACTACCTGGGCTTGCTCTATGAAGGTCATGAATATATTTCTTTGCTGGAAGATTAACTGCAGAGCTACCCCGAAGATCTATTTTGTCAGGGCCTGGGGTATGGCCCCTCTATTCATTTCCCTGAAACTGATTCTCCTGTGTGTCCGTCCTTGATAGACACCCATTAGTCCAATAGTTCTCGCTCTTGCATCTCAGGCATAACCCAGGTTCTTTATATGCCCTTAAGCTATTTCTCTTTCCAGGATACCTCTTAATATGGTGTCCCATCTAACCACACCAAAAGCAACCTCCCAGGGGTTTAGCAGCTCTCCTTTATTTTGAGCTAGGATGTCTTTGTTGGTACAGAACATCCTTGACTATTCCTCCTTATAATGCTACAGCCACGACTATCCCTTGATTGTATGATGTCCCTATATCTGAACAAAGTCAGATATAGTCAGAGATGTTTCCTTTCTTTCTAAAAGGGCATATTACAGCCTGGCATACTGCATTGGCATTCTTATAATTGAGCTATTTAACAGGCAGAAGCTTAGCTTCTGAATCTCTAATTAACCAGCCTACTGTTTGCATTAGTTTGGAGACAAAATCTTGAAACTGTTCATCAAGGCCCTGCCTTACCTTAGATAGATCCTCTGTCTGTCTTCCGGACAGCAGAAGTCTATTCCAGTTTATTTTTTTTTTTTAAGCAGTTGCATTGACCTGAGCATACACAGCTACATCAAAATTTAACAGTTGGCTTGTCTCCTGAAAAGGGCCTTCTCCAAAAAGCATATTAAAGGTATAGGGAATCTGCTGGACCCGGTTTATCTCAGGTGTGGCCTGGCATTGCTCTATGAACTTGCTTTTCCACAGAAGCTAGTCTCCACCTGATAGGCAGGTTCTGGCCATTTCCTTCCAGTCATTTGGAGGCAGAGACTCCAAAGAGTCTGGCTTTCTAATGACATTGTTGTAAAAGCAGTCATTGGGCCATACTGATTACATGCTGTTTTTAGCTCCTTGAGCTGTTTAAATGGGATTGGAACATGGATTTGTGTGATATTTCCCTGAGCGTCTAGCTGTTCTATCATAGGGAACATCTGAAACCCTTCTAATTCTTTCCCTTAACTAGCTGCTTCCCATATGCTGGCCTGAAGAGGAGATAAAGTACTAACAGTGAGGGTTTGTAATGCTCCGGGGTGTGTGTGTGTGTGTGTGTGTGTGTGTGTTAGGATAGTTGTTGCAGGTGATCTTTCCATACTAATACATGCCTTCCCAAGGGAGTCTGATCTTGCCCTCACTAAAGAAAGATGAGTACTTTTCTGAGAGGGAGAGACATGAAGAGCTTCCAGTTTTGCATAAATGAAATTACTAAACTTTTTAAACTTTTCAGTTCCTCTCTTGTCTCATCCCAAGACTTCTGTTCCCTTAAATCAATTTCACAGTCAAACAGAAACCAATTTTGATTGTACTGTATTATAATGACATCTCCTGGCAGAGTGGAGGGTTTTGTTTCATCTGCATCCACCTCAGGGAAAATTCTCTCCTGCATTTCTGAGCTTGATCTTAGCTGTCTCAAACTAAAGTCCACAAGCCAAAAGCTTCTACAGGAATCTTTTCTGGACCATTTTCTTCATAGTATTTTTTTCATTTCTGCCACTATTCTCTTCCAGTATTCTGCATTCAAAGTCCCATAATAAAAAACCAAGGATACAGTTTCTCTATAAACTCCAAAAATCTCCATACTTGTTTTAATTCCATCTTAGTCCCTCTATTTTTAATCTTTCTACAAGTGAATCTTTGAAGATTTGCTTACTATTTTCATGTCCCATTATAACACTAAAGAAATTCTGATCTTGTTCTAAATTTTTTCTTACACTATTTTCCTATAGATAGAAATCAAGAAAGAGAGAAAAAGAAAGACAACTAGATATAAAGAAATATACACTGCAGCCTGACTTTCCAACTTTGGCATTCTACCGCCTAACTAGACTTCCAAGAATAAAACACCATTGCCCTTATTTTTCCATTCCTCATTGGCATGACTCACACCTGCGATGCCCCCTTTCTGCTTTGCCATGTCTCTGGATCCCTTGTTCCTTGGCACCTTTTGTGAGAGACCAGCTCCCACTTTTCCCCCAAGGTACTCTTGAGGAGAAAGGGATAAGAGATTTAGATAAAAATATAGAGGTGTGAGAGACAAAGAGAAACGAAGGATAGCGTTGGAAGGGCCCAGATCTTTATCCATTGACCCTTTCTGTCTCCTCTAAAGGGCGTTTTTATAGGAATGCCAAGGGGTAGAGCAAAGATCTCCCCCTAGCACAGCCAATTGCAAACCTTTCCAATACCCTAGTAACCATGCACATGGTCAAGCAATCTTCTAATGTAGCCCTGCTTGGTGAAGCAAGCTCAGATCTTACTAGGAAACCGTTGTGGGCCTCCACAACTCTTGAAAAAATTATTTGAATTCAATTAAGTGACTTCTGCCAGCTATATGCTGCTTATAATCAAAAGGACTTGACACTTGGCATAGAGTATTTTGACTGTGGTTTGACCTGTAGAAACAATGTTAGCTTAAAGCAACCAAATTAAAAATTTAAACAAATATCATCAGAATTCACAAAGCCAAACTATATAAAGCTTCAAGCTCATAGAACATTAATAATAAAAATAATATTCTTTATAAAGAAACACATTTTCCTCTTATGTATCTCTATATTTATACAAAAGAATGGTATAAATCATCAGAGATAAATCAAAATCACCAAATATAGTCTCTCTGTCTATATAGTAAGTACATATGGATTGTCCTAGTTAGGGCTACTATTGCTGTGTTGAAATACCATGACCAAAGAAACTTGAGAAGGAAAAGATTTATTTGGATTCCCTTTCCATATAAATGTCCACCAATGAAAAAAGTCAGGACAGAAATTCAAAGAGGGCAGGAACCTAGAGGTGGAAGCTGATGCAGAGGCCATGGAGGAATGCTACTTACTAGCTTGCTCCCCATGGCTTTCTCAGCCTGCTTTCTTATAGAACCCAGGACTACTAGCCCAGGGATGACACCACCTACAATAGGCAGAGCCCCCCACCCACATCAATCACTAATTACAAGATGCCCTACAGGTTTGCCTACAGCCTGATCTTACAGAATTATTTTCTCATTTGAGGCTCCACCTTCTCTAATCACTCTAATTGCATCAAGTTGACACAAAACTAAGCAGCACATGGATTAATACAGCTAGACTCTTAAGGCATCATCAGTTTTATCTGAGTAGAAGTTTCTAAAGGACAAAGAAACTCCTCAGGCTTCTGGTATCAGCATGGGTGATACTCTTTGGCGGCTGGTCTGGGATCCACCACTAGTACTGCTGGTGAAATTTTTCTTGGCTGCTGCTTTCTCTGCTCAGCTCTACTCTTTCAGCTTAATCTTTTTTCTTGCCGTAGAAGTTAGAAAGCCCTATAGGTGTATTCATCCCATCCCTGTGTTAGATGGAATATCACACTGCTTGTCCAGGGGATATCCTGTAAGAACTGACGTTCCCATATCACAAGCAACTTTGTTGCTTCCAAGAGAGCTACCTAAGACTCTATTGAGGTGAGATGACTTTGAATGACACTTGGAGTTACATTATGTGACAGAAAAGCAAGGCATGTTGGTTAAGGTCCCAGCTAGACTACAGCAGCTTTCAGCAAGCCCTGGAGGCAGAGAAGAAGGTTCAGCAAAGACATACACTGAAGTCATGCAGTGGTGGCACAAGCCTTTAATCCCAGCACTTGAGAGGCTAAGGCAGGTGGATCTCTGTGAGATTTAAGCCAGCCTAGGATACAGAACAATTTTAAGGATAGCCAGGGCTACACAGAGAAACCCTATCTTGAAAAAAAAAAAGATACACACTGAAAATATCTGAGAAACAAGATTCTGTTGCTCCAAGCAGATTTAAAAAAAATTATTGCCGGGCGGTGGTGGCGCACGCCTTTAATCCCAGCACTCGGGAGGCAGAGCCAGGCGGATCTCTGTGAGTTCGAGGCCAGCCTGGGCTACCAAGTGAGCTCCAGGAAAGGCGCAAAGCTACGCAGAGAAACCCTGTCTCGAAAAACCAAAAAAAAAAAAAAATAAAATAAAAAAAATTATTAAGCAACCTCATGACTCATGACAGCACTAAATACCAACACTAACTGTGCTAGTCCCTTGTGCCTTTAGGAAAAGGGACTACAGAGTCAACAACAACTAAATAAGATCCAATTTGTCCTTTCTCTGTAAAAAAGCTAGAATATGAAACTAACATCCTCTGCCTTCCTGTAACCTAGTACAAACACATAGGTGCATTCTGGAAGATATTGACAACTCAGGATCCCTCATGCCACCCTACCAAACATAAACATCATCTGATGTTTGGTGACGCCATCTAGCTGCATCGAGGCCTACTCCACTGAAATTGAATTCAATAAGAATTAAATTTTTTAAAATGATAATGTGCTCAATAATTGCCTCATACAATTTTCCTTTTAATCTACTCTGCCACTGGATTCCCTTTTGAAACTGTTCTTCTCTGCTTTCTGCTTGCATAGGATCAATGCATAGCTATCAGTATGTTGTTCTACAGCACAAGAGGTCTTGGTCCTCAACTCAAAGGCTGGGATGGTAAAGGCAGCTGTGCTATAATGGGCTGCAATAGCCATTGCTATTGTAACAGCAGCACAAGGAGAGCCTGCGCCAAGGTTTATATTCCCCAATTTAATCCACATTCTGCCCTACTTTTTAAAGGTTTGCTAACACCATGGCTCTTAGACACTCTGGGATAAAGAGGCCCTGTTATTTTTCATGATAATTTTGGAATCAGGCTTAACAATCGGCTGTATGGTTTTGACGTCTCAGGAATAACATCCTCTCTAACCAGATCACCAGTAAAGGAGAACTCTTTGACCTGTAAGGACAGACCTTCCAAGATCAGATAGGACAAGACTTTTGATGCCTGGATAGTCATGGTATGTGCTCATGTTCAGCAGCAAAGTAATTCCAGAAAATGAACCTTCATCCTTCTTAAAACCTTAATATTAAGAGATCAATTCTCAGCAGGGGAATTTCAGACAGAATGGAAAGATGGAAATTATGGGGAGTTATAGCAAAGGGGAGGAGCCTCTCACTACAGTGTCTGGTCAAAACCTCTATCAGGAATTCTAGTCCAATTAACACTCACTGCAAAGACTTGCCTACACAGACAGTATTCCTTTTACACAGAGAAATATCTCAAATAAGAACATTCAAATAGTTTAGTGTGTCAGTGCAGTTCTTTAATCCCAGCACTCAGGAGGCAAAGGCAGGCAGATCTCTGTGAGTTCAAAGCAAGCCATCTTTGTCTACATGATGTAACAGCAAGTTCTAGGCCAACCAAGGATACAGGATGAGACCTTGAGTAAAAAAAAAAAATTAAAATAGAGGCTAGAGAGATGAGTCAGTGGATAAAACTACCTGCCACGCAAGCATGACGCTCTGAGTTTGAATCTCCAGAACCCACAAGAGCAGATGTGTTTAATGAGCATCTATAGGACAGCACACACTGCAACTCTACTGCTTGCTCCTTTCTGATGTATCACTATGCTTCTCCAAATTGTGCAGCTCCCCATCACACTCCCTCTGCGAGTCCTAGTGCTTTTCCATGCTGTGTTTGGAATGGAGTCTCCTCTTTGTTATCCTGACTCCTCTCATTTGCTACATCACATGGGTATAGTATCTCATCTGCCTTCTGATCTGCTTCTCATATCATCCCTGGAGCTTAGACTTTATTTATGAGGTTTATTGTGTGAAAGAGATGTACTCTGAGTTACAAAAATTTTAACTATGGGGCTAGATAGATGGCTGAGCAGTTCATGGCAGATTTTACTCTTTCAGCAGTCCTCTGTAGATCCATCTAATAGGATGGCCTGTGCAGACCTTTGCAGATACACTGGATATACACATGTAAACATATACTCATAAATCAAAATAAATTATCTTTAAAAAATTATAAGTACAGCATTTTTTTTTACCCAAAGGCTTCTTCCTAAATATTCAGATTTGGTGGTATGGCAAGGGGATAGCTTTATAAAACTAAAATGTTCCTGTGTTTTTAATTAACATCCAATAATATTATTTCCTCAAATATAGAATCAGATTTATAGCATTATGGACAGCATGTCTGCTTTATGGCATTATATAACTCAAATATCTGTAGTATTCCCAAACTGAAACCACTTTTTTGCAGTGTCTCTGGAAAGTACTCTCATTTTCTCCTTTTTCCTCATCAATGTGATCTTGAAGTTTAAAGGTCTAATGCCTTTACCCTTTATTAAACACTAAAATACCCTTTATGGAATGCTGAATTAGAACCCAATTATACTTTTTAGAAATTCATATTTCCTATGAACCCATTAAATAATTAAATATTCCCACAGTTTTAATCACCTTCTACCAAAATAAGAGACAATAAAAGAGACCTTCAAAAACATCAGTAAAAGCCCAATTAGTGTTACATTTGTTAGACCTGGTGTTACTCCTGCAGCCTCAGGCTGAGGAGGGAGGATTAAAAGTCAGAGGCCAGCATTTTAAATGTTCCACTATTCCTCCACATTCATTGTTTTCAGTCTTACTTTCCTATCTTTGGAATTCTTCACTTATTTCTTATCTTTGCTTAAAACTCCTTCTTCTGTAAGACTGTGTTACCGAAATAGCTTTCTGCCATGGTTTCAAGGTGCATCCAATGTGCTAAAACAATTCTGCAGCTCTGCTGTCCGAATGCCACCTTTCTGACCTCAAAATAATCCTCTCATTGAATCAATTATGAACTTACCCAAGATGTTTTAAAGAGCTGGAATACTGGCCGCCCCCTTCTTTCTCTCTGTTATTCTCATAGGGTTTAAACTTTCTTCTCTGATCTATTAAGACAAAACCATCATCCTCCTAAGCATAGGTCACATTCAGTCTCATTTTTCTAACCATCACTTAGCAAGTCACCTCTTCATGAAGAATCAGGTCAAGCTGTGCTCTCCTCAAGTCCTCTTTGGTCATTATAAACAGTGTGACCCTTTTAGACCCCTGAACCTCATTTACATATTAGTTCACACAATTATTCACTAAATTATTCTCTCATTCCAATTTTAACATTAGCTTATCTTTTTATCCCATGTGTTCTCAGACACAAACTTCTTCCTTAACATATAAGCATACAATGAAAATGTAAACTTTCTATGTAAAAGCAATAAATTATAAAATTGTGTAACAAAAAATGTCCCTGTCTATAATATCAGAGCAACAGTGTAGATCGGAATCTCTAGAAATCTATAACAAAGAAAGCTGGAAACATAAGAATGTGCTGTTATTGTAGGAGATTCTTTATTTTAGGAAGTTACAATCCCAGGTTAATCTATGAGTGTAAAATATCTGCCATTTCCCCTTCTTTTGGCAAGTAATTTCTAGTTTATTGAAAAAAATGAATGCAAGAATGTCTTAAATATTTTAGAAAAAAATGTAACTGATTAACTTATCACAGCAAAAAAAATAAGAATTTTTAAGTATTTAATAATTAAATGAGTATAATTCTGCTACAAGACATGGCACACACCTTTAATCCCAGCATTCTGGAGGCAGAGGCAGGTGGATCTCTCAGTTTAAGGCCAGCCTGTTCTAGGTTCCAGGACACCCAGGGCTACATGCTGGAGATGTCTTTCTGTATGCTGTGAATGTGTTGCTCTGATTGGTTAATAAATAAAGTGCTGATTGACCAGTAGCTAGGCAGGAAGTATAGGTAGGACAAAGGGAGAAGAGAATTCTGGGAAGAAGAAGGCTCAGTCTGGAGTCGCCAACTAGACACAGAGGGAGCAAGATGTAAAGTACCAGCCACATGGATGTAGGCCACAAGCCACATGGTAACTTATAGATTAATAGAAATGAGTTAATTTAAGATATAAGAACTAAATAGCAAGAAGCCTGTCACAGCCTCACAGTTTATAAGTAATATAAGTCTCTGTGTGTTTACTTGGGTCTGAGTGGCTGCAGGAATCAGGTGGACACAGGAAAACTCCAGCTACAAATGGGGCCCAATGTGGAACATGAACCATGCTCTATACCGACTGAGGTAGCCAGGCTCTTCTGATATGGGACAGAAGAATCTCTCAACCTTTTCTTTTAGCAATATGCTTGGGTTCATGTAGACAAATTTCTAAACAGTCTTATTAAATAAGAAACATAGAACCAAATACAGAGGTAATAGCCAAGGAGATCAGAGAACTAGTGAAGAACCACAACTACCTTATCTTACCACCTTGCCACCATCACTTCCCCAGAGAGAGCTTCTTCATGTGTGACTTGTGTTTTTATTGCTTTCCTGTTCTGCCTTCTCATTGGCTCTAAGCCCAGCCACATGACTTACTCATCACTGCCTGTCTATACAGACCTCCAGGTCTCTATGGTTGGTACTGGGATTAAAGGCTCATGTCACCACACTTGGCTGTGTCCTTGACCACACAGAGACTCTGCCTGCCATGTGATCAGATTAAGGGCATTGGCTACCACTTCCTGACTTCTGTTTATGGCTTGCTGACCTCTGATCTCCAGGTAAACTTTATTTATTAACATACAAATAAAATCACATTTCAGCACAATTAAAATATCAACACAGCTACACGTAGAAATCCTTATTAAAAATCTAAAAGTAAATAAGTCTTTCTTTAAAAAAAAAAAAAAGAGTGTAGTAGTCTTATTTAAGCAGAGTGACACACATGTAGTCACAACATTCAGAAAGCTGAGGCAGGGAAATCTTGCCTGAGCTCTGTAGGGCATTTCAAGTCAGCCTGAGTTACACTGTAAGATTCTGACTCCAAAAGCCAAAGCTTAAGGATGGATACAATGGTAGAACACTTGCTTAGCATGTGCAAGGACTTGGGTTCGATCCTCATAACTGTAAGGAATAAGTATTAGTACCTAATATAATTTAACAAAGTGTCAGATATATTAAAATCAGATTAAGTGACAAAAAAATAAAGCTAATACCTCTACTTTCTGATTTTTTGGAAATAGTAAAATATTTGGTTATGTCTGCATGCTTACTTAGTACAACGGTAATAGTTAAGTACACTATAATACACATATTATGCAATACTATTTAGCCACTACAAAGAATAGGTAGACTTATTTGCATAGCATAGATACATTTATATGCATGGAAAAAGCAAGTAAGACAGGAAGACCTATATCCAAATCTCATTTGTGGTTTTAAATTCAATGCATGGATGTGTGTAATACATCAAGATTCTAAGAACTAAGCAAGGAGTGCGCAGGTGAGTTAATGTGCAGCCAGGGAGCAGAAGAGAAAAGTCAGTTCATAGATCAGCAAGTCAAGAGCTTGCTGTGTAAAGATGGCAGCATGAAGCCGGGCGTGGTGGCGCACGCCTTTAATCCCAGCACTCAGGAGGCAGAGCCAGGCGGATCTCTGTGAGTTCGAGGCCAGCCTGGGCTACCAAGTGAGCTCCAGGAAAGGCGCAAAGCTACACAGAGAAACCCTGTCTCGAAAAAACCAAAAAAAAAAAAAAAAAAAAAATATGGCAGCGTGAGTTCAATCCCTGGAGCCCACATCTAGATAGAAAGAAAACCAACTCCACAAAGTTGTCCTCTGCCCTCCACACAGACACTGTGGCACATGTACCCCTGCTCCTGTACACATCAGGCACACACACACACACACACACACACACACACACTATAGTAAAGATTTAAATAAATAAATTAATGACCTGTATAATAAAAAGAAATACATCTTATTATTTCTTGCCAATAGAAACCTAAATAACTGACAGATTCTCCAAAAATGAAAACATATTACATTACAGACACGATCAAGAAACTTGAGATAAAAAGATGTTTTAATAAGCAAAATGGGTGAAATTTTAGTAAGCTTCTTTGATACAAGTTCCTTAGTTTGGGAGACCTAAGATAGATATTGGCATGACTTCAATGATGGAGGTGCCACTACTGAGTGTGTTAGATACCTGTCTTGTTGCTTTGAAAAAGCCACTTGAGGAAGGAAGGGTTTATCTCTGCTTACTTTCCATCTTGGAAGAGAAGGTATGGCAGTGGGCAAGTGTGGCAATTGGTCATGCTGCCTCTGTAGTCAAGAAGACAGCAATGACTGTTCACATTGAACTCACTCTCTACTTTCTGTTCAGTGTGATGACCCCAACCCATGGAAGTGTTCTGTCTACATTTAGGGTGGGTGTTCCCACCTCAATTAATCTAATCTAGAATATCTCCCACAGATACATCCAGAGAATTGTCTTCAAAGTGATTCTGGATCCAGTAGAGATGACAATCAGTATTGACAACAACATTGAACAGGTTTCCCTGACCAAAGTATCTTGCCTGAATGTAACAGTTTTAAAGAATGTTAAATTTGGGCCAGTGAGATGGCTCATTAGGTGAAGGTACTTACCACAAAGCCTAATGACCTGAATGCAATCCCTGGGACCCACACAGTGGAAGGAGAGAACCAACCTCGGTGAGTTGTTCTCTGACCTACACATATGCCTGCATGTACACAGACACAAAGCAAATAAATCTTACTGGGGATGAAAGTGAAACAAGGCCTCACTATGTAGCTCTGACTGGACTGGAACTCACTAAGTAGATCAGACAGGACTCAAGCCTTTGCATCCCAAATGCTAGGAAAAGAGGTGTGTTCCAATACTCCTGGCCTAATTATGTGAAATTTTAAAAAACAATGTTAAACTTTATTATGGGCATGTGTGAACATGAAACACACGAGATATGAGAGAAGGACACAGAATATGAAGGAATTTCATTTGATAGTTGCAGAGATAGCCCAACAGTCAAGAGCACAAGTACTGAGTTCTGCCTCCAGCACCACATCTGATGGCTCACAATTGCCTGTAACTCCAGCCCCAGGCAATCTTCCACCTTCTTCTGGATTTCTTGGGCACAGCACTTATGCGCATACACACACAAAAACACACACAGAGAATCATAATTCAAAATTGAAAATTTTAAGAAGCCCTTTCATTTGAGTCTTTAGAAAGCTTTTGAGTAAAGTACCTAGGAATAAATTCTCCTTCATAACTTCTTAGTTGGAAATTTGTCTGTATATAACAGAAATTTCATATTGGTATCATCATCTTTTATAAAGAACACTCAAAGGTGACACTATTTTCTTAGTAGAGATGGTATCACTAAATACACAATTTTTTTTCTAGATTTATTTGTATCATGTTTAGTTCTGCATGTGAGTATTTACACATGAGTGCAGGTGCTCCAGGAGATCAGAGGCATCAAATCTCCCTAGACTTAGAGATCTAGTCAATGGTGAGCTGCTGGACATAGGTGCTGGGAGCCAAAATCAGGTCCTAAATCTGTGTTCCTGGCTTAGGTCACTCAAAATGTCTCCAGAATATGCTATCTCTTGTTTACTTTAATATAAAAGCTGTCTGATTTGCATCAACATTGCGCAATCCTAGTGACTGTAGAGTGACAAGGAACAAGGAAAAACACCCTGCCCCTGACTATACCCCAGGACCAGGGCTTGAAATCCCACCAGTGCCTAAGCTTACCCCAGATTAGGTGCATCAATCACTGAGCACAGAATTCTACCAATTTCTGAGGTCCCTAAGCATGAAATACCACCAACCCCTGAGCATGAAATCCCATCAATACCTGATCTTGCCTCAGAATCAGGCTACAAAAAAAAAAAAAAAAACCACACCAAAAAAAAACCCCAAAACAATCCCAAGCCACCTTGGTGACACCCACCCCCCAAAACCCTATATAAGCTCTATACTCTGTTCAGTTTGCTGCTACTTCTTACCCTGAAGGCAGCCACCCTCCTGGATTCTTCCTTCTCAATAAATATTTTGTGTGAAGTTTGTTGTGCTGTGTGACACTTTCAGAGGAGCAGAGTCCAGCTGTAACAGCTTTCCCAGGAACCAGAGCAAAGCAAAGCAGAACTGTAACACTTTCACTGGGGAAGCTTTCCCCTACTCAGGCAGGGCTGTAACAAACACTTCTCTGGAGCAGAGTAGAGCAGAGCTGTAACAACTTCACTGGGTAAACCCTCCCCTGATGGAGCAAAGTTGTTGCACTTGCATTGGGAATCTTTCCCTGTAGCAGAGCTGTAAGCTGCTAGCCTACATAGACTTTGTGATGTTCCTTGGTTCCTGACTACCAGAATACCTTTCCATCTGAGTTGCAATGCTGAGAGTGACCCACTGTTGTGTATTACCAGGGTGCACCCCTGAAGCCACCCTATAATCTCATTTATTGAAAAATAAGGTTATTAGAAATCCTTTGAGGGTTGGTGAGATGGTTCTGTGAAAAAGGTGTGTGCTGATGAACTGTATGACCTGAATTTAATCCCCCAAACCCATATAGTGAAAGGAAACAACCATTTCCTACAGATTGTTCTCTGATTTCCAAAGATGTGCTGTGTCATGCACACACACACACACACTAAAATTTTTTAGATAAAATAAACCCTTTAAGATGTAACTTGAGAACCACCAAAAGCATATCTGGGTACTGATAAGACACTTGAATCCAGTAGTTAGTCAGTCCACAAGGCTGAAAGTCTCAGCTGGTCTTCAGTAGATGCTGGAATCTGAAGGACTAGGCTCTAATTCCAGTGAAGGAATGGATGTGCTAACAAGCAAGCAAAGAGCAAAAGCTTTCTTCTTCTATGTCCTTATATAGACTTCCATGAGAAGGTATGGTCCATAATAAAGGTTTGTCTTCCAGCCTCAATTTCTGAATTAAAGGTGTGTGTCTTCCTGCCTCAAGATTCATATCAAAGGTGTGTGTTTTTCTACCTCAAAGGTCTGGACTAGACGTAACCTTTTGTTGCATGGTTCTGACTTCCATCGTAGAGTGGGCAGACCTGGTAGTGCAAAAGGAGTCAGTGAATTAATAGTGGAAACATTAAGAAGCTATCTGAAGAGCTCCAGAGAGAAGCCAGGAACAGAGATGGTGTGGAGTAGAGGCACCAGAGATGATAAAGGTAAGGAAGACTGTGAAGGGCTGAGAACAGGGGGCAGGATGTCATAGTCATTAGAAGAGTACCAGGGAGCTGCCAACCCTAAAGGTTAAAGGTCTGAACACCCACAGGCCAAGGTCACTAGGTTCAAAGGTCTTGATTTCAAAGGCTGCAAACTGTGACCATATGCCTTTGACACAAAGGTCTGGTCCAGCCATTGCTTGTGAGCTTGGAATTTCTGAGTATAGCAAAAGAATTTCAACCATCTGACTGGTAAAAGACACAGTTTGCTAGCACTTTATTTTGATTTTGGTTTAGATTGCTATTTCATTTTATATTTTATTTTATTTTTGAGATAGGGTCTCATAGCCTGGTCTGACCTTGAACTCCTGAACCTCCTGCCTGTACCTACCAAGTGCTAGGATTGTAGGACTTTAACACCACAAGGGATCAAGGCCAGAAGTTTGCATAAGCTAGGAATGGACTTTACTAACTGAAAACTCCCTGTGTCACCTAGAAGAACACAAAACAAATTGAAAGTACTTGGCAATGTGATTCTTAAAAAATTTAAAAAAAATAAAATAAAATGCCGGGCAGCAGTGGTAGTGCACGCCTTTAATCCCAGCACTCAGGAGGCAGAGCCAGGTGGATCTCCGTGAGTTCAAGGTCAGCCTGGGCTACCACTTGAGTTCCAGGAAAGGCGCAAAGCTACACAGGAAACTATGTCTCGAAAAACCAAAAAAAAAAAAAAAAAAAAAAAAAAGATGGGCCAGAACATAAATTGGGCTAGCAAGCACACCAGGGCAGAAAGTATGCTTGGTTTTTATTCTAACATAGGTGCTGAATGAAGGAAAGGATGTGAAGACTAAAGTTATGTCTTAAGTTTTTATTACTGTGCTTAAGAGACTGATAAAACACAAATGCCCCACTTGTCCAAGGGCAGATAACTTCCTGAAATGCTGGGAGCTGTTGCTCATGTAACATAACAAGCCATGTGTTTTCACTTTTGTAAACAAGGTTGGCTGCCCCAACTGCACAAGATGTACTTGATTACAAGTAGGCAGTAGGTATGTAGGCAGGATGTATGCTTGCCCCCAGTTAGATGAAGGCAGGAAGTGAGTAAGTAGCCTTGCGGGTTTTGCCTTTATAAGCCATGGACTAACATAACTCAAAGCCATTCTCTGGGAATCCCAGGTATGGACCTGGTCAGTGACCATCGTCCTGGCCAATATTTAATAAAGCTTACTTTAAATTTGGCTCAAAATTTGTGGTAGTGGTCTTATTCTTGCCTGGTGGGATTAACAAGGGGAAGGAATTGGCCTCTTCAGACAATCAAGTTCTGGAAATGAAAGGGGATGCTTCAGGTAATACAATAGTTTTACCAGGTGAGGAAGATGAAAAGATTGCATGAAAGATTTACAAGGAAAAGGGAATGTGTGGGTTAGTCAGTGACTCTATTGACAGAAAACAAAACAACCCATTTCTCTCAGACTGAACTGAAAATAGAGATTTAGAAGGAACCACTGCAGACCCCACTCCCCCAATATCCATGGCTTCACTATTAATTGTTTCAGTTACTATGCTGTCAACCATGATCTAGAGTCTAGATTACTCATGATCTAAACACAGCCTACACTCAGTGGTTCTCAGCCTGTGGGTCTCAACTCCTTTGGGGGTTGTCTTAGTTAGGGGTTCTAGTGCTGTAAAGTGACACCATGGCCATGGCAATTCTTATAAAGGAAAACATTTAATTGGGGCTGCCTTACATTTTCAGAGGTTTAGTCCATTATCATCCCAGTGGGACATGGCAGCATGAAGGCAGACATGGTTCTAGAGAAGGAGTTGAGAGTTCTACATCTTGATCCACAGGCAGCAGAAGGAGAGACTATGTACTGGGCATAGCTTAAGCATATATGATATTTCAAAGCCTGCCTCCACAGTGACACACTTCCTCCAACAAGGCCATACCTCCTAACAGTGTCACTTTTTATGGGCCAAGCATTCAAACATATGAATAGGTGTGGAAGACATACCTATTCAAACCACTGCAGGGGTCAAAGCATCTTTTTTCAGGAGTCAGCTAAGACCATCGGAAAACACAGATATTTACATTACAATTCATAACAGTAGAAAAATTACAGTTATGAACTAGCAAAAAAGTTTATGGTTTGGAGTCACCACAACATGAAGGAACTGTATTCAAGATTCACAAGACTAGGAAGGTTGAGAACCACTGCTCTAGGATATTAAATAGGAAATTCCAGAAATAAACAATTTGCACATTTTGAATTTGCTACACTGAAGTCTGGCACTAATCTACTCTGTCTTTTCCAGGATGTGCATCTTCCCTTGTCCAGCATATTTAAGTCATGTGCAGCACCTGCTCTTAGGTATCTTGACTGTGATGTATTATGGTATTCAGTTCAAGTAACCAACAATTTCAAAATGGTCCCAAAGTACAAGAGTTTCAATGCTGGCAATTTTAGTACAGTGTACTAGTGTGGTTATGCTATTTTATTAGTAATTGTTGTTTGTTAAACTCCTAGTTTACCCAATTTAGAAGTTGAATGTTGTCAAGCACAGGATAAAATGATACAGGATTTGGCTCCCTCCAGGGTTCTAAGCATCCACTGAAGGTCTTAGCATATACTCTCAACAGATAACACAGCATCATTCTACTCCATGTCTAAAGTCTGCAAGCCAGAGTGTTAGTAGGGAAGAGAGACAAGAAGAGACAAAGGAGAGAAGAGAGAAAGGAAACAGCCTCACTGGAAACCTAGGTTACACAAAGCTTGGAGGAGAGCAAGTCCATTTAAGTGCTCCATCAGAGCAGGGCAGGGGCAACGGTCACTTCCAAGTGGTTAAAGAAAGTGCCACCACTGCCCAGCAGGGCTGTGGTTTTTATGTCAATAACAGATTCATATAAAATATTACAAAAAAAGAATTCGGTCGGGCAGTGGTGGCACATGCCTTTAACCCCAGCACTCAGGAGGCAGAACCTGGTGGATCTCTGTGAATTCGAGGCTAGCCTGGTCTACAGAGCGAGTTCCAGGACAGGCACCAAAACAACACAGAGAAACCCTCGAAAAACCAAACAAACAAACAAACAAAAACCACAGCCCTTGTCTTAAAAGAGATAAAGCATAATTTATTCTGGAGCAATTTGGAGTGACCATGCCCATGAATACAGATTTACTTCACTCCCAAACTCCATGTTTCAACATGGAAGCAGTTTCAAAGTTTTACAGAACAAAAAAGTCATAACTCAAGAGCAGTTTAAAATGCATTGTTAGGTGCAGCAGAGAGCTCATTACAGCAAGATGTGAGAAGCTTTTCTGTAGGTCCAAGATGCTATCTGATGACAGCCTCAGCTGTCAGGTTGGTGGAAGCTATTGGTCTGCTAAGTTAATAGATTTCAACACTTTTCACCTACTATCAACAGATGTGAGTTCTGACACAGAGGTGGGCAAGGGGTAGCTATTCAGGGTGCTAAAGTTAGCTCAAGATAAGGCAGCCTCTGGACCTGTAGCATCCCAACCTCTTCATATCACTGTAGCTTTAATCAGTCAGTCGTTGCAGACCCCTGCTTCTTTCCAGGAATTCTTGTTCACACTGTGTTGGTAATAGATCAGAGGAACATGTATCACAGCGTTTTCAACTAATCTGAAGGAGTGCTGGGCATGGGACAATGGAGCTGTAATGCTGGCACTCTAGGAGGCCAAAGCATGAGAGTCTCAAGTTTCAGGCCAGCCTGGACTGTGAGACAAAGACTGAGTTTCAAACAATATAAAATAGAGCACTTCAGGGAGAAAGTATTTCTACATAAATAAAATAACACAATCTTTGGACAGCAAGATGGCCCAGTGACTAAAGGTGTTTACTGTCAAGTCTGATGACCTGAGTTTGATCATCAGGACACTAGTGGTAAAAGGAGAAAAACCAAGTCTCACAAATTGTCCTTTGACTTCCACATGAACATTATGACATGTGTGCACATGCACACATACACACATGTACACACACACACACACACACACACACACAAATAATACAATAAAAGAAATGAACCTCTTATAAAAAGTTAATTTCTTCTAAAAAAAAAAAAAACCTCATTTACTCATTATATCTTTGACAAGTTCACTACTGATCACAAACTTGTTCAGCTTGAAGATTTACAACCTTCCAGCCATACTTCCTAGAACACATAGCCAATATCCTAAGCCAGAAGAAAGAGCAGTTGGCAGAAGAGAAGCCCTGAGTGATCCCCAAGATCCCCAAGCTCAGTAAACAGCAATGCCCAGAGGCAGCACACTTCAGAGAAGGCTGACTACAGATCCCCAGGTCTGCATTTCTGCTTGCATTTGCTGCCAACAGCTGCCTGAGCTTTGGCAGGCTTTTGGCCCCTCTCAGCTTCTATTTCTTCATGCAGAAAATTAGGACATAAAAACAGAACTCCTAGGTTTACATCACCATAATTTTATTCTAGCTTAATAGCACCATTGTCATTCAGAGCAATCTTAGTGAATTCTATTCTCGTATATGCTTTTGAAAGCTCAGAAAATCTTTATCTTCAACATTACTGATAGCTTTATGTCCTGGGTCACTTATTCCCTTGCAAATAGGTCTGCAGCCCTAAATGGTTTAGTTTGTTCTTCAAACAAAAGGGATTTAAATATAATATTTCAAGACTTGTCTGTTGATGTAGTAGCACTGAAGAAAAAATCTGATCAAAATGAAAACAAGCCATGTTGCAGAAGAGAGTTGTTGAGGCAGCCAGGTGGAGGGAGAGTGGAGTGAGGGAGGGAAAACAGAGGGAGGATGAGTGGGGATCTTTTGAAATGGAGATACATGGATTCTGTGCATCTACTTTCCACATAAAATACCATAGAAATAATACATAACAAATGAGGAAATCAGTACTCTAGCACCACAAAAATCTAAAGAAAGAAGAATGTTCTATTAGAATAAATACTTAATAGCAAAGGAAATAACAGCATTTCCCCTAGCTCCACCCCCCACACCTTTTTCATTTGGTATTTTGTGTTGAGGTATTGCTCTGTGACATCAGCTGTCTGCAAAATAGAAATCCTCTTGCCTCTGCCTCCCAAGTAGTAGAATGTGTGGTATGTATACTTCTGTGACAGTTTTGTGCAGTGCTGAGGCTTAAACCCAGGGCTTCACATGTGTTACACAAGCTATTCTACCAAATGAGCCACATTCCCAGTCCTGTCATATAATTTTTAACTATACAATGTGTTTTATAAAATAGATTTCCAGGATTAACTTGTCCTTGCCCACTGCTCACCAGGCAATGACAGTAGTTTAGACACCACCAACAAATACAGGACAGGTAGATGGCCTTTAGTCCCCAAGTTGCTATAGCCAGAAAACTTGGCTAGATCTATACTCTGTGAAAACTTCAGTGGTCCCTGACCCACAGAGAACATGTTCTCAAAGGTGCTATAGAGTCAGGTGTGTTTATAAATACTTCTAGTCCCAGCACTTGGAAAATGGAAATAGAAGGTCATCCCTGGCTTCTTAATGATTTGGAAGCCACCCAAGACACACAAAATTCTGGATCAAAACAAAACAAAAACCAAGAGTGATATAGACACATTTATCCACAGGTTGGTTTCAGGGAACCAAAAGGGTTAGGATGAAAATTCTGAAATGTCTCAGTGGGTACTGTGACATTCACATTTGGTAGATAATCATTCTACATGGTAAGATTTTAAGATTCACCAGGAAGGTAATCTTCAAAGGGACAAAAAGAATGGAGACAAATATGAGAAGTAATGGCAATAGCTAAGCTCTCATTTTGAATGGTATCCAAATAACATAGACTAGAATTCTGCTTGTACAGCTTGGAGACAAACTAGAGACCTGCTGTTGTGGCTTCCTGGTATCCTGTCAAGGAGCACATCACACTCAAAGTGAGAATGCCTCTTGGTTCTTCCTGCCATGTGAGCTGTAACTCACAGTTTTAAATGCACCCTAGGCACATTTACAGTCTATCCACGGAAGAAATCCTTCCAGAAGGTAATCTTGTCTTAGTCTGTGTTCTATTGCTATGATAATGGCAAGTCTTCCAAAGGAAAGCATTTAATTGGGGCTGGCTTGCAGTTCAGAGGTTTAGTCCATTGTCATCAATGACAGGAGGCATGAGAGCATGCAGGCAGACATGGTACTGAAATAGTAGCTGAGAGTTCTACGTTTGGATCAGCAGGCAGCAGGAAGATTGAGACACTGGGCCTGACTTGAGCTTTTGAAACTCAAAGCCCACCCCCAGTGAGACACTTCCTCCAACAAAGGCCACACATACTGCAACAAGGCCACATCTCCTAATCTCTCTCAAGTAGTGCCACTGCCTGATGACTAAGCATTCAAATCTATGACCCTGGAGGTGGCAGTTCTTATTCAAACCACCACATTCCATTCCCTGTCTCCATAGGCTTATATCCATATCATAACAGAAAATGTATTCAGCTGAACTTCAAAAGTCCCGAAAAATTACAACAGTCTCAACACTATTTAAAAGTTCTAAAGTCCAAAGTTCAAAGTCTTTTCTAAGACTCATGGCAATCTCTTAACTGTAACCACCTGTAAAATCAAAATGAAAAAGTAGATCACATACTTCCAACATATAATGACACAGGATATACATTACCATTCCAAAGTTGGGGGTTGGGGAAGCATAGTGAGAAAATACTGGACCAAAGCAAGACAAAAACCAGCTGAGCAAAACCCAAACTCTGCATCTCTGTGTCTGATGCCAAAGCACTCTTCAGATCTCCAACTCCTTTCCATTTTGTTGACTGCAGCACACGTCTTTCTCTTAGGCTGGTTCCACTTCTTGTTAGCAGCTTTCCTCAACAGGCATCTCACCACTATGGCATCTCCAACATCTTGGGGTCTCCAACACAGTCCAGGCTTCACATTCACAGCATCAAACAATGGCCTCTCTGGGCCTCCATGCAAGGACATTCTGCAACACATCTGGCCTCAGCAGCTTTCCTTAGTGTTGCAGGGAGATTTTACATCCCCTTTCTTGTATCCTTGACTGTAAAGCCAGAACCACAAGGCCAAAGTGAACAAGTTCTTCTGCTTGCTGGGACTGGAACCTGGCTCTCTCATTCAAATACATTTTCTCCATCTTATTTTCTGTTTTCCATGGTTTCTTTCACTGCTTAAGCTTTTCTTTAATTCTGTTTCGCAAGTTGGAAGCTTAGCAGGATGAGGTCTTATTCTGAGATTACTACTTCCCTTATTCCATTTAGTATCAGGCTTTTCTTTCAACTTCTTATCACTTTGAGCACTGAATTAGCTCCATTACACTTCCTGTAGTTCCTTTTTTCTTCAAACTGTACATTTTGTCTTTTTCCTTGCTCAGCTTGGTCCTTTTCATTACAGACTTGCATAAGAGTGGCCAGAAATAACTCCACAACATAGTCAATACTAGGCTGTCCTGAAATCACCTCTATCAATGCCATAAATTCAAAACTCTTCAATCTAACTTCAGGCATATTTTTTTTGTACAAGGACAAAAAGCAACCACGTTCTTTATCAAAACACCACAAGAATGGTCTTTAGACCACTTATTAATATTTTTCCCATGTGAAACTTCTTGATCTGTACCCTTACAGTTCAAATTGCCTTCAGCACTCTTCTATGCTCCTACTGCTGTGGCCCATTAAGCCCCACTTAAAGTGTTCAACCGTTTTCCTAGTCCAAGGTACAAATTTCACATTCCACCAACAAGCAGCATGACCATTGTTAGCACTGGGGCATATCTGGCCTACCCCTTGATGCATTATCCCTGAGTGCATGTGTTTGCCAGTATGCAGGCCATACTTTGGCCTCTTCAGTGTCCTGACAGCATCATGTGCTCATTGCTACATGGTCTTTGTGCACATGTACTACATCCCCTCATAAAAGGTGGGGCCCCACCCACCTTCCCTCTCTTCCTCTCTTTCTGCTGCTTCTCATCTCCAGAGGCTCTCTCTGTGCACCCTTTCTCTCTACCCTCTCTCCCTTCTCCCACCTTAATACATCTCCACATGAGCCCTGTCACAAGGTGTGTCTGTTGGCCCCACCATGCCATTTTTAAATTATTATAACATTGGTGCCATGCTCAGCGGGCCCTTTAGGCACTCCCTCCTACACCCTGGCAATCTGAGGCACACCAGGATCCTGGAACTGCAAAACCATCTCTTTTACAACTAACAGATCACTGGACCCTTTCATCCAACACAAGCATGATCCACAAGTCCCATTTCTCTACCTCTGGTCATTTCCCACTAGTGAGGATTTATCTTTCAACTGTGGTTTCTCACCTCTTGGACCTACCTGCAAGCTCTGTCTAGTACCAGACAACCCACATGTCTCTTAGGCTCAAAGCCCTGACCCCTGCTCTGTGTTTGATAAATTACTGAGTAATCTGTGTCTCTTCAAATCAATCCTTGATTAATTTCTGGGACGTCAGAAATTCTAAGCCATTGGATCTTAATTCTCTACCTCACTCATGGGAAAACACATCTATCACCATATTTCCAACCTCCTCAAACCTCAGACCTTTATACCTAACACCCAACTTAAGGGTTTAACTTATCTGTTTTTGTAGTCAGACTTGGTCTCAATACTCATTAGCTATTAATTCAAATGGCTGCTTACCAGCACCCCATATCCTGATATTTCACAGGACCTTTGCAACTTCTGCCAGCAATCCAATGGATGGAAAGGTACCCTATTTTCAAGCTTTCTCTTTTCTTCTAAGATAAGATCTCTAATCCCTCCCTCTGTTCTTTCTTCTTTATAAACACTGTTAAGCTGCACTTCCCCTTTCATTCCAGTGTTGGTTTCTGCAGCAGCAGCCTGTCTCTGCCACCAAAGCAGTCACCTGTCACCAGATACCTTTGGACTGCCAGCTATGTGACATGTGCTTGCCAGGTAGAGCTTGTTCTCTTTGCTTCATCTCTTGCCTCTTATTCCTCTCCTTGTCTCTAGTTTCCACTCTTGCCTCATCTTTTCTCTCTTGCTTCTCTTCCCTCTCATCTGCATGCCTCTCTCAAGTCCCCAATCCAATGCAGTCTTTCACTCCTTTGCTCTCTCCCTGCTGATAAACCTCTTGCACTAGCTCTGTTGCATGTGGCATGTTTGCTTAGTGGCAGACCTTGGCAGGGCCGGACAAAAGATACCCACTTCACACTGGGACCCTACCTGTCTGTTCCACCTGCAACAGATCCACTCTCTTCCACCTGCAGCAACTCTGCTTTCTTGCTTACTGATGGCTTTGGCTTCTATTCAATACCAACAACTGGGCCTAGGAGAGGCCACCCAACTCTGATCATTCCCTTGGATGTGAGTCTGACCTTAGTATTCCTTGGATCAGACAATTAGGGAACCAAGAAAGAATTATCCACTTTTTCTTTCTCTTTGTTCCAAGTCCTGCTTGTGTCTGTCTGTTCTCTCTCTCTAAATGTCCTGTCTAGGTCTGCTGCAATGTGGGAATCAAAGATGGAGAAGCCAGCTTCATTCATCTCACTCAGCACATACCAGTTTTCCTTTTTTTTTTTTTTAAAAAAAAAAGTATATTCAACTCCTGTTTATGTATATGTACACATATATGACTTGGATTTAGCTCTATATGCGTGATTGTAAGCTAGCTTTAATTCTGTGTGTATGCATGTGTAACTTGTATTCAACTGTGTGTATATGTGCCTATAACTGTTGTTTAAAAAAACGTATTTTAAATGGCAACCACATGGCTCTCCTCCATCTTGGCTGGTGACCTCACCATGATGTAGGCAGCAATGTGGCTAAGAGTTATCTTTTACTAAGGTCAAGAAGTGTAGCGGTAACGCCCACATTACCGATACCCGTTCACCATGTCCGAACGAAGGGCTGCGGATTAAAAATAGAGACAAGAGACAGCGAGTCATTCGCCACGACTGAATGCCGAATGCCCTTTATTGAAAGAGGGAAGAAACCTTAAATACAGGCTTACAACACAAATGGAGGATCCCTGGAGGGCAAAAGTCTACAATGGTCTACATTCTAAACCCAAAGTTCTACATTCTTGCATCTAAGTTGTTTACACCAAATACAGGATGCATCTAAGTTGTTTACACCAAACACAGAATGTAGGAACAAAGAACCTCCGGTAAGCTCTCTGGTGATCCTTAGGTGAGAAGGAGACCGGCAGGGAATCTGAATAGGGAGGACATCTGGTAAAGGTCAGCAAGCAAGGCGGCAGCCACTCACAGTCGGAGGCCAGAGCCCAAGGTGCCCACAAAGGAGTACATTTCTTAGTCCTAATGAGCCTAATGAGCTCACTATTAATTTTATCTCATTCTAGACTAGAGAAGTGACAACTCTCAAATGTTTTGAATTAGTACAGATTTTGATTAGTAACAAAAATATACAGTTAGATTTATTACAATATACTGTACATAGGATTCAACTCTTGTTTAGAATATACTCTATAATGGTAATAAAAAATTTAAGGTTATGAAGGTCAATTCAGATTAACAACAGCTAACTTAGAGATTTATACCTAAGTACTTATGTCTTTACCAAGTGTTTAACATCAAGCTTCTAGAGTACTTAAATAAAAGACAACATATGTTTGATAAATAAGGCATTTGATAAATAAGATATATATTCTATAATGAAATGCCTGGTCCCCCAAGAGGGTCCTTTCCTAGAGTTGGGCATTTGGACAGAGGTCCTCATGGCTTGTCAAGGGCAATACTGGCCTCTGTCCTCCCTCAGTCCCTACTCATGGGCTACACCCCAACTCATCCCTCTCTCCTGTTCCCAGTTCACCCTGGGATCTTTCCCTTATCACTTTTCCTTGCCTTCTCAGGAAACAGCCTTAACAGCAGACTGTTAGGGAAGACAAGTAAATAGTCAGTCATCCTTCTAAATGATCAAGTTGTTTAATTGTAGTTATGCTAAGTACTGACATAATCAATTACAGGGATGAACCTTACTTAGTCTGCTGTATATGTTTTCAAAGTTAAGCTTAAAACAAGTAACTAGAAACAAAGTTTGTCTATTCAGATATACCTAATAGACATATGGTCCTAAAATGCTCATAGATCTGCAGAATATGGCATTTAAAATGTTTAATTAAAAAGTTTTTTGTGATAGAGAGACATGCCCCCTCCTGGCAGCACCCCTATTTCCTCCAAAGAAGATGGGTGGGCAAAGAAGAACCTTCATCCAGAACTTGCTTCAAATGTGGCAATGCCAAACACTGAGCAAAAACTATCTTTCACCTCAACTGCTCCCAAGACCCTCTCCAAACTGTGGACAACAGGACACTGGGGAATTGACTGCCTCGAGTTTTCAACAAGCCCACCCACCCCAAGTTCCTACTCCACAACTGTCAGGTTTTCTGGAGCCTGCCAGACCTTGCAGCCAAACTCTGAGATCTCTGCCCTCAATGATCATGGAGGACCCTGGGGTGGCCGTCTAGGTAGACAGCAGGTAAGTCTCTGTCATTTTTAATTGCTAACTCAGGTGAAATTTGTCCTTCTCAGAACTCTAATGCTGTTTGAAGACTAGCCTAGTAGTAGCTTTGTCAGTTTAGTAGCAGCAATCAAGGCTTCAACTGACTTCTTAGCTCTCTGTATGAAATTCAGGTCACAGGCCTCCCTCTCATAGAGCTAATACTAAGTCTAGACACAGTTCACCTTGCCACCAGATTCAAAAAAGGAAAAAAACTCACAAAACGGATTTCAACATTAACAGATAGAATTCTGATAAGTTATTAACCTACCTCTGGTAGAGTACTAAACACTACACTACCTCTATATGACAATAGCCACAAGCTCATGATTTTAAATTCCCTTTAGTTGTTTTCTAACTATAGGCCTAAAAGGTGCTTTTCATTATGCTAAAAACATCTGTCCCAGTTTTCCAGGAAAAGGAGTGTTAATGCTTTCAACAATAATCATTTCTGAGTCTCCTATGACCCAAAGGCATAAGTATGCTGCCTTTTCTACAATATGGATTTTAGTACAGATTATAAACAGTGGGAATGCTAATGTGTCTAAAACTTGTCTTGTCACAAACTCAAAGAATTCTTGTAAGCTCCAGGGAGTCAACTTGGGTCAACCTCAAACAGGTCAGATGCAACACTCAATTAAGTACTGTCAATCAACAGCCCTACCTTTTCTTAACCTTGGGACTCTCCTCCGTCAACTACCAAGATCTAAGGAAAAATTTTTCCCTAAATATAACTTTATCTTCTGCTTGACAGCATCTTGCCATGTCCAAGCAACAAAGTCCAGACAACAGTGAAACAACCAGCTACCCCAAGACATAACTAGTACCCCAGATTTCTCAGGTTCTCCAAAGGTGACTGACATCCCCCAAGACAACAGAAAGCAGTCTTGAGAACTCAGCATCCTCATTACACCTCACCTGCCAACCCCAACTTCTCACCTTTTTATTACAAATGAAAGGGAGGAATGTTAGCATTCAGGCATACCTGGCCTGCCCCTTGGGAACCTGGCAGAATGTATCATCCCTGCATGCATGCATTTGCCAGTATGCAGGCAGTACTTGGCCTGCTCAGCGTACTGACATCAGGCACTCATTGCTACACAATCATTGCTACTTGGTCTCTATGCACATGCTCTACATTCCTTCATAAAAGGCGGGACCTCACCCACTTTCCCTCTCTTCCTTTCTTCCTGATACTTCTTGTCTTCTGAGGCTGCTGCCTCTGCACCCTTTTCTCTTCTCCATCTCTGCTTCCCTCTTTAATAAACCTCCACATGAGCCTGTCAAATGGTGTGTTTATCTGCTCTGCCACACCATTTTTAAATTCTTATAACAAACCAGGCCTGTCACAATACTCTACTATTTGGTACCAGCTTGTTTGGATATCTATTACTGAGATAAAACACCATGAACAAAAAGCAAGATGAGGAAGAAAAGGTTTATTTGGTGCTGTATGTCAAATTGCTCTGATTGGTCAAAAAATAAAACACTGATTGGCCAGTAGGCGGGACTAACAGAGAGGAGAAAAGAAAGAACAGGAAGGTGGAAGGAATCACTGCCAGTGGCCACTATGACAAGCAGTGTGTGAAGATGCCGGTAAGCCACAAGCCACGTGGCAAGGTATAGATGTATAGAAATGGATTAATTTAAGCTATAAGAACAGTTAGCAAGAAGCCTGCCACGGCTATACAGTTTGTAAGCAATATAAGTCTCTGTGTTTACTTGGTTGGGTCTGAGCGGCTGTGGGACTGGTGGGTGACAAAGATTTGTCCTGACTGTGGGCAAGGCAGGATAACTCAGAGCTACAATTTGGCTTACACTTCCATATCATTGTTTACCCTCAAAGTAAGTTAAAACAGGAACTCAAACAGCAGGAACCTAGAGGCAGGAGCTGATGAATAGCCCACAAAGAGGTACTAATTCTTGGCTTGCTCAGCCTGCTTCTTTATAGAACCCAGGACCACCAGCTCAATGGTGGCTCCACCCAAAATGATCTAGACCCTCCCCTATCAATCACTAATTAAGAAAATGTCCTATAGATGGATCTTATGAAAGCATTTTTTCCATTGAATTTCCCTCCTTTCAGATAACTCTAGTTTGGGTCAAGCTGACATAGTACTAGCAGCACAACCCTGGGGTGGGCCAAGTACAATAGAAGCAGAGGTATGCCAATGTTCTAACACACAACTCCTGTGAAAAGACAGGGCTTGAGAAACCCAGGTTAGACTGTGTGCTGGTTAGCTTAGTCAACACTAACTAGAGACACCTATGAAAATAAACCTCTATAAATGGACTGCCTCCATCAGATTGCTTGTGGGCATGTCTGGGGAGATTTTCTTGGTTGATTTTCGGTGGGAGGGCCTATCCCACCATAGGAAGTAGCGCCTCTGGGCAGGTGGTCCTGGTTTGCATTAAGAAAGCAAACTGAGCTGGGTGGTGGTGGTGCACACCTTTAATCCTAGCACTCAGGAAGCAGAGGCAGGCAGCTTTCTGAGTAGACCAGCATGGACTACAGAGCAATTCCAGCAGAGAAAAAAAAGCAAACTGAACAATCCATAGGAAGCAAGCCAGTAAGCAGCTTTCATTCATGGCTTCTGCTTCAGTTCTTGCCTCCAGGTTCCTGCCTTGAGTTCCTGCTCTGTCTTCCCTCAGTGTTGGACTATGATGTAAAAGTATAAGCCAAATAAACCCTATCCTCCCCAAGATGCTTTTTGTCAGTGGTTTTTGTAAGGATTCTATATATGCGTGGCTTGGGGTCTCATCTGGCACCTTATTACGTCATCAGCAGGCGACTGCATCCTGGCCTAAAAGCCGGACGTGCACCCCCATGCTCTCTCTCTGCTCCAGGTCTCTCTCTGTCTCTGTCTCTCTGCCTCTGTCTGTCTCTGTCTCTCTGTCTCTCTGCACCCCTCTCTTTCTGTTTCCTCTCTGCCAGGCCTGGGTTCTCCTGTCCTATTCCCTCTTCTCTCTAACAAAGTCCATTCTAACTCTGGTAGCCATGGCTCATGACTCTTCTGCCGCCAACCAGGGTAGCTGATCTAGAGCCAGCCAAACCAGCGCCATATACCCTTTCAGTTTTATCACTCCAACCAAACTAGGCTAGTGTCCAAATAAATATTTCCCCCAAATTACCCAAGAAGCAGACATTCATCTCCTAAATCACTGGAAAAAAAAATATGAAAAGGAATTGTGGCAAATTTGAGGTTAAAAACTAAAGGAAGTAAGTCCGGTAATTTTGTTAGAGAACTAATATTTATTTTTCCAAGACTCAAGCAAGTACAGGCTAAGTATTTTCTCTGATTCCATGTGTATTTGACTCCAATTTCACCCCAGCCTGGTCACTTTTGGTTGTTCTTCACTGTTGTCAATGTTTGAGACTATGTCTCACTCATCATTTAGCCTAAGATGGCCTAGAACTCTCAATTCTCAGTCCCCAACCTCCTCAGCACTGGAATTAAAGGCTTGGTGACACCACAACCAGCTAAATAAAATGTTTGTGTATTATTTATTCCCAGTTAATATAGAAGGAAAAAAAATCAAGTTTCAAATATGTCATGGGAAGTGGCCTAACAAATTAAAGTGTAGTAACTAAATGACTGCAGATTGAAACAATGCCTTTGTTTTCCATTTGCCTCTGTCAGTAATTTGGAGGCATTTTAGGAAGAGGGCAGGGCCTACCTCCCACTCCTACACTGCTTTCTGTATAACATCTTTCCTTTGTCTGCTTAGTACAATGGCAGAAATCCCACCGATGTTGATTAATCTGTGGTATTGAAATATTACCCTCACCTAGTTAGTATTTACTGATACAGGCTTTTCTACACTGAGGAATATGATGCAAAACAGATGAAGGTGGCCCTTGGCTCATGGAATCTATGTTTAAATGGAAAGTAAGAAAACAAATTTATCAAAAATAATCTAAGCATGGATTTTTACTGTGAATCTTTCTTTAGAAAAAACAGAAAGAGTGATGTGATAAAAATGAGGCCGTGTGGGTGGGAAGAGGCCACAGAAGGCCGGGAGGTAGCAAGGCCCCTCTCAGAGTCTATACAAGCTGATCTCTTCATGAAAAGAAGGAACCAGGTCACAGCAAATGAAAATGAGTTTGAAGTGTTTATGAAAAGGCAAGGTGTGTCTGTACCCTTCAGTAAGGAGGGAAATAACAGGGCATGGAGCTGGAGGCTGGGTCAGATCACAGGAGGCCACAGAGGCCATGACAAGTTTGGGATTTATTCTAACTACAGTGGAAAATATTGAGCAATTTATGCAAATGACTACCATAAGAATTTTGTTTAAACAGAGAGATATCTCAGATAGGTGACAAACTATTGCCAGTTAGAAATAGAAATAACAATTCTGTAGCTGAGTAGAAAGACATAATTTTTGATGATGGGTGTCGGCAGTACTGAGAAAGCCTAATTGGGACAGTGGAGTGTAGAGGCAGTGAGTGCTACACGGTATCATAGGCCAGCAAGGAGACAATGGGTCCCCCTGTGAAAGAGGCAGAAATACATTGCCGATTCACCCACCTGGCAAGAAGATCTGGGCCAGCAGCAATTGCTGCACCAAGACAAAAACTTCCCATTAAAGGGCATTTGTGATTCCCTGAAGGATGCCATTGTCTAGCTTCCTTTTTCATTTCTCATCCTAGCCCAAATCTCCTACACACAGTAGAGGTAGAAGACAACTGAAAATAAAGAAGATGCTGATGCAAAAAGCAGGGGAAATATATATTTAACCATTCTGAAAATCTCTGAAGAAATCTGACTCTTTCTGCACTTCTTTGGATTTTAAAAATAAATGTGAAGGTCTGTGAACTGGAAAGGAGTCAAAGGCCAGCATGGTGGTTGTGGTGGTTTCAATAAGTACGGCCTCCATAGACTCATGTGTTTGAATGCTTGACCCATAGGGAGTGGCACTATTATGAGGTGTGGCCTTGTTGGAGTAGGTGTGGCCTTCTTGGAAGAAATGTGTCACTGTGGAGGCAGGCCTTGAGGTCTTATCTATGCTCAAGCCACATCTAGTGTGAGTTCTTTCAGCTGCCTGTGGATAAAGATGTAGAACTCTCAGCACCTTATGTGTGCCTGCATGCTGCCATCTCCTATCATGATGGTAATGGACTAAACTTCTGAAACTATAAGGCAGGCCCAATTAAATGGTTTTCCTTTGTAAGAGCTGTGATGGTCATGGTGTATCTTCACAGCAATAGAGCACTAATTAAGACAGCAGTGCACTAGTGTAAGAAAGGTATTGTTGTTTATTGTTGCTTTTCTTTTTCCCTATCGACAGATCTTTGGCTTTGTTGTTGTTGTTGTTTTTATCAAGGTAGTCAGCTTAACAAGGGTTCATATTTCCTGAACCTTCTCTTCCCCTTTGTGCTGAGAAGTTACCTGTGGCAGAAGCTGGGCTCTCACCAATAGGATGACACAGGACCGCCACCTGCATCAAGGATAGAAGCTGTCATCTATCTTGGCTCCAGTGTGCTTGCTAGCCCTGTTTGTGTTCTGGCACATCCTTATTACAAAAAGGATCGCCTTGCCAAGCTGCTTTTGCTTTGTTCCTATGTTCCTTTGTGCAGCACTGAAATCGTTCTTTGTTTTTAACAATTTGAGGGTTCATCTCAAACCCATTTGGGAGAGTACTCAAAACCCCTCCCATGAGAAAAACACATCCCTGTGGTGTGTTGCTGTAGCTACATGGGTCTCAGGTGAACAATACTTTTTTGGATGGGTAATGACTCCAAGATAGAAAGTTTCTAGGAAATGTGGATAATGAGCCCAGCTAAGTACCATGCAGCCAGGGAAACTGCAAGGAGCAAGGTGGAAGTTCCTTGGTGGTCAGGGTTTTTTGGAGGTTGTTTGAGAGTGAATGAGTGAAGGCTTGTATGTACCTCTTAGGGACTCTCAAATTAGACATAAGAAATCTCCTCTGGAGTGGAGAATTGAGTGCTAGGACCAAAAGAGGAAACAATTAGGCCAAATAAGCTCAAACTAAATAAATAAGTAAAGAAATAAACAAATAAACAAGTAAATAAATAAATGTGTAAATAGATAAATAAATAAGTAAATGTTCCAAATAAATAAATAGATAGATAAATAGATAAGTAAATAAATAAATAAATAAAAGTAGGTTACTCTAGGTGGAAATTTTGGCTTTGGCTGTCCCAGAGGCTCCTCCACCCCATTCAACATACCCCCATGACTAGACTAAAGAAGGATGAACAATGTGGACAAGACCTCCCAAAATCCAGTTTAATTCCCTATCTCCCAAACCCTCTCTGGGCATGAATTCTTTCTTCTTTCTTCTCAACCATGTTTCCACAGAGAACCTTGGGAGACCTTGGATCAGGTTTCCAGAAAAGGAGGAAAATAATGTGCTGAGAGCTGATATTGCCTTAGACCATGTGGCCCCAAGCAGCTGCTTTTCTGAGTACATTGCTACACAAGGCTACTCTGGTTTTTAAACAGGATTGACTATTTCAAGGAGTTGGTTTCTCAGAAACTCCAGCCGACACAGAGGAGCATAGATCCATCTGCTCACAGCCCACAGCACACTTGAATGAGGCAAAGTGTTGCTAAGGTCAACCCCTGCCCCAGTTTCTCTGTGTAACAAAGCAACAACCCCATCTACTGGCAGTGGGCATACCTCCTCATTCCTGCTTCCTTCAGGGGTTCCTTTCCTAGGGACACTTTGTGTCTTCTCTATAAACTGAGGGGAGATCAAAGATTCACATGATATCACTTGGTGTTCACTGTTACAGTTTGTGTGGTAGGATATATGGACTCATCTCTCTTAAACTGGGACTATGGACTTGCTTCCTGTTTCTTTCCTTTTCTACCTCAGAGCTATATGTCTAGGCTACACTTACTGTTTCCTATATTTATGCTAACATTTTTATGATATTTCTCTTATATCAGATGTCTTTTTTAAAAAACAGTGTGTGTGTGTGTGTGTGTGTGTGTGTGTGTGTGTGTGTGTGTGCGTGCGTGCGCGCGCGCATATCACATGCATGTGGAATCCCAAAAATGTCAGAAGTTCCCTGAACTGGAGTTATAGATAGTTGTGAGTCACCCTATGAAACTACACCAGAGTCCTCTTCAAGAGCAGTAAGTTCTCTGGACCACTGAACCATTTCAAATGCCCCGTGAGTATCTTTTTAAAGGAAAGAGGATGACTTCACATTTAATCTGTGAGATGCATGAATCCCACAAGGACTTGTGCCCTTATGGAAGATGGGCTCATTTTATCATGGGGCTGAGCTCACCACCAGCAAAAGGAAAAGAGAATTTCAGTTGTGTGGGCACTATGCTAGAGATGCAGAATGTACTGAGTCTCAGTGTCTGCTCCTTTTGCCCAGTGTCTCCAAGCCTGTTTTCCTGTTTTCGATGAATTACGTTCTTTCTTTCCAAGACTCCTTTGTTCTATGCTTGTTGTCTGCTTTCATTCCTGCCCTACCAGGTCCTGGTACTCTTGTTTTTGTTTCTGCTTTCCAGTTACAATGATATAAACAGTCTCAGGGAAACAAGCTGGTGCTATCCCTTACTATTTTCTGTGTTCCGTATTCTCTAGATTACAGGTACTAAAAAATAACAATAAACTTAAAGACTCCTGACTGTAGTGGTTTGAATAAGAATGGCCCCCATAGGCTCATAAATTTGAATGCTTGGTCATCAGGAAGTGGCACTATTAGGAGGTGTGGCCTTGTTGGAGAAAGTGTGTCACTGGGGGGTGGGCTTTAGGATTTCAAATGCTCAAGCCAGGTCCAGTGTCTTTCTTCTTCCTGCTGCCTGTGTATCCAGATCTAGAACTCTTAGATGCTTCCTGACATACTGATAATGGACAAACCTGTGAATCTGTAAACAAGACCAATTAAGTGTTTTCCTTTATATGCATTGCAGTGCTCATAGTGTCTCTTCACACCATGGAACATTGACTGAGACACAGTCCATGGAGAGAATAGAGAAGGCTTTCTATCACCCAATCAAAAAAAAAAAAAAGACATCTTGTAATAACAACTTCAGCAGCATAGTTCAATAGGATTCCTTAGCTAAGTTATGCTAGACATTGTGAACACCAATTTGAAGATTCACTGTGTACTGCTGTTTTTCTCTATCTGCTACTTCCATTCACCCAAAATAAAATCAAGGCTATGAGAAATCATTCTCTGAACTGTATAAAACATTAAAAAAGAAGAACAAAAAACACTATTTCTACTGTCTTGTGTTTTGTGTATGATTTACCTGGGCACTTGTAAAGCCACATAGTTTATTAATTTATTACATTATCCTATGTATGTAGTTTAGATCCAGATTTCTTTTTTGTTAGGTGGTGTTACATAGTACTGTCCTCCAAGCCAAATAACTACCATCTTCATAAAACTGTCTGTGTCTGCTCATAAAGGGTCATCACAACTGGGTTTGCTGCTTGTCCACTGATGATTCTCCTTTGTCGAAGGAAGGAGTGAACAAGGTCAGGACCCCTCTGAGTAGTCAGGCACCCCTCCCAGCCAAGGGTGAGCAAGTCTGCCATAATTGTATGTGGCCTTTGGGGCTTAAGGAGGAGCTAGAGTATAAAAACTGGAAGAATGGGGAGAGGGGATGACTATGACTATGACTAAGGGAAAGCCATCATCCCTACTGGACTTCCCAGTGTGATTACTTTCAATTCACCCATACTGCTGTCAGTAACCCCTCACCAATACTCTATAAATAAACCCAATAAACTATTTCCCCCCACACACAGGCTGAGCTTTGGTGAAACTGAACTTTAATTTGTTATTGGGACCTTATAAGAAGGGGTTAGACTTTGCTTATTCCTCCCCACACACCAGGGAGAAAATTCTCACAACAGATTTGCTAATATTTCTTTATCTCATGAAAAAAGAAAACCAAGGCCAGTTATGGTGGTTCATTTAATCCTAGAACTCAAGAGGCAGAGACAAGTAGATTTCTGTGCATTCAAGGCAAACCTGGCCTAGTTCCAGGACAGCCAGAGCTACATAGTACAGACATTCATCTAAAAAAAAAAAAAAAAAGAAGAAGAAGAAGAAGAAGAGAAAGGGAGAGCCCATGGGTTAAAAAAAGTTAGGATATAAAAATGGAAATATTTTTATAAGTTATTTTTTAAATTCATTTATTTTATGTGTATGAATAATGTGCCTGCATGCATTTCTATGTACTATGTGACTATTACCCTCTGAAACCAGAAGAGGGCATCAGACACCCTGAAACTAGAGGTATAGATGGTTGTGAGCCACTTTGTGGGTGCTAGGAATAGAATCCAGTTCCTCTGGAACAGCAGTGAGTGCTTTTAACCTCTGAGCCAACTCCCTATCTCCTGGAAATAGTTTTAATAAAGGATTTGTATATAAAGATCTGATCCTCAACTGGTCTTGTCAAAAAGAAAAAATTAAAAATAAACCCTAAAAGGATTGGCAGGTTCAACAGTCTAAAGGATTGCACTCATGAGAAATTAGATTTAAATCTATATAAAATGTTATTTAGACAACTATCCCTAATGATTTTCTTCTTGATAAGAAAAAAAAATGCCACCCAGATACAAGACTTCAGACTTCGGCTTAACTTAATATTGGAGTGTCTACCTGCAGCCAAGAGAGGCAGACCACTGTAGTTTTAATCAAATGATGACTAAATTTCTTCTCTCTCTCCCTCTCTAGAAGTCATCTGACATGGATATCAATATGTGATTCCAACTACCAAAGCAGCTATCAAAAATGCCTGAAAACAGATCCTGGGTTCATAACTGTCCAGTCCAGCCTTGAAGGCCAAAGAAAAATGAGGACCCCAGCCAATGGAGGCTCTTGCAAGCCCACTGAGAGATTTGAATAAACTTTGCTTTAGACAGACCCCTTGTTCTAGCTGCTCCTGATTCCCTGCCTAGGCTACCAACTCCCTGCTCTGTTGAAGCTCTTGAGATTTCCTAGTGGCTGCACCCAGCAGGAGTGCATAAGAGGTCAATTGGACCATGGGCCTGGGTGCCAGGTGACTGTAACTAGGAAGAGGGAGGTCTTTGGCACCACCCCTTGGCATTGTTATAAATAGACCTTTGGAATAAAGTTCTGGACTGGTGGAAACGAAGCCAGGCCTACTGGAGTCTATCCTGTGTTTTCTCTCTGTTTGCTCTCCTCTCCCTATTTCTAATTAAGTCTCTTATTTCTCATTCTTCAAGAGTTCCTGGGGTAAATAATAGTGGGGGCTGGTCCTCCACAGATGGCACCACAGACGAGGACCAGGGACTAGGTAAAACAAGTGTAGGGGGCATTGTGAGTGTAGGCATGCTGATAAGGAATTGAAAAATGAAGGCAATGGTATTTTATTCTCCAGTGTATAGGTTAGGTGGTGAAGGAAATACCACAAGGCTGCAGCGTTAGATTTCTCTATATAGATTTCTCTCTCTCTCCCCCTCTCTCCTCTTTCTCTTTTCTATCTATAAAAAATAAGGAAGGTAGAATGTAGTAATATAGTACAGGAAGAAATTTAGAGTTAGATAGGAAACACAAATAACATAGAAAAGAAAAAGCTTAGGGTAAAGTAGGATAAGAAAAGCCTAACTATGGGGCTGTAAACATAAAATCCTGGGGAGGGGGAATCTATCTTTGAACTTAACAGGCAGAGAAGAGCTCTTCTTTGATCTTATCTGGTAGAAGAAAAATTCTTATGGAAGCTTTTGGCCTGGGGACAGCTTAAATGCTAAAAAGCAGCAGAGGAAAGAAATTCCCCTTTCAGCAGGTACAGATGGAAACAAAAATCCTCTGCTCCATCAGCAGTGCAAACACCTTACCCTCAGAATTAGTTCCTGGCCATGAAGCCAAAAAGTGTAGAGAATGGAAGTTTTGCAAAAGCTTGGTAATCTTCCTCTCTTTTGGGAAACTTAATTTTTCTCTAAAAAGCCTTTCAGAACTTTTTCTCTGTTTTCTTTCTGTAAAGGACAAAAATAGGAATCACCTGGAGATAATTAGTACAGGAAACCACCTGTGAAAAACCTCTTAGAACAGCAAAACCTAAAGTTCTGTCCTTTCAAGCCAGAAAAATCCTCTCTGCAATGAGAGAGACAAGACTTGTGTTCCCAAAAACATCTCTTCTAAGCTCTGTCTCTTCCAGCCAGTAAAAAGCAGTCAGAAATCAAGGACGACTCCCACAGGAGATATCTAAACTACATTCCTGAAAACAGACTCATGGTTCTTCCTGTCTGGTCCCCTTCTTTCTGCAGGGCCAAGGAATCACCTGGGAGTGCTTTATCCACTAAACCTGGGCTTTTCCTGATTTGGTCTGATTTGGTTTGTTGCGACGGTGAAGAGGCCTTCAGGAAGCCTAAAACTTTTCAGTTGGGGCCTATAAGAGTGTAATTTCCTTACCATTTGCCAATTGATTATGTCTCAAAATAAGAGTTGGAAAGGGGAGACTGCAAATGTTCCCTGAGACAGACCCTGCTAGCACCCAAATGGACTAAGAGGTGAGTCTTTATCCTCATACCCAAACATCCCAGCTCCTAGGCTTTGGGCCCAGGGGCACAACCCTGTGCCCCTACACCCGTACCCATTACAGATCCAGTTTTAGGCCAGTTGGCAGGCAGACCTCCTGCACACAGGACAGATTACCACCATCCCCCATCAGACACTGTAAACCAAGCCCCACCTCCTCCAAATCCCACCCACCCAAGACTCCAACTGTTCCCTGAAACAGAGCCTGCCAGCACCCAATTGGACTAAGAGGCCAGTTGGCAGGCAGACATCCTACAGACAGGTCAGACTACCACCATCTACCACACGGTAAGACTGCAGCTACTCCCTGAGACAGAGCCCACTAGTGCCAGTTGGACTAAGAGCTGCTCCCTAAGACAAAAAGTCCATCACCATCGACTAGACCTAGAGCTCCCACTGGATCAAGAGTATCAATCAGACCAAGAGAGGCTCCCTCAGACACAGACACCACTTGTACCAAGTAGAGAAGGAGATAGGTAGACACCAGTGCAAAAATACATACATAAAACATAAAAACCAATATGGCTCCATCAGAACCTACATCAGCAAGACCTGAACATCCCAACACAGAAGAAACAGAAGATATCTACCATAAAATGACTTTAAGAAGATATTAGAGATCTTAAAAGAGGAAATGAAAAATTCCCTTAAAGAAATTGAGGAAAAGTCAAACAAAAAATGGGAAGAAATCAGCAAATCCCTTGGAAGCCAAGAGAAAGCAATTAAACAAGTGAGGGAAGCAGTTCAAGATTTCAAAACTGAAATGGAGTCAATAAAGAAGACACAAACTGGGCTGGAGAGATGGTTCAGAGGTTAAGAGCACTGACTGCCCTTCCAGAGGTCCCGAGTTCAGTTCCCAGCACCCACATGGTGGCTTACAACCATCTGTAATGAGATCTGGCACCCTCTTCTGTATACATAATAAATAAGTAAATCTTTAAAAAAAAAAAAAAAGACACAAACTGAGGTAAGGCTGGAAGTGGAAAATCTGAGCAAATGAACAGGAACTACAGATGCAAGTATAACCAACAGAATGCAAAAGATGGAAGAGCAGATCTCTGGCATTGAAGATAGGGTAGAAGAAACAGATTCATCAGTCAAAGAAAACACTAAAACCAACAAAGTCATGACCCAAAATGTCCAGGAAATTTGGGACACCATGAAAAGACCAAACCTAAGAATAATAGGGATAGAAGACGGAGAAGAATACCAACTCAAAGGCACAGAAAATATATTCAGCAAAATCATAGAAGAAAACTTTCCCAACCTAAAGAAGAAAATGCCTATAAAAATACAAGAAGGTTACAGAACACCAAATAGACTGGATCCAAAAAAAAAAAAAAAAAGTCCCCTCGCCACATAATAATCAAACCACTAAACTTACAGAATAAAGAAAAAATATTAAGAGCTGCAAAGGAAAAAAGCCAAGTAACATATAAAGGCAAACCCATAAGAAAAACACCTGAGTTCTCAATGGAGACTCTAAAAGCCAGAAGGTCCTGGACAGATGTTATGCAGATACTAAGAGACCATGGATGCCAACCCAGACTATTATACCCAGCAAAACTCTCAGTCAACATAGACGGAGTAAACAAAATATTCCATGATGAAACCAGATTTAAACAATATCTCTCCACAAATCCAGCCCTACAGAAAAGCACTTGAAGGAAAAAACCAACCTAAGGAAGTTAGATACACTCATGAAAACACAGACAATAGATAGTCCCATAGCAACAAATACCAAAGAAGGGAAACATACAACACTACCACCAAAAAATAACAGGAATTAACAATAACTGGTCATTAATATCCATCAATATCAATGGTCTCAATTCACCTATAAAAAGACACAGGCTAACAGAATGGATATGAAAACAGGAGCCATCCATTTGCTGCATGCAAGAAACACACCTCAACTTCAAAGATACCACCTCAGAATAAAAGGCTGGGAAAAAGACATTCCAATCAAATGGATTTAAGAAGCAAGCTTGGTGTAGCTATCCTAATATCTAATAAAATAGATTTCAAACTAAAATCAATTGAAAGAGATCGGGAAGGACAATACATATTTATCACAGGGAAAATCCAACAAGATGAAGTCTCAATTCTGAATATTTATGCCCCAAATACAAGGGCACTGACATTCATAAAAGAAACATTACTAAAGCTTAAATCGCACATCAAACCCCACACACTACTAGTGGCAGACTTCAACACACCACTCTCACCAATAGACAGGTCTGCCAGACAGAAACTTAACAGAGAAATAAGGGAACTAACAGACATTATGACTCAAATAGACTTAATAGATATCTACGGAATATTCCACCCTAACACAAAAGATTATGCCTTCTTCTCAGCATCCTATGGAACCTTCTCCAAAATTGACCACATGCTTGGTCACAAAACAAATCTCAACAGACACAAAAAAATTTAAATAACCTCCAGTATCTATCAGACTACCATGGCTTAAAGTTAGACTTGAACAACAACAAAAATTACAAAAAGCCTACAATCTCATGGAAACTGAATAATGCCCAATTGAATCACCAATGGGTCAAGGAAGAAATAAAGAAAGAAATTAAAGATTTCCTAGAATTCATTGAAAACGAATGTACAACACACCCAAACTTATGGGTCACCATGAAAGCAATGCTAAGAGGAAAATTTATAGCACTAAATGCACATATAAAGAAGTTGGAGAAATCTCACACTAGTGACTTAACAGCACAACTGAAAGCTCTAGAACAAGAAGAATCAAACTCACCCAGGAGAAACAGACGCCAGGAAATAATTAAATTGAGGGCTGAAATCAATAAAATAGAAACAAAGAGCACAATACAAAGAATCAATGCAACAAAGAATTGGTTCTTTGAGAAAATCAACAAGATAGACAAGCCCTTATCCAAATTAACCAAAAGGCAAAGAGAGAGCACCCAAATTAACAAAATCAGAAATGAAAAGAGAGACATAACAACAGACAACAAGGAAATCTAGAGAATCATCAGATCATACTTCAAAAACCTGTACTCCACAAAAATGGAAAACCAGGAAGAAATGGGCGATTTTCTGGATAGGTACCCCAAACCAAAATTAAATCAAGACCAGATAAACTATTTAAATAGAACAATAACCCCCAGGAAATAGAAACGGTCATTAAGAGTCTCCCAACCAAAAAAAGCCCAAGACCAGATGGTTTCAGTGCAGAATTCTACCAGGTTTTCAAAGAAGAGCTAAATACCAATATGCTTCAAATTGTTCCACACAGTAGAAACATAAGGAATATTACCAAATTCTTTTCATGAAGCTACAGTTACCCTGATACCCAAACCACACAAAAATGCAACAAAGAAAGAGAATTACAGACCAATCTCCCTCATGAACATTGATGCAAAAATACTCAATAAAATACTGGCTAACTGAATCCAGGAACACATCAAAAAATTATCTGCCATGACCAAGTAGGCTTCATCCCAGGGATGCAAGGATTGTTGAACATATGAAAATCTGTCAATGTAATACAACATATAAACAAACTGAAAGAAAAAAAAAAACACATGATTATCTCATTGGATGCTGAAAAGGCCTTTGACAAAATCCAACACCCCTTCATGATAAAGGTTCTAGAGAGATCAGGAATACAAGGAATATACCTAAACATAACAAAGGCAATTTACAGCAAGCCCGCAGCCAACATCAAATTAAATGAAGAGAACCTCAAAGCGATTCCACTAAAATCAGGAACAAGACAAGGCTGTCCACTCTACCCATACTTATTCAATATAGTATTTGAAGTTCTAGCTAGAGCAATAAGGCAACAAAAGGATATCAAGGGGATACAAATTAGAAAGGAAGAAGTCAAACTTTCATTATTTGCAGACGATATGATAGTATACATAAGTGACCCCAAAAATTCTACCAGGGAACTCCTACAGCTGATAAACTCCTCCATTAAGGTGGCAGGATAAAAGATTAACTCAAAAAATCAGTAGCCCTCCTATATATAAAAGATAAATGGGCTGAGAAAGAAATCAGAGAAACATCACCCTTTACAATAGCCACCAATAATATAAAATACCTTGGGGTAACTCTAACTCAGCAAGTGAAAGACGTGTATGATAAGAACTTTAAGTATCTGAAGAAAGAAATTAAAGAAGATATCAGAAAATGGTAAGATCTCCCATGCTCATGGATAGGTAGGATTAACATAGTAAAAATGGCAGTCTTACCAAAAGCAATATACAAATTCAATAAAATCCCAACACAATTCTTCACAGACTTGGAAAGAACAATACTTAACTTTATATGGAAAAACAAAAAACCTGGGATGGTTAAAATAATCCTGTATAATAAAACAACCTCTGGAGGCATCATGATCCCTGACCTGAAGCTCTACTACAGAGCTATAGTAATAAAAACAGCTTGGTACTAGCATAAACACCAACATGTAGACCAATGGAATCGAATTGAAGACCCTGACATTAATCCACACACCTATGATATATCATTTACAACAATGAAGTCAAAACTGTACCATGGAAAAAAGAAAGCATCTTCAACAAATGGTGCTGGCATAATTGGATGTCAACATGCAGAAGATTGCAAATAGATCCATATCTGTGATCATGCACAAAACTCAAGTCCAAGTGGATCAAAGACCTCAACATAAATCCAGTTACAGTGAACTTGATAGAAGAGAAAGTAGGAAGTAGTCTGGAATGAATTGGCACAGGAGACCACTTCCTAAATATAACACCAGTAGCACAGACACTGAGAGCAATAATTAATAAATGGGACCTCCTGAAACTGAGAAGCTTTTGTAGAGCACAGGACACGGTCAATAAGACCAAATGACAGCCTACAGAATGGGAAAAGATCTTTACCAACCCCACATCTGACAGAGGCCTGATCTCCAAAATATATAAAGAACTCCAAAAGCTAGACATCAAAATACAGAACAATCCAATTGGAAAATGGGCTACAGAGCTTAACAGAGAATTCTCAACAGAAGAATCTCAAATGGCTGAAAGACATTTAAGGAATTGCTCAACAGCCTTAGTCATCAGGGAAATGCAAATCAAAACAACTCTGAGATACCATCTTACACCTGTCAGAATGGCTAAGATCAAAAACACTGAAGACAGCTTATGTGGAGAGGATATAGAGCAAGGGGAACATTCCTCCACTGTTGGTGGGAATGCAAACTTATACAGCCACTCTGGAAATCAGTATGGCAGTTTCTCAGAAAATTGGGAATAAGTCTTCCTTAACACCCCGCTATACCACTCTTGGGCATATACCTAAGGAATTCTCAATCTTACTACAAGGACACATGCTCAACTATGTTCATAACAGTATTATTCATAATAGCAAGAACCTAGAAACAACCTAGATGCCCCTCAACTGAAGAATATATAAAGAAAATATGGCACATATACACAATGAAGTACTACTCAGCAGTAAAAACAATGATATCATGAGGTTTGCAGGCAAATGGATGGATCTAGAAAATATCATCTTGAGTGAGGTAACCCAGACTCAGAAGGACAAAGTATGTACTCACTCATAAGTGGATACTAAATGTGAGGGAAGGAATGGCCAGACTGCAACCCACAACTCCAGAGAGGCTAGCTAACTGGAAAAGACCCTAGGAGGGACACATGGATGACCCTGTGAAGGAGAAGTGGATGAGATCTACATGAGTGGACTGGGTGTGTGTGGGGTAGCAGAAGGCAAGGAGTGGGGGATAAGAACGTAGGGAAATGGGAGGGTCAAGCTGGAACAGGGACAGAATGGGAGGGCAGGGTGGAAGATACCATGATAGATGAGGTCATCATGGGAATAGGAAGAAGCAGGATGCTGGGGAGGCTCTCAGGAATCCACAAGGTTGACCCCACCTTGGACTGCTGACAGTGGTCCAGAGGGTGCCTGGACCGGTCTACTCTGGTGACCAGCCTAGCAAATAACCTAGCTATTATTGTCCAGAGAGCCTTTGTCCAGTGACAGATGGAGGCAGATACAGAGATCAACGGCCAGGCACAGGCTGAGCTCCAGGAATCCAATTGATGAGAGAGAGGAGAGATACCACAGGCAAGGGATGTTGAGATCATGATGGGAGGATGTGCAGAGATGACTGGCCACACTAGTGGAAACACATGAACTGTGGACTGGTGGTTGTGGAGCCCTCATGAGACTGGACTAGGCCCTCTGGACACAGAAGACAGTTGTTTGGCTCGAACTGTTTGGGGGGCACCCAGGCAGGGGAATTGGGATCTGTCACTGGTTTATGGGTAGGCTTCTGGAATCCGGTGCCTGTGGTGTGACACCTTGCACAGCCTTGGTACCTTGGGAAGGGGCTTGGACCTGCCTAGGCTCAGTGTGCTGGGCTTTGCTGACTCCCCATGGGAGACCTCGATTTGGGGGATATGGGGATGCAGGGTGGCTTGGGAAAGAGGGCTGGGGGTGGGAGGAAAAAGGAGGGGGGTCTGTGGATAGCATGTGGAGTGAGTAGAAAATGTCTTAATAAAGAAAAATTAAGGCCGGGCGGTGGTGGCGCACGCCTTTAATCCCAGCACTCGGGAGGCAGAGGCAGGAGGATCTCTATGAGTTCGAGGCCAGCCTGGGCTACCAAGTGAGTTCCAGGAAAGGCGCAAAGCTACACAGAGAAACCCTGTCTCGAAAAACCAAAAAAAAAAAAGAAAAATTAAAAAAAAAAAAAGCAGTCAGAAATCCCTCTCCAGAGACAGACTGATCCTTTCCTGATGGGAAGGACTTGTGGAGGGTAGTAAAGCCTACCTGCAGCTGTGAGGCAGTGTCAGGGACCCTGTCTGGGGGAAAATCCAGGCCAGGAAAGGACAGGAAGCTATCCAAGAGAGAAGCTTTCTTTTCTATCAGAGAAAGGACTTTTGTGAAACAAATGCTTGTGGTTTGCCTCACCGATGATCCGATGATCCAATGATCCGATGATCCGATGATCCAATGATCCGATCCGAGTGAAGCCCTAATGGTTTTGCCTTAGGCAATAAACCTCAGTCTGAGGAGCTTGGGCAAATGGATGCAAAACTGCTCAGGAACTGGGTGAGATAAAAGATCTAATTAGAGAGGTATACCTGTTAAACAGTGGCACAGGCATCCTAAAGCGAGTTTAAGAAAGAAAAATCTCCCTTCCCAAAAAGGAAACCCTGTAAGGGGAACAGGAAAGTTCACTAGAATACCTAAAAGGCTTTCTGGGAAATGTGATATCAATGCAGGTTTCAAACAGGGTCTTATGTGGACTAATAGCTGCGCAAAAATATTTTGCTTAGAGCTTTATGGCAGTTCAATACAGTAATTTCACCCTCAGCCTATGACAAGGCTTTACAGTAAGCTTTTCTGCTGTAACAGAAATCATGGCACAGGAAAGCTGTTATGAATTTGAGTAAAGGGACAACCTCTAATTAGGAACTGTTTGCTGCTGAGCGCATTTCTGCCAGTTCCAGAACAGTTGAGAGAGCTCTGAGGCAGGAAAGGTGACTTTGGGGTGTGGGTTTGTTCAAAAATATTACATTCCCCTAGCAACAAATGTTACAACTCCATAGCAACAGTACTCACTGAATCCCAGCATTGAAAGTGTCCTTGACAAATCTTGTTTCAATCACTCAAGAACTTTTAAAATAATATCAAAGCTGACTAAATGATTGGAGTACTTCTGGTCTTGTTAATAGTTTAGTTAAAATCTTTTCTAGGTGCTCAGAAATTTCTTATAGATGTTTGCTTAATGTTAAGTTAGTTCTGTTATGTGTAAAGTGATAATAGTTAAGAAATCTTTCCTAGATATCTTTTCTAAATCTCTTCTAGGTATTAAGAAATCTTTAGGTGTTTGAATAGATCTATAGAATTTCTTTAAGACATGTAGTAATAAGTGGCCAAGTTAGTTACAAACGTAAGTTTAAATAAGATAAGAAGTATATTTGTGAAGGTAGTGTAAGAAGTATATTTACTAAGGTAGTCCTATAGAATGTAAGTAAGACTTAGATAAGATTTATAAAGTAGAACTATAGATAAAATAGTCCTATAGAGTGTAGGTTTAAATAGGTCATAGATTTAGTTAAAAAAAATGTAGGTTTAGAATATATAGGCTTTAGGTGTAAGGATATGATGAAGGTTTAATAGAGGAATTAGAATCCATGGTGAACTTCAGACTTGGCAGTTCCAGAAACCACCAATAATGGCAAGAAGCAGCTCCAGAAACTGCTAACTTCAAAAAGAAGCAGCAAAAAGTAATGTCCACTGCTGAGACCTGCTGGGACACGTGAAGCGAAAGAAGAGCCAGCACCAGTGGCCAGGGTCCGCAGGCTTTCGGCTGTGAAGCCAAGCTACGAGAGAGGCTAACAGCAAGCAGCAGTTTGGAAATCCCTGCAGAGATGCTGCGCTGCGGGAAAGATGAACAGTAAGGTTCTACAACCTTTGAGATGCTACACCATGAGAAAGGCGAACAGCAGAGAAGGCCAAGCGGTTTGTGTCACCTCGGGAAAGATGAACAGCGAGCAGAGCTGTGGTGAACAGCGGAGACAGCAGAGTCCAGAAGGCTTCAGGAGGCCAAGAGCAGAATGGTGTCAGTGCCGGACAAGCCGCTGAGACGCGCTGGAGAGCAGGAAGCTGTGGAGGTGAGAACCATACTCCAGGCTGAACAGCCAGCTTGAGACGCTGTGGGAACTGCTGAGACTAACTGCAGCCTGAGATCCCAGCAGCAGGATGTGACTGCAATCATGGAGTTGCCCTGAGGCTACATTTGTCATACAACAGGACAGTGTATGGAGGATTCCAGGACCCAGTTTGTTGAGCACTTGAGCTATCAACGATGCAGAATGGGTTTTCCTCCCAAAGCCGGGTTTGCTGTGGAAAAGCCACAGTTCAGCTCATGACAGCTGAAGGAGCCTTGAGCCCGAGTGGCTGTGAGGGGAAGTTCTTTAGCCTGGTCTGTGAGTGGCTTGGTTATGGAAGGCTACAGACTGCAGAGCACAGCAGTAGATGAAAACCAAAGTTTCAGGGAGATTTGCTTGAACTAAAAAGTCTTGCTTATGGAACTTTTCATATTTGGAACTGTTTGCTTCAGAGTCATTACGACTCTGACAGCTATACACAGACTTAAGGGCAGCTGACAAGCCAGGCCCTGACTATGAATGCTCGGAGGAACTTTTAGGAATGGTACCAATGGTACCAGAAGCCTTTTTCAACTTTTGAACTTAAGAAATGAAATGGACAATAATAATTTCATTACAATGGAACAAGCTTGAATTTGTTTATGCATATAGACTCTATCAATGGTGATTACTTATAAACTGTTTATGGGAAAATGAAACTGCTTATAGAGAAATTTAGGTTTTTCTAACTAGGCTTGAGATTTAAAATATAAAGAAAAGGGATAGTTAATATTCCTCAGTATTTCGTTTAAAAAATACTTTGTGTTAGTTGAGTGAAATAATGTTATGTTTTGTATAGTTCTATTAAGAAATTGTTCTTGAATGTAGGTTTGTATGTTGAGAGTAGGTTTGTAGGAAGGTTGAGAGTAGGAATTATAATTTTGTATAGTTCTGTTTATGTTAGAATTATTATGTTACGTTTGATGCAGTTGCATCAAGAGTTTTTTCTTTTAAAATATAAAGAAGAGGGACCTGTTGTAGCCCACTAGGCTTCCTAGTGGCTGTACCCAGCAGGACTGCATAAGAGGTTGATTGGACCAGAGGCCTGGATATCAGCTGACTGTAACTAGCAAGGGGGAGGTCTTTTGCTAGTCTTGGCATTGTTATAAATAGACCTTTGGAATAAAGTTCTGGGCTGGTGGATAAGGATCCAGGCCTACTGGAGTCTATCCTGTGTTTTCGCTCTCTTTGCTTTCTCCTCTCTATTTCTAACTTAGTCTCTTGTCTCTCATTCCTCAAGAGTTCCTGGGGTAAATAATGGTGGGGGCTGGTCCTCCACACTGCCTAGGCTACTAACTCTTGTCTTTAGCCTCTACTCTCCTGCTTTCCTGACCAGTCAAGGACTTCACTTCCTCTACACATTTGAAAGATGAGATTTTTTTCAATAGTCCCTCTAGAGGGGTACCCCAGAACTGTCACATCCACATCCAACACTCCAAATTCGGCTGGAAAAATCCATATCACTCTTCACCACATACCATAATTGCAATTAGGGGTACTTCTTTAGAGGGACAGGAGGGATGTAAAAACAAGAGGCAGAAATTGGCTAAGCAGTTGAAGATAAAGAGACTCCAAAGAAAAGTAACTAATTTATTTCTTGTTTAAAAACCAGAAATGTCTTTGACAGTCTCATGCTTGCCAAATATTCCAAGGATGTTTTGGGGGCGCTGTCTTAGTTGGGCTTACGACTGCTGTGATGGACTACTATGACCAAAAGCAACTTGGAGAGGAAAGGATTTATTTCACTCACAGTTCCACATGACAGTTTATCCTCAAAAGCAGTGAGGGCAGGAACTCAAGCAGGGCAGGATCCTGGAGGCAGGAGCTGATGCAGAAGCCATGGAGAGATGCTGTTCATTGGCTTGCTCTTCATGGCTTGCTCAGCCTGCTTTCTTATAGAAGCCCAGGGATGGCACCACCCACAATAGGCTGGGCTCTCTCCCAGTAATCACTAATTAAAAAAACTCTCTATAGGCTTGCTTCTAGCCAAACTTTCACAATTAATAATAAGTCCCCATTATTTGTCATTATTTGTGGGCTAGCAGTCCCAACAAAAAAGTATGACTATACTACATCTTCCTACTTGTTAGGAAATATATCCATTTAGATCCTACAGTGTTCCTCTGGAGATCCAATTGTGTAATATATGAAAATCCATGACACAGTGTCAACTAAATAAAAAATTTTTAAGATTTATTTTTAGTGTATATGTGTATGTGAGAGAGAAAGAAAGAGAGAAGGATGTATTTGGGGTGTCTCCTGGAGGTCAGGGGGTATCAGATCTCCTGGACCTGGAGCTGGAGTCACAGCAGTTATAAACTGCTGACGTGAGTGCTAAGAAATGAAGTCTGGGTCTCTCAGAAGAGTGACTTGGGTGCCCATTTCTCTAGCCCCGTCTTAGTTAGGGTTTTTATTGCTGCAACAAAACACCATGACCCAAGCAACTTGGGAAGAAAGGGGTTTATTTCAGCTTATACTTCCACAATGCTGTTCATCATTAAAGGAAGTTAAGACAGGAACTCAAACTGGGCAGGGACCTGGAGGCAGGAGGTAATGTAGAGGGGTATTGTTTACTGGCTTGCTCCACATGGATTTCTTATAGAACCCAGGACCACCAGTGCTGTGGATATTGATCTCCAGTGCTGTGAATGTGTTGCTCTGATTTGGTTGATAAATAAAATGCTGATTGGCCAGTAGCCAGGCATAAAGTATAGTATAGGCAGGACAAGCAGAGAGGAGAATTCTAGGAACAGGAAGGCTGAGTCAGGAGACACTGCCAGCCGCTGCTGCCATGAGAAGTAAGATGTAAAGTACCGGTAAGCCACAAGCCATGTGGCAACTTACAGATTAATAGATGGGTTAATTTAAGATATAAGAACTAGATAGCGGGCCGGGCGTGGTGGCGCACGCCTTTAATCCCAGCACTCGGGAGGCAGAGGCAGGCGGATCTCTGTGAGTTCGAGGCCAGCCTGGGCTACCAAGTGAGCTCCAGGAAAGGCGCAAAGCTACACAGAGAAACCCTGTCTCAAAAAAAAAAAAAAAAAAAAAAAAAAAAAAAAAAAAAAAAAAAAAAAAAAGAACTAGATAGCTAGAACCCTGCCACGGCCATACAGTTTTAATTGATATAAGTGTCTGTGTGTTTACTTGGGTCCAAGCGACCAGCTGCAGGGCCATGGGAGCCAGACAGAACAAGATAACTTCAGTTACACAGCAGCCCAGGGGTTGGCACCACCCACAATGTAGGGAAATGCCCTACAGCCCAGTCTTCTGGATACATTTCTTTTTTTAATTTTATTTTACATACCAATCACACTTTCCCTTCACTTCTCTCCTTCCATTCCCTCCCTTCCAACTCCCATCTACTCCCCTCCCCAATCTATCCACTTCTCCTCCATCTCCATTCAGAAAGGATCAGACTTCCCATGGGTTTGAACATAGCATGGCATATCAAGTTGAGGTAGGACCAAGCTCCTCCTCCTGTATAAAGGCTGGGCAAGGCAATCCAACATGAAGAACAGGTTCCCAAAAGCCAGCTAAGTGCCAGGGACAGGCCATGATCTCACTGCTAGGAGCCTAACAAACAGACCAAGCTATACAACTGTCACACATGCAGAGGGCCTAGGTCAGTCCCATACAGGCTCCCTAACTGTTGGTCCAGAGTCCATGAGCTCCCACGAGCTCAGGTGAACTGTCTCTGTGGGTTCCCTGGATACGTTTTCTTAAACTTTAGCTTGTGTCTTGGAAGTTGACATGGAATTATCCAGCACACCTCCTAAATTAAAAATAAAGTTAGGTTCAAAAATACATCTATTCATTTCATATGTGTGAGTGTTTAGTCTGCATGTAAATATGTGTGCTATGCACATGCCTGGTTCCTCAGAAGCCAGAAGATGGGGTTGCATCACCTGGAGTTCTAGTTACAGATAGTTGTGACCCATCAAGTGGGTGCTGGGAATCAAACTTGAATCCTATGGAAGAGTAGCCAGTGTTTTTAACCTCTGAGTCATCTCTCATATGAAATTTTGAATGTAATAGAAACTCTGACACCTGTACATGTTCAGTTATATCATGCTTCTTCCTTCTAACCAGTTACCTCCTTTCCTTTCATTGAATGATATTCATGAAAAGTGAAACTATACTGAGCTTCCACAATAGTAACATATTGTTAAAAACAACAGCAATTTGTCAGCATCATGGCATGTGCCTTTAATCTGATCATTCAAAAGACTGAGCCTCACAGATCTGTGAGTTTGGGGCCAACTTGGTCTACATAAGGAGTTCCAGGTCAGCTAGGGATATAGTGAGGTCCTGTCAAAAAAGAAGGGGGGGATGGGTAGAGGAAGGGAGGAGAGGGGATGGGGTGGAAAGGGAAATCAGAAAAACAGCAGAGCTTTAAGTAGTATCATCTTTAATCCCAGCATTCAGGAAACTGAAGAGAAAAATCATGAGTTCAAGGCCAGCCTGGACCTGTGGTAAGACTCTTTCCTAAAACAGAAAGAATGTGAACAGCAACATTCAGTGTTGAGAACTTCTGGAGGAGAGGAAAGAGAATCCAGTCATCCCTTCTCCTATAGTGTTGATTCACGTACAAGTCGACAAGCTGACTAGGGTAGGAGTAGGGTGTGAGGAAAAAACAGAGACAGAAGAATAGACAGATACAGAAAATCAGTCCTGGGAGGGCTTCTGGTCAGTACCAGAAAAGCCCTGAGTTCCCTTCACAGCCGGCTTACATACAAACTGAAAGGCTAAGGTAGAACAAAGCACAGCACAGGCGGTCTAGCCTGTCCTTGAATCAAGGAACAGGCAGTTTCGTTCTCTCAAACATGTGCCTCCTGCTAACAGCAGCAGCCTGCCTAGAATTTAACATTTGCTAAATAATCGGTTCTCCCACAAGCTAATCAGGACTTTCTCACAGCCCCTGTACTTTTCCCAGAAGCCTTATCAGAGATTTCTCACAGCTTCCAAAGACACTAGAGCAAGCAAGCTTTGAACTCTTTTGGGTCAGAGTGGACTTTAGCTTCAAGCTAAGTCACTGTGGGCTCCCACACCAGCTGAAAGGATGGCTGTGATATTCAGCCCTGTCCCAGCCATGAAGCAGTAAAGACAACAAATGCATACAGTAAGTAGCATTTGGCACAGACATTCTATGAACTGCACAGTGGAAGAGGGCCCCCAGGTAGTCAGGCTTGTGAAAACACTCTATACTTTGTAAAAGATCAAATGACTGTGAAATTGAGATGAATGCTAAAATCAGAATGGCAAACTAAACAAGAATCTGGAATTGTCATTTCACTAATCCCCACAGCTTTCAGTCATTCCAATTGGAGAAGGCCCCACAGAGTCACAACATCCAGTTTTGAGGATATCTAATGATGGGTGTACCGTAACACTCTCCACGCCAAGCTAAGGTACACCATAACACTCTCCACGCCAAGCTAAGGTGTACCATAACACCATTCACTAAGCAGTGAGACTCCACAGAAGAGTGAACACAAAGGGCAGAAGATTCAAAACATCTAATGTTAAGCTATTTCGTCATTCAAGAGACCCTTAGCTAGATTGTTCCTAGTCCCTTATGCTGTCCCTGTCTTATGGGAATGAAGACAAATATCCTTTGTAAAGGAGGCAAAAGAGGAGAAGAGATGGTGTCAAACTTGTTCTAACAAAATGTTTAGTGTGCATACCTCCTTCCAAATAGTAGTTCATCTGGACACACCAAAAGAATATATCTAATAAAGCAGAAAACATATCCCTTAACAGCTATAATCAAATGGGGCCTGATGGTATAAAACTACAATCCCAGCTACTTGAGAGGCTGACACAAGATGACAAGTTTCAGGCCTGCCTGGGCTACATAGTAGGTTTAAGTACAGCCTGAGGGGGAGAAAACATACATACACATACATACATACATACATACATACATACATACATACATACATAAATACACAATAAAAGTCTATAAAGCACATGCCCAGCATGAGTGAGGTTCCCCTAGACAACTAAAATTGTGGAGTGACAGATAGATGGAGGGAGAGAGAATTTTGCTTCAGGCATGGAGAGAGCTGCCCGAATTTACCTACAATCGGGCGGGTAAACTCAGCTCCAGGAGCAATGCCAGCTCGGGGAGAGTGAAGAACTCTCAATCTCCCGTGGTAAAGAACCAGGAGGCTTTGCTCAGGTCTCCTGTGCTGAAAGCAGAAACTTGGCTTTGGCTGGAGGAAAGGGAAATGGAAATGGAGGACCTGAAAAGAACTATGGGAAATGAAGTCCGAAACATAATGATGACATAGAGAAATGCATCCTGGGAAATGTAGTTCATAGAAGCAAGACAGCATAGGCAATCTACTATGCAGAAAAGGCAGACAAACTGGGATAAAAACTTTCAAACTCTCAGCCTAAAACTGCTTTTTTTCCAGGAGCTGCTAAAAAGCTTGGCTTTACCTCCCAAAAAAACCAAACAGGTGATCAAAAGCTTGTCTCTCAGGAAACATTTTAAATGCTAATACCATTTGTCAATAAGCCACTTTAAAGATCCTTTAAAAAAAGGGAAAGTCGTCCATATAATGAACATTGCTTTAGATATGAAGAAACTGATGGGCAAAAAAAAAAAAGAAAAAAGATTCTTTGCCCCTTGAACAAACAGCCTGCAACGAATGAATATAATCTTGTAAGAAGTATAAATAAGTATTTGTTGAATGTGAGTTTGTGAAAAGTGTAAATGTTGAATGTAAGTCTAAATGTTTAATGTGAACTTGCAAGAATGTAAATATGTATAGTGATAATTGTTTAATTAAGAGAGTTGTAAACATGATGATGTTTATACCAGAATTATGCTCAAGTTAGTGAACCAGAGTTTGGTAAAAAGCTAAGGGAATCTTTAAGATGGATGTAGTTTATTAGATGTGGTTTGCATTAAGAATTTATTCATTTAAAAAGGTCTTGGCACGGCTAAGGCTGTTATAGACATCTTAAGACCCATTCCAAAAAGGAAATGCCATCTCTACCATCCTCTGCTCCTGTAGAGGATGTGGTATGGCAGCTATGGAGATCACTGTGGAGGTTGTAAGCTCAATAGGAACCTGGGCCAGAGCTGAGTTAAACTCAGTATTCCCTCCTATCAGAGGCTGAGGGTTAATGATGGGCAACTTTCTCTTGATAGCTTCTAGCCTAAGACAGAGGATGTTTGATGGAAAGCATATCTCCATGACAGGTAATGGAAGAAATAATCATAGAGAATGACCTAAGACAGACCTCAGTCTATCTGATGGAGCCTGAGTACCTCTTTAAAAAATTAAGAGGAGGGACCTGTGGGAGGCCACAAAGGTTTCCTAGTGAGATCTGAGATTGCTTTACACAGCATTAGGGGATGGCTGGACCACATGCAAGGTCACCAGGTGTTTGGGACAGTCTACACTTGACTGTGCTGGGGGGGGGGATTCTTTTGCTCCACCCCTTGGCACTCCTTTAAAAAACGCTTTAGTAGAGACAGAAGGGGCTGGTGGGTTTGAACCCAGGCCCTCCAGAGTCTATCCTGTGTTCTCTATCTGTTTCTCTATATATATCCTTCTATCTACAAATTCCTCATTTCTCCGTGCTCGAGTACCCTGGGGGAATAAAAAGGGGCTGGTCTCCCTCACTTGTCATTGTGGATTGCATCAGTAATCTCAGCACCCAGGAAAACTGAGACAGGAGGGGCATGAGTTTGAAGAATGCTGACCTAAAATAGTGAGTTGTAGACAAAGCTTGGGTTACCTAGATAAGAGAGGCCCTGTCTCAAAAAACAAAACAAAAATACTGCCAGGTAAAATTGAAGGTGAGAGGCTACTCTGTATGGGCTGATGAAGCAGAGAATAAGAGAATCAGAATACGAAAAGAGAGACAGACAACTAGGGCCTGACTAATTAGCACTTGTCACAAAGCCTAATCCTTAAGATTCACAAGGCATAGAGAACCAATTCATGAAATTTCTCTGAACTCTGCTCATGTACACACACACACACACACACACACACACACACACACACACTTAATTAACTTAAATAAACAATCTTAAAAAATTAAAAAGAAAATAATGGATTTCAATGTTGGGCATATAGCCCTGTTAAAAAAGTGCTCACCATGAAAGTCTATTCACAGAAGCTCATTCCCTGAAACACAAGTAAAAGGCCTGATGTGGTAGCACACATCTGTAATTCCAATACACCTAGGAGAGATGAGAGACAGAGGAGAGGCTGGAGAACTGAAGCCCACAGGCCACAGCCTGGAGTCCTTGGAGCAGGAGCAGAAGCAACAACAGACACCAATCCCAACAAGATGAAAGGTGAGAAACACTCCTGACAGTCGTCCTTCAATTGTCCCGTGTACTGTGGCATGCTAATGCTCTCCGCACCCCATACACATGAATACACATGTACACTCTCTCTGGCTCTCTCTCTTGATCTCATCTCTGTCTCTGTCTGTCTCCTTCCCTCTCTCCTCTCCAGCTCCCCAAACTAAACATTTAAAAATAATTTTCAAAAAAGAAAAAGATAAAGACTTTATCCCAAGGAGATATATAAAGGAAAAGATTGAGAAACATGTGAAGAAAGTAAAGGATATTGTGGGAAAAAATAAAAAAAAGTTCTGAAAAGTTCCCTAAGGTAACAGAATGCTTGCCTTTCATGCATGTGGCCCTGAATTCCATCCCTAGCACTGCATAAAAATTCCAAGTATTGACACCAGTGCTGTGACATCAGTACTCTTCTGAAGATGACTAAGTGGAGGCCCCATGTGCAAAGATGTTATGGTTTGCAAATGTTATCCAGTTGTTTACGGTGCCAAACACAATTTGTGGCAGAACCTGATGAAAGCTGGCTTACAGATTCACCATTTTAATGGATTTTACCATTCATGTAAATTAGTTAAATATGGATCTTCAAGGTAAAAACCTAGTTAGCAATACAATACTCCAAATCATAGCCACGTTGCAGACTAAAGGGAAATAATGTAAGTTCAAGGCAAACAGTGTTTCCCATCCTGACACATCTGCTAAACATAGTCCTTCAGCAACAATAAATATATGTGCCTCACTTAAAATTTTTTTATGTGTATCAGTGTTTTGCCCACATGCATTTTTATGCATCATGTGTGTGTCTGGCACTTTTGGGCAGAAAAGAACTGTATCTGAAACAGGATCTCACTGTTCCCTGACTGGCCCAGAATGTTCTATATAAATCAGGCTGGCCTCAAACTCACAGAGACCTGCCTGTTACTCAGGGTCTCATGAGTAGTGATATGAGCCACCATGCCCAGCTGCCCCATCAACTTTCAGAAAGAAGGCATCGAGCAGCAATCTGACATTAAACTTACAGAAGCACTGGTTTTGACCCCTTCCTAGGTTTTTATCTGATCTTCACAGAGACAAATGCCCTTCTCACCACAATAGTGTCTTATTCATGTCATGCTTTAGCACCTACACTTGTGAGCAGTACACTCAGGAAGAAAGCACACTCTATTTAAGAATCAAGGGTGAAATCGGAATTAAAATACTGAATGAGCACCCAAAAACTCTCTGAGTATCACAGAGACTCCATTCAAACCAGATGTTGATGTATTGATTTCAAAAATTCGGTAACAAAAATCACACTAGTTCTCTGCCTCACGGCCCAGAGCTCCTGGTCCACTTCAGTCTTGGTGAATGAGTAAGGCCTGCAATGGCTGGGACTGCCTTAGCCCCAGTCCAGGCCTTGGCTAAGCAGAAGCACAGACCTGACCAGTCGTCTTGTTGTCAAAGCCATAACTTTGAGGGTCCTTGATGCTTCTCCACCCTCTAATTGGCATCTGTTATGCACCTTAGTCCCTCTCAAAGTCAGTAGAGACACACTAAGAACATCTGTGAGCCACCCAAACACTGTCAGTGGTGAAAAGGGCAAAGCTAACTACATGAAACTAATGGTCTTTCCTTCAGCTTCCCTTGTCAAAGCATCGTGTAGAAAACCTGTCAGGATGCTTTCTCCAATTGTTCTTTTCAGTATGAGTGGGAAGAGTCCTGTGGAGGACAGCTTGAATGTGAAAGCCAAAAAGAATGTGCTGTCTGCAACAGCACACCAGAGTGAAGAAGGACTGCCTGGTAGCTGGGCTATTGTCAAACCTGGAAATAAAAAGGAGAAAAATGTATTCTTTGCAGCCCACCGTTGTGGCAATAGCATAGGGTCTATGAAAATAAAAAGTTCCTGGGATATCAATGGAAAAGCCACTAAAAGAAGGAAAATTTCAGGGGATTGCAAGAAAGCCAAGGTACAGTTAGAAAGAATGAGAGAAATCAAAAGCCAGTGCTACCAGCCTGAAACATTTGCATGTGGCATTGAGCACTGTTCTGTACATTATGTGATTGACAGTGGGGTGGTGTCTATACTGGAGGAGGCCTCTGTCAGTGATGCAGATGGTTGCCTTCCCTGAGCAGAAGGCCACTGTTCTGCTAGCTAGCTATGGGGAAAACTACACAAATCTGTCTGCCACTGTGAAGATTTCTGGCCACTTATAAGGTGTGCCAAGTGCACCTGAGCCCTTCTTTCCTCCAGGAACTTGTGAAGAACCTACAGGAAGAGAAAATCCTGAGGCTGGCAGATCACAGAGTGAGCCAATCCTTGTCCTTGATGTGGCAGCCAGGTTGGTGTCCAAGTGCCTGAAGCACCAAGGACAGGGGGAACCAGGGAGCTTGTGACAGAATAACAGCTTCTGTAGGCAGGGTACTGCTCACTAATGGTGCTCAGGCCAATGACAAAAATTGAAAAAGGCACTGATACACCTGGCACCCAGATATATGCCATGCAGGCTGTGTCTGCAGGTGAAGAACCTTCCACAGCTGACCATTATTCTGTGGGTGACCAGGCCTGGGATGGTACATCTCAGGGCTATCTCTCATTGCTAGTAGGAGCTTCCACAGGGACAGCACAGAATTAGAGCCAGGACATCAAACAGCTCTGAAAAATTGCAACAGGCATGACATAGAAGTGACAGATAAATTTGATGAATTGCACTTTTCTTCTCACACCTATCTCCAAGCCAGTGAATTGCCTACAGCCGCTACCAGTTGTTTATTTATTATATATACAATGTTCTGCCAGCATGCATGCCTACATGCCAGAAGAGGGCACCAGATCTCATTATAGATGGTTGTGAGCCATCACGTGGTTGCTGGGAATTGAACTCAGGACCTCTAGAAGAAGCTAGTGTTTGTAACCTCTTAGCCATCTCTCCAGCACTGCTACCAGTTATATGAGTAGAGAGCTTGTTCCACTCACAAGCCACAGACCTGACCACAGAAAGGAACCTGTGTGCATCAACATCACTGTGTGCACAATAGAGAAAGACCAGCCCTCTGCTTTAGACTGAAGAGCCTCTGCTGGGGGTGTTGCTTTCTTTGTCACCTGGATGAGACCAGCAAGAGTGTTCCCAGTTGAATGAACACACAGCACAAGAGGCTTCAGAGGCCAGTCAACCTCAAATGCATGTGAGGAGAAAAATGTTTCTGTGGAGCCTTCCATCCCAGTGGCCTCGGTGGTAGAAAGTACATTACCAGTGTTGAGGCACCCAGTTGGAAGAAGGAGATGCCTTAGGACATCTTGGAGATCAGGTTTAAAATCCAGTGGCTCTGGAGCCTCAGCAATGCATAGGCATGCCTGCCTCACCACACCATGGTGAAAATCTTCAGGTTACTCCTCACAGGAATCCAGCGGTTCTTAAACATACCTGCTGATATTTCAAGTTCATCATCGAATACTACACCATCAGGCTAGCAGCTTCTTGGTGGGTTCAAGACCTATGCTATAGAGAAGACCCTTGCATGAAGTGCAAAGGAAATCATGTGTGCCAGTGGCACCCCAAACCCTATTGCCAGACACTGCCCTACAGGCCTGGGTCCTGGGTGTTCTGCCTCCAGCCTCAGAAGGGCTTTCCTGGCTATAAGGGGGGAGGCCTTCATGACAGTCACTGGTTACCTGCCTGCCACAGTTTTACTTGGGAAATCCATAAGCAATCAAGAGGGAGTGAAATGGAAAAGGAGTACTCAGGTCCACATGAGAGGCAAGAGGACTGTGAAACACCTGGGTCAGCCTTTGGGTGTGCAACCTCATCCCTGCGCTTTGGGATTCTCTGCTCAGATTAGACTGCCATTGCTCAGGCAGTTTTTAAACTCTTGATTTACCAGCTGTACAAGAGGTTAGTTCCATGGTTTTGTGTAGTGGTGCCTCACATCTGTGAAGAACTCTGCCTGTTTTTCTCCATCAAGGACATTCAAGATCACAAGGGGATCCTGAAGTGTTCCAGTACTGTCTCTGTATTTGAAGTGCGTGAAAAGGAAAGAAAACCTTTGAGAATTATGCCCAAAAAAGAAAAATCAGGCACCTTACCTTAAACCTTGTATGCTTGACCCCGTGAGAATAATGTTTACAGATGGATTTTATGCCTTGGCCTGTTTACAGTGTATATAATGGTTGTGTTTTCATGGGGCTGTGAAAGTTCACATTAAATCTGATCACCTTTACCTGGAGATGAGTGCTTTGGCCCCTCATAAATAACATGATTAAAATCCGGTATTGTATATTATGGACAGTTGACTAAACATAATCATCACAGAATAAGACAACATATAATAGTCAGTCTAAAACATTGTCCATCCCTTTGTCTGATTTAAATTTTTTTAAACCTTCAATAAATATGCACACTTTAAGTTGTGAAAAAAGATCACACTAGTTTTATGTTGTCTTCTTTTTTTCCCTTTATAATAAAAACATTTTTAAAAATCAGTGAAGACTTATTACCTAGATATGGTAAAGAAACTTGTAGCCAAGCTTGTGACCTACGTTCAGTCCTTAGAACCCAAATAACAAAAGGACAGACTCCTGAAAACATCCTCTGGTGCCCCCTACCACACTCGTGTCCATATGCATACATGCACACATATACAGTAAACTATACAGATGGCCAATAAGAACTTGAAAAGATGTTCAACATCCTCAGCCACCAGGAAAATACTACTTAAAACTGCCATGACAGGGCCAGAGAGCAGCTTTGTGCTTGAGAGTGCTGGCTGCTCTTCCAGAGGACTCCGGTTCAATTCTCAACATTTCTTTGGGCAACTTACAACCACTTGTAAATTGAGCTTCAAAGGATCCAGTGCCTCTGTGGATATCTGCATTTGACATCTAGACACACACACACACACACACACACACACACACACGCACGCACGGACACGCATGGACACGCACAGGCACACACACACAAAAACAAATAAAAATAAAATATAAATCTTTATTAATTAAAATAAACTGCTTTGAGATTCTATCTCACTCTAATCAGAATAGCTATCGTCAATGGAAAAAAGTGACAACATGTGCTGGTGAGGACACTGGGAAAAAGGAAAGCCTTGTCACTGCTAGTGGAAATGTAAACATGTGCAGCCACTACGAAACTGATGTGGATAAAAGTGTACCACTCTTTGATGTACACCTGAAGGTCTGTAAGAGAGAACACTACAGAGATAAATACTGCATGTTTTCACTCATTACGTGGAACCTAGATTTAAAGTAGATGTGTATGTGTGTGTATCTACATAAGTGTGTTTCTAAGTCACAATAGTAGGAGGAGATCATGGGAAGGGAGGTGGAGATCTTTTGGGAACTGGAAAGTAGAAAGTAATGGAGCATGTAAGTAGAAGTGGCGTCAGCTGAGCTAAGGGACTAGCTGACCTAAGGGGGAGACAGTGTCAGGCAGCATGAAAGGAGAGTGAGTAAGAATAAAATGTGACTCAATGTATGAAGGATGAAGGTGATGAAACGTAGTACTTTGTGTACTATCCATTTATCTGTCCTACTGAGAGTCACTTTGTAGGTGACAAACACAAAGAAAACAAAAGAAGCAGCTGAGAGGAGACTTTCTTCAAACAGGTCAAACTATTACTTTTTCTTTTCTTCTGTCTTTTTCTTTTAGATGCTAGCCAGAGCCTAAATTTCTCTAAAATCTGCCAACCAAAGCTTTGGGTGTCCTTGCTCTGTCCCTCTAAAGGTCCCCTCCTGCTTTCCTCCTGGCTCTGCAGTCGCCTGCCACCTTGTGGCTGATTTCCATGCCAGCCTATCTTCTCTATTCTCCAAGCAGCTAAAAGATAGCTTGCCCATCCAGGTGTTTGTCTTTTAAACTCTAATAAATTGTCCTTGCCCACCAGAAAATAAAAATAAAAAAGAAATCAACTGAGGACTTTGTTAAGGGAGTCCTGTGGCCTAACACACAGAGAAATGGGACCTAAGAACTTGCTTTACAGTCAAGCTCCCAGCTAACGCTCACAGTTCTCCTCTGTCTGAGGCAGAGTAGCAATCTAGGGGAAAAAAAGGAATGAAAGAAAAACGATAGAGCTCAGTTTTTTCAAGCACTTGTTGCTTTTCCAGAGGACCTAGATCCAGTCTTCAGACCCCACAATGTGGTTCATAACCAAACTTTCAGCTCCAGCAGATCTGATGTCCCCTTCTGAGGAGGCACACACATAAAGCACATACTTACATACAGGCAACATATTCATATGCATAAAATAAATGACATTTTTTAAAAAGAAAAGGTAAATAAATGGGAAAGGACACCTCCTCACTTTCTTGGTTCTAATTTCCATCTGTTTCTGGTTGACACTCAGTACTTTTCCATAGAACTGTCCTCAGGAAAAGCTGTACTGCCCTTTCCAAAAACATCACAGATGAGACTGTTAAAAATGGACTGAACTATGCCTACTAACACCCATATGACCTGTGGTAACCAAGGGTCAATTTGATGTGTGTTCTATCTCTATTAAATCTGCTCTAGCTGCACAAAGTACCCCCAAAAGGTCTCTTCAGGGACAGAATTTTTGGATTGGAAAAAGACATTTAAGGCACATGCCAAAAGTTTGCCAATATATACCTTTCTTTATATCTAAACCTACTTGCAAAGTAAATAGCTTAAAAGAACATATATAGCTACCTCTAAGATATCTGGGCCTATTATTCTAAAGCTCACAACTGATTATCTTTAAATGCATCTCTCTCTGTTTGTAATATCCTTTTTTACTGATAAAGTCACACATGTTTCTATTTACTCAATAAACTCATTAACTTAGCTTTCATCAGAGCCAGTCTAAATTCCTTTCTGTGGACGACATAAAGGATTAAGGTGCATCTCAGCAGAGGCCACCCAGGATTCTACAGGGACACTTCAGGCTGCATGCATGCTTGGCAACTGAGCTGCATTTTCTGCTGATGGTGACATGTCCAGAGTCCACTCTGAACTGTGTGGCCTACGTTCATTTTTCAAAGGACAAGCTCACTACAAATTGCATTTTTAGTCTCAATAGAAAATAGGATAGTAAGGAGCTGATGATATGCAGAAGAAATGGGAAGACATTGACAACTTCCACATATAAAGACAATGAACAATAGGGATGTAGTGGTACACTGCTATAAACCCAGAATTCTGGAGGCTGAACCAGGAGATTAGCTTGAGGTCAGCTTAGTCACATAGTAAATTCTAGACCAGCCACAAAAAAATGGTTTGTTAACATTAAATGACCCATTAGAGGACTTGCCATGGGTCTTTCATGTTACCTAAGTGGGCCTCTAACTACTATGTATTAGAGAAAGAAGAGTTCTTGGCCTCCTGAGTGTTGGGATTAAAGGAGTATACCATCATACACACCAAGCTTCAAAGTAATTCATTCATTAACAATAACTAAATACTACTCTTGCAAAAATAAATTTTAGCTAGCTCTTATTCATCATACCTAAATGTGCAGACTGAGGGACAGAAAAAGACATTGGAACTTTGAACTGTGTGGACTACTAGAAACAGAGTTCCAGGGAAAACCCTATCCAGAAAAACAGAAACCAAAATAATGCTGGCCAATGCCTGTGAATGTGGATCTGGGTTCTGGCCACACATATCTACATTACTTTTTGTTACCAGAACAAACAAAATGGCAGGTTTATTCTCATTGCCTTTCAGTAGACACTGTGCTCTTTTGTCCTATTTGAGACTAACTAGGGTCTCACACATAGCCCAGCCTGGTCTCAAACTCAAGATCCCCCTGTTTCAGCTTCTGTGAGCTGGTATGCAAATCTCCCAGACAAATGCTTATTTTTTCCCTTCTGTGTAAAGTATAGAGCTACTCTCCCCTCTTGTCTGCTGTACTCTCAGCCTTGCAAAGCCAAGAGGACTTTCCAACAGAAGTCTCTGGTCTACACGCTCCCATTTCTTCAGTGTCTATGTATGACAAGTGCACTCATTTGATAGCTAATAGACTACATATTATAATTTAAGACATCCTCAATATTCACAATATTTATATTATTTTCTTCTTGTTGTGTGAGGTGTGTGTGTGTGTGTGTGTGTGTGTGTGTGTGTGTGTGTGTGCGCGCGCGCACTTGAAACAGGGTCTCATCCTGTAACTCTGGCTGGCCTTGAACTCACTTTGTAGGTCAGGCTGGCTTCAAACTCACAGAGATCCACCTGCCTTGGCCTCTCAAGTGCTTGCATTAAAGGTATGTACCACCATGCCAAGCTAGACTATTTATTTAAAAAGGAAAAAGCATTCAAAAGTATTCAACCACAATAAGTGTGTGAGCTTTAAATCCAGCTTCCACCATCCACTGGCATGAGACTGTGGGCAAGTAAGTATACAGTTGGTTTCATCTGTAAAGTGGAAAGAGCAAATTTACATATATAAGAACCAAATATGGTAGTGCATGACTATACTCATAGCAACTGGAAGGCTGAGGCAGGGGGATCATCATAACTCTGAGGCTACCTGGGCTATAAGATAAGACCCTCATTCAAAACAACAGCAAATATATTTATATAGAGAAAGACATGGAGGGTGTGTGGTGGTGATGGTGGCATTCATCTGTAGTATCAGCAGCAGTTTAAGAGTTCAAGGCCAGCCTGAGATACATAGTGAATTCTAGGACAGCTTCAGCTATGAGTCTCTGTTTCAAAAAACACAAACCAAATCAAACCAAAACAGGGTGTGAAATTGTTCTGAGGAAACATTTGATAGTGGAATGTGTGAAGCTCCAAGAATTATTCCTACCATTCAGCCAATGGGGTAGGGTAGGCCAGCACAACGTCTCCCTCTGGAGCCTTCTGTCTCAGCTTCTGAAGTATCAGGAGGCTGGAGAGATGGCTCAGCAGTTAAGAACACTTGTTGCTCTTGCAGAGAATTGGTGTTTAATTCCCAGTACCTACATGGTGGCTCACAACCATCTGTAAATCCAGGTTCAGGGACAGTGTCCTCTCCTGTACTCCTTTAGCGCCCAGCATGCACATAAAGCACATACATAATGCAGGCAAAACTGCCATACATACAAAGTAAAATAAATAATACAGAATTTTTTCGTTAGAAAATGTTCTATGATGACAATTAGGGTAGTCTTCATGTGATTACAGGGAAAGGTAAGTTCAGGCATCCTCTCTGCTATTGCTTGGAGTCTTAGCTGAGGTCATTCTTGTAGATTCCTGGGAATTTCGCTAACACCAGGTTTCTCCCTAACCCCATAATGGCTCCCTCTCTCCAGATATCTCTTTCCTTGATCTCCTTCTCTGTCCCTCCCCCAACTGGACCATCCTGTTCCCTTGTGTTCTCCTCCTCCATTCCTTCCCCTCTTACCCCCGCCCCCCGCCCCAGCTCCCCATTTACTCAGGAGATCTTATTTATTTCCCCTTCCTAGGGCGATCCATGGATGTCCCTCTTATGATCCTCTTTGTTACCTAACTTCTCTGGGGTTGTAGATTGTAGCATGGTTATCCTTTGCTTTACCTGTAATTTCCACAGATAAGCACTGGGCCAAGCTCATGGAGTCCAGTTGAAGAGATGGATGGATTATAGCAACAAGGGGAGTCAAGATCATGATGGGGAAACCCACAGAGACAGCTGACCCAAGCTAGTGGGAGCTCACGGACTCTGGAATGACAGCTGGGGAACCTGCATGGGACCGAACAAGGCCCTCTGAATGTGGGTGTCATTGTGTGGCTTGGGAAGTTTGTGGGTACCCTGGGAGTGGGACCAGGATTGATCCCTAGTGCATTAACTGGCTTTTTGGACTCCATTCCCTATGGAGAGATACGTTGCTCAGCTTTGATACAGTAGGGAGGGACTTGGTCCTGCCTCAACTTGATATCCCAGGCTTTGTTCACTCCCCATTGACCTCTAGCTTTGATAACAGCTTTGGTATGTGGATTGTGATGGAATTTGCCTAAATTAATTCACAGAAACTCAAAGGCCACTTTTCCTTTACTAGACTCCACAGATATTATATGAATGGCTAAAATAAGGAAAGGATGTAGTGTCTCTGACTTCATATTATTTCTATATCTCTTTTCCCTAACCTTGAGTCAGACTGTAGTTGGTTGTTTTCTTACTCTTTGGCTCTTTGCTCTTTGGGGACCCGCCACCTAGCCCTCAAATAAATCATACACTGAGACTTATTCTTTCTTATGAATGCCCAGTCTTAATTTGGCTTGTTTCTTGCCAGCTTTTTTTAACTTTAAATGATCCCATTTACCTTTTGCTTCTGGGCTTTTACCTTCTCTATTTCTGTATATCTTTTCTTTCTTTCTTATTCAGTGTCTGGCTGTGTGACTGTGTGGCTGGCCCCCGGAGTCTTCCCCTCCTCCTTTTCTCATTTCTTGATCTCTTTTATCTCTTTTTCTCATCTATTTATTCTCTCTGCCTGCCAGCTCCACCTACCTTTCTCCTGCCTTGCCATTGGCCATGCTTGTTATTAGACCAATCAGATGTTTTAGATAGGCAAAGTAACACAGCTTCACAGTTAAACAAATGCAATATAAAAGAATCTAACATATCTTTGCATTATAAAAGAAACGTTCCACAGTATAAACAAATGTAGCACATTTTCAACTGACATTCCACATCAGATTTTGTTCTGTTCTGTATGTAGTTGTGTAGAAATGCTTCAAGATTTAATACAGGAACAACTTGGACATTTACCACTTAAGAAGGTATGTTTCTTCTATTCCACCTTCATGATTCCAGCAGCTCAACAAGTCTTTCAGCCTTATCATAAAGACCAAACCAAACAGAGATCAGATGCAAAAATGGGTGCCAGCAACAGAAGGAATTTAATTCCTGGGCTAAAACTCAACACTCCTTAGCCACCTAGTGCAAAGCCATGATGTTTGCATAGAAGAAACAATAGACAATCAGCAAATTTTAGCAAAGGTGGGTACGGGTGGGAATCAGCCTTTGTTTAGAGCTGTTGGTCATCTCTTTGGCACTGTTAGCTCTCTTCATGCAAATGAGCTATAGTGTTGTTCATAATATGAGGCTTGAACTCATTTCTCCTCAGGCCATGTCATAGGTTCCCATCACTCTGTAGCAGTATATCATTCTCCATCTTCTCAGTTTGTCAAAATTCTACATCCTTTCCCCTAGCCTAGTTTTCATATGACCTCCTCTTCCAAACTGGATGCCACAGTTTTGTCCTGCTGAGGCAGAATTAACTACTTTTCATGAAGCACCATATAATTTGGGCCATATAAGAATATGGCATGTTTTAAAACCTCATAAATGTTAACAAAATGCCAGGTGGAGCTGGGTTATAATGGTAGACGAAAACATCAAGATGGAGATTATGATGAGATTTCTTTTCTTCTTTTATTTTGTTCTGTAATTTTTTTTTTTGAGACAGTGTGTCACTATGTATCCTTAGCTGGCTTGGAACTCACTATGTAGACTGGGCTGGCCTTGACCTCACAGAGCTCTACCTCCTGAGTGCTGGGATCAAAGTTGTGTGGCCCATGCCCAAATGAGATTGCTTTTCTTAAAAGAGATAACCGAGGCCAGATGTAGAGGCATAGCATTCAAGAGACTAAAGAAAGAGGATCATGAGTTCTAAGCCAGCCTAGGCTACATTGTAAGACTCCGTCTTGCAGAACAAAATAAAACAATGCCGGATGATAAACTAACTCATATCCCTCAGTGACTCCTGCATCACTCTACTCCCCTGCAGAAGGAAAACTGTTAAAAGCTGGAGCCACCACTGTGTCCTACTTGATTCATAGCTCTTGGATCAAATGCCTTCCTCTCATTAGGAAGTACATCTGATATTCTCAAGATTTTGAACTTTTCATTAATGTTTCTGTTCAATAGTCCTTGTTTGAATTCACTGAACAGAGAACTTTGATGCCTTTGTGGGTTCTAATCTCACTAGATTATTTGTGTAATGTAGATGTGATAGATAATATGTCAGAATATTGCTGTATTTTGGAGAATATTCAGTTCTGCTACAGAGCCAGGATCTCACTGTTACAGTGGAGGGTTACACATAATCAAGAAAATGAAGCTAGAACACACTCTCTTGAAGATATCAGTAGGAATGCATTTTTAGTTTATTGTAGATACATATGTTTACATATGTATATGCACATATATGCGTGTGTGTTCACAGTGTGTTGTATTGTTGGTTCTACTTTGGAGCCAACACAACTCATACACCAAGTCAACGTAGATGACAAAAATTTATTGTAATCAAGCCATTACTGATCAATCGGGGCTGCAGAACAGACTCAAAAGCTGAACTGAGACCCCAAGCCAGAATGTTACAGAATTTTTAAGCCTGAAAACCACAAACATCTGTGCCAAGTTACAGTTACATTTTCCCACCAATCAGGATTCGGAAATTAGGGACTTTCCTAGGAACATTTTCCTATGTGGTACACTTACTTAGTTCTCATTGGTTGGTTTATTCAAGTGTGGTGGTGGCTTGCCCACTATTTATGGTTCACCCTGCCATTAGCTCTGGTTTGGAGAGGTAGGACCACCGCAGGAGGAAGGGTAAGGTTTTAGCTCTTAGCTCTGACCTCTTGGCTTTCTTTTTTGCATTGGTTCTGTGTTTCTTATTTAATAAGACGGTTGGTTACATCTACACACCCACATATAGACACATATGCATACACATACATTTTTAAAATTTCTTTTTATTTATGTATGTATGTATGTCTGCTTGTCTGTGCACTATGCATGATAGAGTATCCCAGGATGGGTTTCAGATACCTTGGTACTAGAGTTACAGGTGGTTATTAGCTGACACAGGTGGGTGCTGGGAACTAAACTTGGGTCTTCCACAAATGCTCTTAATTCTGGATCAATCCTCTGTCTGCATACTTAAAAATAAATAAATAAACCTTTATAAAATAAAACAGTGTTAGGGTAGGCAAGAAGCTAGGAATTAGGAAAGGAAAAGAATAGTTTTAGGAGTAAGTTAAGGCTTCTAATATTAACTCTTCAGCAAGTAGGCTGCACACGCTTGTCAAGGCTTAGTCATTACAGGTAGGTGGTGGTGGCACATGCCTTTAATCCCAGCACTAGGGATGCAGAGGCAGTCAGATCTCTGTGAGTTCAAGGCCAGCATGGTCTACTTGGTGATTACCAGGATAACAAGGGCTATATAATAGAGTCTGTCACAACCAAACAAACAAATAAAAAAGAAGCAAGAAACAACTTTAAAAATGAATGGGAGGGGGGGCTAAAAAGATGGTTTAGTGACTACGAACATTTGCTATGCAGTTATGATGACCAGAGTTCAGACCTCAGTCGTGTAACAAGCTAGGCATCCATGTGCACCTGTAACTACGTTTTAAGAAGGGTAGAAACAGGAGATTTTCTGTTCTCACTTAAAATCCATTCTAATATTTCTGCCCATGTGTACTTATGGATATGTTATTGGTTGTCTTTATTCTTTGGCTCTTTACTCTTAGTTCCTTGGGGGCCTGCCACCCAGCTCACAAATAAATCATACACAGAATCTTATGATTACTTACAAATGCCTAGCCTTAGCTTGGGTTTTTTTCTAGCCAGCTTTTCTTAACTTAAATTATCCCATCTACCTTTTGCCTCCAGGCTTTACCTGTCTCTATTTCTGTATATCTCTTCTTTCTTTCTTACTTGGTCTCTAGCTGTGTGTCTGGATGGCTGGCCCCTAGAGTTCTCCTCTCCTCTTTTTCTAGTTCCTTGATCTCTCCTCCCAGATTTCTCCTATTTATTTTCTCTGTCTGGCAGTCCCACCTTGTGGTTGATATATTGTGTACCCCAATAAACTTATCTGGAGGTCAGAGAACAGAACAGCCACAATATTAAACATAGAGGTTAGGCAGTGGGTAGCACATGCCTTTAATCCTAGCATTCTAGAGGCATATATCTATCCGGATCTCTGTGAGTTCAAGGCCACACTAGAAACAGCCAGGCATGGTGACACACCTTTAATCCCAGCACTTGAGATCTCATGTCTTACTTGGGAAAGACACATACTTTTAATCCCAGGAGGTGATGGCAGGAAGCAGAAAAGTATATAAGGCATGAGGACCAGGAATTAGAGGCTTTTTAGGCTTTTAAGCTTTTATGCTTCTAGCAACTATTAGGATTCTGCACCACTCCAGGTACATAATTGCACATGTGCATGGGTCTTGGATCTTATATCATCATTGTGCACTGGCAACTACATACGCACCTTAAAAGCCAGATGCAGACCCCACACTCTCACTCTGCTCTGCTCTCTCTCTGCTCTGCTCCCTCCCCCCTCCAACATCTTTCTCTCTCTCCAGGCCTGGCTCTCCTCTTTCCCTTCCCCAATTTTCCTTCCTAATAAAGCTCTGAAAACTAACACTGGCTTCTGTTGTGACCATGACCTTTCCATGTGGTAACCAGCGCTGCGTGCCACAACCAGAGCCGTTTATCATCCTTTCATTGGTGCTGTGACTCAGATCTCGGGTAGGAATTTCTGTTCACTCAGCGCCCGGGGTTGAGTGTTGTTGGAAACTTATCCCGAGGACCTCTAACTGCCCACTGTGTTTTTTTCATATCACCGCTGCCACTGTGGTACTGCCTCGGGACTGTGCCCGTGCTGCCATGACCGCCGCTGCCACCGTGCCTCCCCCTACCACATGTGCTGCCAAGATTGGTGAGTTCCCCCACTGTTTCCCGTGACTGCAGCCCAAGCTATATTCCTTGTGCTGGACCCCTGGGGGTCCTCAGGCCGTGCTGGCCCTGACTCATTCTCTCCCTTGATGAAGGAGTCAATGCTGTCAGACCCCAGGTGGTCCCCATGCTGCATACACTTCCAGCCCTCCCTCACTTGATGAAGCGGGGAGTAACCTGTGCTGATTCATAGATCCTTCTCCTACCTCAGGAACACCTGGGACTGGAGTGTGATCCTGGTTCATTATTTTAATTTTTTATTTTTATCTCTTGGTGCTGCAGCCATGGGACAGGGGCTTCCTTCTCGTGGTTCCATTTCTCCTCTGACAAATGCCTTAAATATCCCCAGATACCAGTAAATTTGAAAAGAGTTACCTTATCCCCAAGCTTTCTATCAAAGCTCTGAACCCTTCTCCTTCTCCATTTCTGATTCTTTCTCTGCCGTATGCAACCACTTCTGTCTATCTGACTTCCACTCTCCAGTATTGGGTGGGCAGCCGCTTCTGCCCAACCCTGGCTCTCACCTAAACTCACCTTAACTCCTCCCACTCGTTCTCAAGCTGCCCTGAGAAGCACAGATGGGTGGGTCTGAAAGCAGGCTAGGATCCATGCAAAAAAGTTTACAGTAATCAGGATGGCTCTTTAGCCAGAGATCTGTTTACATTCTGCCTCCTGGCAGGTCTTCCTAAAGCTGTCCTCAAGCCAGCAGACATCAAAAAAATTCAAGACTCAGAGTAAAATCCGTCTCTTGTTCCCCAGACCTCCTTGGCTAAAACTTAAGCATCTGGAGAGCAAGGCTCCTGACCCCACAGGCAGAAGTTTCAGCTGTGGCATTTAAGATATATCAGGGGAGAGATGAAAAAAGCCTGAGAACAGAATTGCCAAGTGCTGGCACATGCTGGCTCCTGAAAGCCTCTGGGTCCCTGTTTTAAGTGCAGAAAAAAAAGACCACATGGGCTAGTACATGCCCTTGCAGGCCATCAGTTGAGCCTTGTTCAGAGTGCCACCTAGAAAGACAACTGGTCAGCTGACTGCACCCAGGCACCAAGGGGCATGGGAGCATCAAACTAAGACCTCCAGCAGACTCAGGCTTGGCCACAGGCTCACTTGCAGGGAACCCAGAATGCAGCATGGAAGCCATCTGATTCTTTTCTTCTGGACACCTTAGCCACTCACCCAGTCCTGGTAGTTTTGGGGTCTCACCCCTCCTCATTTCCTTATTGTCAGGGTAGGGAGGACAGCCTTACCCACCTCACCAGACTTGATTGTACTTTCAAGGTTACATAATGGGAAAAGATTTTTCCAGCTAAGATAGGAGCTTTCATTTTATTGCTCCCTCCATGTGCCTCACTGCAGACCTGTCAGCAGTGCTTCTCCTCCTCATGCACAGGGACACAAACAGGGCCCTGCTCTCTGCCTTGTCCCTAATTCCAAAAGAATGAGTTCTCACCCCAGTTCACTCTTCAAATTAATTGCTTAGCTAATGGTTACAGGATCACCACAGAACTGGAGTCCAGAGATCAAGTAAGAAACTGTAACAGCTAAAAGGTATTTACACCCCCAGACCCAAAAGTGTCTGGGCTCTGCAAAAACAGGCTTTAATATAACCATCTATTACTGTTAAATGCTCTCAACAATTGATCAGCTGTGTCTCCTGGATGCTAAAGTAGTAAAGGAAACAGATAACTTAAAATAATCTGTCTCTGATAAAGCTTAAGAACATGTTCCAATCTCTCTGTCTCTAGTGTCTCATTAACACTAACCAATACAAGCAGAGTACTAAAGACTACAATGGTCACTAATTTTCTCATGGCTGCTTCTTAACAAGTTCAAATTTTTCCCACACTCCAGAAACCAGCTTAAATCCATCTGGACAGGTCGGATCTACTTCAGGCTTTTCCTGTCTCACCAGCGTCCTGTCAGACACAAAAGCGGCCAGAGTGCCAAGCCAAGAGGGATGGATGACTCAAGGGCAGCAGGACAGCCCCTTCCCAGGACGCCTGTCTAAAGTCTTGGATGCTAGGATTCTGCTCCACTCCAGCTGCATGACTGCACATTGCAGTTCGGGGTCTTGCATCTGGCGTCATCAGTGTGCGCTTGTGACTATGGATGTGCCTTAAAAGCTGGATGCAGACCCCACACTCTCTGCTCTGCTCTGCTCTGCTCCCTCCTCCCCTCCCACCATCTTTCTCTCTCCCCAGACCTGGCTCTCCTCCCACTCCCCATTTCCCTCCTAATAAAGTTCTGAAAACTAACACTGGGTTCTGTCATGACCATGACCTTTCCACGTGGTAACCAGTGCCACGCACCACAACCAGTGCCATTTATCATCCTTTCAGCAACAGTTCAGCTTTAGATCCACTCAGATGAGGACTCAGAGACATTCAGTTTGAGGAAAAAGGATTGGCTGAGAAGTTGGTGAGGTGAGGTTAGCTGTGGCTTGTTCTGTTTCTCTGATCTTTCAGAAATTACCACAATAGCTGGCACTGAGTTTTTTTTTATTAATAAGACTTTTTAAAATTTATGTTTTAAAATTTACCACCTACCTTTCTCCTGTCTTGCTATTGGCCATTCAGCTCTTTATTAGAACGATCAGGTGTTTTAGACAGACAAAGTAACACAGCTTCACAGAGTTAAACAAATGCAACATAAAGGAATGCAACACATCTTTGCATCATTAAACAATTGTTCCACATAAGCAAATTAACACATCTTAAAATAATATTCTACAACAGGGATACTCGGCTTTTGCTTTGAGTTATGATTCAGTACTACTTTATTTAGTTTTTATCTTTAGCCATTGAAAGCTTTTCAGTTGGTTCCTCTGTCAGTCTGGATATATCCCCGCCCCATGTGTGTATAAGCACTTTGGTTAGAAGAAACTAGAATCTTGCTCAGTCCTAGTAGGTAGTCTAAGGCTAGAATCACATCTTCTAGCATCTTTCCTGACAAAGAAAAAAAAAAAAACAAGAAGACTACAGGAGTTTTGAAGGAGAGGGAAAGGATGGAATACCTTACAAGAGATCAAGGAACAGCAAGGTGAGGCTTTGGAAAGAGTCTGAGCTGCCCTGTGTCTTTGTCTTTTGAGGCTATTATTGAGGCAGTTATGAAAATTATTCTCTGTCAAGACCCTACATTGCTGGATCATAATTGCCTATAACTCTGGCTTCTGGGGCCCTGACACCCTGTTCTAGACTCCCTGGGTACTGATACACACATAGATAGATAGATAGATAGATAGATAGATAGATAGATAGATAGATAGATAGATAGATAGATAGATAGATGATAGATAGATAGATGATAGATAGATAGATAAAAACTTTAAAAATATTTGTAAGTAAAAATTGATCATGTTATGGTTTGAATTTGAGATGTTTGAGTACTATACCTGTATGTGTATGTGTGTGTGCACATGGTGTGTGTGTGTGTGTGTGTGTGTGTGTGTGTGTGTGTGTGTGTGTGTGCATGGTGTGTGTGAATTGTCATGTACACTGTGGAGGCTAGATAACAACTTTTTAAGATTTTTGCAGATTTATTTTATTATTTTATTATTTGATGTATGTGCACCACATGTGTGCCTGGTTGCCCATGAAGGTTGAATCCCCTAGTTATGGAGTTCTAGATGATTGTTCCAGGTCCTATGGCCAGATCACCTCTAGCCCCAGAAGAAAAACTTTCAAGAGCTGTTTCTATCTTTCTGCTATGCAGGTCCTAGGGATTGAACTCAGGTTATGAGGCTTGGCAGTAAGTGCTTTTCCCTGCTGTCTTGTATAATATTAGAGGAACCAGCCTCAATATTATACATCCCAGGGACTCAGGAGAGAGAACTACTAACGGCGAGGACTATTTTCAGGAAATAGAATCTCAGCACACCGAGCTCTATCATCCATTTGCTTTAATTCCTCTGGCATAACATCCTTTATACACAGCTTCAATTCTGTTCTCATGTCTAGCTTCTTTCTTGCCTGATTTCCCTCTATACTTATCTATTGCTTCCTCTAAGTTCTATCTTAATTCTCTCATCTTAATTCTGCCTCATCTAGGCCCTTTTCAGCTTGTTCTTACCCAGCTAGTACTTCCCCATTTGGCTCTTCCTCATCTTCCATCTCATTCCTCTAGTACTCTCTTCTAGCCCTTCAGTCTAGTTCTTCCCCATCTCAGTTTGTTCCTCAAAAATTCTTACCCATCTAATTCTCCCATACTCTTTTCTCTTCTCTGTCTCTCTGTGCCCTGGAAGTCGTGATATATAAAGCCAGGCTTCCAGGATCAAAAGGAGGGGTGATAAGAATCACATTGAGAGGCAATAACCATTAATTATCATTTGCAACCCCAAAGGGAAGTGACCAATGGGAAATGAATTAACTAAAGCCTAAATTCAGGTAATATCTAAGAAGAGGGAATCTTATGTGCTCAACTATAGTCTTAAACGTGATTAGTAGAAAATGTTAAGAATCTATAAGTTGCTAGGTCAATGGGAGAAAATAAAACTGTCTTCTTTTTTCCTGTGGCTCCTATCTGTCCAAGCTATCTGCCATTTTTCTGTAGGGTGGGGGAAAGTGTGTTCAGTTGCTAGGCAACCTGTGTACAGCTAGATGCCTCTAGTGATAGTTAAAAAGAGATCTGGAACTGGAGGTAAGATTTGGGAAAGGAGGAAGTTAAGCTTAATTGGCACATCTGCCAGGCCTTCTCAAACAGGTAGCCTGGATGCTTAAGCCTGTTCTTAGAAAGTACAGAGGTAACTCTGATAAGGTACTTTCCTCCATTTGGGGATGGACCTGGCCGGATGCTGCCAATGATGATAATTACAGGGAGGCTTGAACTGGGGTTCTGGCTGAGCATAGCCATCAATGCAGAGGGTTATCTAAATATTCCTAGAAGTGGTTAGGTAAGGAGTTAGAGGTCTATAAAGTTAGTAAGGCTGTAAGAAAAGAGGGTCCAAGCTGAATTGTGTAAAGATATTACTTAACGTCCACCTGACCTAGGCAGTGTCTCCTTGTGGAATCTACCTTAAATCAGAAGACTTGCATGTGGACTGTTGTTACTGCTAGTCCTTGAAAGTGGCCAAGGGAGATACCTGATTCCAGAGAAAGCCTTTCCTAAGGCAGTTCTCCAAATACCTGGAATGTGTATGTCCAGAGAGTGATCAGTCCACACTGTTAGCCCTTCTTAGGGGAAAGTCATTTGGGAAAACTATGAAGGCACACATGATTTTCATAACAGAATACAGCTGATATATAACAAGCCAAGTAGCACCAAAAACTCCTTGGGATTTGGCTTCCTCTGGAGGAATTCCCTGATCCCTCCAGGTAGTGAATTTGCCATAACCAGCTGAGTTCTTATGATATATTCCTGCGGCCTGCAGCACTGCTGTACCTGCCCCGATGACACTAACGCTGTGAACTCCATGGAGGTGAGGTTTGACTGGCAGAAGTAGTTCACTAGAGGCGGGACTTGGAAAAGCCATTGATCCTTGGTTCCCCTTGGCCTGTCTCTGTTCCCCTTGCCCTGCCTCCCTCCTCGGTTCCCCTTGCCCTGCCTCCCTCCTCGGTTCCCCTTGCCCTGCCTCCCTCCTGGTTCCCCTTGCCCTGCCTCCCTCCTGGTTCCCCTTGCCCTGCCTCCCTCCTCGGTTCCCCTTCGCCCTGCCTCCTGGTCCAGGCCCCCCTATGCTGCAGCCTCCACAGAGGGAACCACTCTCACTTCTGTGCCTTCTTTTCGTAACTGAAATCCCTCTAAAACCCCGAGCCAAAGTACAAACAACGAGAAAAGAATATATCAACTATACAAAAATGTGTTTTCTTTCCTTTCTCCTTTTAAAAGATGTGTTTTTTTTTTTTTTATTTTATGTGTATGTGTGTTGCTTTCATGTAAGTCTGTGTACCATGTGAACACCTGGTGCCAGGGAGGCCTGCAAAAAGTTTCTGATCCTCTGGAACTAGAGTTAAAGACAGTTGTGAGGTGCCATGTGGGTGCTGGGAATCAAATCTGGATCCTTTGCAAAAGCAACTAGTGCTTTTAACCACTGAGCCATTTCTCCAGGCCCTTTTCTTTTCTTTCCTTTCCCTTCCCTTTCCTTTTCTTTCCTTTTTCTTTCATTCTCTCTCTCTCTCTCTCTCCCTCTCCCTCTCCCTCTCCCTCTCCCTCTCCCTCTCCCTCTCCCTCTCCCTCTCCCTCTCCCTCTCCCTCTCCCTCTCCCTCTCTCTCTCTTATTTTTTTTATTGTGTTGGGGATCAAAAGTTAGGACCTTAGACATGTGAGGCAAATGCTTTATCAACAAACAGCCCTTTCATTTTACTTTGAGATGGTATCTCACTAGATATCTCAGATTGGTCTTGAACTGGGGGTCCTTCTGCCCCAGTTACCCAAGTGCCTGGGATAAGCAAGCCTGTACATCAGACCCTGCTCATCTTTTTTAAGAGTAATTTTTGCACTATTTTTTTGCGTGTGCATGTATGTATGTATATGTATGTGTTTGGGCATGTACTGTGGAGATAAAAGGACAACATGTGGGACTGGACTTGCACAGGAGTTTAGAGAATCAAACTCAAGTCACCATTCTTAAAGTTTGTCATTTTCTCCTGACATTGCAAAGCTATAATTTTGTTTTCCAAAATGATAAAAGTTGTACATATTTACATTTTGGTAATTCAAATGATTTCATAGGAGAAAAATGATATGTTCCATGCTTTTGCACAATAAAAATTTTACTATAACTTCTCTGAAAATTATATATACTATAACTTTCTCTGAAAAATCTGGAAATGATTTCATGAAGGAAACAATTAGAAAGACAGGGGACATTTTCAATTTTCTGACCTTTCTTATTGATATCCATTGGTATGATCTGGTGCCATCATCACCATATAGTTAAAACTGAGTGAACAGAGTTTCACCCTCACCCAAAATTCTGTAGTCATCTTCAGTCTACAACATGCATCTACACACCAGAGTCCTGCAGCTGTGAAAGTATTTGTATAAGTATTTAATTTGAAAATTAGACTTTTATTTTAATTCAGGTTAATGTTGTTGAAAAGGTTATACATGCATTTTGAAGGAAGGTAAAGTAGTTTCTGGATTTGTATCAAAAACATGCCAAGATTTTTTTACGTACTAAGCAAATTCATCAAATTGCATCTCTCTCCCAGTGTTCAAGAATAAAGTAACAATACTGCTGCTACTACTACTACTAATAACAATAATTTTTGAATTAGCTTCTTGTATAATAAACTATTTTGTTTTAATTCAAAAAATGAAGAATGACCATATATGTAGCACAAGCAAAATTAGGAGGTAAGAAAACTGGTGAGGTAGGTGGGTTGGGGGGGCAAATTGACCAAAATTTATTATATACATATATGAAACTGTCAGATAATAAAAGGAAAATGTTAAATTAATAAAGAAAACCAAGAAATTGTCTACTTGTCTATTGGAGTGTTTGGGTTATTTGCTTATTTATTTTGAGTCAGAATCCCATTATGTAGCCCTTGCTGGCCTAGAAATTGCTATGTGGATCAGGCTGGTCCTGAACTCACTGGGCTCTGCAGACCTGCCTCTACCGCCTGAGTGCTGGGACTAAAGGAATGTGCCACCACACTCAGTCTTGGTTTCTTTGTGATCCCTTAGAACTGATGGGGGATAATGAACTATTTTCAGTCCCAATAATTTCTGTCACTTTTCCATCAGTTTAGGGGTAGTATATAATGAAAATGAAGTGCTGGTGTAGAACTCATCATTTACATGTCACCCTGTGGGCAAGACTCCATGTAGCAACCCAGTTTCATATTTATGTATTGTTCCTTAATTAAAAATACAGATTATATTTTTGGTTGTGAGCCTAGCCTTTAACGGCTGAGCTATCCCTCCAGGAAAGGCGCAACACTACACAGAGAAACCCTGTCTCGAGGGAAAAAAAAAAAAAAAAAAAAAAAAAAAAACAGATTAACACTAACAACTAATCACATCCCTGTTATTGTGCCAAGTGGAAACTGTGGCACCTCCTTTATTGACAGCAAGTAGTCACGGTAAATTCTATTTTAATAAGCATGTGAATTTCATTGTTCTGGAGTTGCAGGTTATGGTCCAATTGAAGTTCATACTGTTGCTTAGACAGCCCTCCAAACACTGTCCCACTTCACTATCTGTGATAGTGAGGAAAGCCTCACTTCCAATAGCCCTTTTTCTTTGGTCCAGAGAAAGGCCAGCAAGACACACTGGCAGTTGAAGCAACTTGATCTTTCCTCCATTTGGCCAAGAGAACCAAAGCAGTGGTAAAAAATGAAGGTTAAGCCATTGTTCAGGTCTTAGGTATCAGCTATTTACAGGTTGAGGAAGGAGGATTACTTAAACTCAATAATTTGAGGCCAGCTTGGGCAGCAGAGTGAGATCAACTCTCAAAAAGAACATGGTAGCAGTCACTGTAGACTGCTACAATGTAGGCAGACTGCTGTCCTGCCAGCTGCTCCCCAAATAACCATGCAGAGACTGAATTATTAATTATAAATGATCAGCCAATAGCTTAGTCTTGTCTCCAGCCAGCTCTTGATTAATACCCATTTGTATTAATCTATGTGTGGCCCCTAGGCTTATTTATGTCATCTATGCACTTCCCAGACATCTGACTCATGACTCCCCAGACTCCACCCTTCTTCCCAGCATTTCCTCTGACCCCAAAATCCTGCCTAGCTCTTGGCCAATTAGCTTTCTATTAAGAATGAGACCAACACATTTTCACAGTATACAAAATAATTATTTCAAAGCATCTCCCCTCCTTGTCTAATTAAAAAGGAAAGTTTTAAACTTTAACATAATAAAACTGTATACAGGGGGCTGGAGAGATGGCTCAGAGGTTAAGAGCACTGACTGCTCTTCCAGAGGTCCTGAGTTCAATTCCCAGCACCTACATGGTGGCTCACAACCATCTGTAATGAGATCTGGTGCCCTCTTCTGACCTGCAGTCATACGTGCTGTATACATAATAAATAAATAAATCTTTAAAAAAAAACTGTATACAACAAAAGTGTTATCAAGTAAGAATTACAGTTACAATATCCAGTTTGATTTATATTTAGCAATATAGAGAAAATATTCCATCAGCTGTCCTCTCCTAAAGAGTCCAGAGTTTCAAACCTAACTTATTTTCTACCATGATGAGAGAACTGTAACTGTAACTATCTAGTCTTCAACCCCATTAAAGACAGGAGAAGGATATAATATTACCTGAGTAAGCAGGAAGTGCAAAGTGAGTGACTTCCAAAATTAAGAGATGACAGAAACAACTGGCAGCCTGGACAGTCACCCTAGATTCTTCAGTAATCCTGGGGCATCCAATTCTGGCCTAAAGACTTAGTAATCTGACAGACATTTTTGAGAACCGAGGAATTTTGAAAGACTGTCCTTGGCAAAGTTTGGCAGTTGCCTTGCTATAGATCCTGCTGGTCCAGTTTGATCAGTATACTGTCAGCAATTGAGGTAAGAGCAGATTATTTGCCCAAATAAAGCTTTTACCATAAAGAAAACAAACTCCATATGGAGTTTCCTCAATGCTCACCATTCTCTTTTGAAAGAAATTGATGCTGTCAGGAACAGATATGTCTCACTGTCATGAAAAGCCTTAGGTTACTAAACATATTAAATGCCATATTCTGTATGTCTTTGAAGTATTTGAAGACCATCAGTCTATTTAAGTATATCTGTGTATGATCTTGAAAACATACACAACATGACTATAAGTTTGACTACTGTAAGTGACTATTAATCCATATTTCTTAACTATACTTTTTTTTTTGTTTTTTGAGACCAAGTTTCTCTGTATAGTTTTGGTGCCTGTCCTGGATCTCACTCTGTAGACCAGGCTGGCCTGAGACTCACAGAGATCCATGTGGCTCTGTCTCCCTAGTGTTGGGATTAAAAACATGTGCCACTACTGCCTGGCAATTATACATTTCATTTTTAAATGAGTTGCATAAACACAATACCCCCAAACAAGAGTAGAAACATACATACAGTATAACAAAATTAACTTTAAATTTGTATCAATATACCAAAATCCATAGCAATATAAAGTATTTTGAAACTGACTAATAGTTTTTTGGATTAAAGTAGATTCAATAATCTGCCCTTTTATCCTATTATTCCTCTATCACTACATGGTATCATATACCTATAATTCCAACTTCCAAAAGCTGAGCCTAGAGGAATGAAGATTTGAAGATGTCCTAGGTTCACAGAAAGACCTGGTCTCAACAAAAACAAATAATATATCACAAACAATTCTGTTCAGGAGCACATGAGCACTGCCTGAGAAATAAGTAAAAAGCAACAACAACAAAAAAGTTGTTTTCTAGCCAATATAACTTTGGAATCTTATCAAAAGATATAAAAGTTAAAGCATGTTAGAGCTATAGCACAGTGGCTGAGTCCTTGTCTAGCATTTCCAAGTCCCTGCATTTGATCCACAGTATTGCACAAAAATTCACAAAGGTAGAACAAATAATATATGTAAATATTAGGTGCTCTAGCAGAAGAAGTGATATGGTAAGTAACAACAATAGATGCAAGGTCTTCCCATAAAGAAATAAAATGGTGAAGCATATTACATTGATGGGTGGTGACTCTCAAGAACCCCTACCTTTCCTGAGGCTTGTCACAAATCCCAGTTTGCTTTTTCTGTTTCTGGCTAACTAGCCAAGAATGAGAACTCCTTCCTTGGGTTCTATTAGCTTTCTGGAGCATCTTACAGGACTCAGAAGGGGCTTGCAAAGCCCACAGAGAAGGCAGCTTAGGTCAGGACATGATATAGACCATTCATGCCTCCACTGAGTTTTTGTTGTTGTTGTTTTGCATAACTGAGGGTTTGTTTTCATTAATTAACTTTCTTCTTCGACAATTTCATAATGTGTATATAATACAATCTGGTTACTCTTACCCTCTACCCTCTCTTATTTCCAACCCACTCCTGTCAACCCCCTGTATGAGTCCTTTTCCCATATTCATAACTTTTTATTTTGATTTTGTGACCCATTGGTTTTATTTGATCTGAGTTATTATGGGTATAGAACCCCAATGGAGCCTGATGGGCTCCCCAGCTCCCACTGAGAATCTTCATGCCTTCAGCTATCTCCTGTTCCTGTCCTTTTATTATTTGAGAGGTTTGGGCATTTCTTTTTCCTGGTGCTAGAAACTGAACCATGGCCTCACAACTTTCTTGGAAGCTCTCTATCTCTGAGGTAATTCCCAACACCTTCCAGTATTCAGAGATCCCATTGGGTGGCAGAATTCATGTACAGAGAGCTCTAGATAAACTGTAACAAAATGGAATCCAAGCAAGTTCTGGTTAGGCTTCTCCTGACATCTCTGTGTAGCCTCTTCTCCTTCATTCAGGCGGTGTCTCCTCTGAAACAGGGTCTTATGCTCTATTATCAAACAAGGTAAGTCAGGCTTTCTTGTAGATACTCCAACACAGAAAGGAAAGGGAAGATGAAAGTTTCTGTGATACCCTTTAGAGAAGAAAAATAAGTTCTGTGGCCTGCCTTGGGGAGAGCACTGTGAGTTAGACTATAGGGGAAAAAAGTGTGGTATGAACATGCATGTGTATATAATATCATATAAGACATTCATATAATTAAACAAAAAAGGGATTCAAAGTCAAAGGAGATCATTACTTACCAAGTAATAAAAAGACTAAGGAAAGTGAGGTGAGGACAGAACATAAGTTACTATGAAGAAAATAGTAAATACCTTCCAAATATTAAAAGGGAAAAAATCAGTGAATTAGCTTTCAGAAAAGAAAAATATATATATACCATACAGTGGTGAAAAACAACAAAATAATTATACCTTATACATAAACCAGGAACAACATGGCAGAAGCTAAGCACCATGACATAGAGCTACAACCCTAGCACTCAGGATGCTGATTCAGGAGGATGAATATGAGTTAAAGGCCAGCGTGAGCTATCTATCTTCAAAAGAAAACTATAGCAAAATTGAGGCAAGTACAAAAGAAGAAAGAAAATAAGCCTAATCTAAATAATAGAACATATGTATTATATGTTCTATATAATATACATGTTATATTATATATAAAATATAAACACGCATATGCACACACACTAAAGGCTAGGGCTGTAGCTCAGACATACTTACCTAGCATCTGTAAGGTCTAGATTAAGCCCCCAGAATTGGAAAAATGCATTAATCACTTTTGTATTGCTGTGCTTGAAATCTCTGACAGAAATACTGTCTTAAATAGGATTTCTATTGCTGTGAAGAGACACCATGACCACAGCAACTCTTATAAAGAAAACATTTAATTGGGGCTGACTTATAGTTTCAGGAGTTTAGTTCATTATGGTCATGGTAGGACACCTAGCAGCATGCAGCAGACATGGTGCTGGAAAGGAAGCTAAGAGTGTACTCCTGGATCCACAGACAGCAGGAAGAAAGACTGAACTTGAGCTTCAGAAACCTCAAAGCCCTCCTCCAGTGACACAATTCTTCCAACAAGGGTGCACCTACTCCAACAAGGCCACACCTACTCCAATAAGGCCATACCTCTTAATAGTGCCCTCCCTATAGGCCTATGGGGGCAATTTTTATTCAAATCACCACAAACACCTTATAAGGTTTCAGTCCTTTGTGGAGGAGAGGACATGGCAGATCCATGGCTGTGAGAGCATATAGTACCAGCCTCTCATGTTATTGTAGATTACGAAGCAGAGATGTTTCTAAGGTCTGCCCTAGTGATCCTAATTCTAGTAACAAAGTACCATTTCCTGTGGGTCCCACAACTTCCCAAAATAGGAACAGCAGCTGGAGAGCAGAGATTCAAAACATAAACTATCAAGGGACATTTCAAACTCAAACTATAACAAATATGTATATTTACACACACACATATATACATATTTATATACACTTACAAGATCTATGCATGCATGTGTGTTCATACACATATATATTAGAGTGGCTTAGGAAACAAGTCACAGCTAATGTGATGAAAACAAAATGATGTGCTAACTCTGGATGTGGAATTCAACACTTTGGTTTTGATATCTTTAGTTTTGGGAGTTTTTTGTTTGTTTGTTTTGTTTTGATTTTAAGAAACATCCATGTAGTGTGTTTGCTTTTGTTTTCTTGAGATGGGACCTCAGAATGTACCCAGGCTAAGCTCAAACTCCATCTTCCTACATAGCTAAGTGCTGGGATCATGGCTGAGCACAAATATGCAGGCTCAGAGTAATTATATGTACTATCATTGCTACCGGGAGCACCCAGAGTTGCATGCCTCTTGCTCTGACGTATAAGAAAGTATATAACCTCACTGTTACATATTCTCATAAAAATTAATCAAGGCTTAAACTAATTGCAATTCTACCCATCTTCCAAGAATAGTAAAAAGACACCAAAAGGGGCAAGAGACACCATTTTAAACAAACAAGCACCACCAACAAAAGTACACCTAGATAATATGGGAAAATACAGGAGTTATAGAAGACAAATTGCATTTTTAAAAGTTCTGATTAAAGAAAATGATGGTAAAAACAGTAGACTGAGAAAAATAAATAATTTTAAATTACTTTGTTAGTAGAAAGCTTATATCAAATTCAAGTTTAGGGGGCTGGGGACATACCTCAAACCTAGTTGAAGCCCTCCATATCCAGCCTTTAAAAAAAAGCTGAGTGGCTGATAAGTGAATGAAGGTATGGCCCTTCCTTTGGGGAAGTTTTCTGTAGACAGATAGTTGATCACTAATAGCTACCACTGACTGAATATATTCTTCCAGAAATTAACCCATAAGTGTCTTTTCAGGTAATACAGCATTATGGTGTGAGGATCTTCACCATCATATTTGTTGTGTTGTCATTTGTTTCATTTATTTTTTCTTTTTGAGACAGGGTTTCATTGGACCTGGAACTTCGTAGCTGAGATGACCTTGAACTCTTGAACCTCCTGCCTCTACTTCTCATGTGCTGGGACTCTAAGCATGAATCACCATGCCTAGATTCACTTCTTTTTACAGATAAGGAAATGATTTGAAAAGTTAATCTCCTGTAGAAGGTTCCAGTGTAGTGAATTCCAGGGAATTCAGGGCTTTGACTCACCATTCTACAGTCTTTCTGCATAACCCACAGCCCTCCACAGGAGAGATGGTCATTAGTGCCTACTGTAAATAGAGAACTATAGCATGGGGCCTTGCACACATTAAAGAACTACTGAACAACCATAGGATTCTGAGTCAAAGTTTGGTGGAAGAGCAGAGCATGATAGCAGAAATAATAGCCGTAAAAATGTCACAAACATTAGCAGCTTTTGTAAAATGGCCCTTAGACAGACAAGGGCTGTCTGTGTTTGTAATTAGCCCACTTTTCCCCAATACTGGGAAAGGTGGTGGATGATAGGCTTGTTTTTATACATTGGCAGGTTCTTTTTGTTTGTCCGTATTTTCAATCCCATTTCTTTGGATTTCATACTTCCCCCCCTCTTGTTCCATTTCTTAACTCTCAAATTTTTCCATTCTGTCTGAACTTACTCTTGTCTTGTGGTCATTGCACATAATGGCTAACCAACTTCTATCCAGGGTTATGTTGTTTTGTTCTGTTTTCTTCCTATCTTTTTGCCTTTTATACTACAAGCGCACATCACCCAGCTGGATTGTTGCCTTGATTCTGAAGATACTGCTTGCCCATGGTCTATTATCCTATGTCCAGGATTCTAGGCTGTCAGATTCCATCCTCAGCTCTCCAAACAGCTTCTAGATGACTATCTACTCCTGTTGACAAACAAAATGAAAATCTCCAGCCGCCCAACCACCCCAGTTACGACAGCACTTTCCCCATCATCCTGCCATGGCATCCTGAGGATTGAGTAATGTGATCCATGCAAAATTCCCAGCAGTACCACATTCATACAAATGGCTTAATCTCTATTATTTTAGACTGAGACTCATAATATTCTTGCCCACCCCTAATCCCCAATGCTACCATGATTCTTTGAGAGATAATGAACCTTATATACTCACAAGTTAACCCCTGAGATTATCAACTTGAACTATTCAGCAGTCTACCTGTTCTCATTGTAAATGGGAGACACTCAAAGGGCTTCATCAAATGAGAACAAGAGGGTATGGGGGCAGGGCAGGAGCTAGTTTCTCTTTTGTCTTCAACTTGCTGTATCTCCCAGGGCCATTACCTTTGTCCAGAGTAAATTCACTGTAGTACAATACCTGCTTGGCTTAAAACTCTCTATCTCAATGACATCTTATTTTCTGTTCCTTTTCAGTCATGGCCTTTGACAGACAATGGCCCTGGAGAAATGAAGGAATAGGATGAAGAGAAATTCTCCCGGACTTTACCTTTTACTTGTGCTGGGGGATCCAACTAAGGGACTCTATCCCATATGCTCTCTACATCTTCAACCTAGAATTTTTCAAATTATTTCAAGAAGGAATCCTGCCCTACAAATTTCTAAATCCCTTCTCCCTTGTACCTCCCTATTCTTTGTTTTAACCCAAATATGAGGTGGATGACCTTCCAGAGATTAGACAGCACCCCAATAGCCACATCCATGACCCCATATTGTCATTCTCCTCCACAAAACTCTAAGATCCTTGAAGGTAAGACCTGGTTTTGACTCTCTTTTCCCCCAGACCCAATATTCAGGTTCATCCTTATTGCTTTAACAGAATATCAGCTGCAGCCTCCCCTCCCTGTGTCCACTCTTTCATCCCACAGACCATCCTCCCCGGGCATCCCTGAACCTAGCCTCCAACTCAGCAGACATCCCCTGCTCAACACAGGCCAATCATGCTGGAAGACCAAATAGGCTGCCTACAGACCTTCTCCACTCTCTCTGTCTGCTAGATCCAATCCTTAAGGTCATCCTTAGCTCTGGAACAGAGCACTAGCTGCCAATTCTACAATAAAACACCCAAGCCCCATCCACACTTCTGGTTGACCCCACAGACAATCCCTCAAGCCCTTCCCCCAATATCCACCACCACCAAGTACTCCCAGTGAACACAGCAGCCAAGCAGAACAGTAAAACAGGCAACACACAGCTGTTAATGTTGTGAAGTGGCTCGAGAGAAGCCTTGGTGGGTTTGGACCAAGGTGCCCCACAGTGGGTGAGACATAACATTTTGGCTCCATGGATGGTGGCATGGCACAGTGGAAAGTTATTTATAGAGTAGACATGACATTCACATGGCAAGTTTTATTATTAAAGGGAGAGAGAGAGAGAGAGAGAGAGAGAGAGAGAGAGAGAGAGAGGAGAGAGGAGAGAGGTGTGTGCTACCTCTGGTGAGACAGAGGAGAGAGAGAGAGTGGAGAGTGAAGGGGTAAGAGTTTTTTCTTAAAGGCAATGTAGGATGGTATCGGGATGCTGGGGGAGGTCCCCAGGGGTGGGTTGGAATACTAACATTTCTCCATTTTGATTATTATGAAAAGGTGAGTTATGGATAGCAAGTGGGGGGAATGAGGGTACTAAATTCTCAAGACTGCTTCCTGCTGACAAGGGGCAAAGTGGGGAGGGGAAAGTTGGATGTCACACATGGTAGGAAGTGTGAGCTCAGAAGCATTCAGTTAGCTGTCATCGTGGAATCCTCAAGTGTGGAGATCTCAGGCATCTGTTCCTTGAGGGAGCTGAGAAGGCAGGTTACAGCAGTGATGTTCTAAGAGCTTGAGGGAATGGCACAGTAATTCAGGAGTACAGGAGCTATCACATCTGCTGTTTCTCTGGAGGTGGAAATGTCTCTATTCATTCTGTAAATAGATAAGAGAGTTTTTGTGAGTGGAAATATGGGTGAAGTTAACCTGTCAATATTCACCCAGTTGGCATTCTCAGTTGGTAGTTGGCATCCTCGGAACTGGTACAGGAGCTAGCGTATCTGGAGGACCCCCTGTGGACTGACCTTGGCGTGAGGTGTGAAACTGCAAAATATGCTTGAAAATGGGTGGGGTCAAAATGAGCTCTGGAAATTGTTAGTTTTTATCAGATCAGATTTCTTGATACAGCAGCAGAATTTTTCCCAGCAACCTGCAGATATCTGTAAGACAGCTGGAACAGATTTACATCTTGGTGTCATAGCAAAAGCTATGGCTTTAGGTTAAAAGGTATGAAAATTTCCTGGCTTCAGCCTAGTGAAATATATCTTTAAATCTATAACCAGAGGAAATTTACTGAATGGAAGTGGTTGAATGAGTATTGGCAGAGGGAGCCTTCCCTAAACATCATCAGATCTGAGAAGGATATGTAAGTGACCAGAAGTGAGACAGCTTTCCTATCTTCATATAAACAAGCCTTAAAGCTGTTTCTTTTATCTAATTCTCCAGAAGATGCTGAGAGTAGTCAATAGTAAAAAGTCACATTGAAATCTGTTCTGTGAGTTTATCTGACCTGGTAACAAGGTAAATTGTGTCTACACCTATTGGTAGCCCTAGGAGAGGGAGGCCTGTGAATTCTATATAGAGAACTGAGAAGGCAGTTAAAGCAAAGCCTAATTGTCAGATGGACTCAGAAATCTGAGAAGGACAGATTGTATCTGAGTGCAGGCCAAGCAGCTTTCAAATCTATTAAAAATGACAGGGGCCTGTCCACATCCAACTAGCCACACCAAGTTCTCCACATTGTTAAGCAGAAGCATCAGAACAGCATCAATATTCAGCTGCCAGGACCATAAGGTGGGAGTTTTTTCCATGGAAGGGACATTGGGAAGACTGATTTTTACATTGTCTAGGCAAAAGGGGTGCAATGAATTCTCGGATGCCCTGCTGTTTGTCCACAGCCTGGGCTGGGTCCTGGTGGCAGATGCTGCATTGAGGCATCTTGCCCAGGGGCCAGTGTTGCCATAATCCATGTGGAGACATTTTAGCACTTTGTAATCTGCTTTGGAGACTTTGGGTCACTGCTAGGATCTGGGGGTCTCTGTCTCATATAATAAGCTTTTTGATCAATATCTTAAGTGCCATATTCTGCAGATCTCTGAGCATTTGAGGACTGCCTGTCTATTAGGTATGAATGGCTGACTATCAGCTTACAGTCTCCAAAATGTTAGCAGGTTTCATAAGACTAGGACTTACTGTCTCCCAAGAAGGCAAAGAAGAGTGACAGGGGGAAAATCCAAGAGCCAGATGGGAACAGGAAAAAAGGGGCTTGTGAGTCAAGGTGTGGCCCAACTCCAAGAAAAGGACCCTCAGAGAAAAGGACCCTCTCAGAGGACCAGAAACTTCATCATAGAATATATACCTTGTTTATCAGATACCCCACTTATCAAACTAATGACATCATTTACTTAAATTTTCTAGACCAGAAGTGTATGTCTCTAAGTTAGCTTTTATTAATCTGAATAGATCTTTATAAATTTAAATTTATATTGTCATATAGAGTGTAGTATAAATGAGTGTTGACTCAAATATAGCTTTACATCTCTATCATCAGATAAAACTTACATACCAATCCAAATATTTGAGGCATATTGCTTCCTTGCTCTAGAAGGAGATAAAATGAACAGAGAGGTCATCAAGATTAAATGTATTTTTAATTTTAGTAAGCCTCAGTAAAAGATGGCTGCCAGCCACATGGCCATCTGCATCATGATGAGGTCACCAGTCAAGATGGAGGAGAGCCATGTGGTTGCTGCTCAAAACGTGTTTTGTTTTTCCCAAATGGGTAAATCTAAGTCATAAGGAAGGGGGAAGGAAGAGAGTGGAGAACTTTTTCTCAGTTCCCTGACTGTGTGGCCTAAGAATAGTGAGACCAGTCTCACATCCAGGGGAATGGTTAGAGGTAGGTAGCTGCACTAGATACCTGAGTTGTCTATTAAATAGAAGGCAAAGACCCCAGTGAATGGGAAAGCAGACTTGTTACAGGTGGGAGGGAGCAGATCTGCCACTGGTGGAGGAAAGTAAGTGGGTACCTTTGGTGGCCCTGTCAAGGTATGCCACCAAGCAAACACACCACGTGCAGCAGAGTTAGTGGAAGAGGTTTGAGGGAGGAGGAAAGCAAGAGTGAAAGTCCACTTCAGAGTGAGGTTTTGGGAGGAGCAGGCCCTGATCCCTCACCTTAGCTGTAAATGTAAAAATACAGCACTGTTCCCATGGATGAGAGGGGGAAAGGAGTCACTACAGCCTGTAGCTGTGGGTGTCCCCAGGGATAGAGGGAGGACAGAAGGAGGACCACGCCATCAAAGAGGGCCATTGCCACACTCAACAGGGATTGGGCTTAGCCAGAAGAGTCTTGGAACCTAGTACTAGGGTTTTCGAGGAGGCCAGCAAGAACAAAAATCAAGCTCCAAGAGGGGTCTCATCCATAGGGAAAGGTCAGGAATTGTGTCACAAAAGTCTGAAAGGCCTAAAGGAGCTGTGGGCAGCTCTGAAGGGGGTGTAACTGTTGGTTTATTTGCAGCGCTCTTACCCTGAGACCGAAACACAACAGAATCCACTAACAAGAGTTTTATTAAGATAAGGTAGAAAGACAAATGTGCACAGCCCTGTGGAAAGACATGTGAGTGAAGTGGGGCCGGGAATCATGGTGCCGGCTTATAAAGACTGGGCTGTGCCTGCGCACACAGGCCCATGTGGCTATTCCATGCAAGAGCACAGATCACATGATTGTGCTGTGCACTTGACGCAACCTCGCAAAGCCATGGGGTCCTGGTCATGCAAGACGTTTTGACCAGGAAATGACTAGGTGGAAGTGTCTAGGTCCCGCCAGGCATGTGCAACCATGCCCAACTGTGGGGGCGTGTTGTGAATCCGTATCAGTAACAACCCAGCTGAAACTTCCACAATTGCCGCTGGTGGATGGGGTGATGTGATCGGGTGAGCCTGAGCCTGCGGTGGGTAGTCTGGGTCCAGGATCCTTGCTTGTGAGGGGCTGCCAGAAGGGCCTATCAGAGTAACAGCACCAATGCTAATGTTGTGAAGTGATGCGCAAGAGGCCTTGTCGGGTTTGGACTAAGGTGCCCTGAAGCAGATGAGACACACCTCTGCTGCACTGGGGATGGCAGCATGGTGTGGTGGAAAGTTACTCATATGGCAGATGTGACATCAGCATGGCAAGTTTTATTATTAAAGGGAGAGAGGAGGGGGTATGTGCAACCTCTGGTGACAGGGGTGGGGGAATGAATGAGGGGAATTTTTTCTTAAAGGGAATGTAGGATGGAGTTAGGACACTGGGGAGGTCCCCAAGGGGTGGGTCAGAATACTAACAATTACACTCTCTGAAAATCCAGAGATGAAACAGAAACCAAGGAACAAAGCATACATCTAACAAAGACAAATCCAGAAATCACCCTTTCTCTTCTGTACAACTAGAGCACTTCTCCTTCCCATTCTTTCTGGCAGTTATCACTCTTCCCTTGGCTAGCCTTGCTCATGAGGCCAATGATAACAATCTATTCTTTTCTCCCAGCAACCTGCCTTCTCAGCTCCCTCAAGGAGACACCTGAGATCTCCACAATGACAGTCAACCGAATGCTTCTTCTCTCACACCTCCTGACATGCATGACCCCAAATCCAACTTCCCCTTCCCACTTTGCCCCCAATCCAGCTGGAAGCAGTCTTGAGAATTCAGTGCCCTTGTTCCCCCACTTGCTAGACACAACTCACCTTTTTATAACAATCAAAACAAGGAAACATTGGCATCCTGGCCCACCCCTTGTCGACCCACCCTGCATCCTGATGTAAAGCCTTCTTTAAGGAAAAAAACATTCCCTTCTTCCTCTTCCCCATAACCAAATCATTATCATCTGGGTGACTTAAATTATAACGTTTAGCTGCCAGAGCAAGGTGTATTCTTGTGTATAAAAGCTTTAATATCTTATTAAACAAGTATTGTTTTAATTTCCAGTGTAGTAGTTTTTAATATTAACAGATTTTTAATCATATCTAATAAAATAAATTTATAAATCTTAAGGTAAGGGAGAACCAGCGTGTGCTGAGCAGGATGAAGCTGTCCTCTTCATCTCTGACTCACATGTTGTAGCAAACAGTAATGCTGCAGGAAAGCAGGCCTGGTATGAATGGGAGGGAGGAGATCTGCTGCATCAGGGGCAGAGACTTGGGAGAGGCAGGCACTGACCACATCAAATATGGTGATGAAGCCAAATGACCTGGCTGTTTTTTTACCTCAGTCAAGATGCCCCACCACCACCACCACATGATCAGCCTCTGGTGCCTGACCATGTAGTCACATGGGTTTTTTTCTCCAAGACAAACTGAACAGATAAGGAACAGAGAACCTCTAGCATTTAAAAATCAGGTAAAAATACAGTCAAGTGGCCAGACATTTTTGTGGCTTGTTCACCATCCCTTTCACTCAGCAGCTGCTGGAGGAGCCTGGGACCCCCAAACACCTGAGACCCCATCCCCCAATGTACTGGCTCCCAGCCCACCTGTTGGCCTGCGGGAGGACTCATCTGCATCATCTGCCAGGAGAGGCCCTGCTTGAGTGCCCCCACCACCACTGTCAGCTCCACTTGGGCAGTTTTAAAGGGTGCACATGTCTTGGAAAGGGACCTGGCAACAGGTGATGTTGTAACTGCCTTGGCAGAGACTGGAGGCGCATGAAGGAGCAGAGATAGGGAAGGACTTCAGCAGGCTAGAGCTGGAATAGAGGTTAGATGGTAGGCACATTTTCCACAGTGAGGTAGAAGGTTTCAGCAAATTGACCTCCAGCATCCCAGAGGGTCAGCGAGGACCAATGGCGGCTCGGGATAACTGATAGATCATCAACCAAAGGCTATGAGCTGTGCAGTGAGTAGGCATACATTGTGCCATATGCTGCCACATAGGAATAGGGGCCGAAGAGCTGAAAGCTTGAGATGTGTGGTGCCCGGTACCTGGTCTTTGGGGTGAGGCTGAAAGGTGAGAAGCCACAGTCGAGAGACTAGATGAATCCTCATTTGTGGAAAATGGCCAGAATGGAGGGGAAGGATCTTACTGATAGGATAAAGAGTCCCAGCGGTCCTCCAGTCAGGGAAGTGATGGTGTTAGATGGTACAGGGTCTCAGCATTTCTCAGACTCCCAATGGGTAGGAGAAAATGCCACGGGGAACCTGCTGAGTCATGCAGCACCAATGTAATTATACAGCAGGTGAGGCTTTGGCAGGTTGGGCTAAGATGCCCTAGAGGGTGAGGGAGACACACCATGCCGACACAGCAGTGGGTGGTGTGGAGTGGCGGAGAGTCACTCCTATCATCCAGACACAGCATGCACATGGAGAGGAGGGAGAGAAGGAGAGGGAAAGCAGAGGTGTGCACACCTCAGGGCGAGAAAGGGAGGAAGGGGAAGAGGAAGAAGAAGGGAGGGGTTTTTCCTTAAAGAGGGCTTTATTTCGGGATGCAGGGTAGGTCCCCAAGGGGCGGAGACTTGGGAGAGGCAGGCCTGGGCCACATCAAAGACAAATGACCTGTCTGTCTTTGACCTCAATCAAGATGGCCCCCTGACCATGTGATCACACTCTGTCGCCTGGCCATGTGGTCATGTGTTGTTTTATTTTCTCCATGACAAACTGAACAGATAAGGAAGGGAGAACCTCAAGCAATTAAAAATCAGGCAGAAGCTTTGGCAAACATTAATGTAAGCCTAGGAATTGTAGCCATGAGATTGGATTCTCCAGAAGAGCTGCCAGCCAAAGTCATGCTCGAATCAAGAAAAATGGGCCTTGGCAGTTTGTGTTCCTGGAGTTGTATCCATGCCAGTGGATGTCCACACAATCCAGAAGAGAATTTGACATTGCTGCTGCCGCTGTTGCTGTTATAACAATGGTGAACACCGCTGCTACTGTTTCTGGGATTATATATATAATTGAATGAATACTTCGAATGTAATCTATGAATACCACAAATGTGATTAATATCATGAGTGTAATTTAAAAGATTAAAAAAAAAATCTAAAAATAAAAATCAGGCAGAAATACAGTTAAGTGGCCAGACATTTCTGCGGCTCATCCACCATCCCTTTCATTCAGCAGCTAGAGGAGCCTGGGACCATGCAGGGTGGGTCCCCAAGGGCCAGGCCACACTGCCAACATTTCTTAGTATCCTACTGAAAAACAGTAAGGTTTAATTCATACTATTTCATTAGGTGTGTCTGCCACTGACTTTTTTTTCAAATTTAGTTTTATTTATTATTTTTACACTTGTGTGTGTATGTGATGTGTAGGAGTATGAATATAGATACTTGTGGCATGGGAAGGTCAGAGGGTAACTTTTAGGAGTTGGCTTTCTCCCTTCCTTCCTTCCTTCCTTCCTTCCTTCCTTCCTTCCTTCCTTCCTTCCTTCCTTCCTTCCTCCCTCCCTCCCTCCCTCCCTCCCTCCCTCCCTCCCTCCCTCCCTTCCTTCCTTCCTTCCTTCCTTCCTCCCTCTCTCCCTCTCTCTCTTTCTTTCTTTTTTCTTTATTCCTTCCTTCCTTTCTTTTTTTCTTCCAAAATAGAATCTCTCTGAATAGCCATGGCTGTCCTGGAACTTGCTCTTTAGAGAAAGCTCCAGGCTGGCCTCAGAACCACAGAGATCTACCTGTCCCTGACTCACCAGTGCTGGGATCAAAGGCATGCACCACCACCCATCAATTCTCAACTTCTACCAGTTTCAGGGATCAAACTCAGGTCTTGGGCTTGTGAAGCAAGCATTTCTACCCACTAAACCATCTTACTGACCCCCAAATTCATTTTCTGCCAGCATAAAGAAGTGGAAATGGAGCCAGGTGTGGTAGCACACACAGATGATGGAAAAGGTTCAAGAGTTTGAGGCCAGTCTGAGCTACAGGTTGTCTCAAATAAAAAATAAATAAATAAACAAACACAAAACCAGACAGACAAACAAGTAAGGTCTGGTCAATATTGAGCATTGCATTTTCTGTTACTTCACTTTTTTTTTTTTTTTGAGGTCTCACTACATAGCCGTAGCTAGCCTGACACTCACAAATATCTCTGCCTCTTAAATGCTGCCATTAAAATCATGTGCCACCTAGTTCGGTCATGATGCTAATTTTAAAAAATACAAAAGTTTAAAAAAATCAATTTCTCCTGGAGATATTCTGTTTAATTGAAAACTAATTTTCAAATGAAAACATCTATTCATATGAGAGCGAAACCTTCTTAACCTTCAGTAGGCCTTCAGCTGAGTCTTAAACCTCAGCATATTTGTATTAAAATGGTTTTAAAATAAATTTTTTCACAATCGTTGTGCATATCTGTCCATAGGGAAGTTATTTTTTTTCTTTTTTGCAGGGCATGTTTAAATTACTAAAGTGTTTTTGAACTTAGGAGATGTGGTGGTTTGAATAGGTATGGGCCCCATAGACTCCAGTGTTTGAATGCTCAGCCTATAAGGAGAGGCAATATTAGGAGATGTGGCCTTGCTGGAGTAGGTGTGGCTATGTTGGAGGGACTGTGTCACTATGGAGACAGGTTTTGGGGTCTCATATGCTCAAACTGGGCCTAGCGAGACAGCCTCTTTCTGCTTTGTCCTCTCAGCAAGCTCAGTGCAGGCCGGGGACACAGGCCCTTTGCTCCTGTCTCTGCCTTGCTCTGTGTCTACAGACTTAAGCAGAGACACCCCAGTGGCTCCTCTCTTCCTCACCACCTTGTTTCTTTCCAGCACCTTGCACGCTCTCCCCATTAGTCCCCTGCACTTCCTGTTCCAGGCTTTCTCCCTTTCCTTCTCATCACACATCTCTGTGTGTAGGTGTCTCATGGTCCTCTGTCCTGACTTTTCCTACCTTCTTCCTAGGCATTTTAATAGCAGGAATGTCCAGAGCTGGCAATGGACGCTTCTAACTGGCCCAGGAAGAATGTAAGCCAGCATCAGCCATGGCAGCTTACTGAATTAGCTTGCATTCCCTGAGGCCAGCTTGAAAAGGGAAAGAAATGGGCATTCCAGAATGTTCAGGTGACTATGGATGCCCATGTTGTTAGCATTCAAGTATTTACACTGGCCTGCTCTCAGGGACCTATCAGGACACATCAGCAGCAGTCACCAAGATGTAACACTATACCGACCACAGCCACCAAGTAAAGCACTCTCCCTATGTGCATGTGATATATCCCCTTGTAAAAGGCAAGCCCTTCCCATCTCTCTCTCCTTCTGCTCTCCCTCAGAGGCTGCCTTTGCACCTTGCCCAATACACCTCCCATGTGAGCTTTGTTGCATGGTGTGACTTTGTGGTGTCCCTTGGCTCCAACCCCCAAGGTTGCCTTCCTGCTGCTACTATTACATTGGTGCCGAGACTCGGCAGGCTCTCCTGGTCACTCCTCCTTCCCACGGGCAGTTTGATACACACTAGGACCCTGTACCCTGTCCACCTGCAACAGGCTCACTTTCCAACTAACCACTCACGGGGTACTTCATAAAACACCATCAAGGACTGGTAAGTCTCCCTTTTCCCAGTTGGCTTAAATGCTTTCCTGGATCCATGAGAGTGATCACTGAGCCTCTGGCATCCTTCTAATATCCTCGGATGCAGAACCCCTAGCCACAGTCTTTAAGGCTACAGTTGACCCTTTTTGCCAACACTCACCTCTGGCCATTTTCCATGAGTGAAGCTTTGTTTCTCAAACACAGTCCTCTCCTCGCCTTCTGGCTTTTCTCAAAGTCCTCATACTAGGTCCTCTCTTGGGCTCAGAACCCTCAGCCCCTATTCTTACTTGATGACGTACTGAACAGCTTGTGCCTACTCAATCTAATCCTCCCTGGGATGATCCCTGGGATGCCAGCAGGCCTTGGATCTTTTTCCTCTACCTCACTCGTGGGAACTGTGTCCTCCACCATACTTCCAAGCTCCCCCACCACACACACACATCAGGATGCCTTTTGGAAAACCTCAGACCTCTACACCTAGCACCTGACTTCAGGGCTTAACTTATCTGCATTTGCAGTCAAATCTGATCCCACTATCCCTTATATATTAATCCAAATGGCTGCCTACTGGCACCCTATATCCCTATATTATACAGGATCTTTGCAACTTCGGCCAGCAATTGGGTAGAGGGAAGGAGGATCCCTATGTCCAAGCTTTCTCTTATCTTTCCTCCAAGTCCTCCCTCTGTTCTTCCTGTTCTCCCTCTCAGCTCCTACTAACTGTGAAAGTTGACCTAGAGGAACCCTCCACTACTTGACCCCACTAATGAACCTCTACTTTATCTCCCTTGACACACAACTTCTCCTCCATCCCCTTGGGTTTCTTCTTCCTCTGCAGCAACAGGCTACTCTAACCATCCCACCCCAGGACCACTTTCACTGTGCCAGCAGCCTTCAGTCCCCCCGTTACTTGCTCCCACTCCACTGTAGGACCCCTCCACCATGTCTCTCTACCTAGCCTAACCCAGCCACAGTTCTCCCTTTGTGGGAGACCAGGGTGGATAGCCTGTTAAGGTGCTTGTCCCCTTTTCATTAAGTGAACACTCTCAAATAAAGAAAAGAAAATGGGTCTTCACATCTAACTCTGTTTCTTTCAGTAAAGAATTTTAATGTGAATTTCTGATGCCACCGCAGCAGCCAGCCTCTGCCACCAAAGCAGTTACATCATCCCCTGTCACCAGGTCCCTTTCCACCACGTGCCCTCCAGGCACAACTTGCCATCTTTGCCTCTTCTGGTCTCTTTGCTTATCTTGTCCCTCATTTCTCTTGCCTCTTACTCCTATCTTTGTCTCTGTGAATGAATTTCTAAATAGTCTTATTAAATTCATAGAGACCGCTCTCAGTGTTCAGCTACCTATATCTCCTGGGGAGTTAGAGAGAAAGGTGTTTTAAGATACAAAGTTTATGTGAGGATATGAAAGCTTAAGATGTGAGGATCTAAGAAGGTTTTAGGGTCTAAGAAAGTGACTTAATGTGCATAAAATACAAGTTATTAAGGTGTGTAAATGAAAGTTATAAAGGTCTGAGGATGAGGATGAAAACCCTTAAGTGGTGATAAGAGAGTGATTTGAGGTGTATAAAAGAATACAACATATTTCAGATTTCTCTCGCACGCTGTTCTGCTGTTGTATTAGAACTCCAAATGTTCATAGACTTGATATTAATCAATGGGATTCTGATAAGCTGTTAATCTAGCTCTGGCAGAATACCACTGCTATGATCATAGCCACAAGCTTAGGATTTATATTCCCTTGGGTTGTTCCCTAACTACAGATTTAAAAGTGCTTCTCATTGTGCTAAAAACATCTGTCTAACCTATGTACACTCAGTCTCCTGGGTAGAGGAAAGAGTGTAATTAATGCCTTGAACCAGAATCATTTTTGGGTCCCCTGTGACTCAAAGGCATGAGTATACTGCCTTTCCTACAATATGGATTTTAGTACAGATTACAAACATTAGAAATGCTGATGTGTCTAAAACTTACCTTTTTATAAACTCAAAATTCTTGTGAGCTCCAGAGAGTCAAATTTGATCCACCTCAAACAGATCAGATGCACTCTATTTAGGTAAGTGCTGTCAATCAACAGCCTAAGTTTCCTGACATATTGCCTGTTCCTGAGGGTGGGATCTTCCTCACCTTCCCCTGGTCTTAGGACTCTCCTCCCTTAATTACTAGGACCTAAGAAAAAAAATCTCCTTAACTTTATCTTCTGCTCTGCCAGCATCCTGCCAGGTCCTCTCAAAATATGCGCTCTGGACAGCTTCAAGTGGCTAGCCCCAAGTGGTCCCACCTCACAGACTGCTTCAACTAGACCTGGACTTCCCTGGAACAGACAGTCCCACAGAGCCTACACAGCAGTGAAACGGCCAGGTATCCCCGGGACTTGGCCAGCATCCCAGCTTTCTGAGGTACCCCAAAGATGCCATGCCCCCAGAAAGCAGGAAACTGCTGCTCCAGGAAGTCTGGAGAACACTGTACCCCCATTCTCATTTCATCAGCCACCTCTTCCTTTCCTCACCTTCTTATAATAAAGGAAAGGGAGGAATGTTAGCACTCAGGTAATTACACTGGCCTGCTCTTAGAGACCTAGCAGGATACCAAGATGGTAGCTACACTGTAGCTACTTGTCACTGTAGCTACTGTAGCCACCAAGTAGAGAACTCTCCGTACAGGCATGCGCTATATCCCCTTAAAAAGGCAAGCCCTTCCCACCTCTCTCCCTTACCTTATACTCTTACTCAAAGGCTGCCTCTGCACCTCCGCCCAAAATACCTCCCACATGAGCTCTGTTGCATGGTGTGACTTTGTGGAGCCCCTTGGCTCCAACCTGCCAAGGTTGCCTTCCTCCGTTAAACTATTACACTTGTTAGTTCAACTCCAGAAGACCCAGAGCTGAGGTGTTGACAGACACAGAGGTTCTCCATCATCCTGGCGGGTGAAGCTGCATCCCAAGTCTTTCCATTTTGGGGTCAATTTATTTCCAAAGCTCCTCCCACAGGTAGCAAGGAACCTGTAAAGCTGATTTCTTTGCCAGCCGAGTTTTGTTATTCAAGTCTCAACGCAGGCAAATCTAGTAAATCGGTTGCTTCCTCCCAGGGAAGATTGCCAGGAATCTACTGTGCCCAGCTGCAAGAGTGGTGAGGTGCAGTCGAAAGGGCAGGTCGGGAAGGCAGACAGAGCTTACCTGTGCTCTGGGAGGCTCTGGGAGCCTCACTAGTACCAGTCACCTGGAGGAAAAGCTGTGGTTTGAGCTACTCGAGACACACTGCCTTGCATTCCCAGAGCCGCCCCTGGGTCCTGGGCGGGGGAAAAAAACCATCACCAGCAGCCACAGTGCATGTAACCAGGAGCTGGGCCTAGTGGGCCACATGGCCTTGGCATCCAGAGCTGGGAGTGGTAGACTGGCTTGGCACTGGGACTTGCAGCCCCACGTGGTGAGGTCTATGCAGGGCAGAGACCAGAGGCCAAGCAGCGCTGGAGACCCAGAGACCCCAGGGCGTTGGCTGGTCAGGGCACAGGACCCTCGGAAGAACATGCTGCCTCCCTCTGGAATCTTTCCTTGCCTCCAGGGTTTGGGCAGAGATGGTACCAAGTCGCAGAGTGAGTCACAGGGTCTCCCAGTCTCTTTACGACCTAGATTGTGGGTCTCTGGTCATGGTCTGCACTGACCCTCAGGATTGAAAGAACCCATTGTAATGATTTATTATTATATGGGGGGGGGGGGAATCCCAGAGGGTATCCCATGCATGCAGGGAATCATGCTGGCATGCTGGACAGATGCAGCTGTAGCTGGCAGGCAAACCACGCCATGCCGGCATGGCAGTGGAACGGCAGATGGACACTCACAACCCAGAGGCTGCATATTAACATTTATCTGTTTTGATACATATATATATATATATATATATATATATATATATATATATATATATATATATATATATATAGAGAGAGAGAGAGAGAGAGAGAGAGAGAGAGAGAGAGAGAGAGGTGAGTTATGAGAGCAAGTAGGAGAACAAGGGCACTGAATTCTCAAGATTACTTCAAGCTGGAAAGGGGCAAAGTATGCGTGGGAGGAGCATGGTGGGAAGCATGAATGAAGAATCATCCAGTCAGCTGTCATTGTGGAGATCTCAGTTGTCTGTCCCTTGAGTAAGCTGTGTCACCGTGAAAATCTCAGGCATCTATTTCTTTGAATGTGCTCAGAGGGCAGGTTGCTAGAAGAAAAAAAAATAAATTGTTGTCATTAATGTATGAGACACGAGAGCAGGTATGTCCTTCATTGGGACATCTTGGAAAGCAAGGTTCCAGTTGCTGGGCAGGTGCCTGCCAGAGCCTGGAGAGGTGGTACCAGCCATGAACTGAGGGATTTGTTCTTGAGGATTGTAGGAGCCATCACATATGCTATTTCTCTGGAGGTAGGGGTGCATCCATCTCAGTTGGTGTCCTCGGTTAGGGGTTGGCATCCTCGGAGCTAGTACCAGCTGGTGCAGGGGCTGGCAAATCTGAAGAGCTCCTTGGCCCAGTCAGGAGAAAGGAAGCTGCAAAATATGCTTGAAAATGGGTGTGGTTGAAATGAGCTCTGGAGACTGTCAGGTTTTGTCAGACAAGATTTTTTGATGCAGTAACAGATTTTTTTCCCAGGAGCCTGTAGGTATCTTTAAGACAGCTGAAATAGATTTATATCATAGCAAAAGAGTAGAAAATCCATAGAAATTTAAGGACTCTTAAGAACTGTCTGTAGTCAGTGTTGTATCAGTTTATCAAAGCTGCATTTATTAATATTAAAATTTTGAACCTCTGGAGTTATATTTGAAACCAGTCTATCATGTACCATGAAGTCTGTGAATGAGGCATAGCTGTCTGTAATTTTAATAGGAAACTTATTAATTAACTGTCAATAATCTTCAGATTGGGGCTATCAAACTTGGATACACCCTAGTCATCAAACATGATTAGATCTGAGAAGGATAAATTTTAAGAAGTAAGACAACTTTCCAGCTACCTAGGCAGCAATCCCAAGTCTCTCTGTGCTTGCCTGGGGGTGGGGGGCTATCAAAGGAAGCATTTGTTCAGCTGATAGGCCCAGAAGATCTGACAGATTTTTCTGTGGAGTAGGGATTTGGGGAGGTCGTCCTACCTGTCTTGGCAGAGAGGACAATCTATCCTATTCCTCCTCTTTATTCATGGTCTGGACAAAATCTCAGCATTTTGCTGCATGGCTGGCCTTGCCATAAGCTTCCAAGTGAAGGTTCTGTGCCCATGTATCTTCTTGGAGATGATACAGAATGTTGCTACCAGAAGCTGACATGTCTCTTTTCCATAAAAAGCTTTTATATTAAATACCATATTCTCAGATCTCTACAGGTGTTTGAGGACTGGGGGAAGAAAATCTGATAGATGTATTTATAACTTTGAGAGCATGTATATGACTTAAATCTGAATATACAGGTTTCCCAGTTAGTTATAGATTAATGAATTATAGATTATATATTATAAATATATTCTATTATATATAATTATATTATATTAAAATCTATATTATATATATATATAAATACAGATTAATTAGCAAGGATGGGGGGCTGATATTTGAGCACAGTCAGATCATAATCCTGAATGACTTATATAGAAATAATATTTCCTTAACATCATACAATATCTCCCTGGTTATGCATAAAGAAGGTCAAATGTCTTATCTTATTGCAGAACCATTTTAATTAATAAATAGCAATGGGCATTAGATAGCCAATCAGTCCTCTATGTCAGGAGGTTTTCATTCCTAACCTACCCCTCCAGCCTGTCCTGGGAATAAGGAACACAAGACGATATATTCTCCGTAGCTGCTTCAAGCTGAACTGGGGCCCAGGTGGTCAGAACCCAGACAATAGGGTATTTGTCTGAAGCATGTGGTTGTCTGACCTGGCTATAGAGTCCAGGGGACAATTATGTTTGGTTGTGTTCCGCAGGCAGGGATGGGACATCTGAAAAGCAGCAGTGGACTCATACTTATAGGTTTAAAATCCTGGGCTTATGACCCAATAGTATCAGAATTGTATTAATGTTAAAATTTAAAATTTTAAGCATTACTGCTGCTACCCTGTCTCAGTGTAGGAGCATCGTGTCCCTACCCACCCAGTAGCAGGGAAAGGAGTGCCAGGCCTTGAATGAAATTCCCTCCACCCAGATGGTTGGAGCTTGAGAGAGAGGCAGCTGGGGAACCTTTTCTCCAGCCCATGAAACAATGGTGAAATAATGTACAGCAGGATTCCCTAACCTCCTTCCATACCAACAGCATGAGTGCTGGGCACCCCACTCACACTGCCCTTAGTAAAAATGGTTGTGAGGTCATATGACCTGCCTGTTTTGACCTTAGCCAAGATAAGAGCTAGACCATGTCATTGCCCTCACTTACATGCCCTACCATGTGGCTGTCCTTATTTAAGATGGTGCCACCTCAAGCCGGGCGTGGTGGCGCACGCCTTTAATCCCAGCACTTGGGAGGCAGAGGCAGGCGGATCTTTGTGAGTTCGAGGCCAGCCTGGGCTACCAAATGAGCTCCAGGAAAGGCGCAAAGCTACACAGAGAAACCCTGTCTCGAAAAAACCAAAAAAAAAAAAAAAAAAAAAAAATAAGATGGTGCCACCTGATCATGTGATGACTCCTATCAAATATGGTGCCTGACCATTTTTTCTTTTTTGAAAAGACAAACTGAACAGATAAGAAACAGGTAAAGTAGAACACTTAAAAGTTAGTCAGAAACAAGTGAATATGACCATCTCTCAAGCGCTTTGTAACATCAGTAGTAGAGGAAAGGCAGGCTGCTGGAGGAGGGAGGGGCAGGGGCTTCACAGAGCTCAGCCTGCATGGTGACTGCAGGGGCAAAAATGCAGTCAAGTACCAGATGTTTGTGTAGCTAATCTGTGGGCTACCAGAGGGGCAATATTACATGTTGCTGAAAGGAAGCCAGCAAAAAGTGGTGATGTAATTGCTTAGCTGGAGGAGCATGGGAGGGGTGGGTGATGGGGAGGTGGCTGTGATAGGGTAGGTGCATTTGTTCACAACAAGGTATAACGGTGCATGATAACAAAAGGACCATTGTCACAGAGGGGCTATGGGCCATGGAATTAAGGACACAGGCCGTGCCTCCATATGTCGTCACACGGGCTGAGAGCTATGGGCCTAAAAGACAGCAAGTGAAACAAGACTGACCTCCGGCATCCCAAAAAGTCATCAAGAATGAGCAGCTCAGGGTAGCTAATGGACCATCATCCAATGGCTATGGGCCATGGAGGGCATAGGCCCAAGGGGCTTAGAGCTCAAAGGAGAAGTGGTCAGCACCACATTTGAGAGAGATGAATGAATCCTCAGTTGTGGGAAAACAGCCAAAAGGGAGGGGAAGAACCTTACCAATCAGATAGGATGAAAGAGTTTTTCCACAGTCCTCCAGCTGGAAAAGTGGAAAAGTGGAGCATCCTGTAACTTCTCCAAGAAGATACATGGCCACAGAATCTTCACTTGGAAGCTTATGGCAAGGCCACCCACACAGCCAAATGCTGAGATCCTGTCCAGACCATGAATAAAGAGGGTCAACAAGGATAAATTGTCCTCTCTGCCAAAGCAGATAGGATGACATCCCAAAATTCCTACTCCACAGAAAAATCTGTCAGATCTTCTGGGCCTATCAGCTGAACAAATGCTTCCTTTGGAGCTTCTACCCACCCTGGCCCCAGCAAACACAGAGAGACTTGAGACTGCTGCCTATGTAGCTGGAAAGCTACCTCACCTCTTAAATTTATCCTTCTCAGATCTGATGTTGTTTGATTACTAGGGTATATCAGTTTGACAGCCCCACATTGGATACAAAGGTTATGATTTATTATTATATGAGGGGACCACTGAGGGCGTCCTATGCATGCAGGGAATATGCTGGCATGCTGGACAGATGCAGCGGTGGCTGGTGGCAACACACTCCATGGCAGCAGGGTGGCAGGTGGACACTCACAACCCAGAAGCTGCATCTGCATGAAGATGGTTTATTATAAGGAAAGATAAAGAGAAAGGTAGGAAAAGACAGAAAGGAGAAGGAGAGAGGGGAAGAAAGAAAGAGAAAAATGTTAAGGTGCACACCTCTAAGGAATGAAGCAGAAGAGAAGAGAGAAAAATGGGCAGAGTTTTTCCTTAAAAAGAGACTTTTACATCAGGACACAGGGTGGCACCAAGGAGCAGGATCAGAATATTAACACCCACAACTTCTAGTTCTGGACATGAGAAAGCAGGATGGGGTTTCTGCTGGCAGAGGCAAGGTGAAGAGCTCTTTGGCTAGGAGCCCTGTTCTGCCACAAGGCTAGCCTGGTGAGCACACCATTGTCCCTGCTCAGGTACCAGAGTCCCCATCTTTCCAGGGTCCCAGATGAGCCAGAGCCAGGGTGCCTCAGGAAATATGAGGATTGGCACTCAGGACAACATAAGCCAGGAGTCTTCACACTAAGACACACATAGGCCCCTCTGAACAGGTGACCAGAGACCCATATGGCTGGGATTTTTAAGTTATAAGACTCTCATCACAAAGTTTTGGCAGTTAACATCAATAGTGGGAGAGGGGTCCATTCCTTTAAAATGAGAGCATTTCTGTTGAAGCACTACTATATCAGTTATGGTTTGAGCTATTTCATCTGTTTGTCTTACTGTGTTGTATTAAGTATATAGGACAACAAAAGCCAAGAGATGCCAAACCAGGGCACACCTCTGGACAGGTGACCAGAGACCCACATGACTGGCATTTTCAGGTTATGGAACTCGTACCACAAAGTTCTGGTGCTTAATATCGATAACGGGAGGCAGGGCCCATTCCTTTAAAATGAGAGCATTTCTGTTGAAGCAGTTGCGGTTTGAGCCATTTTGTCTGCCTGTCTTACTGCGTTGTATTAAGTATATATGCCGACATGCCCATGGCTTGATTGCTAATTATCTTCTCATAACTAAAGGCAATAGAAGGCTCTGTGGTTCCTTAGTCATTGACTGACTCAAAATTTCTCTTCAAAGGTACCTTGTCTGTCTCAAATTGAAAAAAATAATCTCAATTTACTCATTTAGTTGGCCTAAGCATTGTTTTCAAACATGCGCAGGAAATCAGGGTGGGAAGCACAAAGAGCACTTTTCTAAGAGCTTTATAGAGTCATACCTTTGACTGGAACTCTTTCAAGAAAGTTGTTGCACAAAGACTCAGGATGCTTGAGGAAGCACAAACCCCCATGTTTCCTAAGCAGGCACCATGGAGTGTAAAAATGGCTTCCAATTCCCAGGCAGCCTTAGAGAGTCCTTAAGAGACCTTAGTAGAAGACATAAACTTTCTCACGTCTCATCACAAGTGAAATGATGAAACATTACAAGTTCACAGGCATGAAAAAAATTCACACTTAAATTTAATTAGAAATATCAAAAGTTGGGTATTACTCTGGAAAAAAGTCACGGAAAGCAGGGACTGGGGTGCCAGAGTGTGAAATAATGCTGGAGAAAATACAGAAGTGACAGACATGCACCTCAAGTCACTACACGTGAAGAAGGCTGATGACTTTTTTTTTCTTCTCCATGCCAAACGCAAAGGAAGGCAGCAAACCAAGGAACTTCACAGAACTTAACAGTTGGTGAGGCTTGTTGCTCAGTTTGGGCAGTGTGAGGCAGAGCAAGCCCCATGTTTTCTCTCAGACTGAACTTTAGTGGCCTTCTATACCCCATGTGAAAGAGGGCAGATTCCAGAGCTCCATGTGGTGGCACAGGGCAGTGGTATCATGTTGGAGTCTGAGAAGGCAGGATTCCTTGACCCTGGGGGGGGGGCGTTGGGACGTGTGGCAGGGTCCTGTGCTGATCCCTTTGGGGAATGAGGTGAGTAGGCACAGAGTCAAGAACACAGACTCCGGGAGAATATCGAAACAACAAGCTCAGTTTATTGTGGAAGAGGCAAGCTTTATATACCCTCTACCCTACATCTGGGGAAGGTCTGATGAATATGCATCTCTTGGTGGACCATGGCTGCCTCTCATTGGTCCAGGTCATCTCAGATCACATCTCAGTTGCTGTTGCTAAGGCCCTTAGGCAGACCTAGGTTGGCTCTCAGGGATTATCTTATTACTGGTTTGGGCCAGCTAGCCCTCAAGCCTGTTAGGGCTGAGTCATTCCACAGGGACCAGCCTGGGCAACACAGTCAAAACCCATCAGAACATTTAAAGATGTTTTAAAAAACAGACTTCCACTCTTCTTTTCATTCAGTTCTTCAGAAGGAACAAATGGATCTGTATTTTAGGGTAGGCAGGGTAGTTTTAAAGCAAACAGGCTTTCAGTTGGACAGAAATTACTTGAAGGCAAGCCATAGGACAAGCATGGGTGGAGCCACTAGAGTAAATTAGACAAAAATATTTGTTTCTGTGAAGCATTAGCTTCATGGATTTAGCTGCCCAGCATAATGACTTTGTAATGAATAAGAACATTGCCCATAGTGAAGTAGTTCTGTTTTGAGACTTGACTTTGTAACTTCTTTCTGTTCCCATGAGAGCTACTTGCTACCAGTGCTGGTTTGTTCAGTGGTTAGTTGAAGTTTTGGTGTAGATATTATCTCACAACAGTTGCTAACTTCCTTCATGTGTTATTTCTTATAAAATGAAGGAGATGTCTTTTTGGAAAAGTTCACTTAGTAACTGTCATGGTTTGAACCAGAATGGCCCCAATAGGCTTGGGGCCTATTGGGCAGCTTGGTGACAATTAGCAGATGTGGCCTTGTTGGAGGAAGTGTGTCACTGAGATTGGATTAGAGGTTTCAAAATCTCTAGGCCCAGTCTAACTCACTCACTCACTCACTCACTCACTCACTCACTCACTCACTCACTCATCTATCTATCATTTACCTATCTATCTCTGTCTCTTCCTCTCCCTGTCTCTCCCTCTCTCTGGCAGCAACTTGTGGATGATGTGAGATCTCAGTTACTGCTCCACTACCATGCCTGCCTGCTTCTGCTGTGCTCATGGACTAACCATCTAAAACTGTAAACTAGACCCAATTAAATGCTTTCCTTTAAAAGTTGGCTTGGTCAGGGCATCTCCTCACAGTAATGAAATAGTAATCAAGACAATAACTCATTTTAAAATAATTCTATATGTCTGTTTTGTAGGCAGGCTCTCATTTTGTATTTCAGGAAAGACAGGAACTCAATACGTAGACTAGGGTGGCCTTGAAGTCATGGAAATACTCCCATGTCAGCTCTGTAGAAATGCCCCAACCACACCCAGCTAAATAATTTAAACTTTGAAGTGTATATTTAGAAATATGTTTCTTAAGCATCAATGCTTAAAGTTTCTTCTTTTGTCCAACAGACTCATACTAAGTAATTAGTGTTAGCCTTGAATGTATAATTGTACATCAGCACCCTTACTGTTCACATTACAACTGTGCACCATAAAACCCAGCCATGTCTTTTCTTTTATTTTAAATTATATAATAAATAAAACAAGTTACATTCCTCTACATTCTTCACAACAATGTTCTCTAGGCTGAGTCCTTGTCAGAACATGAAAAAACACAGCAAAGAGCCAAATCATTCATAAATGCCAGGCCAGCTCTGGTGCCTCCCCCCGCCCCCCAAAAAGGCAGAAGGAAATTGGTGAATTCAGTTAATATAATAAGTGGATTTGCTTCCTGTGTGGTAAAATCAAGATGAAAAAGACAGGCTGTGCTCCTTCAGGGCAACAGAAGTCAGTGGTGCCTGAATCACTTTGCTATTGTGGTCAAGTGCTCATCAGAAGACTGATGTAGAAGACAAGTAGAATGCTGTGTAACAACTAAAACATACCTAATAAAGTACTACACAAACCTTATTCACCATTGCAAATTATGGTAACAAATTTAATACACTGAATGTGATGGGTCAGAAAGCAAAAATTTGAAAGAAAAAAATAGAGGGGTAAAAATTCATTAAGTATTTCCCCCGGTTTTTCTTTCTTTCCATTTTTCTTACCTGTTTTTCAAACCTCAGGATTTCTATATGTTAGACAAATGCTCTATCTATGAACTACATCTCCAGTCCCACCCAAAAGTAATGGTAATATTAACCTAAATATTCTTAATATTACATTTTTCTTATTGAAAATCTCATAATATATACAATGAAACATAATTATACCCACTCCCATTTCCTTTCTCCAACACTGGAGTATGATAAATATACCAAGGGCTGGGATGGGTGACAGAATGGAATGACTCTCCTTCCCTGATAGCTATCAGCTGCCACTACCACTTCCCCAAATTTTGGCTCGATTGACCTTATGCACATCATGTGCAGACTGCAGTGAGTTCATGAGTGTGGTAACCAGGTCAAGTCCCAATGTTGGTATTTCACAGCACTCCTCTCCATCATCTGGCTCTTACCTTCTTTCTGCCTCCTCTTCTATGATGTCCTCTGAGTTGTGGTGGTGACAATGGGGGGTGGGCTTTGTTGAGAAGGGTGTCTTATTTAGAACTGAGCACTCAGTCTCTTTTTCTCAGCAAACTGACCAGTATTCATCTCAACACTGACTCCTACCAACTGCGGAAGAAGTGTCTCTGACTAAGGTTGAGAACACCCCAGGTCTATGGATAGGAACATGGATATTTAAAGGCAATTTGACCATTTAGCAAAACAACAATAGAAGTTATACATTACACTCTGGGGCATCCATGGAATTTTGATTATAATTATAGTACTAGACATGAAATTACCTCCTGTGGATAAGGGCTCAGATCCAATCAGTGCATGGCTAATCACTCTATAGTGGTTGTACCACTATTGCACCAGTGGGCACTTCTTGCCTGACAGGTTGGTTTGAAGCATACAGGATGCAGTGACAGATAAGGCCATTGATGTCTCTTCTCCACAACTGTCTGTCGACCATCTTCTGGCACTATGAAAGAAAGCCAGTTGTGCTGGTTAGTTTGTCAGCTCGACACAAGCTAGAGTCACCAGGGAAGATGGAAGTCAATTGAGCAATTACTCCATTAGATTGACATGTAGACAAGTCTGTGGATCATTTCCTTGATTACTGATTAATGTGGGAGGGCAAAGTCCATTTTGGGTAGTTTCACCCCTGGACAAGTGGTCGTGGGTTGGACAAGGAAGACAGCAGAGTAAGCCTGTGAGTGGTGTTCCTCCATGGTTTCTGCTTTAGTACCTGCCTCCAGGTTCCTGTGTTGGCTTTCCTCAATGGTCTATGACTCAAGAGATGTAAGTCAAATGAACTCATTCTTCCCCAAGTTGCTTTTGGTCATGGTCTTTATCACAACAATAGAAAGCAAATTAGGACAACAGTATCTTGGTGTAACTAGTTTTGTTGTTGTTGTTGTTGTTGTTGTTTTTTAATGTGATCATCTCTCTGTATCTTCCAAAGTCAGTTTTCTGAGCAAGATGAATGGAGGTCCTGTTTTAGGCCAGCTAACAGTATTGATTTGAGGTTATTTGTTAGAATTTCATAGCTTGGTTTCATTGCTAGTTTGGGGAACAGGCCAGTAAAACAAACTTAGGAGAACTTCCAAGAAGATAAAGTCATATTGTAAAGTTTATAGAAGCAGGCTCTTTTAACAGCAATAAAACTGCAACACCCACATCTGCTCTCATGGTATGCTACATTTCACTGTAGCCTTCTTTTTAATTGAAATCTCTTACATATGTTTTAAGATAATGTCTTTCACAGTTTTTGTCATGCCTTTGTGCTGCATGCACACACACATATGCACACACACTAAGTTGCAAGATTGTTTGCTAACTAACTTGAATGTCACTTAATACAAATGTGTAATAAGAATTATGTGACTGTAGGGAGCAGATGAAGCCCTGAGTGAATGAATATTGTTGACTTGAGCAAAGTCATGTCAAGGACCCCAATATTTCTGACCCATATGAATGGTAAAGCCTTCTCTAAGTCAGGCTCAGGGCAATGACAAAGACCTCACCTAGGAGTATGGATGTGATGAACAATTGACCTTTAGCTGAAACCAGTACATGCAGAAACTATCAACCATAGCCACCTCCTCCTTGTTCAGCTGTATACCATAAACCTGCCTCCTCCATCAGCTGTGCTGGCATGTCTCTATAGAGAACACAGCACATACAATCCAAGCTTTTCTGCATATGTGTCTGTGTCTGTCCTTTCTTCAATCCTTCATTACCCTAGTCAGGTGAATCCCAAAGCCATGCAGGGCATGGCATGTAACATTTTTTCATAAGTACAATTTTAAAATATCATCTCTTCCCTTTATTATATCATAGGTTTTTGGTGTTGTGGGCTTTGAATCCTGATGGGGGAATGTCTTTCTATACACTATGAAAATATGTTGCTCTGATTGGTTGATAAATAAAGCCATTTGGCTGTGGCAAGGCAGCTTAGAGGCAGATGGAAAATCCAAACAGATAGATAGGAAAAGAAAGGAGAGGCAAAGCAGATGCCAGACGTCACCGAAGGAACAACATGCCAGCAGACCGCTAAGCCACGGCCACATGGCAACTTATAGATTAATAAAAATGGGTTAATTTAAGATATAAGAGCTAGCTAGCAAGAGGCTTGAACCATAAGCCATGGCCATGTAATTTGTAATTGATATAAGCCTCTGTGTGTTTACTTGGGTCTGAGCAGTTAAAGGACCAGGTGGGACACAAGAATTCTATAAATGGCTGGGCGAGACCAGGAAAACTTCTAGGTACAGAACCCAGAGCCTCTCACATGTCAGACAAGGATTTATTACTGAGCTACATCCAGATCCTACTTCCCATTTTTAATATAATTAAAAATGCATAATAGTCTTTAAAGGATTATTTACTCCTTTTTAAATACTTGCTATAGTTTTTACCTTGAACATCTTACAAAGATCAGTAGATGGAAATGGGTTACTAGATGCATGCTCAACAGGGGAATATTGACACTCTGAATCCTCTTCCTCTCTCTCAGGCCTCCATGGGCAGGAAATGAGCAGCTTCCCTGGCCACATGCTTCCTCTGTAATGCACTGACCCACTGCACGTCTAATAGCAATAGTTCAGACACTTCCAGTGCTCAGGTAAATAGACCTGTCCTCTTTCAGGTGGATTACCTAAGTTACGTGGGCACAGTAATAGAAAAAAGCATATTCAAGCCAAGATGGTCAGATGGAACCCTCATTGTACATCCCTGCTCTTCAGCAGCCCACATCACCAGTGGAGAGGTCTAGGTAGTTCTTGCATCACCTGGCTCTTCTCTAGGAGATATCAGTGGGGATCAGTGTCACAGGCCATTCCACATGAAGTAGAGTAGCAGTGTGTACACATTACCAGTAGTTTGTTTGTGTTATTATTTACAGTTTAACTTTGAATTGTATAGTTCTTTAAGTTTTAAGAAATACATTTAATTTATTCTCTTTTTCAACTATCAACAACTCAGAGTTTTTAATGTAAGATGCAGATGTGATTTAAATATTTATATAATAAAAAGTGAAAAATGAGAAAGATCATTTATAACTTACATTATAAAGATAGTTAGAAATTCTCATATTTCCTTTAGCAAACTAGTATTAATTCTGCCTACAGTTTCATAGATAACATGGGTTTTATTTGGCATACTGAATGGTAGATAATATATTTTAGGTTTATTTTTATTTAAATTTATTTCGTTATTTGGGTTTGGTTTTTCAAGACAGAGTTTCTCTGTATAACCCTGGCTGTCCTGGAATTCACTTTGTAGACTTGGTTGTCCTTGAACTCAGAGATGTGCCTGCCTCTGCCTCCCAAGTGCTGGAACTAAAGGTGTGTGCCACCTCCCAGTTCTCTATCTTTCTTAAATAAAGCATTTTATTTAGAATCTGTTTAAAGTAATGGGGGAATTTTGTCAAGAAAAACCAAGGAGAATATGGATTCTCAATCATTTACTGCTCTAGAGGCAGTGGGACCTAAGAGAGGGGAGCCTAAAAATGATGTAGACTAGAGTATCATGCTATAGTCATCCTTATTCAGAGTATCAGCCAATTTACACTTTGAAGGACAAGAAAAGTCACATGAGTAAAGTGTTCAATCATTAGGGCAAGCTGCAGGTGGCAGACAAGGCCCATACAGAAAAAACACATTTTTCTAAAGAGGCCTGTGAACAGATTACAGTAGCCAGTAGTAATGAGTAATCGGAAGTAAACTCACACCTGTCTGCAACACCTGGGAGGGGCACAAAAGTTTAATGCAAGAACAATTCTGTGGTTTGAAGAAACTGAGGACACATGACTTGTTTTCCTTTCTTGGGAATTTCTCACAAGCACTCAGAAATCTACTTACACAACTCCATTCTTAGACCATGTTCTGACACCCAGTAAACTAGAATTTAGGGAAAATAAGCCTAAAATAACACAAGGCCCCACTATCATTTAAAAAATGGCTTCTTATTTGAATATTTTTCAAACTATCATTCATTGAATCTGGATTTCCCTCTGAATTCCACACAGTTCGGTCATAAAATAACTGTTCTCTCCACAGAAGTTAGGACAAACGACACGACAAACAATTCAGTTCACACCTAGCAGGGCCTGCAGTGGGCAGCGCCCACTTTGTAAAACTGTGAAACAAAGGCACTGAGTACACGGATGAAACAAACAAGAGACAACTAAGAAATGAAATATTTTGTGAATACACGGATGAAACAAACAAGAGACAACTAAGAAATGAAATATTTTAAACATTATTAATCCAGAAACGGCACTCTACTTTCTAAGCAAAAAGTTATCATTTTGGGGAGGGTCCGTGGCGCGGGAGGTGCTGGTCCTGCAGGCAGTCGGGCGCGTGGGCTCTCACGAGGGCAGCTCGTGGCATCCGGCGCGCAGGCCCGCTCAAGAGGTCGTACATGCTCCCGCATCTGAACAATGGCTGGCGGGTAGACCAGGCTACCCTTTCTGAGGAGGACCGCGTGGTCGTCATTCATTTGGGACACGACTGGGACCCCACTTGCATGAAGATGGACAAGGATCGAAGAGAAATGGAAGATAGTGGGAGATCTTTCTCATCTTGTATGAGTCCTGTTTGGATATCCCAGCTGTTTTAAAGCAAACGCGGTTGGTGTCGCTTGTGGCATCCTCTCTGGTTCTCGAGTCTGATAGGCCTCTCTGCTGCCAATATGAACATCCGCTGTGCTGGGCCAGATGACCTGATGAACATGCAACACTGCGACCTCCTTTGCCTTCCTGAGAACTACCAGATGAAGTACTATTTCTATCATGGCCTCTCTTGGCCCCAGGTCTCCTACATTGCTGAAGATAAGGATGGGAAGATCGTGGGTTATGTCCTGGCCAAAATGGAAGAGGATCCTGATGATGTCCCTCATGGACACATCACCTCACTGGCTATGAAACGCTCCCATCGGCGCCTTGGCCTGGCCCAGAAGCTGATGGGACCAGGCCTCACAGGCCATGATTGAGAACTTCAGCACTAAGTATGTATCCCTGCATGTCAGGAAGAGCAACCGAGCAGCCTTGCACCTTTAATCCAACACCCTGAACTTCCAGGTTAGTGAGGTGGAGCCCAAGTCCTATGCAGATGGAGAAGATGCCTATGCTATGAAGCGGGATCTCTCCCAGATGGCAGATGAGCTGAGACGGCAGCTGGTTCTGAAGAAGGGCAGATACGTGGTCCTGGGCTCCAAGGAGAACCAGGGCAGCACACCTGGTTCTGAAGAGGCCTGTCAGCAGGAGAACCTGGTCCGAGAGGATAGTGGCCGTGACAGCAAAGACAGCACTGATGTCCGGGACAGCTTGCCAGACTTGGAGTCTACCCCCTCAGCCTGCTGGAGCAGCACGGTTCTTGTCTTGTAGCCTGGCTAAAACACACGTTTCCGGGGGACCTGCCTGTGCTCTCTACCTACTCTGGGGTCATCTTACAGTGATCAATGGCTTCTCATTTTCAGCGCTTAGCAGCAGCCTTGCACATAGCCTCCGTTGATCATGAAGGCGCTCCTGGACACAGAACCTCTGTGCAGGAGCCAGGGAATCTCGAGGCCTGCCATCGCAGCACCTTCCTTGGCTTCTTCCAGCTGCCGTTGTATTGTTTGCGGTTGTCCTGCACTGACCGTGTGTGTGTGTATCCTGGAGATTTCCCTAGAATGCCAAACAGGAAGTAGGGACAACTTGGGAAGGACCCAGCTTTCAGCATTTGCCATTATTTATCTGGGTTTTCATTCTTGAGTAGGCAGGACCGTCAAGTCAGTCCTTATGCCCTCTGCCTCTATCTGGTAGAAGTTACCTCCTCTTGCTTTCTCTGTCTGGAAACTGCCTGTGCCCTGCCCTCCCTCCTTTTGAAGAATGTTCCCTTTCCCAGTGGGAGAAGGCGCTAGGTATTGGACTTCTCCTCAAGCAGAAATCAAATTGTGATCTCTAACCTGAAAAAAATAAAAATACTAGAAAGGAAAAAAATTATCATTTTGAAACATAGGAACACACTAGTAAATTTTATCTACTCAAGATTAGTGTACTGAAAAAGTATTCAGATAACAGCTGAGAGCTAGGAACAGGAGATGCCAAAAGCACCCCCACCTTGTAGATCCCACAGTGATGGTGGCTTTTTCAGGCTACTTCTTTTGCCAGAAGTCCCCTGTCTTAGACCCTTTCCTGTTGCTGTGATGAAATCCCTTGGCAAAAGCAACTCAAGAGAGAGAGCTTTTATTTGAGTTCATGGTTCATGGGTTTGATCTGTCATGGCAAGGAAGTCAAGGCAGGAACTTACAGCAGCTGCTCATATCACACCCACAGACAGGAAGCAGAGAGAGCAGAATATCTGTGTTCAGCAAGTTCTTTCCCACTTTTATATTCTAGGATCTAAGCCCATGGCATGGAACAGAATCTTTGTTTACCTTTAGAAGAACTACACAGTCTTGGTCCCTTCAACATTTCCCCATGAAGAGGAGAAGGGCATATGAAGCCTTCTGTTCCCCGAGGAAGTATTAGAAATTGATAGTTGTTGGTGCAGAGGGAGACAGTTCTTCGGTGATATACCCACTGGTAAGTTTCCCGTGTTCCAGTAACTACCCCTCATCCACAGTCATTTAAATAATCTTAACTAAACTCATTGGTTTACAAAACAAAACAAAAGCTATGAAGGTAGAATGAAGACTAGTTTGAAGAAGAAGGGGGTCAGCAGAAGTGAGAGGAATAAAAGTGAAGGGAATTGGAGATAAATATGATATATATGTATGAAAATGTTATAATGAAGCACATTTTCATGTATAATTAATATAGTCCTCTCTTTTTACTTTGTCTCTAAATCCAGGACCATGTAACCCATGGTCAGAGCTGCCAAATTCTGCTACTTGCTGGGACTGAAACTTGGCTGCTCCTTTCAATTACATTTGATCAGTTTTCTGTTGTCAATGGTTACCTTTCCTGCTTAAGCTTTCCTTTAACTCCTTTTCACACGCTGAGCTAGGTGGGGTCTTGCCCTGAGGTCATCACTCCCTAAAGTCCATTTAGCATTTGACTTTTCTTTAATGTTTTTATCTCTCTCTTTTTCTCCTCACAATGTACATTTATATTTCTCCTTGCCTCACTTGCTCCTTTTCATTGTACAGCTGTATAAGAATGACTAATAACCATGTGACACAGTCGATACTAGTCTGTCTTGAAATCTCCTCTGCCAAGGGCATTGACCCAAAACTCTTCAATTAACCTCAGGCAAATTTCTAGGACAAATACAGAAAACGGCCATGTTCTTTGCCAATATATCACGAGAATGGCCTCTAGGACACTTGCTTATATTCTTTGCCTCTAAAATTTCCAGATCTGAATCCCCAACTTAAAATCTCCCTCAGACTGCCTTCTATGCTCCTACTTCAATGGCCAATTAAGTACCCTCTTAAAATGCTCAACTGATTTTCTAGTGCAAAATTCCAAAATCTTATGTAATACTCCAGCAAGCAGCATGGTCAGCCTATGGAGCAGTACCCCACTCCCAGTACCAACTTCTGTCTCAGCCACTGTTCTAGTGCTGTGAAGAGACACTATGACTAGAAACTACTAAAAAAGAAAGTAAGTATTCATTCTTTTTCAAATCACCACATTTGACCGCGTCTGGCAATTACAAGGTCACCAACTTTTTCGTCATAGTTTGTATTAAAACTTTTGAACTTCAGAATGAAATCAAACTTGTCCTGAAACTTTCCTATGCCAGCTTATCCACAGGAATTACTGATGGTTTTTTACTGGCACTCTTACCCCCAAAGAAAAGTTACAAAACACAACAGAATTTACTAACAAGAGTTTTATTAAGACAAGGAGAAAGGGATAGATGTGATCAGGCCTGTGAAAGGACACTTGTGAGAAAGAGGGCGGGGGAACATGGGGCCTGCCTTTTAAAGGCCAGGACGCACCTGTGCACACAGGCCCACATGGCTATTCCACGTATGTGCATAGATCACATGGTCACGTCCACCCGATTATGTGACCATGCAGCCATGGGGCATGTATGACCTGGAAATGGATAGGCGAAGATGACTAAGTGTCCCAAGGGGCATGCACGACCATGGGGGTGTGGTTGGAATTCCTATCAATTACTTTGCTAGCCCCCTTCTTCTTAAGACCTGCGTGTATTTTGTCATTTTGGATATAATCATGTTCTACCTTAGCATGAATTTTACTTTCATCAAGGCAGTAGAAATAAATGGAACATCCTGTGTCCATAAATTGACAGTAGGTAGCCCTGAGCAGACAGAATAGTTCCTTCTCTATAGACTCAGCTGCAGATAGTCACTGATCCAGGCCAGCACAGTAGAGTGGCTCAGGTTGTCACTGGTGACTGATGTTGAACACACATCAATCTCTGTTCTTGTCTTGAGGAAAAGAATCTGGTCAAAACAGGTTAAGTGGGAGTTTATTTAACAAAGTGATTCCCAAGCAAAGCAAGCACTGCACAGAGACTGGATGAGATGCTCTGAAGACAGCAGGGCACACATTACAGTGAGTTCTTACTTTTACTGAAGTTTTCATAAATGTTCAGGAAGTAGGTAGCACATTCACTGGGGTAAGGTAACTGTTTTCCCTTCCCAAATCATGATGAAACACATCTCCCTTTAGAGAAATCCTTTCCATGATTCTCTAATGAAGCCTACAAAGTGAGAGGGAAGACAGCAAGACCACAATATAAATATGATAATGAAGGTGAGGTCTTCTGCAGATGTAAGTCATGTTTCTGTACAAGTGTGGGAAAATGCTCTGGTGCCTTAGGTTGTTTTCTGTTGTTGTTGTTGTTGGTTTCTTGGTTTGAGACAGAATCTCAAACCAGGCTGGCCTGGAGCTTGCAGACTGGCCATGAATGCACAGAGATTTGCCTCCATCTGTACCTGGCAAACTAGGATTGAAGGCATGCATCACCATGCCTGGTCTCACCTTGGCTATTTGTATAGCAAGAAAAGCCATCTGCCTCCTGGAGAACTTTTAGCCACAAAGGAGCATTCTGACCATTAGAAAGCAGAGCTGCCAAGTTATAAGTGTAATTTTCATCATCAACCCCATGGCTGTGTGTCAGTTAAGAAAACAAACTTTATCATGACAGCAGGCCAGGGTTTACCAATGGCTTGCCAGGCTGCACAAACAGGAAGCAGGACTTAGGCTGTAGGACTCTCCTTCCCAGGAGCTGCTCTGCTGCCCTCCCACCTCTGTCCTCCCACTGGTCTCCCATCTGTCTCTGTCCCATTTAAACCACCCAACCGTGCTTTCCCAAGCCTTCAGATGTGTTTCATGTAAACACTCTTTCTCTCTGCCCCCCTCTCCCTCCAAACTGATTTAGGAAAAAGAAGACATCCTTTTCGTAAGATCTGAATGAAATGCATTTGGTGGCAAAGATATCAAATTGCTGTCTCCTTTACGGCACTCCTTATTCATATTCCCTCTTGCATTGAGGGCAGGCAAGAAGGGATCTTCCAGTATATAAATGCTACACTTTTCTCCTTAGGTGAACTGTATTTATGGATTGCATGTTGATTGCCCCCACCTATGGTGATATTTTATCTGTGCTCTAATAAATAAAGCTTGCATAGAGATCAGAGGACAGAGCCAGCCACTATATTAAACATAGAGGCCAGGCCATGATTGCACACACCTTTAATCCTAGCATTTAGGAGGCAGATATTCATCCGGATCTCTGTGAGTTCAAGACCACACTGAAAACAGAGCCAGGCATGATAGCACATGCCTTTATTCTGAGCACTAGTTAAACATAGAGGTCTGGAGGTCTGTACAGACAGACAGAAAGCAATTGAGTTGGGCAGAAAGAGGAAGTGATGTAGCTGGGCGGAAAGAGGAAGTAAGATGGCAGGGCATAGAAAGGTATATAGGCATGAGTATACAGAAAGTAGCTCTCTTGGGCTGAGGATTTCCTAGCTGTAAGAATTTGTGGCTGGCATGTTCTATTCCTCTGATCTTTGAGCTTTCACCCCAATATCTGGCTCTGGTTTTTGTTTTGTTTTGTTTTGTTTTTTATTAATAAGACCATTTAGCAATTCATTACACCCATCCCCAGTGGGAAGAAACAGACTGCACTTCACTGGAAAGCTGCTCCAGTTACTGTTATGGCTTAGATTACCCCAAGTTCATGACCAAAAACTTGATCCCTATAGTGAAAAAAAAATATTGGAAGATGCCATGGACTATTAGAAAGGAGCTAAGTATCTCTCCAGCTCCCTCCTCCTCCTCCTCCTCCTCCTCCTCCTCCTCCTCCTCCTCCTCCTCCTTCTCTCTCTCTCTCTCTCTCTCTCTCTCTCTCTCTCTCTCTCTCTCTCTCTCACCTTTCTGACTCTAGTTGTGAGCACTTGCTCCAACATGCAGGCCACAGTGTTCCACCCTTGCCAGAGCCTAAAGAATAGGACCACTTGACCTTGGGCTGAAGAACTCTGAGCCCAAATGAACTTCTGTTTACCTAGTAAATAGCTCAAGCTTTCATTACAGCAGCACAAAGCTGACTGGCAGAGTTATATCCATACAGAGATGAACATTCTATACCAAGTGGCTTAGGTGAATACATTGGAAGGGGATTTTGATGGTTTGGGGTTTGTTGGTTTGTTTGTTTGTTTGTTTGAGCTAGGACCCAGGCTGGACTTTAATTCTTTATGTAGATGAGGATAACTTTGAACTACTGTTCTTCCTCCCAATGGCTAGGATTACTGGCACTTGCCACTGTAGAGGTAATTTTAAGAATAAATATGTAAGAATTTTAAAAAGACCCACTTATACACAGCTGTGAACTCTTACATGTTCAGTCTGTGACATCTTTACATCATAATTAGTATTCTGCAGTAACTAAAAAACATAATTAAATAAAATGGAAAGAGAAAGAATATTTGTAACTATGCAGAAAGTCTATACTATTGAAGATTTTTTTTTTTGATTTTGAGACAGGGTTTCTCTGTGTAGCCCTGGCTGTCCTAGAACTCACTCTGTAGACCAGGTGGTCTCGAATTCAGAGATCCACCTGCCTCTGCCTCCTGAGTGCTGGGATTAAAGGTGTGCACTACCACTGCCCAGCTGTGGAATATTATTTTAAGGAGTCAAAGGTGTGTTTCATTTTTTTTTAACCTTACCTGCCTAAGGCACATGACTGATCTAATAAAGAGCTGAATAGTTAATAGTTAGGCAGAGAAAGGATAGGCAGGGCTGGCAGGAAGAGAGAATAAATAGGAGGAGAAATGTAGACTCAAGAGAGAAAAAGAAGAAGGGAAGAAGAGAAGTACGAGAAAGAGAGGGACACATCTGGGGCAAGGAGCCAGGCAGCTGCCAGACAGACAGACATGAGAAACAGTGAAAGTAAAACATACAGAAAGAGAGTAAGAAAAGTAAAAGGCCCAAGGCAAAAGACAAAGAGAAACAGGTTAAGTTAAAAGAGCTAGCCAGAAATGAGCCTAAGCTAGGCCAAGCATTCAAAACTATTGATAAGTCTCAGTGTCATGATTTGGGAGCTGGTTAGTGGCATGAAAGAAAGAGCCTGGTACCCTATCCCAGCGCTTCTTACACACACACACACACACACACACACACACACACACACACACACACACACACGAGGTAATAGTCTTCAGCAAAGGTCTCCTTACACTGAGCATGTATCAACCTCTCAAGTAGCTGGGATGAATTTTCAAAGAAAATGGTTAAAATTTAATTAAAATATTTCCAAATATAAAGTGTTTTCCCAGAGTAGATTAAACAGCAAAGCACCCCCCAAGACTTGAAGGGAAAACAAGAAAGCACTTGTTGTGTAATCAATGACAATAAAACCTAAGAGACAGCAAGAGAGTAAAGACTGCATTGCAATAATTCCCTTATTCAGGTGACATAGACATTGGATAGGAACATCATTAACATAATAAATAAAATAATATTTATGGGGCTACTGAGATAGCTCAGTACATAAGTGCACTTGCTGCCAAGCCTGGGGACCTGAGTCTGACCCTTGGGACTGACATGGTAGAAGAAGAGAATTGACTGCCCAAAGTGGTTCTCTGCATACATGTGCCCACACAGATGCACACACATACACACATAATAACTATAATGAACATTTTAATTTTCATGCTTTTTCTATGTGTGATTACCTTAAAATCTATCATTAACAATGCTCTTGAATATTTTAAAAATTGTTGGTCCATATTTGAAATAATAGAAAAGATAGTATTATATATATGGACAATAACTCATGTCATTTAGCTGCTATTGAGCTATATTAAAGTAAAATATAAGGAGTAGAAAAATGTGATAGTTCAGAGCACTAGCCCACAAATGAGTCTTCATATCTCAGTGCCACTCAATGGTTCCCTCCCTATAAATAAAAGTGATAAGCCACTCATTTTAGATACATGCTATGCCTAGGTTAGGCTTAATATTAGCCTACTTTACAATAAGTGCCAAGGGAGAGATCCATGAAACCCACTGCCTTTTGAGTCTCCACTTTAGCATATCCAGATAACCATTCAGATAACCTGGCTGTCCTCTGCTGGGCTGGGAAAACTGCTGCTTCTGCCTAATTCCTTAATAAATGCATATCTTCTATATTTAAGGAGGGGTCCAAGGAAGGCTTTTCTTTGTAAATGAGTTTTCCTTCTCAAAAAATGTCCCTGTTTTGCATGTATAATCAACTGTTAAACCACTTGTTATACATAGAAGACTCTAAGACTGAATGTTGTCTTAACTGCAACAGACAAGTGGATTAATATTTGGATAACTCTAAAACTTGCCTTTCTGCGTTTAAGGAATTGCTCAACATCCTTAGTCATCAGGGAAATGCAAATCAAAACAACTCTGAGATACAATCTTACACCTGTCAAAATGGCCAAGATCAAAAACACTGAAGACAGCTTATGTTGGAGAGGATGTGGAGCAAGGGGAACACTCCTCTACTGTTGGTGGGAATGCAAACTTGTACAGCCACTCTAGAAATCAGTATGGCAGTTTCTCAGAAAACTGGGAATAAGTCTTCCTCAAAACTCAGCTATACCACTCTTGGGCATATACTCAAGGAATGCTCAATCTTAACACAAGGACACATGCTCAACTATGTTCATAGCAGCATTATTCGTAATAGCAAAAAACTGGAATCAACCTACATGCCCCTCAACTGAAGAATGGATAAAGAAAATGTGGCACATATAAACAATGGAGTACTACTCAGCAGTAAAAAAACAATGGTATGAAATTTGCAGGCAAATGGACGGAACTAGAAATTTTATCATCTTGAGTGTGTACATAGTATGTACTCACTCATAAGTGGATACTAAATGTGAGGGAAGGGATGGCCAGACTGCAACCCACAACTCCAAAGAGGCTACCTAACAGGGAAAGACCCTAGGAGGGACACATGGATGACCCTGTGAAGGAGAAATGGATGAGATCTACAGGAACGGACTGGGTATTGGGGGGGGGGTGACAGAGGGCGAGGAGTGGGGGATGAGAATATAGGGAAATGGGAGGGTCAAGCTGGAACAGAGACAGAATGGGAGGGCAAGGAGGAAGATATCATGATATATGAGAACATCATGGGAACAGGAAGAGGCAGGGTGCTGGGGAGGCTCTCAGAAATCCACAAGGTTGACCCTACCTTGGTCTGCTGGCAGTGGTCTAGAGGGTGCCTGGACAGGTCCTCTCTGGTGACCAGCCTAGCAAATAACCTTGCTGTCTTCATAGAACCTTTGTCCAGTGACAGATGGAGGCAGATGCAGAGATCCACAGCCAGGCACAAGCTGAGCTCTTGGAATCCAATAGATGAGAGAGAGGAGAGATTCTGCAGGTGAGGGACATCGAGATCATGATGGGAGGATGTGCAGAGATGACCAGCCACACTAGTGGAAGCCCATGAACTGTGGACTGATGGCTGTGGAGCCCCCATGGGATTGGACTAGGCCCTCTGGATATGAAAGATGATTGTTTGGCTTGAACTGTTTGGGGGGCACCCAGGCAGGGGGATCAAGATCTGTCCCTGGCACATGGGCAGGCTTCTGGGAATCCAGTGCCTGAGGGGTGGTGCCTTGCACAGCCTTGGTGAAATGGGAAGGGGCTTGGACTTGCCTAGTCTCAGTGTCTGCTGACTCCACATGGGAGACCTCAATTTGGGGGAGGTGGAGATGTGGGGTGGCTTGGGAAAGAGGGCTGGGGGGTGGGAGGAGGGAGGATGGGGGATCTGTGGATAGTATGTGGAGTGAGTAGAAAATTTCTTATAAAGAAAAATGAAACAAACAAACAAACAAACAAAAAACTTGCCTTTCTGTGGATGTTCTTTCTGGGTGAACATTTCAGTCAGTGCAAGGAAAACTCACTCCATTAAATTCCTCTCTGGGATATCACACTGCATTCTATATGTTATCAGATGGATATTTTGTAAGCATTGCTATTCAACTGTTCCAGCCTGAAAAAATGGGTACTTTCTTGCATTTTCCTCAGAACACTGATGGGGTCTCAAACACTGAGGACCAGTGAGGGTAAGAGACATAAGCAGCAATCTTGCCAACACATAGCAGTGACCCATTCTACATACTTTTCTTTCCTTTTTACTTTAGTTTCCATGGTCAGCCACAGACTGAAAATGTTAAAAGGAAGATGACAGAAATAAACAAAACACATTTTAAACTAAGTGCCATTCTAGCAGTGTGGAGAAATCTCAAGTCACCTTACTCTGTCCTTCCCAGGATTTGAGTCATATGCTGATGATCTATTAACCACATAGCTGTTGTAATACCCAGTAACCCTCATCTAACTTAGTGATGCCTCCAAACACAAAAGGAGTGATCCTGGCTATTCAGATTTGTCAGAGGGAAACCATATGTGTTTCCTGGTATTAAGAAGAATTCTTGATGTAATAAGGGAAAAATTATATGCTGATGTTGCTAACAGTCAGGAGAGGAGAAAGATAAAGAACAAAAGACTGATGTTTCTTGTATTACTTGTTACTATTCTAGATAGCAAATGCCACAGCCTTGATGTGTGCTAAGTGCTTAATTGGATTAAAAATGCAAACCTGGCACAATGAAGCACCCATTTCATCATAGCTATGAGGCTGAGGCAGGGAGGATTATGAGGTTAAGCCTATAAAGGCTCTGTTTCAGAGAAAAGTTAGAAAACTTTGTTTGTTTATAGAAAATGTGTTCTACTTGAAGGTAATGGGTTGTTCCAGAGAACTTTGACCCTACTAGATCTCACAGGCTTCTCTCACAGGCTTCATGTCATCTCACCATCACTAGAAGGGAAAGCACATTATAGGAAGATACCAGGTGACAGAAAGCACATCCACTCGGCCTGTACTACAGTTTGTTCTTATGATTGTTCTATCATACTATTAGTTATGATCTTCTCTGTGTGTCTAATACATAGATTAAAGTTTATTACAGCCATGTGCTGTTTATCACAGCACATACGTGTGTGTGTGTGTGTGTGTGTGTGTGTGTGTGTGTGTGTGTGTGTGTGTGTGTGTGGTTCTGCGGTTCTGCACTGTTTGTAGTTTCAGATCTCTTTTCGGTGTTTTGGACTGCATTCCCCACAGATTAGGGGCTCTTACTGTCCTATAAAATGTTGGTCTTTCTGCAGGGAAGAACTAGATTGGGAAACAAATCCACCAGTAGATGGCAGTGCTGATTCAATTTCTGGATAGATTATTAGAACAGAAAAGCAATATACTGCTAAAATATGGCTATTTCACCTTGGGTTCCTGCAATGCATCTTCCTCCACCTGCTACTGTCCTTGTTGTCCCTCTGAGGTCTGACCTGAACAGTTGTAGCCAACTCCTTAACTAGATGCTAGTGTCTGCCCTCTTCCAATCCACTTTCATACAAGCGGGTAAGATTTCTGTCAATCAAATATAGAAGGTGGTATCATGGCTTAAAATGCTAATCACAATCATCAAAGCAGTTTTCAATGATGACATTATTTAGCACCTCTTTTCTTTATTTTCTTCTATCAATTTCACTATCTACACGTTATTCTAAACAGTTCCTTCAAGCAATGATCTTCAACATTCCGAACCTGCTGCATATTTAGAATATATACTATCCACATCCACCAGCATATATGCATATTTCTGGATGAGCGACCTTCCATATCTGAAGATTCAGTCAACTTTAGATGGAAACCAATTTTTTAGTTGTGTCTAAAAGATATGCACATAGAGGACCACTCCTAAGGAGGGAATTTATACCAGCACTGAAAACCTGGTTTTAAAAAATGGCAGAGGAGGTCATAGGACCTAGAGGGGAATGTACCACTGATGTTCTGATAAATGAACATGGTATCATGTAGATGAATTTTTTTTTGTAGATGATTTTCTAAATGCTCTTAATTAAAACAAACAAACAAACAACAACAACAAAAACAAAAAACAAAAACAAAACAACAACAACAAAAAAAAAAACACAGAGCCAGAAATTTGGGTGAAAGCCTTAGAGAGATCAAGGAAATAGGGAAAGCCACCAACCAACCTCACCTCACCAACTCCAAAGCTTCCCAGGACAGCTTCTTCCTGTATACTTAGGTTTAGGTTTGTATGCCTTTTCTGTTCTGTTCTCTCATTGGCTCTCTTAGCCCAGCCACATCACTTCCTCTTCCTACACAGCTCTGTCACTTTCTGTCTGTCTGTACAGACCTCCAGATCTCTATGGTTAATACTGGGATTAAAGGCATGTGTCACCACATTTGACTCTGTTCCCTAGCATGGCCTTGAACACACAGAGATCCTGCCTGCTAAGTGATAGGATTAAGGGCGTGTGCTACCACTGCCTGACTTTTGTTTACTTAAAATGGCTCACTATTCCCTCTGATCTCCAGGCAAGCTTTATTTATTAAAGCACAAAGAAAATATCACCACAGTATCAACATTCCTTCTAAGTATTTATGCTGATGCTCACTGATGAGTGCTGCTCTCAGCCTTGGTCAGGGAAGCTCCTATTTATAGAAGGGAATGGTTAATACTGGGATGCATAATGGGTCAATGTACTGGAAATAAATGACAGCTGACATCTCAGAACTAAATTGGACGTCTGTATCACCCTCTCCCACCCCAAGGCTCAGGAAAAATTGCAGAAGAGTGGGTGGAAAGAGCAGAAGCAGTGTGGTGAAACACTGTCTTCTGAGTATGACACAATAAACTTGTTGTGGTGATGGAGTCACAAAAGCTGTGGTTATCTACACAAAACTGGGCCCAACAACATTCTTTCACATATGAGAGAGGGATTCATATGGCCCCATCCTGGCTTAGGAAACAAGTTAATGACTTCAAGAACAGCTAGAGTAATATTGCTCAGTGGTGTAACCACCGGTGGACTGATTGTTCTTCCTCAAGTAAATAACCCCCTATTGGAGAAATTATTTTGGCCACTCCACGTAGTTAAAAGGATATTTATTAAATGGCGTAACTCACAAATTAAGTAATGGGTAGGTCGCAGGGTCTGGGGAAGGTGTAATGCAGTCCAGCGGTGTTCTCCAGTGCTCTGCACAGTCAATCTGCACCAGTCAGCGTTCTGGCACCGAGAGAGCGCCCAGAGCGAGCGCTGGCCCATCCAGCTCTCGGGTCCCCAGGCGCCTCCCCTCGCCCCGCCTCGTAGGCGTGACAGTTGCCAGAGTCTCAATGGGGGTTGGAACTTCCAGAACCAAGCTGGAATGGCTACCCACTACATCTCCCCCTTTTTGTCTAAATAAGAAGGTTCTAAACTAATACAAGACTATATACAAAGGAATGGTTATCAAATATTGTCCAGAAATAATGAGAGATAATGACCTAGATAAGATGTAACTACAACCAATGCAAACAATATCAAGCAAGAAACACATACTAAAATCCAGAGAAGTATAGAGCATAGGGAAAAAGCATGTTATAAAGATCATTCAAAGGTGTCCTATCCTAAAGAACCTGAACCTAATACTTAATATGTTCTATCTAAGATATCATATATACTAAGTTGTAACTATAACTGCTAGTCTTCAATCCCATCAAAGACCTGAGAAGGAACATAATGGTCCCTGAGAAATGGTAGATGGATGCAAGCAACTTTCGGGAATCTTGCAAGAGTAGACCAAGACAGCTGGCAGCCTGGACAGTCACCTAATGTTTCTCAGCATTGTTGGTGCATTCAAATTGGCTACAGGCCTAGAGTATCTGACAGACCATTTTCAGAAGCAGGATTTCTGAAAGACCATCTTACCCTGTCTTGGCAGAGTACAGTGGTCGCTTTCCTTGTGTCCCGCTTGTCCAGAAAGGAGAGCATTGCATTTGTACTGTCAGCCATCAAGGCAAGGGCAGTTCTTTGCCCAGTAGGCCATTTTGTGCCAAAAGACAAACTTCCAAATGGAAATGTCTTAGAAGCCCAACATTCTCTCGGGATCAATTGGTGCAGCCAGGAGCAATTGTGTCTCACGTCAACAGAATTCTAAGTTATTTAAATGCCATATTCTCCAGGTCTATGAAGTGTTTGACGATTACCTGCCCATCTGACCTATGTATCTGTAAATCTGGATAACCTAACTAACGTAACTATAGAGATGACAGGCATAGGCGACTATAAATCTATAAATCTTATCTATCGAAATAACCTAAGGACTAAGGCTTCACATAAATAAGGTAAACAGTCTATAAGCAAATGTATGGTGAAGAACGATGACTTCAAAATTGTGACAATACACAAGATATTTATAACAGAGGTAGGAATATATAGTGCGATATGCAATATGACAATAATATTAAATATATATCAATATACCGAATATCCTAAACAGAAGTAGAGCATATATAAAGTATGACAGATATAAATTTACATTTGTATCAATATAAAAATGTTTCAAATAAGAGTAGAAATATATGTACATTATAACAAATATAGTTCTGTATTTGTATCAATATACAAATTATCTTAAACAGGAGTATAAAAATAGTTTACATTTGTATCAACATATAAGAATCTATAACAGTACAAATTACAGTGCAAATTATCTAAGGTTGCTATTTTACTAAGTTTGTTTACTAGTATATACAATGATTTACCATCATATCTTATACCTATCTGTTCCATTTCTTCTCCCCCCACCCCCCTTTTTTATTTATTTATTTATTTATTTATTTTTTTACAATCCTGAGTTAATATTTTCTTCCACCCCCAACCCTATAACCGTCATCCATAACCCTGAGAATTATGAAACCTAAGGGAGAAGGGGCGTCGTTTTCTTAGAATTGCTTCCTGCCGTTTAGGGGTTGATGTTATCTGTTGAGTACTGTGAGAAAGCTCAGATAGTTAAATCTCAGTTAGACTAACTGTAGGTTCTGCAGCAAGTTTTAGAGTAATAGGTAAGATTGTCTGAAATTCTGGCAAGAAGTGTAGTATGATGATGATTACCATGGCATCATTCTGGATTGGGTAGAGTTGTTGTTGTTGGGGCCCCATCTTCCTTCTGGTGACTTCTGAGATTGCTATTGGAAAAACTTATTTGTTATCAAAAATGGGAGGTTTGGATTTAAAGAGGACATAGCAAGTAAGAAAGGATTCTAAGAAATCAAGTGTAAGCATGGAGAGAATTAGAATTTAGAAGACAATGGTCCCCTTTTTATTGGTTTCCTTCTGTCTCACACCAGAGGGCTCTTCTGATATGGGACTGAAGAATCTCTTAAACTTTTCTTTTAGCAATATGCTTGGGTTTAGAGAAGGAGTGAGCCAATTCCATCTCCAAAGCCAGCTTGGCTATAATTGAATTGGCCCGGCTAGCTCAGTCGGTAGAGCATGAGACTCTTAATCTCAGGGTCGTGGGTTTGTGCCCCACGTTGGGCGCCAGATATTGGAGAAATTATTTTGGCCACTCTACGTAGTTAAAAGGATATTTATTAAATGGCATAACTCACAAATTAAGTAATGGGTAGGTCGCAGGGTCTGGGGAAGGTGTAATGCAGTCCAGCGGTGTTCTCCAGAGCTCTGCACAGTCAATCTGCACCGGTCAGCGTTCTGGCACCGAGAGAGCGCCCAGAGCGAGCGCTGGCCCATCCAGCTCCCGGGTCCCCAGGTGCCTCCCCTCGCCCCGCCTCGTAGGCGTGACAGTTGCCAGAGTCTCAATGGGGGTTGGAACTTCCAGAACCAAGCTGGAATGGCTACCCACTACAACCCCCCACCCATGAAGGCAACCCATGTTAAACACAGTGAAAAATACACACACACACACACACACACACACACACACACACACACGCACACACACACAAACACAAGATGAAAGTAGGGGGCCTTTCTGGGAAGAAATAGAGGTTTAGCAAGACAGAGAAAGGAATAAAAGGATAATAGAGGAGGGATAGGATCACAGTATTTTATATACACGTACAAAGTTGTGAAAGAATAAAATTTAAAAATTGCATCTCAACTGAATGCATATAAACTCTTCATGTAATTATTCCACAAACAATACACTATATTTACATACAATACAATACACTATACAATACACTATATTTACATACAATACAATACACTATACAATACCCTATATTCACATACCAAAATCCTCACTATTTTGCACTAGAAGACAATATCCATGGCAGGCCTAGTGGCACACACCTGTGATTCCACAGGTGGGAAGCTAAGACAGGAGCAAGGTGAATTCCAGGCCAACATTGGGCACTCTAAGTACTCTAGAGATGATTAAAACAGATAGGATGATGCTTAGATATAGCCAGAAGTTTCTCCCGTCCTGTCCAACACCACAGTCAGGATGAATCTCTCCTACCCATATCCCACAGCCACTTGGTCCCAAGTAAACACACAGAGGCTTCTATTACTTACAAATGGTATGGCCTATGGGTTAGCTTATATCAGCTAGCTCTTTCAACTTAATTCAACTCATTCCTATTAATCTCTATGTTGCTACATGGCTGTGGCATTGCTGATCTCCTGGCATCTTGTTGCTCCTTTATTGGGGACTGGCATCTCCCCTGACTCCACCCTTCTTCAGTTTGAATGTAGCACCTAACCCTATCCTGCCCTGCCATAGGCCAATGCAGCTTTATTTAGCAACCAATCAGAGCAACACCTATTGACAGCATACAGAAAGACATCTCACAGCACCTAGGTATCATGAAAATCCTGTACTATTTTATGAAAGGGATTTGAACATCCTTGAGTTTTGGAATTGAGAGTGGTCTTGGAATCAATTTCCCAAGGTAGCAAAGGACAGCTATAGTTTATATACATATATTATGTGTGTATATGCATACATATAAAGTATACAAAGTATAGCATATATACTTCCAATGTTTTCTTTTTATTTCTAACCACTCCTTGCAGCCTACTCAGTTGGAGTTGGTACCTCCATTCCTTCTCCCCAAAATCTTTTGTTCTTGAAGTCTGTCTACTTCATTAGGATTGGTTTTAAGATCAGATGAGGAGCATGTACTCATTTTCAATACATTATAAACTTCTGCATAGATATATGTATATATATATATATATACATATGAATTCATGGGAGAGGAAGAAAGAATATGAATGTGAGTCATTAAAAAGTTTTTAACCAATCCTTATTATGTCTTAATACCATCATAGGGAAGCAATGGTGATTCATGGGAAGAAGGGTAGTCTGTTTAAAATTCTTTGCTGAAGAAATTGGATTCTCATGTACTAAGAAAGGTAAACACAGAGCACAAAATGTATGCCTTTCACAAGTACTTAATATAAAACATAAAATATAACTTTTAGAAGGAGGTTGGTCTTTTTTTAAAGGCAAAACGAAGCTTATCATTTATTTACAATAAAATTAATTAGAATAAAAACCCAGTATATGCAGCTGTACATAGCCCTTAAGTTATTTCTTTTGTAGAAGTGAAAGGTTAATACTAAAATTCAGACAGACATTTAAAGGAAAACTGTTCAGCCTTAAGAATCTGAAAAACAAACTGTAAGTAGTTCATTATACAAAAAGTTACTTTTGTATGACACATGAACAATTTTACATCATAAACAAAGAATGCCACATGTTTAACTTAGAATTCTGTTTGTTTTGTTATACCTTAAGCACAAAAAGACAAAAAAAAAATTCAATTGGCTTCTAGTCTCAGAAAAGCTTTGTAGCCCTAGCAGACGTGGAAAGATGGTATTGAGTCTTTCCTTTATCTCAATTAGGTAATAAGTAAATTCAGCAAGCTTACAAGGACTCTGTCATGTTAGCACAAAGAACATAAAATCCTTACTTTTTAAACATCATCTTGAACAGTAAACAGAGCTCAACACAAAATCTTTCAATAAAAAGAGCCAGGCTCCTTGAAAAAATAGATGATTCTGGAACTGGGACAGGAAACACATAAGGTAAGTCTCATATATCAAAATTGAGGAAGTGCTTTTAAACACAATGATATGAAGGCATTGCCTCAAACAAACAGAGCATCCAACTAGGAAACCTCCCAAAATCCAAAGCTAGAACCCTGGGAGCAGCAAGAGCAATGACATGCAATTCGATTATCGCTCCGGTTCTAAAGTAAATACCTGTAAATCTGTACTGGCATAAATCATTGTGGAGTCTGTTCTCTCCTTCCACTATTATACAGCATCTGGAGATTGAACTTGGATCAACAGGCTTATATTGAAGCACTTTTACCCACTGAATCATCTCATCAGCCCATAAGTAAAAAATCAAATCAGTCAGTTAGGAGGAAGTAAGAGACAAACCTTTGGTGATGAGGAATTTGTCATCAAACACAAGGACAGTCAGAGAAAATCTACCAGCCAAGAATGCCCTGACAAGCACAGTGGCCAGATCTGGGATCATGGGTAGAATCTGAGAGCAGAAAAAGAGCATCCTGTGAACACCAGGGAAAGCTGAATAAAGTTCAGACTATAGGGAATGCCGATGTTTTCAATGCTATTGATTCCCATGTGAGTATGTAATGTTAGTAACATGGGAAGTTGGACACAGGGACTATGAGAACACCCTCTACAGTGCATGGGATTCTTCTGTAAATCAAATTTTCTTAAAATAAAGGCTCTAACAGAAGCATAAATTATAAGTCAATTCTAATGATCCATACATATACTGGGCCTACTTTCCGTATATTGAATAATAATCTAAATCATTATTGTGATTTCACCACTTTTCCCAAAGACTATTGAATTATTATTGAATTACTATCCAGTTAATATCAATATCTGCCATAGCATTTTGAAAGACTTTCAAGACTTTTCAAATGGAGCTTGATCTGAATCCTTACAGGAAGCATATGATAGTGAGTTATAATTAACACATTGCATGGGAGTTATTGTTGGTATTTAACCAATATTAGTAAAAACACTAAAAAAAATCTCACAAATTAAATTTCAGTCCTATAACATGAATTACTTTCCTGCTCCAGAAACACTTCAGGAACTGGACACAATGGTATGCAACTGTAACCATAGAACATGGACCATACAGGCAGGAGGGTCAGAAGTTCAAAGCTATTCTAGCTACACACCAAATTCAAGACCATCCCAAGCTATATGAGACTCTGTCTCAAAATAGGTGGTGAGGGGTGGGGGAGGAAAGATATTAGATAGAATTTTCAGGTACATAATCCTACCAAGGATCTCATTTTTACTTTTCATCATCTTGGCTTTGTACTGCTTTTACATGTTGAGGTTGCTCTAATATTTTTCTTATTAAACCCTATAAAGTAGTGAGAACAATCACCTCACTGTTACAAGTCAGTAATGTAATAAGAACAGATGTTTGTGGCCAGAAGCCAACCCTATCCTAATCATTTTTGTCTTTTTCCTGGAAGAAAGCAAATGAAATCCTGTTTGGAGAAATCCCTTCAGTATGTAACTGCGTCTCACTGAGCCTCCTTCTGTTCAGGTAGAAGAGTACCCTGATGCTAATCAAAGGTAAATTATTTTATTCTTCATCTTGCTCACTGAAAAAGCATGGGGATTAATTATCTTAAGACAGATTTGCATTGATTATTTGTATTTGATAAAGACAAACAATGCTATTTGTATTTGATGGGTATGGTGGTTTGAATAGGAATGACACTCATAGGCTCATATATTTGAATTCTGAGTCACCAGGGAGTAGCCCTCTTTGAGAAGGATTAGGGGTTATGGTTTTGTTAGGGTTATATAGCCTTGTTGGAGGATGCTTGCCACACTTCTACATCTGAATCCAGATATAGAATTCTCAGCTCCTTCTCCAACACCTATGTGCCACCATGCTCCCCACCATGATGAAAATGGACTAAACATCTGATACATAAAGGAAGCCCCGGGTAAATGCTTTCTTTTTTGAGTTGCTATGGCCATATGTCTCCTTGCAGCAATAGAACAGTAACCAAGACAATGGGAAATCCTAAATATGGTGTTCATCTTCATTTACAGCCAATTCTTACATCCAGGGGTCCATTCTGCCTCTGCTTCACTTAAAAAGATAAGATGACAACTGAGCTGTTTATTCCTCTTCTTGTTTTGTTTATTATTTTGTGTGCATCTGCATCTATGTCTGTTGATCATGTGAATACATGATGCTCATGGAGGCCAGAAGAGGGCATCAGATTCCCTGGAGCTGAGGTTATGAGTGGTCGTGACTGCCTGACATGGGTGCCAGGAATTTCAAACAAGTCTTTGGAGGCAGCAGTAAGCTCTGGTAACTGTTGAGCTATCTTTCTAGCCCCTGCTTCTCCTTCTGCTTGTTTTAATTTGCAGTAAGTTTCAGAAAAACTTCCAAAGTAACTTTTCAAACTAATGCTATCAACAATAGAAATAAAGACAGAATTGACTTCACAATGAGTAAGTTGTATGTCTATTTCAGAAGAGATTCCTGGTTAATTTCATTATGTGACCAGTATAGGGTTCATGCTATGCCATGCTTTATTTCATAACTTGTTTTATTTTGACAAACTCAGGTTGCCAGTTCTGCATAGTTATCACCTTCACCTGCTGCACTATCTCATCAACCCCACAGGAAGTACTTTGGGATTGTTGTGCCCATGTCACCAGACCCCAGAGCAAGACCACCACAGAGCCAATATCCAATGTAAAACACAGAGGAGTTTATTGATAACAAGCACACCCCGGGCTTGGTCCATGTCCAACACTCTGATTCAGTGGGTGGAGGAAGACAGCCCTGAGGTCTCAGAGTGAGGAGTTTTTAAAGAGAAAAACCACAAGCAGGGTGGTACAAGCCTTTGCATCATATGGTTAGATGAGGGTGTGTAACCTTTGAATTTACTGGTTGGGAGTTACAGTTATCATTTTTGGACAGGCCTGGACAAGTCCCAGGCTTTGTCCTTGAGCTGCCATGGAGACTGACTGGCCTAGCACATTCATAGTGACCCATGCACATAGCTCTAAGTTGGTGAGGGGTCCCAGACAGTAAACAATTGAATGAACCTTGAGTGGTCAGAATATGTGCAGAAGGGGAGCTACTGCAAGGACTATGTCTTTTGTTCATGGCCCTCCCAGAAACTGCTTGCTCAAGGCTCAGGAAACTGAAATTGAGGCCTGATCTCTGAGAGAAGACTGAGCAGCCTGTTATAGTGAATGCTTGGTCCTTTCAGAATGTAGCAGAAAACTTCTTTTGACCACAGAGTTCCATTACATCTAGGAAATTATTTAGTAAATCATTTATAATTTGTATGAAACATTATGAGGAAAGATATCACTTTCTTGTAATAGTCTTGTCATAGAATATAAAATATGTGAATGATTAGGCCTCCATTCTTCCCATGATACATCACAACCCACACTGTAAACATTTGTGGGATTTGTTTTACTCAGGAGTAGTAAAGTACTTAGACAAGGCAGGAAGAAGTTAATCTTCCATATAGATAGAAACAGAATGCATGGTGCATCATGAAGACCCCAATGGAAGGTGCGGGAGGCTGCAAGTTGAGAGGTGGAGGAAGTGTGGGCAGGAGACTTACTTCCCTGTGGATTCAGGAGGGCACAGGGAAGTGGCTTCAGTTTGGGACTGTAGGTTTTACATCATTTTCTTTCCTGCCCACCAGTTCCCAAATAACTGACACTTAATATTAATTAACTGAAACTTAATATTAAATAACAGATTTAATGGTATAATTAATATATTGATAATTAATTATAATTACATATTATTTAATACTTAGAGTTTTATATTAAATAATATTCAACAGATTTCTCAGATTTATTACTAACAAGCTCTTACAACTTAAATTAACCCATTTCTTTTGGGGGGATTTAAAATTTTTCATTTATTAAATAAGAATGATATTTGGTTACATATTTTCTTTCCAGAGCTGAGGACCGAAACTAGGGCCTTGCGCTTGCTAGGCAAGCGCTCTACCACTGAGCTAAATCCCCAACCCCCGATATTTGGTTACATACTTATTTTTCCAGAAAAGTTTACCATTTTGTCAAAATTGTCAGTTAAATTGTACATGTTTTCACATTGTTCATTATAATTGTTTAATCCATAGTAATGGTCCCCTTCTCTTTCTGACTTCCTGAAGGCTATGCCTTTCCTCATTTGCCTCAGTCTGAGTGCAGAAGTATCAGCTACATTGTTCTTCTCAATAAGGCAGATTCTTGTATCATAGATATTTCTATGATTTGGCTCTTTTCTATTTCATTTATTTTTACTATTACTACCTAACTGACTATTGCTGTTAGCAGTGATGAGGTATTTTCTTCACTTTTTTTATTTAAGTAATTCTTCAAATTCATTTTACATACCAACCACAGATGCCCCTCTCATCCCTCCTCCCACCCCACCCCACCCCAGTTTCCCTCTCAACCCACTCCCATCTCCTCTTCCAAAAGGGTAAGGCTTCCAGTGGGGAGTCAGCAAAGCCTGGTACATTCAGTTGAGGCAGGACCACGCCCCTCCTCCCTGCATCAAGGCTGAGCAAGGCATCAGACAATAGGGAATGGCTCCACGAAGCCAGCTTATGCACCAGAGATAGATCCTGGTCCCACTGCCAGAGCCTCCTTAAACAGACAGAGATACACAACTGCCTCCCATATGCAGAGGGCCGAGTCCGGTCCAATGCAGGCTCCACAGCTGTTGGTCTAAAGTTCCTGAGTTCCCACTAGATTGGTTCAGTTATCTCTATAGATTTCACCATCATCATCTTGACTTCTCTTGCTCATATAATTCCTCTTCTCACTCTTCAGCTGGACTCCTGGAGCTCAGCCTGGTACTTTGCTGTGGATCTCTGTATCTGCTTCCATCAGTTACTGGATGAAGGCTCTATGGTGACAGTTAGGGTATTCACTAATCTGATTACCAGGGTAGGCCAATTCAGGCACCCTCTCCACTATTGCTAGTTCTACTCTGGGGTCATCTTTGTGGATTCCTAGGAATTTCTATAGCACCAGGTTTCTCCTTAACCCCACAATGTCTCCCTCTATCAAGATCTCCTTCATTGCTCTCCCTTGCCCCCAGTTTACTCAGGAGATCTCATCTATTTCCCCTTCCCAGGGTTATCCATGTGTCCCTCCTAGGGTCTTCCTTGTTAGCTAGCTTCTCTGGAGCTGTGAGTTGTACTCTGGTTATTCTTTGCTTTACATCTAGTACCCACTTATGAGTGAATATATACCATGTTGTCTTTCTGAGTGTGGGTTACCTCACTCAGGATATTTTCTAGTTCTATCCATTTGCTTGCAAACTTCATGATGTCATTGTTTTTTTACAGCTGAGAGATAGCAGCATTATTCATAATAGCCAGAACCTGGCAACAACCTAGATGCCCCTCAACTGAGGGATGAATAAAGAAATTGTGGTACATATACACAATGGAGTATTAACTCATTTCTATGCATCTGTGTCCTGCCACGTGGCTCATGGCTTACTGTCTCATTTGGTACATGTCCTCCTTCCTTCCCCTCTGGCTGATGACTCTCCTGACTCTGCCCTCCACTCTCTCTGCCCCGCAAATCCTGCCTAGCCATTGCCAATCAGTTTTTTAATAACAATGAGAGCAACACATATTTACAGTGTACAAAGATTGTTCCACAGTAGTTTCCTAGTATAGTTTTGGGAGTCTGTTACATACAAGAGTGTGTCATCTGCAAAGAGTGATTTCTCTTCTTCCATTTCTATTTGCCTCCCTTTCATTTCTTTATCTTGCTTTATTGCACTAGCTAGGATGTACAGGACCATAATGAATCTGAGTGGAGAATGTGGACACTTTTATCTTTTTCCTTATTTTAGTTAAAATATGTTGAGCTTGTTCCCATTTAGTATAATGTTGGCTATAGGCTTGTCAGAAAGGGCAGTATGCTGAGGCATGTTTCCCTCATTTCTAGTGTCTTCCAGAAAGGAAAGGAATAGAGAGAGATTGAGCTTTTTGAAGGACTCTTCTGCATCTGTGGAGATGATCATGTCATTTCTGTCCTCGAATCTCATATATTTGCATGTTTTTACCCATCCCTTGCCTTGCTGGTGTGAATTTTCTTGGTAACAGTAAATGGTTTGTTTGTTGTGGGGATAAATTCACTTTCCAAGGATTTTATTGAAAATTTTTGTAGTCATATTTAACAGTGAGATTGGTCTATAATTTTGTTCTCTCTCTCTCTCTCTCTCTCTCTCTCTCTCTCTCTCTCTCTCTCTCTCTCTACCTCTACCTCTACCTCTCTCTCTCCATGAGTCCTTATCAGATTTGGGTCTCATGATAAAAATGGTTTTGTAAAATGAGTTTGATAGCATTCCTTCCTTTCCTATCTTATGTAGTGGTTTGAAGAGTGTTGATATTAGTTCTTTTTAAAGGTATGGCAGAATTGAGCAAAAATCCATCTGGACTGAGTTTTTTAAATTGGGAGGCTTTGTGTTACTCTTCAATTTCTTTGCTTCTTATCCATTTTGGCTGCTTATATTTTCTTGTTGAATTTTGGTATGTCACATAGATCAAAGAAATTTATCTGCTTTTAGATTTTCCAACCTATTGGAATATAGGTTTCAAAGATTGTCACAGCAAATCTGTCAATTTCATTTGTGTCACTCTTCATATGTATTTAATTTTAATTTTTAGTATTTTGAGATGGGTCTCATTCCATACCCCAGGCTTACCTAGAACTCATTATATAGACAGCTGGCCTTGAGTTCATATCAATACTTGCTTCAGCAGCCTCCAAACAGCTGGAATTACATGTGATTACCATCACATGGCCTTTGGGTGGTCTGTATTCATTTTCTTATCTCACAGTTTCTCTTTGATCATATTAACTCCCATTATTCTCTGGTTCCCCTGATCCTTTCTAGATGAACCCATTCTTTCTCTCTATAAGTCCTGCTTCTACTTGCATGTCTTTTTAAAAATTCTTTCACACTCACATAAAAGTATGTCATAACTTTATACACACATAAATGACTTTGATCACATTCATCCCCTTTATGCTCTCTTTCCTTCCTTCTACTCCCCGTTCTTCTCGACAAGTCTCCCTCCTACCTTCAGCCTTTATTTTAATTGTGGAGCGAATGAGGCAGCTCACTGAGTTACAGTGCTTGCCACCAAACCTGACTACCTGAGTTTCAACCCTCGTAGTAGAAAAGAACTGACTTTTACAAGTTCTCCTCTGAACTTAAACTCCAGAAATGGCATATATACTGTCCTCTCCCTCCACATATATACACAAACAAACAAACAAACAAATAAACAAATAAATAAATGCTTAAAAACTTCATGGCCTACTTCATTTAATGAAGGTTTGTATGAGCATGGGTTAGGGTTTATCTGAGTAAAAGCAATTTAATAGTGGCTACACCATTGAAGAATATGACTCTATTAATTATCAACTTCACAGAAGCCAGAATCACTGGGAAATGGGCCTTTGGGCATGACTGCAGTACATTACCTTGATTAGCAAAGAACTATCATTGTGGTCTTTTAATTCCCTAGGTAGAGGATCTGGGATCACATAAAAATGGAGAAAGTAAACTGAACACCAGTATGAATGTGTTCACTGATCTCTGTTCCTGATTCAAGGTGTAATGTGGCCAGCTCCTTTAATATCCTGATGCTGTGACTTCTCTGTAAGGATGGACTGTGTTCTAGTTTCATGTCTCTTGTTGTGATAAAATACCCTGTCCAAAAGATAGGAGAAGATAAGTGTTTATTTGAGCTACACTACCAGTTTTCAGATCATAAATGAGGGGAAGCCAAGGCAAGGAACTCACAGCAGGAATTTATATACATCCATAGTTTTGGTGGTTTGAATAAAAACGGCCCCCATAGGCTCATAAGTAGTAGCATTATATGAAAGCATTGGGACATGTGGCCTTGTTAGAGTGTGTATGGCTTTGTTAGAGGAAGTGTGTTCGTGGGGGTGGGCTTTGAGGTTTCAGAAGCTCAAGCCAGGTCCAGTTAGTCACTCTCTCTTCCTGCTGCCTGCTGATCCAGATGTAGAGCTCTCAGCTCCTTCTCCAGCATATCTGCCTGTATGCATCATGCTTCCCACCATGATGATAATGGACTAAAACTCTTAACCTGTAAGCCAGCCCCAGTGAAATGCTTTCTTTTATAAGAGTTGCCATTGCCATGGTGTCTCTTCACAGAAATAGAAACCTAACAATGATTCATAGTGTATAAAGCTTGCTTAATTGGCCTTACTTGGGGTGGTATTCTTTATTCTTTCTCAATGAAATCAACATTCTTGGAGTCCTCAGTGAAACCAGATCCCAACCCAATCTCAGAGATCATTCCTACCAGTCCCTGGGATAGAAGAGACACTTCCCTTTGGGGTGCACACCTTGACGAAGTTCTGAGGCCCAGGGATGAGTTCTCAGTTCCACAGACTACTGAAGTGAACTACCGAGACAATAGGCGATCGGCAAGCACCTGTCTGAGGAAGCCTCCGTCAGTATGTCATAATAATGCATCTCCTTCTCCAACACCCTGAGTGTCTGCTTTGTTTGTTTGTTTGCAGCTTGGCTCTTGGTCCCCCATGTCTTGTGTGTTTGTCTCTTCTGTTTCCTAGCTGTAAATCTTCAGTTGTCTGAACTTGGGGCAACTGGATAGACAGACTGGATAACAGAACTAATGAGTCTGTACTCCTTTCAAGCTGTGTTTTAAGAAACTTTGACAAACTTTACTCTCCTATAATTAAGCAAGATTATGAAAACATTGGCATTCCTTATAGTCTGAACTTTATTCAGCTTTCCCTGGTGTTCACAGGATGCTCCTTTTTCTGCTCTCAGATACTACCCCTGCCCGGCCTGCTACTTCAGTCTCTGCCCTCCATTGGCCTGTGGACTGTTTCCACTCCTATCCTCAAGGAGAAGCCACGCCAACCCCAGTCCTTCTTTTCTGCCAGGCCCTGACAGATGACACCTGCATGTTCCACTTACTACAGCGAATTCTTACAACTGGAAAAATCAGCATCTGCACAGACCCTAGTTCTCTGATTCCCCTGACTGATTCTGTTTTCTTTAACCATCTCCCCACCTATGATGAATGCCAACAAATTCTCAGCACTCTCTTCACTATGGAAGGAAGAGAGCAAATCCTAGCAGAAGCAGCAAAGGCACTACCTGGATTAGGAACTCTTGATAGTGACCTGAGAACTTAAGCAATTGACAAGGCTCTACCCAGGGGACCAGATTGAAACTATGGGACAGAAAGAGGTAGGAAGTCACTTGCTGAGTAACACCAGGCTCTACTGGAGGGTCTTAGGTGGGCAGCTCATAAACCCGCTAATCTGTCTAAAGTATTTGATGTAAAATATGGCTTAAACAAATTGCCTTCAGCATTTCTTGAGCACCTCCTGGAGGCATGCTGTGTATACACACCTATAGATCTGGAGAACTTAGGAAACCTGAAGGTGATTACTTGACCTTTGTAACCCAGTCCGCCGCAGATTTACATAAGAAAGTTCTAAAGAAGGATGGGTTTTCAGGAAAGAATAGGTCAGAATTATTAGAAACAGCCAAAAAAAAAAAAATGGGTTTGACAATAGAGACAACAAAGAAGATTTTCTACAAAGAAAATAAATCGGGCCACTGTGGTAACACTACATGCTTTCAGCACTTTCAGCCCTGGACAAGCCATCTATAAGAGAAAGAGCCCTGCCCTACCCCTCCACAAAAGGACAAATGTACTTACTGCAAGAAATTGAGACAGTCAAAAAATGAATACCCTAGCAGAAACAGGTAGGCCCTCCTCAAGCACAGATGAGTGTTCCTCAGCCAAAATCAGTCCTGACTCTGGAATTACAGGGGGCAGTATGGCTCTTTAGTTTAAGCCCCTGGGGTCCTATGGTAACCTTCTCAATTGGTGGGCAACCCATAAAAGTCTTGGTAGATATAGGAGTGTCATATTTTGTGTTACTGAAACTGCTGAGACTCCTTGATAAAAGAACAAGAGAAGTACAGGGTGCTTTGAGGAAAATTTAAAAATATATACGTAGACTAGAAAATGGACTGTGGATTTGAGCAGAGGAACTGTGACTTAGTGTTTCATTGCTATTCCTGAATGTCTGTTTCCCTTGCTGGGGAGAGATCTTCTGAATAAGTTCCAAGCAACTATCTCATTCTCAGGTTCAGGAGAGATGCCTAAGCTAAAGATAGGCAATGTAGCCACAGCCCTGACTGTCACCTGCCCCTTAAGAGAGGAATATAGCCTCCTCCAAGGCCTAACCCAAGACCCAGAAGAGGAACTAAAGGAAAAATTGATAAAAGATGTTCCTACTGTCTGAAGATTATTCTTCTGGCCTGGATAAACATGTGCTCTAGTAATAGTACAACTGACTTTCAAGGCTATAACCATCCAAATGAAACAGTACACTATCAGCTCAGATGCCAGAGAAGGGATCAAGATACACATCAGATGCTTCCTTGAGGCAGGCATACTCAATCCATGACAGTCATTTATTACCAGTACAAACCAATAGACTAGCAAAGATTTCAGGGCGGTGAACAAGCAGATAGAAACTTTTTACCCAACTCTTCCCAGTCCCTATAATCTGCTCAGCATGTGACCACCTGCATATAAGGTTGATTCTGTGCTGGGTTTAAAAGATGCATTTTTCTCCATCCCTCTGTCAAAATTAAATCTTCCCATTCTTGCATTAGAATGGGCTGATCCTAAACTGTGAATATAAGAACAACTGACTTGGACCCAGTTACCTCAGGGATTCAAGAATTGTCCTACCATCTTTGATAAGGACCTTAACCAGGACTTAAGCTAATTTCAGAATGAATACCCCAAAGTTACCTTACTCCAATATGTGAATGATTTATTACTGGCTGCCAAGGATAAAGATGACTGTTAGAGTGTTAGAGGCTACTCAAGCATTCTTAAGGATTCTCGATTAATTAGGCTATCCAATATTGGAAAAGAAAGCTCAGATGTGTACTTCACAGGTCACCTATTTGGAGTATGAATTAAAAGAAGGGAAAAGACTATTGTCAAAGGCCTGCATAGAGGCTATAATGAGAATCCCTACCCCAATCACAAAGAAATAAATTAGGGAATTCTTGGCGGCTCTCAGATATTGCCGCCTCTGGATACCTGGCTTCACTGAGGTTTCCAGACCTCTGTCACTGTGGAAGGCAATGCCCCCTTAGAATGGGCTGGGGAGCAAGATCAGTGTTATAGAATATTATTTTAAGATGTGTTACATTTGTTTATGCTGTGGAACATTTGTTTAATGATGCAAAGATGCATTCTTTTCTGTTGCATTTATTTAACTCTGTGAAGCTGTGTTACTATACTTGTCTAAAACACATAATGGTCTAATAAAGAGCCTTGGAGGGATCAAACAATCTTTTTATAGTGGTCACCTAAGGCCATTGGGAAACACAGATATTTACATTACAATTTATAACAGTAGCAAAATTACAGTTATGAAGTAGCAATGAAAATAATTTTATGGTTAGGAGTCACCACAACATGAGGAACTGTATTAAAGGGTCATAGCATTAAAAAAGGTGAGAACCATTGTTTTCAACATGAATTAGAAATTATATTGTATGTGTCAGCCTCAAAGTTCAGGAAAATTAGAAAGGATTAGTAGAACTATGAAAGAAATATTAACTAAATATACTTGAGACTGATGGTAATTAGGTTGATCTCTTGCCTTATGCCCTCCTGAGGGCCTATTGTACCCCTACAGAGAAAAATTCACCTCATATGAAATAGTCTATAGGCAGTCCAACCCCGCTCCTCCCTTGATCCTTCGGGTACACCGAGGGCTGTTAATAGATTGTCCCACTCCAATCTCTGAATCTGTAAAAGGATTGGAATGAAGTTTGGATAAGGTCTTTCCTCAGGTTTAGGCTGCTCAGCCTATTGGGTACCATCCACCTGACCATGTATTTCAGTCCAGAGACATTTTATTGATCCACTACTTCAGAAATGACCAGCTTGAATCCAGACGGAAAGAGCCTTGCATCATGAGTCTCTGGATGCCCACTGCGGTTGTTCCTGCCTGGATTCATCACTCTCAACTCAAGAAGGCACCTGAGAACCCTACAGAAGGAGAAATGGGCCACCAGAAATAGACAGCAACTGAATGTGGCCCTCTTATAATTAAGATTTCTGAGGCTTCATGTTTTGTTACTAATTTGTTCCTGTTTTCTCTTATTGCTTTGTAAACCACAATCATAGCTCCAACCTGTCAGATTGCATTTATGCTCTTAAACTCTAGCTATGAAAATCCTAACAAGAGTCTCACCTGGAGCTGGGAGTTTAGGTTAACAACAGGGAAAATTTTGGCTTCAGTCAGGACCCAAGGTCAACCTAGGCTGAACACTGGCCTTTGCAATCTATTCAGCCTAGGCTGTACTGTTGGTGTTTGACCTAGTTATGCATTTGGCATGGATCAAGTTGCTTGGCACAGTGCCTGCCCCAAAACGAACATACAGGTACGTGTTACTGTAGCAATCTTAGTCATGAAAAAAGCCTGCAAGACACCCAAATTTATGCTTGTCCAGCTCATGGAGCTTGCTCTCACGCTGAAGACAGTAAGTGTGAATAGCATTGTACTTCTTAGAGCTTTGTAACTATTGCCTCCTGGGAAAACCCCCAAACCCTACTGAGATAAAGCTCAATTGTGAACAAGGATCATGCAATCCTGTAACCTTTATGCACAAAATGTGGAACATATATCATTCTCCCTGGAGGACCAAAGAAACCCAGGGACTTAGGTTATGTCTCTCTGAACATGATCCCTGTACCTTAGTTACAATACAAAGAGAGCAAACTCAACCAGAAATACCAAAATCCATAGGTCCAGATAGGAATCTTCTCCCAGTACCCCAGATTCTCCCATTATGTCCATGTCCCATTATAGCACACTCACAGCTTATCACAACACACATACATCCTAAGGACATGCCAACTACTGTCAGGCCTATTTCAATTTCTACTAAACTACCCTTACATATGCCTCTGCATACACTTTCATACACCTTGCCCCCACTTACAATTCAAAGGACTCCAATACTCACATCTACTCTTCCAACAGAGGTCCCCCCTCTTATCTATGCTCTCAGCAGCCTTTTCCTTTCTTAAGCATTCTGCACCTAACCTAACACAATATTGTTGGCCTTGTCTGGGCCCCAAACACCCTTATTATGTGGGGATGGATTATAACCTATTACAGCATTTCCATAACTTACTGCTGATACTTGTTTTTGTTCCCAGCCCCAACTAACACTAGGTGATATACAGGGACAGGGACAATGCATTATGTCCAATGCATCAGATCACATGGCATCTCTTCATTTGGCTAATTGTGTGACCATTTTATAAAACCTAACTGTCACCAGCTTTGAGAACAAACAACTACTTCTTTCTACCCCTTTAGAAGCCTGTTGGGCCCGTAATGATGGAATAATGGGTTGCTTATCTGTCTCCTGCATTGTACATGGAACACACCCAGTTTTGTATTCTCACTCATATTATTCCTCACATTATATTTGTGATGAGGATGCAGGCCACTTACATCTAGCTGTAACATATGGCCATCTCAGGACCAAGTTGGTGGCTCCCATTTCATTCCACTTTTATTGGGTGCAGGAATAGCTGGTCCCATAGCACTGGAAACATCGGCACTAGTTCTACAAGATCAAAGGTTCAAAACCCTAAATGCCCAAATTAAATTCAGTCTCTAGGATGAGAACAAGTAGATTCTTTGGCAGAAGTAGTATTACAAAACAGGAGAGGTCTTGATTGCTCCTTATGAAACAAGAGGGCTATGTGTGGCCCTAGGAGAAACTATGCTGTTTCAATCAGGAGTAGAGAAACTTTAGCTATGGTGAGAAACTATCTTAAAACCAAATACGTAGACTACCAAGGAAGAAATAATTGGTACCAATTCTTATTCATCTGGTCCCCCTGGCTAACCACTCTCATTTCAGCTGCTGTAGGATCCCTAATACTCCTCCTAATACTGTTCACAATCAGGCCATGTATCTTCTGATGCATTATAAATTTTGTCTCCTACCAGACAGACTGTGCTAAAATACTTATCCTCCACCAACATTATCAGCCCATGTAACAGACAGAAATGACAGTTCTCTATCAAGGATTTGAAGGAGACACATAACACAAGGGGGAAATCATAGACAAGCTGACTCCGTCTTAAGGTTGGAAGCTATTTTATTACAAGGTCAGAATAAGTTCATTTCTGGTTACTGTAAAATTCAAGTTTGACCATATATTAACTTATTTCTGGAATCTGATATGTATGGTGGTTTGAATAGGTATGCTTGGCCCATATGGAGTGGCACTATTAGCAGGTGTGGCCTTATTAGAGTAGGTGTGGCATTATTGGAGGAAGTGTATCACCGGATGTGGGCTTTGAGGTCTTATATGCTTAAGCTATGCCCAGTGTGGTGCGATTGCTTCTGCTGACTGCTGATCAAGATATAGAACTCTCAGCTTCTTCTCTAGCACCATGTGTGGTGATATTTTATTTGTACTGAAATGTTATTTTAATTTTATGTTAATAAATAAAGTTGCCCTGGGGTCAGAGCTATTAGAGCCATAGTAAGAGCGTGGTGGTTAGAAGAGCTAGGTAGATTTCTGTGTGTTCAGGGATACAGCCAGTATTGGAGACATATGCCTTTAAGACCTGGAGGGCGGTACTTACAGGCAGTGATGAGGCAGTCATGTGGTTGGGTTTACAACCAATGAGAAGGCAGAACAGAAAGAATATTTAAACAGGGACACAGGAAGTACCTCCCTCTCTCGGGGAAGCTAGGAGCACTGCAGGAGGTAAGATTTTATCTCTGAGCTCTGACCTCTCGGCTTTTCTCTTTTACCTTGGCTCTGTGTTTCTTATTTTAATAATACGATTGGTTACATCTACATCTGGCGCCCAACGTGGGGCTCGAACCCACGACCCTGGGATTAAGAGTCCCATGCTCTACCGACTGAGCTAGCCGGGCTAGCCTCTCTGTCTCTGTTTCTTCTCTCTCTCTCTCTCTCTCTCTCTCTCTCTCTCTCTCTCTCTCTCTCTCTCTCTGGATTCACACCTAGGACACTAGGTGGCTCTTTTGAAATTCGCTCGGATTTCTACTGTTCTACGCAGATTTGGTAAGTCATAAAGGAAAAAATGGGTTTCCTGTGTACATTGGAAGAAAATTGGGTTTTGTTTGAAATTTTAGGCAGTCTGACAATGGAACAACTATATGAAAAGATTAGTATTATGGGAATTATGCAGTTTATCACCATGCTTATTCTCATTTTACTATTTAAAAAGATAGTCGATTTAAGTGCCAGGATAACAGCTTTAGAAAAACCTGTTAATTTTAACAGTGAAGTTGGTTCAAGTTTGGATCATAAGGTTACAGAAAGAAAGCCTGTTTTCACACAGTCATCCTTAATTTATCCTGTAACCGTACAGCAGATGTCTGATCAAATGGCTACACAAAATATCTGGGCTCCAATTGAACTGATGGATTTTAAAAGGTTTAAGGAGGCAATAGTATCTTATGGCATGCATTCCCCATATGTAAAGCAAATGTTAAACTCTTGGTCAACATATAATAGGATTATACCACAGGACTGGCGGGACCTTGCACAAGCTGTTCTGGAACCCAGCCAGAGAATTCAATTTCTAACGTGGTTTAAGGATGAAGCTAGAAACGTAGAAACACAATGGAGGGATAAAGGAATACAAGTTTGTCAGGATCAGCTTATTGGAGAAGGCCAATATGCTTCAATACAAACACAATGTTTATATGATGTTCAAACCGTAATTTTATGTCGAATGGCAGCCTTGAATGCATGGGACAGAGTTGAGGAACCAGGAAAAAAATCTGAATCATTCACAAAGGTTATGCAAGGCCCAAAAGAATCTTTCACAGATTTTTTAGAAAGACTGGCTTCAGCAGTAAACAGAATGGTCTCAGGATCAGAAGCTAGTAAGGCAATAATTGAAGCTTTGGCATTTGAGAATGCGAATGCAGCATGTAAAAGAATAATCAGGCCGTTAAGGGTAAGATCTGCACCTTTGGAAGATTGGATTAGAGAAACAATTAATGTTGAGGTTGATGAGCATGATGATACGTGGGTAGGAGAAGTAATTTCAAAAGGTTTGAGGAGTGTTAGATGTTTTGGGTGTGGAAAGCAAGGACATTTTAAAAGGGACTGTAAACAGGTCATTCCTAGAAGCAATGTTTCTTCAAGGAACAATGGCAACAGAATGCCCCTTCCTTCTGGAGTATGCAGAAGGTGTGGTAAGGGAAAACACTGGACCAATGAATGTAGATCAACAAAGGACAGACAGGGTAATCCTTTGCCTCAGTTTTCGGGAAACTCCCGGAGGGGCCTCATGCAGGCCCCCATAGCAAAACCAGTTCAAACCTTTCCTGCAGCTGTAGAGGAAATCCCTGCTCTGAGCGATTAAGTAACCAAATGACTATTGGAATAAATCATGCTGGTCAGGATGATGAAAAAGAGAGAATAGAAAATTCAGGAGAAAACATAAAGAAAATTTTTTGGCAAACTTCTATTAATGAACAGAGACCAAAATTAACGATAAAAATAAATGGTGTTTTGTTGTCTGGTCTGGTAGACACAGGTGCGGACATTACCATAATTGCACCAGAATTTTGGCATCCAGCTTGGCCTCTTCAAGAGGTAAACGTTCAACTGTTAGGAATTGGGACATTATCTGGAGTGAAACAGAGTGCAAGATGGCTGGAATGTATAGGTCCAGAAGGACAGAGAGGAAAATTAAAACCATATGTCGCTAACATAGCTATGAACCTGTGGGGTCGAGACTTGTTGCAACAATGGAATACTCAGATTAAAATCCCTCCAATCTCGGAAACAAATCATAAACTAGCACATGTTTCTGAGAGAAATATTAGAAAGCATTATTTTGAGTGGTCACCAGCCATCCATATTATACAGGAACAGGGCACAACAACTGATAATCTTCCAAAAATACCAACAGCTCTACCTTTAAAATGGTTAACAGACAAGCCTGTATGGGTTCAGCAATGGCCTTTAACAACAGAGAAACTCCAGGCTTTAGAAGAGCTGGTAGAAGAACAGCTAAATGCTCAGCATATTGAACAGTCAACCAGCCCTTGGAATTCTCCTGTATTTGTTATTAAAAAGAAATCTGGTAAATGGAGAATGGTAACAGACCTTAGAGCAATTAACAAAGTAATTCAGCCAATGGGCTCTCTACAATCTGGAATTCCTTTGCCTACTCTGTTACCAAAAGGATGGCCTCTCATAGTTATTGATTTAAAAGACTGTTTCTTTTCAATACCCTTACAAGAAAAAGACAAAGAAAGATTTGCTTTCACAGTGCCTACTTATAATAATTCTCAACCGGTTAAAAGATTTCAATGGAGGGTCCTCCCACAGGGAATGTTAAATAGCCCAACTCTGTGCCAATATTTTGTACAACAGCCATTGGAAGTGATACGTAAAAAATTTCCTAAATCTATAATTTATCATTATATGGATGATATTTTACTAGCTGACTCAAATGCAGATACTTTAGAAAGAATGTTTGAAGAAGTAAAGAAAATTTTGCCTTGCTGGGGATTACAAATTGCTCCTGAAAAAATACAAAGAGGAGATTCTATTAATTATTTAGGATATAAAATAGAGCTACAAAAAATTAGACCCCAAAAGGTGAAAATTAGGAGAGATAGACTACAGACTCTTAATGACTTTCAAAGATTATTTGGAGATATTTCTCATCTACGAACTATTGTTGGGGTAAAAAATGATGAACTGACTAATTTGTTCAAAACCTTAGAAGGTGACAAGGACTTAAATAGTCCAAGAGAATTATCACCTGAAGCTGAGAAAGAATTGGCCTTGGTAGAAAAGAAAGTACATGAAGGGCACGTGGATCGTATTGATCCAAAGCTGGATTGCATTTTGGTTATTTTACCTTCTAGGCATTCCCCTACTGGAATATTAATGCAGAGGGAAGATATTATATTGGAATAGATATTTTTACCAAATAAACCAAATAAAAAATTAAAAACTTATGGGGAAAAAATCTCTGACTTGATTTACAAAGGAAAACTGAGGCTTCGTCAATTAGCAGGCATAGACCCAGCAGAAATTGTCGTACCATTAACTAAGGAGGACATTGAAAAATTATGGACAGAAAGTGAACCTTGGCAAAGAGCTTGCAGTAATTTTTTGGGAGAAATTAACAGCAAATATCCCAAAAGCAACAGAATTGATTTTATAAAGAGAGCTGATTGGATCTTGCCTCGAATTGTACGGCAAAAACCCATATCTGGAGTTTGTACATTTTATACAGATGCCAACAAACAAGGAAAGGCAGGTTACAAATCAGAAAATTTAAGTAAAGTGGTACAAAGTCCTTATAATTCAGTGCAAAAATCAGAATTGTATGCTATTCTGTTGGTATTAATGGATTTTTCAGAACCTCTCAACATAGTAACTGACTCTCAGTATGCTGAAAGAGTGGTATTACATATTGAGACTGTAGAATTTATCCCTGATGCTTCAGAATTAACTTCACTATTTATTCAATTACAAGATACAATCAGGAAAAGGAGTCATCCTTTATATATAACTCACATCCGATCTCATACTGGTCTGCCAGGCCCTCTAGCACAAGGCAATGATGAGATTGATAAATTATTGATAGGAAATGTGCTGGAGGCCTCAGACTTTCATAAAAAACATCACGTCAATAGTAAAGGTTTAAAAAAGGATTTTTCCATAACCTGGCAACAAGCCAAAGAAATAGTAAAGAAATGTCCTACTTGTTCTTTCTATAATCAAACGCCATTACCAGCAGGATGTAACCCAAAGGGTACTCAGAGGAATGAAATCTGGCAGATGGATGTGTTTCACTTTGCAGAATTTGGAAAATTGAAATATGTACACCACACCATTGATACTTATTCAGGTTTTCAATGGGCAACTGCTTTGAATTCTGAAAAAGCTGATTCTGTAATCACTCATTTGCTAGAAGTTATGGCCATCATGGGTATACCTGCACAAATTAAAACTGACAATGCTCCATCATATGTCTCTGTTAAAATGAAACAGTTTTTTGCTTATTACAATATAAAGCATATTACAGGTATACCACATAATCCTACAGGTCAAGCAGTTATAGAAAGATCAAACAGAACTCTAAAGGATATGCTAAATAAACAGAAAGGAGTAACAAAAACCCCCAGAAATAGACTGCATAATGCTCTATTAACTTTGAATTTTCTGAATGCCAATGAGAAAGGAACAACAGCTGCAGAGAGACATTGGGTAATAGAAAAAACTACAGAATTAAATCAGCCTATATACTTTAAGGATGTGCTGACCTCAGAATGGAAGCCAGGGTATGTATTACGTTGGGGACGAGGTTTTGCTTTTGTTTCTACAGGAGAAGATAAGCTGTGGATACCATCAAAATTGATAAAGGTTCGATTTGAACAAGAAAAACCTCTTAATTAGAGGAGGTGATAGTTCATCAACCAGCATGAACATCCAATTTAAACTAACTTGTACCTGTAACACATGTCTTTTCATTTAATCAGATAATAACTTGCCAAAAAGGAACATCCCCAAAATTAGTCTTGGGGGAAGGTTTTTGTTTTTGTCTTTTAGGAGAATGAAGGTTAAGGAATCTGAAGGACACAAGACAAATGAGACAACTGAAGAAAAGGGACAAATCATCTATCCCAGGAAACAGAGTATATGGGAGTATATGGCATATGGGTATATATTATCTAAAAAATTTTATGTCTTCTTAAATGTTTGTTTCTGCTTTTCTCTAAAGATTTAACACTATTGGTTTTCTAATAGTCCCAGTTCAATTAAAATTTAAAGCTGACTTTGGAGTTGGAGAATGGCTCTCTCCTTCTTCAAACTCAAGCATGTTGTTAAAAGGAAAATGCAAACTCCCTGTATCATGCCAGAAAGAGCCATTTTCTGCTATGGGACAGGACAAAAGCCAAATTAATTAAGGGACTATTCTATTACTAATCTCAACTCTTTGATTCTATTCTGATTCTTTAAACTTTTCTTAAAGTATAAATTTTATATCAAAATTTACAAGATTAATATATATAGATATATATATACATTTTAAACTTTGTTAAGATATGAATGGTCATATATAGTACTAACTAATTCTAGAAAAAAGGCTTCAATTAGCTGCATATATATGTCTTTGTGTTCGAGTCTCTTATCAGTTTTCTGCAGGAAATCACGGCCAGGCCTAACATCAACTGAAGTCTCCGGAAAGAAGATGGGGCCCCACAACAACAACAACAACAACAACAACAATTCCACGTGGACAATAATAATATCACTGAACTGACAAACATCATCTACAGATCAGCTTTGAACTACAAGGCGCTCAGAGCAATTTTGAGATGACTAGCTGAGATGATCCAGTCTCAAAGACTACTTGAATAAGGACTTGAGATAAACCCTGAACTTTGGCTTTATACACAGACTGGATAATAATGAAGGATATAGTTACCTTTCCTAGAATTTGACAATTAACCTAAATTTTTCTTTCAGGATAAAGATAACTTCGCCCATACCCAGCAGGAAGCAATTTTAAGAATGACGCCCACATTCCCAAAGAGGTGGTGTGGGGCGGGTGGTTTTTTTTTTTTGGTTCTTTTAATGGGTTTTGGGTCTGGAATAAATTTCATTATTTAGGGGGGTAGGTTACAAGTTGTCAAGGGTTAGGAAAAAGGCTAAGCAAAGGAGATTAGATTTAAGGTTTTTGTTTAAAAAAAAAAAAGAAAGAAAGAAAGAAAAGAAAAAGACAATTACTAGTTTTAAATACTTTACATTATTACCAACTATTAGGATATAAAGAAATGAAAGTTAGTAGTTAGACATTACAATAGAAATTGTAGTCATATTAGATATGTTTTAAAAATTGAGCAGATGTATTTTAGACAGGTCATCTTCAAACCCTTCAGAGATCTACAGAATATGGCATTTAAAATGTTTTAATAACTTAGAAATTTTTCTTTTTTGAGACATGTCGGCTCCTGGCAGTACCAATCTACTTCAGAGAAAATATGGGCATTGAAGAAACTGCATATGGAGTTAATTTTCATTGTGGCAAAAGTTAGCCACTGGACAACAAAGTATCCTCAAATCAACAGAAAAAATGGACAGACAGAACACGAAACAAAGGACTACCAATTCCTGCCAAAACAAGTGTGGTTATGGCTTTATCAAAAGGCATCTTCTGAGGCCAGGACAATATGGCACCATCCCTGAAGTCGCCTTCACAATCTGGAAAAGGTACAGTGTCCTTTTCTTCGAAGGCAGCTGAACAGGCAGTGGGCCGATGGCTTCTGTTGTGCAATGGAACAGCAACTGAAAGCTCATGCCTCTCAATAGTAGACTGGCATTTAATAGAGGGATGTGGAGAAGGGCATGCTTAGATGAAGCCATATATACACAGCCAAGAAGAATGGACAGCTGAATTCAAAAACCATCAACAATTTCCAGAATTTAAAATCCTGAATCATGACATGACACTAGTGGAATTCAGGTGTTTCTGGTACATGGACTGCTCTCACCCAGTGTGAGGTTGAACTGTTGACCTTGTGTACAACCTACTTCACAAATGAGTCTGTCAGATACGCTAAGCCTATAGGCTGGAGATGATGCCCCAACACTGTGGAGAAACCTCAGGTGACTGTCCAGGCAGCTGGCTGTTTCTGTCAACTCACAAAATTTTTGGAAGTTGCTTTTGTGCACTTCTTGTTTTTATTTTTGTTAGCTAATATTATTTCCTTCTTGGGTCTCTGAGGGAGTTGAAGATTAGTTAGTTATAGTTGAAGATTAATTAGGATAGAAAGTGAATTAGATACATTTTGGACTTACTAAAATAGGATAGATAAGGGAATTATTTTCTCTGATTTGTCAAATACAAATGGACTAGACATCGTTTAGGTATTTGTTACTTGTATATATTGTATATAGTTATTGTACTTTTGTATATAGTTTTTCTTTTGTTAGTTATAACCTTTTGCCTTTTTTCTTTTTATTAAAATAGAAAAGGGGAAATGTGGTGATATTTTATTTGTACTGAAATGTTATTTTAATTTTATGTTAATAAATAAAGTTGCCCTGGGGTCAGAGCTATTAGAGCCATAGTAAGAGCGTGGTGGTTAGAAGAGCTAGGTAGATTTCTGTGTGTTCAGGGATACAGCCAGTATTGGAGACATATGCCTTTAAGACCTGGAGGGCGGTACTTACAGGCAGTGATGAGGCAGTCATGTGGTTGGGTTTACAACCAATGAGAAGGCAGAACAGAAAGAATATTTAAACAGGGACACAGGAAGTACCTCCCTCTCTCGGGGAAGCTAGGAGCACTGCAGGAGGTAAGATTTTATCTCTGAGCTCTGACCTCTCGGCTTTTCTCTTTTACCTTGGCTCTGTGTTTCTTATTTTAATAATACGATTGGTTACATCTACAACCATGTCTGCCGACACATTGCTATAAAGATAATGGACTAAACCTCTCAAACTATAACCAAGCCACAATTAAATGTCTTCCTTTGTAATAGTTGCTATGGTTATGGTGTCTCTTCACAGTAATAGAAACTCTAACTAAGACTACATGTTCCCCACCCTATGGAGTTTGACTCATCCTTTGAACATACCCTGAATTGTGCCCTTATAAGATGTTCTGCTGCCAGGCAGTGGTGGTGCTCACCTTTAATCCCAACACTCAGGAGGCAGAGGCAGGTAGATCTCTGTGAATTTGAGGCCAGCCTGGGCTACAGAGTGAGTTCCAGGACAGGCTCTAAAGCTACACAGAGAAAACCTGTCACGAGAAAAAAAAATGTTCTTCCAAGGAATCCTGAGATATCTTGAGATGTTCTACCAAGATGATCTGTCAAATAATCTTATCTTCTGTCTGCTTCTGTAATTTGCTTGCCAAGTCCGTATGCTACCAAATTCCTCCGAAAATCCCCAGTTTATACCTTTTTCTCTATAAGACCCTCTCTGCTTTCTCAAATTCCACTTTGGAGAGTCAGTTCTATACATAGTAAATAAAGCTTGCTTACTTGGCCTTAATTTAGGTAGAGGTCTTTATTTTTGCTTGGTGGGATCAACAAATGTCTAATTTGTAAATTTATTTGCAAAGTCAACACTGCGGACTTCTATAAGGGGGAATTCTGACAAGATGAAAAACTATTACACTTCTTTTTTTCTTTCTTTCTGAGATATGATCATTATATATAACCCTGACTAGCCTAGACCTGGCCCAAAACTCAGAGATCTGCCTGATGTTGCCTACTGTGTGCCGCGATTAAAGACACGAACCACTGCTCCAGGTTCCAATTTGTCAAAAAGTAGTTATTATTGAGCGTAGTTGCCATGTCTCAAAATCCCAGCTGTTGTCTGGAGGAGACTTGAGGATCTGGAGTTCAGCTACAAAGTGAGCTAATGGCCAGCCTGAATTACATGAGACCCTGTATGAAAACAAAACAGGTTTCACCATAACACAACAGCTACTAAGATGCTCATAATGGCTGCACTTGCAATCTCAGTACTTGGCAAGTAGGGTCAAAACAAGAGGTCTGCCTTGAGTTTGAGGCCAACGTGGGCTACATGACTTCTGTCAGGGACAAGGACAGAATCTCTAGTTAGTGGAAAAATTCAGACCTCCAATAAGACAGGGAACTAGATCAGCTTACAGTCAGGTTGCCTAGCAACAGGATATTGAGTCAGAGCCCTTGACCCTCTCACCCTATAAACATCCTATACAAACATCCTGTTAGCTTGCCCCATCTTATGCAGATGACAGCTTTTTGCTCCTCCCACCCTGCGGAACTATATAAACCTTTCTGGAAGAGAAATAAAGTGGCACCTTGATCAGAATCTAGACTTGGTGTCTTTTCCTTTGTATCTCCTGTCCCTACATTCCCTCCTTAGGGTGGTCGAGAACCCGTTGAAGCCCTGCAGGCAGGGCAACTTCCTTGTCAGCTTGGGTCATAGAGTAAGACAATGTCTCAAAATAAACAAATAACATTTGGAAGAAATGTTCTTCTAGACTAACTACCTACTGCTTTATGTGACAAATGCCACCACCAACTACCTACTGCTTTGTGTATAGCATTTCAATCTCCTGTATTTACTTTTCATTTTTTAAGTTAGTTTTATTGTCATAGTCTGATTACAGTTGCTGTGATACTTCCCAGACTCCTGACCTTATCTCTTTCTCACTATGGCTTTGTGCTGTCAAGTGCTGAGGAGACATAAATGTATCCTACTTCATCCTGGCAAGTATCAAGTATACCAATTATCCATTACATTGTATCTGTGTAATCAGTCTGTGGCTTAGCTTTTAAGATTCCTGTAATCTCAGGTTCCTACTTGGCTCTCTCTTTGTCTTGTTGTTTTCCAGAAATTCTATGGAACTTCTATCTGGTCAGATATAATTTACAAGGAATAAAGTCAAACTTTTCTGTTTATTTGGTTTTTGTTTATATATATATATATATATATATATATATATATATATATATATTTAGATAAGGCATTGGTTATTTACATAGCCCAGACTGTCCTCAATTTTGGGGTCTTCTAGCCCAGACTCACCAATGCTGTGAATTATATGCTGTTCCACCAAGCTGGGTACATTTTTTTTCTTTCATTTTTTGCAGACTAGGTCTCAGGTCTCCAGTCTAGCCTTGAACTCATTTTGTCTAGCCTCCACTTCTGATGTTTGAGATTACAGAATTTAAAGCATATAATTTTGAATTTATAAGTTGTGTTTTGTTAAGTGTATGAGGCCATGTAATCACCACCCAAATTGCCATATATGAGACTACTAGTAGGGCTGAGGCTTAATTCAGCTCAGCCAGATTGGCCTTGGGTTCAATTCATGTACCTAAAAACCATCATGGAGAGGTATGCCTATAATCCCAGCACTAAAACAGGAGGATTTCTTCAAGTTCAAGGCCATGGTGAGTTACAGATGGAGATCTTATCTCTCTCTAACCCCCCAAACCACCATATCTTGCCCTCAAGAAAGCCCTGTTGAAGTCAGTGTCTTGCTTTCCCCTAGAATCCATGGTGTCTGTTTTGGATTTTCCTTTCCTACAGTGTCATAAAAACAGAGTGAAACAGCTTATAATCTGTCACATGGGGTAAGTATAGAATAAAGAGAGCCTTTTTACATCTGCCTTCTTTCACTCTTCAGTGCTTCTGAGGTGCTAATCCTCCATTGCCAGGATCTGTGGATTGGACCTGTAAGAGTTCCAAATCCATAGGAGGCTGTCCTTGACTCACTCATGTACCGATGGACACGGTTTCTGTTTGTTTGGAGCCAAGGCTTTGCATGTCCCGGGGAAATGCTCTGCCACTGGAGCTCCTGATGCCCTGGCACTGACTGTAGTGAGCAAAGCTTTGAGGGTCATGCTCTATTCTGTGTGGACATACAAATCCATCTGAACAAAATACAAGCATAAGAGTCTATAAAATTTTAGCTGTCAAACTTGATCCATTGTGGCTGTACCATTTTAAATTTCAGAGGAACATGGAGTTATGGTTGCTTTTTATCTTTGCCAATATTTCATAATTAGAGTTTAGTATTGAGTATAGAGTAGCTTGACTCTTGTTTCAAGTTGCATTTCCCTGATGACTATCTTGCACACTAGTGGCTTAAATGAGAAATGTCCTCCACAGGAGCTGGTATTTGAACATTTGGTTCCCAGTTGGTGGTGCTGTTTGGGGAGGTTGTGGAAGTTTTGGAAGGTGGAACTTTTCTGGAGGATTTAAATTTTTGTTAGCTCTTTGAGAATTTTGTATAGTGTATAGATGTAATTCTAAACAGTCTTATTAAATAAGAAACACAGAGCCAAATACAGAGTTACAAGCTCAAGAGGTCAGAGGACTAGCGAATAGCCTTTAGCTTACCAGCCGCTGCCATCCTTCCCCTGAGAAAAGAGACCTACTTCCTGTGTGTCTGTATTTTTATTGACTTTCTGTTCTGCCTTCTCATTGGTTCTAAACACAACCACAAGACTTCTTTGTCACTGCCTGTCTATACAGACCTCCAGGTCTCTATGGTTGGTACTTGAATTAAAGGCATGTGTCACCAAGCTGGCTGTGTCCTTGAGCACACAGACTCTGCCTGTGATGTGATCAGATTAAGGGCATGTGCTACCACTGCCAGACTTCTGCTAAATGGCTTGCTAATAGCTCTGCCCCCCAGGCAACTTTATTTATTAACATACAAATAAAATCACATTTCAGCACAAATGAAATATCACTATAATGGTGTTTTGATCACATTTGATTTTCCAAATCCAAACAAATTGTTTAATAGTTTACCTAACACTACTCAGCTAAAAAATGGTAAAGCTGGATTTAAATACAAACCTACTATTGTACAACTTCCTAATATTCATATTATATATGTATATATCATATCATATCATATCATATCATATTATTTTATATTATATACATAATATATATTATAGCCCAGGTGGCTTGGAATTCCTGGAAATCCTTCTGCCTCACTTTCCCAAGTACTGGAATTACATGCATGAATCACAATGTACAAGTTAATATCCTTTAAACAAGCTTTTTTAAGATGCTGTGGATTGAGTTCAGTGGCCACATGTGTGCTAGGCATCCCTCCCCCATGTTTGAGGTTGAGCAGCACTGTACAGCTTGGCTGGCTTGGATTCCTCCGCCTGTGTAATACTCCTGCAATAGTCTCTGCAGTGCTGGAACTGCGGTCAGGACAGAAGGACAAAAGCCCCAACTCTGGGGTTTCAACAAGCTCAGCTTGGCCTCTGCACCAACGCTGCAATTAAAGAGACAAAAGCAGAGAGAGGGTTAATCAACATGCTGGGGAAAGGAACAAATGAAAGGATCCAGTGACCCTCAAGTTTGTTTTTTTGGGTTCTGACATGACCTTGAGGTTTAGATGTAGTATCTATAGGGGTACTACATCTGGGGAGCCGGGTGAGATGTAGACCTATTAGAAGTCTTGGTCATTTGTGTCGCCTTTTGAGCTTTATTTCAGCTCTGGCTCTGCAAGGTGATATGAAGAATTCTTGACTTGTGCAATCTTGTTCCTACAAGTTGATTACTCAAGCAACAAGGAGCAGCCTCACATTCTGTTAATTATCCTTATCTTCCTGGGGTCTGTCCTATGAGATTTTGCTCTTCTGGGAATCTACGGTGAATGAGAGTGTAGGAAAATGAGAAGTCCATACCTTCATCCTTAAAAAAGTAAGACCAGCTATGTAGACAGACACTCCTTGAATGATTAAAGTAACATGCCTGTGCAAGTTAAGCTGGAATCCGAGCCAGAGTGACACAGACACAAAATGAAGGCAGACATGCCAAGCTTCGGTCTGCTTTCAGTTAATATTGTTGGCTTGAATAAAAAGTCAATGCTTTTTAGTAAAGGCAGTTTTTAGGTGCTTATTTCAGGGTTACAGGCCAGCATTAAGTAACTGAAATCCCCAGAAAGAAGATACACCTGCTAAAGATTCTTCAGGACTAATTGACTAGAACCTCCCTAAAGGCTGAGGACACTTAATTAATCTATCACCACACCATGGAGTTGGGATCCCCAGAACCCACAGATAAAAACCTGATGGGTGTGGCAGCCCACCTGTAATCCCAGCTCTGGGCAGGACAGAAGCAGGCAGATCTGAGTCCTATAATAAGTATACTATTTATACAAGTTCTACCATCACCCAGGACTACAAAGTGAGAGTAGTTATATGACTTTTTTTTTAAAGTTCATGTAACTACTTTCACACTAGAACATGCTATCTGAGGCAATTTCATGTCCACAGATCATGATCACACTTGCATCAGAATACATGATCATTTATTCCCTTTGAGATGAGAGCTGTGCTTTGTTTCCTTGAGTGTCCATGCCTATCTCCTTTCTTTTTGTTTAATGTATTTTGTTCAGGACATCTAACTGGGGACCTGGAACATGGTGAGTATGTGCTGCAACACAGAGCTTCATCCTCACGCCCCCTTGGCTTATGTTCTGCCTCATTCCAGTATACCTTGAAAGACAGCTAAGCAGGGGGGCACATACCTTTAATACCAGCACTCCAGAGGCACAGGCAAGCAGATCCCAGAGTATGTATGTACGTGAGTATGTAAACATCAGAAGCACTGGATTCCGCTAGAGCTGGAGTTACAGGCAGTTGTGGGCTATCTGGTGTGGGTGCTGGGAAATGAACTCCAGTTTTCTGCAAGAATAGCACACATTCTTAACCCTAAGAGCCACCTCTTCAGCTCCATGAGGCTTTAAAAAACATTTATTGTGTGTGTGTGTGTGTGTGTGTGTGTGTGTGTGTGTGTGTGTGTGTAATAGGTAGAATGGGAAAATTGTGATTTTTGAGTTAGAATTCAGAAAAGTGAGCAGGGTCAAGAGTGAAGATATATAAACAACTTGCCAACATTCAGTTAATTCAACAATTCATTTCTTCTCATTTCAGGTCTGGCTTTATCTACTGAACTATGAAATTGTATTAAAGTTTTGCTGGAAAGGGGATTCTGAGGACACCTTAAGGTAAACTACTTTGAGGCAATGCTTTCTACAATTTTTAGTGTTCTTTTTAGTTGAATTAAAATTAGACAATTTAACGATGTTTAAATGTATTATGGGCCAATAAAAATGAGGGTTAGAAGTAGTTTCATGAATAAGCAAGTTTCCAGATAAATCTTGAGAATAACATTAGCTTAACACTTCTAGATAGTGTTGAAATTTCTAGTTTATAGTGACCCCTGGTGTTACAAAGAAAGACTTGTGTGTTAGCATCCTTCCCGCTCTGCTTTGAGACCAGAGTCTGGTTTAGTAACTAAAGCTGACCTTGAATTTCTGATCATCCTGTCTCTAAGCACAACCCACCATGTTGCTGGCCAGATCTCTATAATCTTTTGTCTTTTTAATACAATGTCTCACTGTCTAGTCCTGGCTGGCCTAGATCTTCCTGTAGAACACCCTGGCCTCAGATCTCAGAGATCTACTGCCTTTACTTCCTCAAAATCCTGGGATTAAAGACATGTGCCAATGTACCAGACTAATGTGGTGCAAGGGATCAAACTCAGGGCTTCATGAATGCTAGGCAAGTACTCTGCCAACTGTGGCACTTTGCAAGCTCCCTATCTGTAATCTGACAGAACATTTTTGGGTAGCTGGAAGAGTGGATACTGAGAATCAAATCCAAGGCCTTGTTCATGATATGTACATACTCTATCCCTGAGTTACATTTCCAGCTCCAAATGCCATCTTTTGAAATAGCTTCTGGCAGGAATGGGCAAATATGCAAACTCATTTTTGTTAAACCTCAACATTTAAAACAATTTACATAAAAATAAAATTATGGGAACTCATCTAATTTAGTAGATAGCAGTATCCTAAATGAATGATATAGGTGATTTCATATTTAAGATATCACTGGTAGCTAATGCTATTCAAGGTTTAGCTCTGGATATGGTTATTCAAGGACAGTTCGTATTTAAATCTTTCATAGGACATAGTGAGATGAGAGAGAAAGTCAAAGAAGAAAATTAGAAGAGGGGAAGAAAGAAAGAAAAATTCATTTGGTCACAAATTGCATTATAATTTTGTAATGACAAGAATAGGGGATACCTAATACGGTTCTTTTTCTATTTTTAGTGCTCAGAATCTAAATTCCTTGGTGATATTTGATCTCAACCCCATAAGACAGTTTTAAGACACAGCCAGACAAATGGTCTTCTGAAATACATAAAAGAACTCAGTTTTCTGTTTTGAGACCAGATAGGACATATTGGCCTCATACTTGTGATCCCCCCTGCCTTTGTCTCTAAAATACTGACGTACTGGTAATTACCATCTATTGGAGCTATCTTCCCATCCCCAAGATGACTGTTTTTAGAAACTGTTTCATTGCTTTGTGCCATTAACTGATAGAGACATCTCTGAAAAGATGGATGCCTCAGGTACTGCCAGTTGATGGAGATTAGGAAAAGTGTTCAGATAAAGGCAGACTAGGAGCTTGACATACTGGGTAATGCTGTTAATCCTATCACTCACTCATAAGGTGGAGGCAGGGAAATCATGGTTCGGTAGCCAGAATGGAGCTATCTAGACAAACAAGGAAACAAAAATTAGGCTCAGTGGCTAACAGCACTTGTTGGTCTTGCAGAGGACCTAGGTTTACTTACCACTTCCAGGGGATCCAATGGGCACATGGTGTACAATATGTGCATGCAGGGAAAACATTCACACACATAAAATAAAAATAAATAAATACTTTTTTAAAAGATCAAACCCACAAATACAAAATGGAAAGAGAAAATGAAAACAGGCATAGGAGGAACATATAAACGGTTTATAATTATGTGAAGGTCCAGACAACAAAGAAATGACATTTCCAGGGAAAAGTGAAAAGGTTCTTTTTCACAAGTAAGCCACAGGTGCCCAGTGTAACTTCCTAGAAATAACCAATGTTTATAGTACCTCTGTTTTCTAGAAGTGTCTTAGAGCTAATTATATACATTGTATAGATTCCTTACTCTTTTGTCCTGGATGCAGAGGATTTATGCACCACAATTTCATGACTCTTTTTTCTATTAATGGACAGTCTTTTACCACAAAATAATATTGCATTGTTATTGTTCATGTTATTTTCTGTGCATGCAGATATTTGTGGATAAATTTGCTACTTATAATATTGCAATTAACTGCCAAAATCTTCTCCCTTGAGGCTGAAAAAAATAGTGCTTGACTTTTTTATTCTAATACTTTATCTTATTAAATGCTTTAAAATTTCATTTAAATGTTTCCTACATATACATGCTGAAGTATGTGGCTCTGGTTTGTGTCTTTTTCTTTATTATAGAGTGGCATTCAATTGTGTGAAGGTACTACAGTTTACCCATATATCTTCTGATGGACAGTTAAGGTTATTCTCCACAACATGTTTTAAGAGCCATCATGACTTGTTGTAAGAGGTGAATAAGACAGACTCCAGAGTCCTAGTGTGCTATGAGGAGAGGCACAGCATGCACCATAGCTGTAATTAGTTATACAAAAACACCTGTTAGAGTGTCTGATCTATGACAGGTATTTGTCACTGAGTGAACTAACCATGAATCAGTAAGACTCTGAATGCAGAGAATGCTGAGTGTTGGTGTGCACACTTGGTAGACTGTGGTTGATATCCTTAGGAACTGCAGTGCTTAAGGGACTCATTGACACAGCTGGTCTCCAGAAAGCTCAGCTGTCTGTGGCTATTGTTTTAAGACTAATGCATTCAGGTTGAGAGGGAATAGCCTTTTTCTTTGTTTCCTATGGTAGTTTGAAGCTCGGGCCTCATATTTTTTAGGCAAGTGCTATACCACTGAGCCATATCCCCAAACCCCATATAACCATTTATTGCTCTTACACTCTGGTCACTCTTTCAATTTATTAATTTAAGAAAATATGTCACTAATTAGTCAAAGAAACTACATCAAGACTGGTTTTTCTACTCTGATGTAAATAGGCCTTGTGAGTCATCTTTTGAGTAGAAGAATTAGTCCCAGCTCCCTAATGGTCACCACACCCAGCTATATTTACAGAGTTAATTCATAAGGCTAGGTTGCTCTGTGAAAGTGACACACCAGTTCTTTAAAGCTCAAGTTCAAGTCTATATTTCATGACAAAGAAGCAGCTTCATTTAAGAACTTTGTAATTATATATTAGTATTTAATATTTGTGTCATGATGTGTTTTGCAGCTAGGGCAAAAGAACATATCATGTGCTAGAAATCCTGAGGCAAAGTGATCCATACCCCATCACCACCACAGTCAATACATTCCAAGACTTCCATAGCTGTATATCTAAAGAACATTCAGTTTTGCAAGGCAAAGCTTTTGTTTGTTTCTAGTTTGGCTTGCTGTATGACTCAGGAGCAAGCATAGCTACCACTATCAGCTCTTGAAACATTAAATCATGAGGGCTGATGGTGTAGCTCAGAACACACCACTTCTCTTTTGTGTGGGAGACACTGTATTTCACCCCCACCACAGCCCTGTCATCAATTGGAGACTTACATTTCAAATGTATGGTTAAAAATAGATCGTTTACAAATTTTAGCCCACTGCCAGAATACACACCAAGGAAGTAGAGCAGGTCATGATAAACACAATCCATTAATTACACATTTTAGAAGTTAGCAGCTTCCCCTTGTGGTCTCAGTCTCTCATTTTTACCTTTCTTATCTTAAATTCACAAGTATTCTTTTTCATTTTAAAATGTTTTTTGTATTCTCTTTCCCTGAACTACTGGGTGTGCCCAGTAAGGACCATTTTTTAGTACTTTTCTCCTCTAGAGAAGAATATTATTGTTAATGTTCATTATTATTATTATTATTATTATCAATTATTATTATTTTAAACACAGGGTTTTACTGTGTAACCTAGGCCGAACTGACACTTTTTTCCTGCCTTAGCCTTCTAGGGGCTGTAATTATAGGTGTCTTAGGGTTTCTATTGCTGTGACAAAACACTATGACCAAAACTCAAATTGGGGTGGAAAGGATTTATTTTGTTTACACTTCCAAATCATAGTTCATCATTGGAGGAAGTCAGAATAGGAATTCAAGCAGGGCTGGAACATGGAGGCAGGAGCTTCTTGCTGGCTTGCTTCCACTGGCTTGCTCAGTCTTCTTTCTTACAGAACCTAGGAGCACCAGCCTAGGGATGGCACCACACACATTAGGCTGACCCCTCCCCCATTGATCACTAAACGAGAAAATGCCTTACAGCTGGATCTCATGGAGGCATTTCCTCAGCTGAGGCTCCTTCCTCTCTGATGACTCTAGCTTGTGCCAAGTTGACACAAAACCAGCCAGTACAGTAGACTTTCCCACCACACCAAACAGATACTGCTATTCTTTTACTTCAGGGAATGGAACATGAGTGCTCAAGCAAAGAGTATGCCCTCAACATTGAACTATATCCCCAGTCCAAGAAAATTATTATATTTTGAGACAGGATTTTTAGCTGCAACTGGTCTTGAACTCCCTATGTAGCTAAAGATGACCTTGAACTTCTGAGTACCATGCTTCCACCACCTAAGTGCTGTAATTACAGGCATGTGCCACAATAGCCAGTGTAAGACAATTATTTTTCATATTTATGAAACAAAAATGTAAAATAATGTGAATCAATACTATTTTATTGGTTTTCATTTATGTTATTATACAATTCAAACTTTTCCCAACAAGTTTAAACACGGTGCAAAATAGGGAAAAATACAATAGATCAATAGTTTTCTACAATGTGAGTGGATATTTTGAAGCTAGGCTGAGGTGGTCACAAGATGTTCAGAAAAATGCTGTAGTTCTGAGGGGCATGTACACAGAATAATAGGGTTGAACTTGCTTAGTTTGTGGCTTGGCCATTTTACAGTCATGTTGCTACCATTATTTTGAACACGCTGTTAAACTCTAGGATTTAAAGTACTCACGAGTTGGAGACATGAACAGTGCTCAACTCAATTTACAATGTTGTGAGTGTACTCTATATACAGCCACACAATGGAAGCTGAGTCCCTGTATGTGGGAACAATTATGTAAGACTTCAGATAAACTCATCAAAAGAGTGAATGAGGCTGGGCATAGTGGAACATGCCTTTAATTCCACAGGCAGTTCAATTTCTGAGTTCAAGGCCAGTCTGGTCTACATAGTAAATTCCAAGACAGCCAGGGCCAGATAAACCCTGTCTCAAAAAACAAATAACAACAACAAAATAGTAGAAAATAAAAAGGCTGCAGTGGTACACACCTTTAATCCCAGCACTTGGGAGGCAGACGCAGGCAGATCTCTGTAAGTTCGAGGATGGCCTGGTCTTCAGAGTGAGTTCCAGGACAGCAAAGGCTACAGAGCAATGAGAGAGAGAGAGAGAGAGAGAGAGAGATGAGAGAGAGAGAGAGAGAGAGAGAGAGAGAGAGAGACAGACACAGACACAGACACAGACACAGACACAGACACAGACACAGACACACAGAGAGACAGAGAACTGACTGAAATGATTTGATTTTTGGTAATGCACCCTTAGATAATTAAACCTAAAAACCATAAGAAACTGATGGAATAAGATGAAACCAACAAAATAATCAAGGTACAGGGAGTGGAAGAATTGATTTCATCAAATTAATGACCATATAACTCAACACAATGCAACACAGTGCCTTTAGAAATCCCAACAATTTCTATAGGCATAGGAAAAAATCTGAAACTTCACTAAGAAGCACTAAAGACCCTAGATTCTCAATGCAATTTTATGAAAAATAACATAGCTGTAGACATCATATTTTCTGATTTCAAACTGTATCACAAGGCTATAGTAATCAGCCATACAAGGTTCTGGGCATAAAAGTAGACAATAGATCAACAAAATAGAAGGCAGCAGCACATGATTTTAGTCCCAGCACTTGGGAAGCAGAGACATGCTGATCTCTGTGAGACCAAGGCCAGCCTGGTCTATAAAGTGAGTTCCAGGTAAACCAGGGCTACACAGAGAAACCTTGTCTCATAAAACCAAAACCAATCAACCAAACAGATAAAATAAAAATAGATAAAAATGTGTAAAATATTTAATAGGAGATGATAAAGTTGGCAATACAGCTCATTATCAAAACCAAGGATAAAAATGTGCTAGATCAAAGCTTAGCCACTTACTAGTATTCAACAGAAAACTAGACCATTGGATTAAAAATTAGGCCAGAGGTTCTCAATCTTGTCAGTCTTGAATCTGAAGAAACATTTGAGAATATCTGGAGACTCTAATGGCTGTTAGCAGAAGGAAGGGGTATGCTACTGAAGTTAAGTGGTGAGGGGCACAAAGCGTACTTGATAGCCCTGTCCAGTAAAGGATTACTTGGCCTAAGCAGAGAAATGGAATGAAATCTTGTCTTCAACTCCCGGAGTATTTGCTACCATGTTGGGATGGGTGCCACACACTCATCTTAAAAGCAGGTAGATTCATCTTTACTGTATTAGAGAAAAGATTTTATTCACTATGTATCTCAGTCTGGCCTGTAACTGAGGGTCCTACTAGCTTAGCCGCTAAATGCTGGGATTTACCAGCATGGGCCACTACGCCTGATTCTTCATGACGGTTCAATGATCACTTTGGACAGTGTACCCCTTGTTGGCCACATTTAGGGGTAACCATTCCCATACAACTCCAGAGCTCCCATTTACCACTCCATTTTGTTTTCCTTAATGTAGTAGATGCAAGAAGAGTAAAATCAGTTGTCTTAAACACCACTCAATGGTGGTTAAATAACATAGAGCTTACTTAGCAAAGTGGTTACTGATAGCCAGTGAATTTCTTGCTTCTCTTTTTTCAAAGCAGTTGACCACATTTACTATCATCAGTTGATGTTTTGATTGCTTCTACTCTAAAATGCTTTCTCAATATGTTTTTCTATGTATTTGTTTTCATATATTTGGTTTTGTTAACATTTTATTTTAGTTTGTGTGCATGATCTGATGGTGCCACAGTATGTATATAGAAATCAAAGGACAGGGTTCAGGAGTCAGTTCTCCCCTTCTGTTATGTGGGTTCTTGAGGTCACACTTAGGTCATCATGCTGAGTGGCTGAACCATCCTAATAGTCCTTTTTTTAAAAAAAAATTAAAAAATTTACATGTATATCCAGGCAGTGGTGGCACACACCTTTAATCCTAGCACTCAAGAGCAGATGCAGGCAGATCTTGAGTTCGAGGCCAGCCTGTTCTACCAAGTGAGTTCCAGGACAGCCGGAGCTACACTAGAGAAAAGCTGTCTCCAAAAAAAGTTGTTTTTTTTTTTTTTTTAAATTACATTTATCTTATTTGTTTCAGGTGCATGTATGGAGGTCAGAGTTAGTTCTTTCCATCATGTGGTCTCAGGGATCAAACTTGGGTCCTGCATTTCATCTGCACCACTGTTGGTATTTTCCAATGTAACTGCTCTGTGTATCATTAAATATTAGGTTATACTGAAGAAACATTTCATGTAAGAAAGTAAGAGCTTAATTTCTTTTTTCTTTTTTTCTTCTCTTTTCTTCTCTTCCCTCTCCTCTCCTTTCTTCTTCTTCTCCTCCTCCTCCTCCTCCTCTTCTTCTTCTTCTTCCCCTTTTGTTTTTGCAAGACAGAGTTTTTCTGTGTCACAGTCCTGGCTGGCCTTGAACTCAGAAATCTGCCTTCTGCCTGCCTCTGCTTCCCAAGTGGTGGGATTAAAGGTGTGCACCACCACCACCTGGCATGCCTTTCTTTTTATCTAGTTTTTATAACAGATTCTGAAACTATTTCACTGTTTATTTTTTTTTTTCATTGCATTCATTTATGTTATGTGTGTGTTGTGTGCTTGTAAATTTCAAGACCTGTGGCAGTCACATCTTCCCCACCATGTGGCTCCTGGGGATCAAACTCAGGCCACTAGGCTTGGTGGCAGGAGCCGTGACCTGCTGAACCATCTTGCTAACCATATATTTTTTTAAAAGATTTATTTTATTTATTATTATTTTTCCTTTTTTTAGCCCTTTCCTGGAACTCATGCTGTAGAACAGGCGGCTTCAATCTCAAGAGATCTGCCAGCCTCTGCTTCCTGAGTACTATAAGATTAAAGGCATGGGCCAACATTGCCTGGTGTGTTTTGTTTTTTGATATAGTATATCACTACACAGCCCAGGCTGTCCCGGAAATTGAAATCCTAAATGCTGGATCACAGGCTTATATCACCATGTATACCAGAAGGTTTTAAGTTTCTTGGGCATGCCCAGTAATGGAACTGCCTTTTGTTTTTGAAACAGAGTTAAATGTATTCCAGGCTAGCTTCTAACTATGTAGGTAAGAATGAGCTTGAACTTCTGATCCTCCTGCCTTTACCTCTTAAGTATTGGGATTGTAGGTGTTGGACTGTATGTCTGGGTTATGTACTGCTGGGGTTTGACCACAGGACTTTGGGCATGTCACAAAATTAGCTTGTTACATGTTTTAAATTGTATATATGGATATTCTTGATTATCAACTTGACTGTATCTGGAATTAACTAAAACCAAAGTTCCTGGGAATACCTGTGAGGGATTTTTCTTGATTGGATCATTTGAGATAGGAAAACCCACCATAAATCTGGGCCACACCTTCCGGTGGCAGCTTATATAGGATATGGAAGAAGCTTGCTCTTTGCCTACTTGCCTTCATTCTTGCCGGCAAATTCATTCCTTCACTGGCATAGAGGCTACTTGCAGTAGGCATTTTCTTTAGGCCACCAACCAGCTTCCCAAATAAAGACATAGAGACTTACTATTAATTATGAATGCTTGGCCTTAGTTTAGGCTTGTCCCACTAGCTCTTATAATTTAATTTAATCTGTTTCTATTAATCTACATTTTTGCCTCAGGGCTTTTTATTTTTCTTTCATTCTGTAAATGGCTGCTTCCTCCTTGTCTGCTTGTCTAGCCTCTCGCATCTCCTTTTCTTTCTTCCTTAAGCCTATATTCCTCCTACTTATTACTCTCCCTGCCTGGAAGTTTCACCTATACATCCTCCCTCACTATTGGCTGTTCAGCTTTTTATTGGACCAATCAGGTGCCTTGGGCAGGGAAGGTAAAACAATAATATACCTTTGCATAATTAAGCAAATGCAACACATCTTTATATAGTTAAATGAATATTCCACAACATAAACAAATGCAACACATCTTTGCATAGTTAAATAAATATTCTGCAACATTTTCCCCTTTTTGTCTGAATAAAAAGAAAGGTTTTAACTTTGACATAGTAAGACTATATACAATAAGAACAATTATCCAGCAAGAATTACATTTGCAATACATTTACAATACAAAACCAGTGCATTTGCATTTGGCAAATTCAAAGAAAATACTCCACTATCTATCCTATCTTGGTGAGTTCAAAGTTCTGTGCCTATTTACTTTCTATCCTAACTTGTATTACCAGCCCCAAACTATCTTTTTGACCTCAAAGCATTTTCTTAGATAAACAATTTAAGCTTTTATGTTTCTCAGTCTTATACACTTTACTTCGCTTATGTAAGTTTCTTTTCTGAATTTGGTAATAAGGAAAACCATAGCTATCTTGTCTTCAACTCCATCATAGACCCGAGGACATAATATTATCTGAGTAAATGAAAAATGCAGAGCAAGCAACTTCCAAAATTATATAAATGACAGAAGCAGCTGGCTGCCTGGACAGTTACCCAAGGTTCCTCTGCAACATTGGGGCATCCATCTTTGGCCTAGAGGCCTAGAATATCTGAAAGATGTTCTTGAAGCAGGAATTTTGAAAGACTATGCCACCTTGACTTGGCAAAGTTCAGAAGTCTTTTTTCTTTGTGTCCTGCTTGTCCAGTTTGTACAGTATACTGTAAACAGTCAAGACAAGGACAGTTTCTTGCCCAAATGGCTAATTTTGCCACAATGAGCAAACTCCATATGGAGATTCTTCAACATACATCATCCTTTTATGAAGCCGATTGGTGCTGCCAGGAGCAGATGTATCTCACCATTATGAAAAGCCTTAAGTTATTGAATATCCTAAATGCTAGCTTATGCAGGTCTCTGAAGCATTTGAAGATTACCTATCAAAAATGTATCTGTTTAATCTTGAAAACATACCTAACATGACTACAAGTTTAATTGTTATAACTACTAACCTGCATTTTTTAATTATTCTAAACAGTTTGTAATAATAACTTTCAAGGACTATAACTTTGCATTACATTTTTAAATGAGCTATATAGGTACAATACCTTAAACAAGTAGAAACATATATACAGTATAACAAACGCAAACTTAAATTTTGTATCAATATATGAAAATCCATACCAATGTAAAATATTTGAGATGAATAGTTGTCTTTTTATCCTATATTCCTATATCCCTACTAAATTATGATAAACATTGATAACCCAACATATGACCAAAAACTACCCATTCCACTGCTTGGGTATGTGGGCATTGTGTTCTCTAGACTGCTTCCTGTTGGCTGGGGCTATGGCAATCCCAAGGGGACCCTGAGAAAATTAAGATAATGGTCAAGTCCCAAGCAAACTGGCTATAACATTTATTGTCCAGTCTCTTTGTAATGGAGAAGTGCAAGGATTATCTGAAGTCCTGGCTAGAATAGTCTGTGAGGCTGGACCATCTTACATAGCAGACTTGAAGTTGTTCTCAGTGCAGAACTTGAGGAAACTGAAACAGAAGCACTCTAAAAGGCTGGAATACCTGGGCTGCCCATTTTCATGGGTTTCTGATACCCTTGCTCTGAAAACACACTAACTTTCAAAGGTAACACACATATCTGCATTTTTATGGACTGTGCATTGCACACAAAACAGTCAAAGTTATTTTTCGTTTTATGTTTGAGCAGGCAAAAGACATCTGTCAACTTTATGTTTGTTTGGACAGTGTAACCAAACCTCTATCTATGCTACATAAAAGGATGACAATGTAAAAATAACAAGTCATGAGGACTTTGTAACCAACAAAATCTATTATGTCTTATCTAGTCTCAGAGCTGTTCTCATGTCAAGGGATCAACACATATGCCTCCCATCTTGTAGCTTTCTTGACTTATCTCTTTATGTCTGTAGCCAAGATTTCCATGGGGTCTCCCCCAATAAAATCTAGTCTCTTAATTTTGAAGGAATCCACAGCCTTCATTTCCTGTAGAAACAAAAGCATAACCTCTCCCCCAATGCAATACATCTTCTGAATTCTGTTTTAAAATTAAGACATCCCTAAAGTATCTAGACTGTTTTAACTCGGCATTTCCCTTTACAATCCCATGTCTCTTGGCAGCTGTCACTTGCTTACCAGCATTCAAAAAAATTAAAGTCAACAAAGCACCACACAGGATCCAGACTCCTTGTGTATTTCCCATCTTTACATGGCTTTTTAAAAAAACATTGTTTTATTCTCTCTTTAAAGACTTTACTTTTATTTTTATTTTTTTTATTTTTATTTTTAAACTATTTAATTTTTTTCTGTGACTGCTTATACCCATTTTCATTCTTAAGCACCTATGCACACTGTAACCTATTTAAAGACTTCTTCAGTCTGGACCCGGTTTACTATGCACCTGTAGCGTTCTCTGACCACGTGAGCCAAACCTTAAACTACAAAGCAGCAGCTAGGCCTTCTGCCATGTGGCTCTAGTGGTTGCCTCCATGCCCTTCTTGGGTCCGTGAGAGCCCAGCATTAAGCCTGTGTGTCTGGCCTAGAGCTGCATTTAACCACCCCAGCTCTAGGAAGTTGGTGTGCACATGATGGCAGGCATTTTTACTCAGCTTGATGTTTCTACTTAGCATGCTGCCTGCTCAAGTGCTTTGCTGCATCGCAGTGCCTCTTAAAGGATTTGTGTCTGTGGGTTTTTTTTTTTTTTTTTTTTTTAGCTTTCTCAGGTCTCATGTGGAAATCTGGGTCCCATTTTTGGTGCCATTTGTAGTTGGCATTTTCTTTGGACTGCTAACCAGTTTCCCAAAGACACCAAGATTCATTACTCATTATGAATGCTCGGCCATAGGTTAGGCTTGTCCCACTAGCTCTTTTAACTTAACTTGTTTTTATTCATATACACTTTGCCTCAGGGCTTTTTAACCTTTCTTTCATTCTGTATGACCTACTTTCCTGCTTCATCTGTGTCTGGCTGGTTGTCCTCTGGCATTTCCCTGGTGTTTCCTTTTCTTTCTTCCTGGAGCCTAAATTAGTCCTCCTACTTACTCTCCCTGCCTGGAAGTTCCACCTACACTCCCTTGCTATTGGCCACTCAGCCTTTAATTAGACCAATCAGGTGCTTTAGGCAGGTAAGCTAGAATACACCTTTGCATAGTAAAAGCAACACATCTTTACATAGTTCAACTAATATTCCACAACACCTACTACTTCACAATTTCAGTATATACTGAAAACAGAAGAAACATTCAGCTTTGTGGATCAAAGTACTGGATTCTTGGACTTTCTGTTGTGAGACAACCATTGCTGGACCAAAGCCTGTAAGCCATAAAATACAATATAAATCCCATATATGTATACACATGTGTGTGTGTGTGTGTGTGTGTGTGTGTGTGTGTGTGTGTGTGTACATATACATCAATTTTGTTTCTCTAGAGAATTCTTACTAATACAGTAAGTCTATGTATGGGTGTATGTACATGTGTATATAGCTAACTGTGGAATCCAGAAGAGGGCATCAGATTCCTCAGACCTGTACTTACAGGTGCTTGTGAGCAGCCTGATGAAGGTGCTGGGAACTGAACTTGGGTCCTCTGCTTCTAACAATATGTATCCTTAAAGTGAGTCATCATTGCAATCCCTTGCTTAAATTCTATCACATATAGTCTATTGTTTGAACATGTAATTACATTTGGTCACTCATTCATTAGCTTAAGTCTACTTGGACCCTCTACCTTTTAGTTATTGTGAATTGTATTTTATGAGTGACTTAGTTTTTTTTTTTTTTTTTTTTTTTTTTTTAATTGCTGCTAGGAGATACAATGACAATGGCAACTCTTATAAATCATTTAATTGTGGTATCTCACTGACAGTTTTGGAGGTTCAGTCAATTATCATCATAGCAGGGAGGATGGTGGTGTGCAGGCAGATGTGATGCTAGAGCTGAGTCTTTACATCTTGACTCAGAGGTAACAGGCAGTTGACTGTCACACTGAGTAAAGCTTGAGAAAAAGACCTCAAAGCCTGTCCTCACAGTGACAAATTTTTCCAAGAGAAGGTGTGGCCCAGATTAAAGGTGTGCCCTCCAGCCTCAAGGTTTGGATTAAAGGCATGTGTCATCCAGCCTCTTCCAACAAGACCACATTCCTCTGTCAAGACCACACCTCCTAATAGTGCCATTCACTATGAGCATATGTGGGCCAAAGACATTCAAACTACCACAATGAACATTTGTATTTATTATTATTATTATTATTATTATTATTATTATTATTGTTATTACTGGTGTTTCTGAGACAGGGCTTCTCTACACAGCCCTGGTCATCCTGGAACTTACCATATATTCCAGACTGGCCTCAATTTATAGAGATCTGCCTAACTTTGCCTCTCAAGTGCTGAGATTAAAGCCACGTGCCACCACACCTGGAATTTGCATACTTTTGTTGGTGATATGTTTTCATTTATCTGGAGGTGGAACTGCTAGGTCATGAAACAGCTATGGTGAGTTTTAGGATCAACCACTGAAGCCTTTTTCCCAAGTGGTCACACCATGTTACAGTTCCTTCAGCAATGTAAGGGTTCTAGTTTCTCTCTTTGCAGACATTTGCTTTTGTCATTCTAAATTTTGGCTAGCTTAATACACGAGGTGGCAATTTATTTTTGATCTGAAAATAATCTTCCCTCTTGGCTAGTGGGATTGAGGATATTCTCATGTACTTCTTAGCTATTTTGTAGACTTTTACAGAAATGCCTTCCACATTTTTATTCCTTTGAAAATGGTGGCACACACCTTTAATCCCAGCACTTGGGAGGCAGAGGCAGGCAGATCTCTGTGAGTTCAAGGCCAGCCTGGTCTACAGAGCAAGTTCTAGGAAAGCCAGAGTTACACAGAGAAACCCTATCTTGAAACAACAAAACAAAATTTATTTATAGATTCTGGATACTTGTTCTTTATGACTTACAAATACTTTCTCAAATTCTCCAAGACCCTCCATTACATTATTTATTTTTGTGTGCATGCACATTCTATGAAACAAATGTGGAGGATAGAGGACAGCTTGCATGAGTTGGTTCTTTCCTTCTACTCTGTGAGTCCCAGGAATTGAACTTGGGTTGCCTGGCTTGGTGGCAAGTGCTTTTACCCACTGAGTTATCTCGTTGGTAGGGAATTTTTCTCAATTTTCCATTGTTCATGGACAGCAATGCAGAAATACATTCTTAAAACCTTAATACTTTTGAAACACATACATGAAATATGAAAATGATAACACTGCTTCTTTTGAATCTGTATTTACATTTTTTTATTTATTTAAAAAAGAATTGAAACAGACTCTTGCTATGTCTAGAACTCACAATCCTCCTGTCTCAGCCTCAGTGCTGAGATTACAGACATGAGTTACAACAACTAGCTATATAACTTTTTGTCTCTAGCAACTCTATTCTAATTTTTATTAGTATTCAATAACTATACATAATAATGGGTTTCATCATACCATTTTTATACATGACTACAATGTGATTACAATGTATTGTGATTACTTTCACCCCCATGTTTTCTTGTGGCTGCCTTCTCTCTTTGATCACTTCTTTTTCCATCTATAACCTTATATTTTTATTCTGCCCACCCCACTGGTGATTCAGTGAGTTTCATAGGACTGGATCTTACAGGAGCATGGGTTAAAGGTTATTTACAAGAGTACAGGCACCTTACCAGTGGCTACTGCACTGAAGAAAACATCTCTCCTTTCATGAATTATTACTAACTGCCTGTAAATATACAAGGAAGGGTGGGTCCTCATAAGTTCCTAATATTCCTTCATGACAGGATGCTGATGGGCCCCGTTTTGTGCAGGTCTTGTGCATGCAATCACAGGAGCAGAGAGCTTAAGAATGCCACATCCATGTTATGTCTAGGTGATAGCAGTTCACAACACTCTCCGTCCCCCAATCCTCTGGCTCTTTCCATATTCTATTATGAAATGTTCCTTAACCTTGGAAGGGGTAACACAGATGTCCCACTTATGGCTGAGCATCAGCAGTCATTTATTATTGGCATTTTGGTCCTTATGAGTAGACCACTGACCACTGCAAAAAGAAGCTTCTCTGCTCAAAGCTGACAACAGCATTCATCTATGAGGTATAAACACAATTATTTAGAAGGCAATTTGTCAGGTACATCATCTTCATTTAGCAAAATAGTTGTAGTTTCCATGTGAGGGTATATGACCTCCTCAGCTACAGGCTTTGACCAGGTTAACAATACCAGATGTGAATTTTCTCCTGTGTAATACACCTGAAAACCAATCAGAAAGTCATGGTAACACTCACAACAGATTAGCCACTACTATATAAGCAGGCACATGTTGCCTGACTGTTCAGTAATATACCCTGTAGGACCCACAGTTGAGTAGACTACTGATGACTTTTCTTCCTTAGCAGCCTACACAGCACTTTCTAGCACTATGAGGACGAACCACGAGTGGGGAAGTGTTCATGTCAGTTCCAACTTGATTTTTCTATGTCTCACTATTACAATATGGTATATATCAAAGCTTAAAACAAGCATATACCTGTAACTTAACAAAAGCTGGCTGAGGGAGATGCTTATTGTTTTAAAATCTTAAAATGGGATGGGAACATTGTTACTGGGAACATCATTTATGGAAATTAAAGAAGCATTATATAATACTTGTCTTTGGTCAGCTCCCAGACTCTGATAAAAAGGATTCAGAGATGGCAGGTGACAAAAGGCTCCAACACGTGAATATAAATGGACAGAAAAATGTTAAAAATTTCTCGAATTTTTTAAAATATTATTTTAAGTGGAAGTTGGTGTTTAAACTCAAATACATACATCATAGATTTCAAAAACTGCTGGGGTGAATTTTTATTTTCCAAGGAGTACTGAGTGTATTCTAGGGTGTATTGGGGAATGTATACTTAGGTTTCTAGAAGACACACATGTTAAAGATTCTACACTGCTCACTAATTGATTACAACTTCTGTGACTATGGGGAGGTGAAATGTTGCTGGTCCAGAGCCAAATTATCTAAGCAATCTTTAGTTCACTTAACAGACATTCATTGCCCCCTGGCTTCCACTAGCCCAAAAGTGAAAAATGTCACCAGGTAACATTTGAGACCTACAGTAGAGATTTCTCCACTTGACTGCAACACATCTAACCTGGTGTTGCTACCAGTGTATTTGAAAAAAAGCCTTGATTTGGTCCTTTCTTTTGTTCTAGAATTAAAAATACTTCTTTCAATCATTTCCATAAAGCAACTTGAATCCATGTTCTTGGGTCAGGAATCACTTGACCTTTTTGAGGTGAGTACTGTATAATCTTACATGTAATGTACAGAATCAAGTGACACAAATTTAGGTGTTCCCAGTATGATTTTAAGGAGAACTTGCTGGATAAGGTGGTGCAAACCTGTAGTCTCAGCAATCAAGAAACTGAGGTAGAAAGGTTTGAGGTCAGCCTATATAGCCACTCTAAAAGAAATCCACCAGTAACAGTAAGATGGCTCCATAGATGTTATGAGTCAAATGGACTTAATCGACAACTACAGAACATTGCATTCTAACAAATCAGCACCCCATGGAACCTTCTCTAAAATCGACCACATACTTGGCCACAAAGCAAATCTCAAAAGATACAAAACAATTGGAATAACCTCCTGCATTCTATCAGAGCACCATGGCTTAAAGTTAGATTTCAACAAGAACAAAAACTACAGAAAGCCTACAATCTCATGGAAACTGAATAAACTCAGCTAAATCACCAATGGGTTAAGGAAGAAATAAAGAAAGACATAGGGATCACCCAACAACAGAGAAATGGATGAGATCTACATGAGCAAACTAGACCGTGAGTGGAGGTAATGAAGGACAAGGATCGAGGGAAAGAGAGCTTAGGGGAGTGGGAGATCCCAGCTGGATCAAGTACAGAGAGGGAGAACAAGGAAAAAGAGACCATGATAAATGAAGACCCCCCATGGGAATAGGAAGAAGTGCCAAAGAGGTCCCCAGAAATCCACAAAGATACCTCCACAATGGACTACTGGCAACGGTCAAGAGAAAGCCTGTACTGAGCTACTCTGGTGATTGGATGGCCAAACATCCTAACTGTTGTGATAGAACTCTCATCCAATGACTGATGGAAGCGCATGCAGGGATCCATTGCCAGGCCCCAGGTGGAGCTCAGGGAGTCCAATAGGCGAGAAAGAGGAGGGATTGTATGAGTGAGAATTGTTGAGACCATGATTGGAAAAAGCACAGGGACAAATAGCCAAACTAGTGGAAACACATGAACTATGAACCAATAGCTGAGGTGCCCCCAACTGGATCAGGCCCTCTGGATAAGTGAGACAGTTGATTAGCTTGAACTGTTTGGGAGGCCCCCAGGCAGTGGGACCTGGACCTGTCCTTAGTGCATGAGCTGGCTGTTTGAAACTTGGGGCCTATACAGGGACACTTTGCTCAGCCTGGGTGAAGGGAGGAGGGGACTGGACCTGCCAGGACTGAACCTACCAGGCTGAGCTGAATCCCCAGGGGAGTCCTTGCCATGGTGGAGATGGGAATGGGGGGTGGGCTGGGGGGAGGGGCAGGAGGAGGGAGGACAGGGAAATTTACATATCCGTGGTTGATATGTAAAATTAAATTAAATTATAAAATAAAATAAAAAAAAAAACCAAAACAAAAATCAAAAGTCACAAATTGAGGTACTTTTTTTTTTTCTTTTCTGGAGGTGAGGACCAAACCCAGGGACTTGGGCTTGCTAGGCAAGTGCTCTACCACTGAGCTAAATCCCAAACCCCTAGAGGTACTTTTCAAATGGGTAGAAACACTGACATTACAGCACAGTGGGAGCATCCTCTGCTATGGGTCTGAGATGTTTTTTATCTGGTGACATTCTTTGTTTCTGGGTTGGAGGAAGTGAGCCATTAATACACTCCTAAACATGTCACATAAGCCACAAGACTGGTAAGTCAAACCAAGGTAGGCAATGAAGAGCTACTAAGAGAGTTGTTAGCCCAAAATAATTTAGCTTTGAAGCTGCACTATTCTAGCTCTCCACAATCAATATATTCTAATCAATTCCTCACACCTTTAACAAAGACATGGCTTTTCTCTGGTAAATTCAATTCATGGCACTTAATTAAATGGTTTCCCAGAAAGACAGAATGAGATGTAAAATGGGTTGTATTTAAAGCTGATTACCAGAAACACAAGGTAGAGAATTATGACTGGCATGACAATAGATTCAATTAGGATTGAAGATTTCATGGCAGAAAAGTGAGGAAGAGCTCTTATGAATTAAGAGATATTATTAACCAATAAGAGAATTGGGAAGATGTAGGGTCTAGGGATTTTAGGATAGTATGGTTTGGAGAGTAGAGAGAAAGTGTAAAATTAGGAATCCAGGTTTGTAAATATTCAGTTTAACATTCCTTTCATAGGAAGTCACATTAAAAATGAATGAGAGGCTTGTGAGATGGCTCAGAGAGTAAATAGACTTGCTGCCAAGCCTGATGGCCTGAGCTCAATTTCTAGAACCCATAGTTTGAAGGATAGAACTGACTCCTGCAAGGTGTCTTCTCACCTCCACATGTGTGCTATTGCACATACACATACACAAAACAAATGTTAAAAATGAGTGACTCCTGAAGGTGTTCTTTACGTACGGACAGCAAGCTGACTAAAACTGAAGGATCATTTGAGGGCATAAACTTGAAAACAAATGTTACTAAAATAAATGGATTTCTGCAAACTGGAAAAAAAACTTTTATTTTAGTTTACCAAAAGGCATATAGTTTAGATGTATAAAAGGTCATACAAGAAAAAAAAATCACTTTGTATTTTACTTAAACAGTTTTCTTTTTTCTTTTCTTTTTTTTTTTGCTGGGTGGTACAATCTTTTAACCCAGCAATCAGGAAGTGGAGGAAGGCAGGTCTGAGTTTGGGGCTAGCCTGGTCTACAGAGCAAGTTCCAAGCCAGCCAGGGCTATACACAGAAACCTTGTCCTGAAAAATGGTGAAAAAAAGTTTTGATAAATTCCATTACTTTTTCTATTTTTCAAAACATAGCACTACCTCATGTTTACATCTTCACTTTAGATTTCTTTTAAAATATTTTTTTTCTTTTAGAAATAAAATTTTTATAATTTTATTTTCTAAGTTACCATTTTTGAAGTTTTACATGTATAGGGATCGAATGGCAAGATTTTAGGATCCTCATCAACAGTTAAATGTATCCAGATTTCCAGAGATTAATATGAAAAATTGTGAATTACAGTAGTCTAAATCCATTATCTTCTAATGTTTTTCTGAAATACAATTTCAGCAGTTGTACCATGTCTCACTGTATAAATATGCCACTTACTAGTGCTATAAATCAGGAGAGGGGTTGGTTCTTCTGTCCCTCTAGGGACTACTGAAGTATCTTCAGAGGCATTTTGTTTTTTTTTTTTTGGTTTTTCGAGACAGGGTTTCTCTGTGTAGCTTTGCGCCTTTCCTGGAGCTCACTTGGTAGCCTGGCCTGGCCTCGAACTCACAGAGATCCGCCTGGCTTTGCCTCCCGAGTGCTGGGATTAAAGGCATGCGCCACCACCGCCCGGCTTTTCAGAGGCATTTTTAAGTTGCTGACTAGGAGTGTCACTGTCTCAGGTGATACAGGCCAGAGATGTCAAAAATCCTAACATGTGGGGCTGGAGAAAGGCTCAGAAGTCTAGAGCACCAGCTGCTCTTCCAGAGGACATACTTAGTTCTCAGCACCCATAGCCATCAGTAATTCTAATTCAGAAGATCCAATACCTTCTTCTGGTCTCCAGGCACAAGGCATGCACATGGTGCCTAGTCATACATGCAGATTAAATACCCAAACATATAGAGTTAGTTTAAAAAAAAAATCCTAGCCAGGTGGCAGTGGCACACGCCTTTAATCCCAGCACTTGGGAGCAGAGTCAGACAGATCTCTGTGAGTTGGAGGCCAGCCTTGTCTACGGAGCGAGATCCAGGACAGGAACCAAAAAAACTACACAGAGAAACCGTGTCTTGAAAAACAAAAAACAAAAACAACAACAACAAAAAATAATACAAAAAAAATCCTAATATTCATAGGTTGGCCCCTTACAACAAAAAGTTAACTAAGCCAACCCCTCCCACATGCCTCTAAAATAATTCTATCATTGAGAAACTTAGCTGACTGTTAAACTTTCAAGTTCATACCTTTTTCTACCTTTGAATTGATACCAAAGGAAGAGGCAACACTGTGTATTGTGGTTATGGCCTGTAGAACTAGTCACCTGGTTTTAAACTCTGGTCCTGACAAGTTACTAAGAATCACTAATTAGAAGGAAGTGTACTGATTCAGTAACTTAGTCTCCATGAATCAATTCCTTATTTGTAAAACTAGGGGCAAATAATAAAATCTGGATTAGTTAAGACAGATAAATAGAACTGTAATGTAAAATCTAAGAGACACAAATATAAAAACATTTCAATAGTTTCAATAAGAATGCTGTATTTTAAAAATAAGTATAATCACAAGCTTACTACTGAAGTATGCAATCAAAATAGCATGGATCTCAAGATCCAGTTCCTGTCACTGAACCTAACATCCTTCAAACCCTTAGATACAATGATAAAATCAATGGTAGGTCAATACTAGAATTGGGACAAAAAAGAAAATATTAGAGTGCTTCTAAAGCAATAGGTATTTTCCTTAGGATTTATGTTCCTTTGATATACAGGTTTGTATGTACTTTGTCATGGTGTTATTTAGACAGAGTGGCCTCAAAATCTTCTTGCCTCACTACCTCAGACTTCTGTGTGCTAAGATTATAAGTATGCACTACTATATCCAGCTGGAGCTACAGCTTCCATCCTCCATTCTTTTTAAAATGTTTATTATAATGTATGTAAGTTAGAAGCCCAATACCCACTTGACATTGGAATCAGTTCTTTCTGTCTACATAATTGGCTAATTTGTACTTGAAAATATTCCACAAAGTATTGGCGCTACTTCTGGATGTTTTGATACATTTTGAAATAATGAATATAAGGACTAATGTTTTATAATCATAGAGATAGTATGTCCTTCATAACTGAAACAAAGCTTTGTCTTACTTTATTGGTTTAAATCCTTTAGAGAATTAAGCATGGTACTTTTTTTGCAAGTGTTTTGGGGTATCCAACAGTGTTGGTTACTAGCTCTTCAGGTTCATTATTAGCCTAGAAGAAATTCAAGGTAACTATCATCATTATCATTAATAACATCTATGAATATGAACAAATCAACAGCATAGGGCAGCTTTAAGGCCTGTAAACAATATTGAAGACATTGTAAACAGAGAAGAACCTCTTCATAATCAGTGCCCAAAGTACTTTCAAAAGTGTCTGACAACAGTTGATTGAGTTATAATCTTTTTAAACAAATATTGATCTTATTTTATGTTTATGAGTGTTTTGCCTATACTACATGCATGCTTGGTGTGCAAGGAGGTCAGAAGTGGGTGTCAGATCCCCTAGAACTGTAGTTAAGGATGTTTGTGAGCCACCAAGTGGGTGTTGGGATCCAAACAGTCCTCCACAAGAGCAGCAGTGCTCTTAACCATTGAGCAAGCTCTCTTAAAAACAAAATTTCAGTTATTTTAACTTGCTCAAAATAGACATAATTTTGATATGCACTGAATAAAGCCAAATATATAAACATAACTGATCAATCTATACTTTAAGTGATTGCTACTGAACATACCTTAAATTAGGGCAATAATACTAAGTTGTTTAAGAAATATCAAATAAATGTTAGGAGTGGAATTTCAAATCAGGCTGAGCTGACAAAATAAAGATGTGCCACAATCTCCCCAACATCCTTAAGGGATTTTTGTAAAAGATTAATGACATATAAACTCGTCATCGATGCGTAGTTTGTTTTACAGAGGCTCATATCACAGGCTGGTCTCTGGATCACCCCACAGCTAAGGATGTCCTTGAACTCCTGATCCTCTTGCCTCCACCTCCCAAGTACTCAACTATCCCTGCAGTTTTGTTTGAAAGGCCCCTGTATTACTACTGGTGGCCTTTGAGACATGTGAGGGCAAGAATTTTTACGGAAACTTACTTGGCCTTTAAGGTATTTACAGAATTTATTTTGTTGTACAAATACTTTATAATGATTTGAGTCAATTTCTCCAGAATCCTATGAATTTATAAACTCATCCCATTTAAAGATTCATTGGAAGGGGAGAAAATTTAATCTGGTATAATGTAAATTGAGCTGGCACCTAGTCCCAATCCCAGTAAGATTTGTTGTGCTATGTTAAAAATGTTCAAATTGTGTCCATACAGAAAACAAAACCTCTAAAAATTCTTAGGAAGGTGAGAAACATAATTAGAGTTTTGGATAGAAAAACAATGGAAGCTAGTACAGGGCCAGACACGAAGAGAGGGCCTGAACAAGCTGTGAGGTGCTGCCAACAAACGTTAGTCCCACTCTGCAGGGAAAGAGCTAATGTTTAAAGAGGAGTTTACCATCAGTATGTTGGATACTTAAAAGATCCAAAGTTACAGATGTGTCAGGTAAAAGCAGAGAAAAATGGGACTTAGCAATTTCATTAATTTGAAGTACTCAGGTGTTTATCAGTAGACTCTGCATAACCCCGCCCCCCCACTCCTAAAAAAAAATCACTTTTTTTTTTTTTTTTTTTGGTTTTTTCGAGACAGGGTTTCTCTGTGTAGCTTTGCGCCTTTCCTGGGACTCACTTGGTAGCCCAGGCTGGCCTCGAACTCACAGAGATCCGCCTGCCTCTGCCTCCCGAGTGCTGGGATTAAAGGCGTGCGCCACCACCGCCCGGCACAAAAAAAAAAAAAATCACTTTAAAAGCTACATTTATGCTAGTTGGTGGTGGCATACGCCTTTAATCCTAGCACCTGGGAGGCAGAAACAGACAGATCTCTTCGAGTTTGAGGTCAGCCTGGTCTATAGTGCAAGTTCCAGAACTGGCTCCAAAGCTACACAGAGAAAATTTGTCTCGAAAAACCAAAGAGGGGAAAAAAGAAAAAAAAAAAATCAGATCTCTTCTTCCATCCTGTGAGTCCTGGGGATCAAACCCAGGTTGTCAGGCTATCATTAAGCTTGGTTTAAAAAAAAAAAAAAAAAAAGCACCTTTACTTAATCTCCTTTACTGAAAATGCACTGAAACATTGACAGGTTTAAATTTTTTAAAATTAGTAGAGGACAAGAATGTCCTTTATCTCACACAGCACCTAATCTGTGCATTATCCATAGTGTATTATTCTAATTACTTGAGAGCTGAGGAAAGAATCAAGTAAATGGTCTGGGTTTAGAAGCAGCAGGAAGGAGACAACACAAGAATGACCAATGCACTAGTAAGTTTAAATAAAGTTTCAGCATTGTCCAGGCAACATAATTTAAAAGTTCTAGTAAATCTGTTTGCAGTTTCGTTGAGAAAAGCCAGGAAGGCAAAACCGAGACTGGATTAAGATGCTTCAAATGGTGTTGTAGGAGGACTTTGTTCCTGTTTATTATGGAGAGTAGAGTGTTCAAGAGAATGAGGGAAATTGGCTTGTGGACAGAAGACTTATGGGTATGCATGATTAGCAACACATCTCCTGGGTACTCAAAAGTAAATTTAACAGAATTCATGTAACATGTTTTCACTTAAGTGTTAGCAAAGAATTTGAGATACATATAAACTCTTAACATTTATACTATATTATAAAGCAACAATCAGACATCTGTAGTGATAGTTTCTCAAAGAAGTCAGGGACAAGAACATCTTATTTTTTTAGTAGATAACCATGAGGATATGTTGTGTTTTAACATTTGAAATTGGACATCATCTGTACTGATGAACGACACTGATTAACTACAAGGGAACACCAGGATATAGCCCTAGTGTGCTCTTTATAGTGTGTGTGTGTGTGTGTGTGTGTGAGAGAGAGAGAGAGAACTTCAAGGAGCTGGTTCTCTCTTCCCATCATGTGGGTCCTAGGACAGAAGGGAGGTTGTTAGACTCAGTAGCAGATGACCTTACCCTCTGGGCCATCTCACCAGCCCTGTTTTTCATAGTCAGATTCTAGCTAGACTTTGCATTATCACATAGCTTACATATGTGGTGATATATTGTTTGTAATCTAGGAAATAACGCTTGCCTGAAGATCAGAGGACAGAGCTAGCCACAGAGTTAGGCATAGAGGTCAGGCAGAGGTGGCACACACCTTTAATCCTAGAACTTGGGGGGCAGAGGATCTCTGTCTGGATTTTTATGAGTTCAAGGCCACACTAGGCTACATGAGATTAATCCAGTCTAAAAGAGAAACCAGGACAGGCAGTGGTGGCCACACATCCTTAATTCCTCACTGGGGATGACACACCTTTAATCTCAGCACTAGGAAGGTTGAGACAGAGAAAGGAATATAAAGCAGGAGGAGACAGGAACTCACTTCTTGCAGGCTGAGGAGTTGGTGAGGTAAGAGGGGGTGGCTGTGGCTTGCTCTGCTTCTCTGATCTTTCTTTCAGCTTTCATCCTGATATCTGACTCTGAGTTTTTATTAAGACCAATTACGATTCGTGCAACATATGTTAATTTGATGTGCTAGTAAAAATTTTTTTCTTTAGTCTTGTCAATTCACTCCTTTCCCTGGTGCATAATTTTGGGCTTATTTTCTTCACTTTTGTTTTCCTTTGCTTGAGCAATATGCTAAAATTCCAGTTTAAAAAACAAGTGATATAAACAAGCTCCTCTCCAACACAACTTTGAAATGCAGCTAATGCTTACCAGTCAATGTTTTCCAGTCTCTACCACAATAAATGAAGGGCTGCATATCTGGCTCAGTTTATACCCCTTGTGTCTCATTTTGTCGTAAATCACTCATTGTTGACTTAGAGATGGTAGTCCTAAACTTTTACTTCTATCAGAAATTCCTGGAAAGAGCAATTTAAGAAGTGTTTGTGTCACATAATTAGTCTGCAGGTAACATCTGCTCATCAGATTTTAAATTTGTAGCTTAAGTCCTTGCCCGAGCCCAATTACCTTTACAAATGGCAATTTTCTCCCAAACTGACATTCTCATCTCTACTGATGTTATTGACTCATTAGAGACACCTCGGTATTGTACGGTCGTGCCGCTTACAGTCCAGTCCACTTGGCTTCGGTTCTCCTCTGCTGGACGTGCTCTCAGCTTACCTGGTCTGATTATGTGCCGCCCTACCCTTGCAAAGATGCCAGGCATACTTTCCGAGTTGCCTGCAGTCCAGGTGGCCAAGGTATGAGTGTCCCAGGTGACCGTCGGCTGACCCCGTCACCGACCTCAGTCCGGGCACTCGGGCGGCCGACGAGGGCCCCGGAGCTGTACAGATGCTAACTCTTCCGCCTCCGGTTCCCCGACTGGGGCTGTTCCAGGTCTGGCGGGGTCGGCCCGCCGCGGCCAGAAGGTCAAGCTCACCTTGGGGCCGTCCACGGAAGGGCCGCAATACCTTCCCGGGTCAGGGCAGGACAGAGGAGACGCCAGCCGCGCACTAAGCCCGCGGGCGGAGCCGCGCCCGTCCGGGGCAGGTCAGCGACTTCCGGGTTTGCGCAGACGCCCGGAGCGCCCCTCCCCCGGCCGGCTGTTTCCCGGCGTGCTCTGCGGCGGAAGGGCCGAGTTGACAATAACAAACCCGCGGCGGCCGCGACCCGGCCCTGCCAGCTCGGGCTGCCTCAGGTGCCAGCGCCTCGGCCCGCGGACGCGGGTCTCCGCGGGGAGCCCAGGGGCCCGAGCAGCGGCTGCGCCCGACCCCGCTCCCGCCGACCCTCCGGGCCGCGCCGGGCGCTCGGTGGCCGGGCGCCGACGGTCGTGTTGGTCGGCGGCGCCGCTGGGGCGGTTGGTAGCCGCCGCCGAGGCCAGGGCGGCGGCAGAAGATGGTGCCGGGGGCCGCCGGCTGTGCTGCTGCCGCGGGCGGAGGAGGCGCTGTCGGGTGAGTGCCGCCCCTGCCCCCATCTGGCGGCGGGCTGGGCGCGGGCCGGTTGGCACCTGACGGGGCTGTGGGAGCGGTCGTCGGCCCCGGCGCGCGGGGTCGCCGCGCCAGTCCTCCGGGGACAGTGAGGGGACACTGAGGCCCCGGCCGCTGACAGGGTCGTGGGAGCGGCGGAGCGCCCGTGCCCACCGGAGGCCTGAAGCGCGGCCTCCGCCGCCTGCGCTCGGCGCAGCCGTGTGTCGGGCTCTGGAAACCCGAGAGGATTTGGACCGCGTCCGAACGCAGTGCACAGCAGGGAGGAACCTGGAGGTGATGCCTTTGTCCCGACCCCGGAGTGCGAGCATCGGTGTAAAGTTACTCCTCGGAATGACTCAGCCTCCACCCACCCCACTGATGAATTTGGGGTAGGGGTGTATGCGGGTTCCAAAACTTGGTAAAAATGAGAGCTTCCGAACCTAGTAGAGCGTTTGTAGTTTCTCTACAGACTGGTGGATGTGCTATGGTGACTGTTTATGATTTCGTAATTCTGTCCTTTCCGTCATGAGTCTTTAAAGTGTGATCATTCCATGAACTGGTATAGGCCTGGTGCCACGGAACACTCATGCACTCACTCACTCATTGATAAAGTCTCTGTAAGACGTTCAGTTGGGTGGGAATGTTGTCAGGTCTGTTATAAGCGTTAAAATCTACCCATTTTGCTAACCATTTTCTCTAAAAGGACATTAGGCTAATGAGACTTATTTATCTGAGGGCTTGCAAAGCTAGCAGTTTAGAGGAGCCTAAACAGACCGGGATGTGTGCTTAATCAAATGTCGTTACTGTATATCAATGGGTGATTTTTTAAAAATTATTGTCTATAAATGGGCTGCTGTTATTGTGTGTGAGAATATCTTTTATTTAGTGTTATTACAAAATATGTCATAGATCGACGTTTTCCAGGTAAATTTTTGTCATGTATTATTTAGCGTTTACAGCTGTGTTTAAAACTTTAGCTACAACCTAGGGTTAGAATCTAGCTGCTGAATTCATCTCAGCATTCCAGGAGGCTGAGACAGGAAGATAGCTTTAGGCTATTTGGGTTACATAGTTGTGTTTCAGTGGTTTTGGGAAACATAGTGAGACCAAGTCTTGAAAGAGGAAAAACAACAAAAATGGTATCTAGGTTGTTATGCCATGAGGCACATAATGTATTATTTGCATTGATTAATCTATTGGTGTAATTGGTTAGTGGACTTAAGCCACATTTTAAAAATAATTTTGTGGGGTTGGGGATTTAGCTCAGTGGTAGAGGGCCCTGGGTTCGGTCCTCAGCTCCGAAAAACAAACAAACAAAACCTTTGTTTTGAATTAAATTGTGAGGTATTAGGTATTATGGGTCTGATTCTCTGTGTTGTTACTGGCAATCAGGGAAGACAGTGAAGCAGTCCTCTTTGCCCAGAGAAAGGAGGTTTTTTTGGTTCTCTGACAAACATCAGGGTTAGAATGCACAGCAGATTGGCTTTACACATAAATCCATAAAAGCCAAAGGGCAAAAGATAGAAGAAATGACCCCCTAGCCCCCATTTTTGTTTGTTTGTTTGTTTGTTTCTGCTTTTGTTTTTGTTTCTTGCCTTGTTAATTTGTACTGCTAGGAATAAAACCCAGAGCCTCCAACATGCTCTGCAAAGTGCTACATCTCTCAACCACAAACCCTGTTCCCAGATGAACATCATAAATTTTCTTTTTAAAGGACAAGTAGATTCAGTTCTGTGTAAATAAATTAAAGGGCAAGTAGAAAGCTGGATGTGGTGGTGCACGCCTTTAATCCTAGCACACAGGAGGAAGAGGCAGGCAGATCTCTGTAAGTTCAAGGCCAGCATGGTCTACATAGTGAATTCCAGGCCAGGCAGGACTCCATAGTTAGACCCTGTCTCAAATAAAAATGAAAGGCTTTTTCAGTTAATCTCTAACCCTATCTACGTTTTTCTTTTCTTTTTTTTTTCTGAGACACCAGAGTTTCACAATGTAGCCTAGGCTGACTTGCAGCTTATTATGTAGCCTACACCATCTCTGACCTCAGAGCAGCAGTCCTGTATCAGCCTCCTAGTACTGGGATTATAGGCTCAAACCACTACACCCTGCTGCACTTTCCTTTGTTGTAATGACCTTTCCATGTCCATTATAGTTTTTATTGTATACTTGCTCCATTGAGACCATTGAACTAGCAACTAAGGAATAAAAGGAATGTAAGAATATCATTTGAGGCAGGTTCTCAGTAGCCCAGGCTGCCATGGACTCACTGTGTAACTGAGACTGGTCTTGAACTCTAGTCTTTCTGCCTCTACCTCCTAAGTGCTAGGTTACAGGTGTATGCTATCATGTCCTGCTAAGAAATAGAAGAAATTTATGGAAAGAATTGAATGTTCATAAAAATGATTGTCATTATTGGAAATTGACTTTTAATCAAGTTTAGTTTAAGGAATTCAGAATTAACATGGGAGGAGAGAAGTGATGTGGATAAGTCCCTTTGCCTTTAAGAAAACCCTAGACATCTCAGTTTTATAAGGTTTTGTTTGTTTGTTTTGGTGGGTTTTGTTTTGAGAAAGGATCTCACTCTAACCCATGCTGGCCTCGGATTCATTGTGTAGCTCAGATTGGCCTCCAGGTCTTGGTCCCCTTTGCTAGGACCGTCATACCTGATACACTTTGAAGTTGTGATAAGTTTTCAGAAGGAAAATAAGAACACAATGGAAGGTTATGTAATGTGCCTGTGTCTAAGTGTATTGGTTGGTAGGCTTGAAACTTTAGATAAGCTGTCTTTTACTGACCTGGGTAAAGACCCAAGAGAAGTTAAGAAGCAATGGCTACTTGACATGGAATGCCAGGAGTGAGGGCCAGTAGTAGAAAGGGGTACTCCATAGATATTTAAGTTTTAAAATCATAGTTTAAAAATAAAAGAAAGTGGAGCATATGGACCCTGCATGTGTAAAGGCAGAGAGTTGAGTGCCAATAGATCCAGCAAGTCTGGGGAACAGTTAGGCTCCGGTATATCTCTCAGATCAAACCGATGAAGTACACTTGTATCCAGTGAACCAGAGTAACACATTTTGTAAGTGTGTATTTATCAGACTATTTGGCATTTTAAAGAAGGCAAAAATGACAATATCAATTGCTGGAAAGAGAGGTTAGAGAAGCAGACTTTGGAATAGTTAGGTTGAACAATGACTTTCTTAGATAAAAATATAAAATTACTTAGCACATTTCTCTAGTCTTTCATTTTATGAACCTAGGAAACAATTTGCTTATAAAACTGGTCATTGTCCAGGGTCCTGAGAGCATTACTTGTCCTTTCACTCTTCTGTACAGTTAAGATCCTGGTGAGTTTGTGGAAGTGTAGTAGAACTTGAATGCTCACAAACAGCCTTTTATGAGTAGTTTCAGCTTTCTCAGGTGTTTACTGAATGCCCTGAAGATCGTAGGATTAACAGTTTTATCCCCTATGATTTTGTTCTTTTGAATTCTCTTATATTATTGGTTTTGTAATTATGAAAGTAACAGTGATCTATTTTCATATTGTTATTAATTTGAAACTGTCCACATCAGTTTTCCCTTCACTATCCATACACAAATATTGATCAGTAACTTTCCAGAATATATATCAAAGTAATAATTCAGTATTATACTGCTATTTCCATGGCCTTTGTTGACTTTGACTGCAAATGTCATTTGAGCATGCTTTTTTGATTCTGCCCTATGTTTATAGTCTTGGTAATGGAGTAAAGCTAATTCCGTATTAAATAGGTTTTAAATAGTTTGGGTTTTATTTTATATTTAGTATACACTGTAAAGTAAAATAATGCAACTAGAAAACTTTCTCTGAAGTCATGGATTTTATATAGTTTGATGAATTAGATAGGACACTAGAATGAGTAGTAAGTTAATGTCCTGATGTGGTATGATTTCTGTATTAATGCAGTCCAGGCAAGGTACACACTAATATGTATGGCATGATGGTAGAAAGAAAGATCATTAGTTGATCTATGATCTTCACATGTACTGTGGCACATGCACATCACAAAATACAAAAATGTAGTTTTTAAGAATTTGGGGGTTGGAAATGTATCAGCAGTTAAGAGTACTTGCTCCTCCAGAAGACCTCAATTCAGTCCCTGCACCCACATTCCCTGTAGCTCACAGCCACCTCTAACTTCCAGCTTTAGGGTAATTACAGCACCATCTTTTGATCTCTTTAAGAACCTGAACTCATGTTCATATACATAATGTGTGTGTGTGTGTGTGTGTGTGTGTGTGTGTGTGTGTGTGTGTGTGTGTCTAGAGAGAGAGAGAGACAGAGAGAGAAGGAGAAGGAAGGAGATAGGCATTTTTAACTATGTAGTCCTGGCTGGCCCAGAACTCCTCATTTTCATAAAACCAAATTAATTTGTATATATACATGTGCCTTCTGTATGCTCAAGAAATAAATCTGAATGATATACTCCTGAATTCCATTTCTGGTTTAAAAGTATTTCTGTTCTGGTTTTGGTCAAGAGCTTTTCAGATGTTAACTCCATTTGACATTTATCTGAGCATGCCTGTGTCAGAAAAGGCACACACTTAGCACTATGAACCTTTATGAAAAAGGTTTTCTTTTGTAGAATGTGAAGAAGATGCCTGTCCTACTCTTTTCCTCTTGGCAGACAGAGTGTTATATGGGGATGCATCCAATTTGCAGAGAGAGGCTAACTAACACTCAGTTCTTGGTCTGGGTCAGATATATGTTCTTTGTGGTGGATGTTATTTTCATTGATGCAGCAACCAGTGAACACTGAATGTGGTAGAATTGCTAAGAATTGCAGTTTGCAGAATTAGAAACGAGACAGAATTATTTCAAATTGCTTTTCTTCATGAGGCCTTTAGTTTGCTTTCTTTGGTAACATCCAGATCTCGTGCTCTATTAAATTTGACAGCAACTTGAGAGTATTTATATTCCTAGCATTTAGTACCAGGCCTGGCTTATTTAGATCACACACACCCCACACCCCCAGTATTGGGAATCTAATGGATGTGTTTAGTTTTGGAGATCAAAGTTTCTTCTTTGGGGTTTCTCACTTTCATTCCCCCCAAAAGAAAGCTAATTCTGAGGTTTTCGTATTTTAGAAAGTTGGTAAGGCTAGACTGGTGGGCCTTGTCATCACAGTGATAATTTTTCAAGAGGAAATTTTGAATTACCCCAGTTGAAAAGTTGACCAGGCGTTTAATAAATTAATTTTGAGATAGGTTCTCACTATGTATCTCTGGCTGGCGTGGAACTTGTTATGTAGACTAGGCTGGCCTTCAACTTAGAGATTTGAAGGAGCTGTCTGTCCTCAGTGATGTAATTAACACCACCAGGCCTGACAAGGCAAGACAAATTTTTTCTGAGTTGATTTTTGGTTTTTTATATAGACGTGGAAGTCAAGCAATACTCATATATTCTGTATAAATATAATGGGGTCATTTTTATTTTTTTATTTTTTATTATTTTAGATTATTTTATGTGGTATTGGATACTCTAGAAATGGAGTTGTGGAGAGTTAGGAGTTGCCATATAGATGGTGGGAATTGAACCTGGGCCCTCAGAAAGAACAAATTCTCTTAACCACTAAGCCATCTATCTGTCCAGCTCTTTCCTCCATCATTTATAGTCAACTACAGATGCAAAGGATTTAAGGAGAAGCAAATTTTCCTCTTGCGGTTTTTTTCCCCCTCTCCCACTTTAGTTCATCAGTATTACTTTATATAGCTAGAGTTCTGTATCCTGAGAAGAGAAAATAATTCTGTGGGTCACCTGGAGCTGGGGACAGTTTCCCAGAAACGATAATAGGACCATCATTAGGCTTTAAAGTTCAGATAAACAGAGATTGGTGTAGGAAGGATTTTTAACTGGACTAAAAATGTGTAGAATGTTGTTATAATTTTCCAGGTATGGGATCCTGTGGTGGTATTGTGTTCCCCAAAATATTGTATACTCTAATAAATTTATCTGGGGTCAGAGAACAGACAGCCACTAGATACAAAGGCTAGAAAATGGTGGCACTCACACCTTTAATCCTAGCATTCCAGAGATAGAAATCCCGCTGGATCTCTGTGAGTTCAAGGCCACATTGGAAATAGCCAAGCATGGTGACACACGCCTTTAATCCCAGAAAGCCAGCCTTTAATACCAGGGAGTGGTGGTAGAAAGCAGAAAGATATATATAAGGCGTGAGGACCAGAAACTAGAAGATTTTGGCTGGTTAAGCATTCGGCTGGTTAAGCTTTCAGGCTTTGGAGCAACACAGTTCAGCTGAGATTCATTGGGATGAGGACACAGAAGCTTCCAGTCTGAGGAAACAGGACCAGCTGAGGAATTGGCAAGGTGAGATAGCTGTGGCTTGTTCTGTCTCTCTGATCTACCAGCATGGACCCCAATAACTCGCCTCGGGTTTGATTTTATTAATAAGAACTTTTAAGATTCCTGCTACAGGATCCTTTGATACTTCTGAAAGAAGGAAATGGGGTTAATTTTGAAGCTATTAATATTGAAGCTTAATACCCACCACTTTTAGTGATTTTTAATACACTCTTGGGCACTATGAAGGATTCTAATGTACATTATCACCAACTCCCCTCTCTATCAACTCCGTAAAAGATTATCATTTCAGTTTGTAGATTATAAACTCAAGTGTTGAAGTTACTGAGTCCCAGTGGAGTGGGTAGACTCTAAATGGAGATAAATCTTATTCCAAACATTATCTTTCTGGGTTAATTATGTGTCAGAGTTGTCAAGTTCACATATGCAGTAGGGTTACCAACTAAATAAAGGAAGTAAGTGGAATCATGTGGGTGCTTAGCGAGATGTGCTTAGCTAGCATACAAAAGATATCTTCAGAAAAGGTAGGGGAAACTTGAGAAGCAGAATTTGATGCTAGCTGGTGGGAATATCAAAGGGGGATTGGAGTGGACTAGAAAGTTAAAAGAGAATTTGCAGACTCTAAAGGTTATGCCAGGGAAGATTAGGGGTTAGATTCTAAAGGAACACCAGGGAAATGATAGGTATGTATACAATAAAGTGAGGGGAAAGATTTAAAGGAAAACATCAAATTAAAATTTGGATTTGTAGAGGCTATATATATAGTATGGAGATCCCTAGGACAACTGTGGCTTATAATAAATTTCGGTTCTACTCAATTATTGAAAAAAAAAATAGCCAAATGAATGGAAACACATGAACTATGAACCAAAGGCTGAGGGGCCCCCAGCTGGATCAAGCCCTCTGAATAGGTGAGACAGTTGATTGGCTTGATCAGTTTGGGAGGCAACTAGGCAGTGGGACCAAGTCCTGTGCTCATTGCATGAGTTGGCTGTTTGAAACCTGGAGCTTATGCAGGGACACTTGGCTCAGTCTGGGAGGAAGGGACTGGACCTGCCTGGACTGAGTCTACCAGGTTGATTGCAGTCCTCGGTGGAGGATTTGCCCTGGAGGAGGTGGGAATGGGGGGTAGGCTGGGGATAAGGGAAGGGTGTGGGAGGGGGGAGAATAGGGGAACCCGTGGCTGATATGTAGAACTGAATGGTATTGTAAAATAAAATAAAATAAAAAAAAGAGAAAAAAACATTTGGATTTGTTGGCAAAGTGTTGGTATGTAGCTCAGCAGTTTATGTGGTTTTAGTTTGTTGTTTTGCTTGTTTGTTTATTTTAGTCAGGGTCTCATGTAGCCTAGCTTAGCCTTAAACTCACTGTGTAGATGAGGATAGCCTTGAAGTTATGATCATCTTTCCTTCACCTTCAAGTTTTGTGATCACTAGGGTACTCATTACCACACCTGGCTTATAGCAGTGTTGGGAAGTGAACCCAGAACTTCCTCTGTGGGCATACTGAGCAAGCTCTTTATACCACCAATCCCCTTTTGAGCCAGTCACACTGTGAGGCCCCAGCTTATTACTGTGCCTTATCCCTGAGTCCCAGTGCTAGGATTCCTGACATTCCTGACTATCCCTATTGGGTTGAATCCCCAAAACCAGGAAAGAAAAAAGAAACATGTTTAACAGTAGTATTTGTAGTTGGAAATATTGTGCATCAACCAGTACTATTTCTGAGTTGGGGATAGGTCTGAATTTGTTACTAACATTAACTGATTGATGTTGTTTTCATATGTATCTGGAAGAGTTGGCATAATTCTACCACATCTATGAAGATTATTCTTTAGCTCCTCAAAACTGCCTTGGGGAAATAGATGTTCGTTCTTTCTCTCTCTCTCAAATGAAAGAAAATTAGAAAATTGGTAGATGAAGCCAGTCAAGGTCACAGTGTAGGACAGGGCTTGACTATAGGATTTCTGACTCATCTGTGGTTATTCTTCTTTCTCCCTATAGATAACAATTAAAGAAATAAATATGAGTGACCATTTAGGGGAGCCAAGATAGAACAGTGCTCTATACAGTCTACATAGTGAGCTCCAGGACAGCTAGGGCTACATAGAGACCCTGTCTCAAAAAAACAAAACCCAGGAGTAATGGCATACACTTAATACCAATCCTTGGTAGAGTCAGGAGGATCAGAATTGAGATTGAGGTTATCCCGAGTTACAAGAGACTCTATATAAAAACGGATGAACTTTTTTGTTTTGTTTTTTAGACAGTATTTCTCTGTGTAGCCCTGGCTATCCTGGAATTTGGTCTGTAGACCAGACTGGCCTTGAACTCAAAGATTCGCCTGCCTCTGTCTCCCAAATGCTAGGATCAGAGGTGTGTGCCACCATCACCCGGCCCAGACAAACAATTCTTAGTCTGTATATTTTTAGTACACGCTGCAGATTGTCTTCTTAAGAGTTCCACCAACTTACATTCCTGTCAGAAATGTGCCATTAGAAGCGGGTATGGTGAGTGGTACATACCACTGAGACAGGAGGATCTTTCAAGTCAACCTCTGCTACCTAGGAAGTTTCAGGCTCCCTGGGCTACATCCAACTTTTTTGTTGTTGTTGTTGTTTTGTTTTTTCGAGACAGTGTTTCTCTGTGTAGCTTTGCGCCTTTCCTGGGACTGACTTGGTAGCCCAGGCTGGCCTCCAACTCACAGAGATCTGCCTCCCTCTGCCTCCCGAGTGCTGGGATTAAAGGCCTGCGCTACCACCGCCTGGCTTTTTTTTTTTTTTTTTTTTGTCTCAAGACAGAAAGGGAAGAGAAGGGGAGGGGAAAGAGAAGGTTAGAAAGGAAAAAGGAAGAGGAAAAGAGCCATTGGGTAAACTGTTAACCTTTTCAACATTTAATAAGTTATTCCCATCATTAGTGGCCTTCTGAATGCTAAAAATGGTGTCTTGTGGTTGTCTTAGTTCTCATTTCTTAGTATGTACATCCAGAGTTTATTTTCCTTATGCCATTTTTCTTACTATTTTTCTTTTGAGATATGGTTTGGCCATACAGTTCAGGACATCACCATACTCCAGGATATTTAGGCTCCTGAGTGCTAGGGTCATACAGGTGCTACATCATCATAATGTTAACAGATTTTTCTTTGGTCCACCAGTTCACAAATAATGACACAGAGACTTATTATTAATTATGAAAGCTCAGCCTTAGCTTAGGCTTGTCCCACTACCTCTTATAACTTAAATTAACCCATTTATTTTAATCTATGTTCTGTTGCATGGATCGGTTACCTCTGATCTGTCATATGTCTGACTTTTTAGAGTTCCCTTGATCTCTGTCGAGAGTACTAGATTCATCTATTTCCTCTCTCTCTTCCTAGAAGTCCCACCTATACCTCCTTCCTAGCTATTGGGCATTCAGCCTTTTTTTTTTTTCTGTCTTAAAAGTACTTTTTTGTTTTGTTTTAATAGTTTTTAAATTTTTAAATTACCTTACAAAGTTGCCAGTTTTCTTGTGGCATTAAAAAATATATATTTATGCCGGGCAGTGGTGGCGCACGCCTTTAATCCCAGCACTGGGAGGCAGAGCCAGGCGGATCTCTGTGAGTTCGAGGCCAGCCTGGGCTACCAAGTGAGTTCCAGGAAAGGCGCAAAGCTACACAGAGAAACCCTGTCTCGAAAAACCAATATATATATATATATATATATATATATTTAGCTTTAGTTGACCCCCACCCCCTACTACCAGCCCCCTTCCTCTCCCATCTCCCTGGGGGACTCCCCCATTAAACCCTTCCACCCCTGGTATTCCCATTTCCACTTTCACATCCCATATGGTATATCACACCCCAAAGCCTTTATTACCCTCCCTTGGTCTCCCTTCTGGTTTCCTGGCCCCATACACTATCTCCCCACCATAAATAAATATAAGTAACATTTGGAAGCCGCACTCTGCCTCTGAGAGAGATCATTCAGCCTTTGTCTTTCTGAGCCTGGATCACCTCAATATAATCCTTTCCACTTCTATCCATTTCCCTGTAAATTTCACAATGTCTTTTTTGTTGTTTCATTTTTTTTGAGACACGGTCTGTATGTAGCTCTGGCTGTCCTGGAACTTTTAAGTAAGCCCAGCTAGAAACCACTGAACACAGTCAACCTCTGTGGAAAGAAGGGAGAGGTCTTAATGCAAATGAAAGGTGGTTCATATTAGCAGAGGACAGTGCTGGCTGCAAAAGCTTTTAGGTTTTATAGGGTTATTTGAGTGGGCAGCTCAGACGCTGAAATGGACTCTGTTTGGGCATTCCGCTTTTTGGTTTTTCGTTTTTTTTTTTTTTTTTGAATACTCTTTTTTTAAAAAATAAAGATTTATTTATTATGTACAGTGTTCCGTCTGCACAAACAGAAGAGGGCAGCAGATTTTATTATGGATGGTTGTGAGCCACCATGTGGTTGCTGGGAATTGAACTCAGGACCTCTGGAAGAGCAGCCAGTGCTCTTAACCTCTGAGCCATCTCTCCAGCCCAATTGTGAATAATCTTTATGAAATTTAAATTAGATCCTATTACCTGTTCTCTCTGTTGTAAAATGGCACTTGACAGGCTTTTTTTTTTTCATTTTTATTTATGTATTTATTTTTCTATTATCAGCTTGATACAGTATAAATTCTTATATTTTTGGTTGTGAGCCTAGCCTTTAACGGCTGAGCCATCTCTCCAGCCCACAGTATAAATTCTTATCCTAATAGTGAAATGTTTCACTGTGGCTTGCCCAGTGATTGAGTAAACCCAAAACTTACTATAAGCCAGTCATCCTAGGGTCCCCCCTGCTATGTAGCCTCCCTGGTTCTGTGGGTTGCAGTCTGATTGTTCTTTGCTTTATATTTCATATCCACTTATGAGTGAGTACATACCATGTTTGTCCTTCTGGGTTTGGGTTACCTCACTCAGGATGGTATTTTCTAGTTCCATCCATTTGCCTGCAAATTTCATGCTGTCATTTTTTTCTGCTGAGTAGTACTCCATTGTGTATATGTGCCACATTTTCTTAATCCATTCTTCAATTGACAGGCATCTAGGTTGTTTCTAGGTTCTGGCTATTACGAATAGTGCTGCTGTGAACATAGTTGAACATGTATCTTTGGTGTGATTGAGCAATCCTTGGGTATAAGCATTCAGCTTTTTAATACACCAATCATAGCAATACATTTTCACACAGTGTACAAATATCCCACAACATCATAATACTACCATTTGAAAAAAATTCATCTTTTCTCCTCCAATTGAAATTCTGTTTTTGTGTATCTTTTATACTAGTAAGCATGACTGACATGTTTTGATATTTCTCTAGTGTTGTCTCAATAAAATATGTACTGTTTTGTCTTATTGAACAGAAACTAATAACAATACTTAGGCAGGTGGTCAAAAAATAATAGGAATGGGTAGGTGAGACAATGAAGAGATGGCTTGGCAGTAAGAACACTTGTTACATATCTAGAGGACCCAGGTTTGATTCTTAGCATCCACAAGGAGGTTCATAGCCATCTGTGATTCCATTTCCAGGGGATCCAACAGAGCTGCCTTCTGCAGGCACTAGGCATGCATATGATGCATTCACATAACATGCAAGTATAACACCTATACACATAAAATAAAAATAAATAAGTCTTAAAAAAATTATGAGTAGGTATGGTGGTGCATATTTGAACTCCTAGAGCTCAGGCCAAGGCAAGAGTACTGAGAGTCTAGAGCCTCAGATAGAATAGGCAAGTAATTGTGTAATTCCTGTACATGTACAAAGTTTTCCAGTTATAATTTTCTCAGCAATTCATTCTAACAAGTATTTATAGACATTTAGACACTGTAGTAGATTAAAACACATAGGAGCCTATGTGTTAGGTGAATACTACCCCATTTAGATAAGGTCTTGGCACTGCAGATTTGGGTGTATAGATTTGTGTGTATCCATGGGATCAGTTCTTCAAGAATAAAGAATAAAAATGACTGTAATACTAAAATACTGTGTTGTGTATAAAGCCACAGTTAGTTTTTATGTTAATACTGAAAATTAAATGCAACAAACAAGTTTAGATCATATAAGCAAATCATGGAGTTTAAAATATTTTACACAAGGGGAAATGTATATAATGACCAGTCCCAAAGTTATGTTGCTAAGAAGACTGACTCTTAGTTCTTTTGTTTGTTTATTGATTTGTGTGTGTTGGGCTGTTGTGTGGATGTCAGAGGAAAGAGACAGTACTTTCTCTCTTACCATGTGGGTCGGTGCTGAGCTCTTGATAGGTGTGGCTACAGATGTCTTTCTGAGCCATTTTACTTGCCTAGAATTGTTTAAGCAATTAGTTGTGTAAGCTTAAGTTTTAGTAGTGTGCTCAGTGAGAGTCAACTTAGTTTCTAGTTGGAACTTGAGTTTTATATATACAGGGTTTTGTTGTTTATAGAAGAAAAAGTTTACTGTGGGCTCACAGTCTGAGGTGAGTCTATGACCATCGTGACAGGAAGCATGGCAGCTGGCAGGTAAACATGGCATTGGAGTTTGCATTCTGGTCCATAAGCAGGAGGCAGACAGTTGCCATTTTTAATTTTTTTTTTTTTAATCATGCTTCTTTGTATGGATTCTTTATTCTTGTCTGTTCTTTTTTAGGGTAGCCTTTTCATACCTCCCTTCTTAATATTTAGTCATCTTATGGTGAGATTTTAAAAGATAATTTGTTGAATGACTACATAAGGACTGGGCTTTGTGCATAGTCTGACTACATAGTAGTTTTTAGAACATTGGATGAGTGATCTCATATACTTCTTGACTTTTGCAAAAAGCCATAGATTTGGAAAAACTGGGTAGCTTACTAAGCCAGGACTGTAATTATATATGTGCTGGGTTACTTGGTTCTTGTGTGTGTGTGTGTGTGTGTGTGTGTGTGTGTGTGTGTGTGTGTGTGTGTGTGTGTGTGTGTTTTAATGTGTAAGGGTATTTTGCCTGCTTGTATGTCTGTGCACCAGCCATTTGAGTGTCTGGTCCCCTTGGAGGCCAGAAGAATCCCCAGGAACTGGGATTAAAGACAGTTAAGAGCCTCAGTGTGGGTGCTGGCAATCAAACACAGGTCTTCAACAAGAGCAGCCAGTGCTCTAAACTGCTGAACCATCTCTCCAGTGATACTTTAAAAAAAAAAAAAAAAGAATATTTTTGTCTTACTTTGAAATTAGTGTCTGACTTGCTGGCCTGGAACAGACTTCTAGCTGTCCTCCTGCACCTGCTTCTTGGGTACTGAGATTAGAGACATATGCCACCATGTCCACTTTAAACAGACTCACAATTTAACCTTGGATCATCTTATTTTGACAAATAATATTCTATGAATGCTCTTTGAGCCATTTGGGTTTTTTATTTCATAGTTGGGATACTTAGTCCTCACATCATTTATGCCTCAAAAATCATTGACTTCTATTATGTATGTTGGATATTACTGTAGTATTGAAAGAACAGTATTAACCAAGTATGGTAGCTATCATCTGTTATCCTACTACTTGCAAGGTAGAGGCAAGGAGGATTATGAGTTTGAGGCTGGCCTGTGTTTCAAGGTAAGACCTTATTTCAAACAAACAAACAAAGTTTACCAAACAAATTTTCTACTGTCATTTGTGTGGGGCGTTTACCCACTACCCCCACAGCTTCCCAGAGTTTTCTTGAGTGCGAGCAGCAGGAAATATTAGATAGAAGGATTTATCGTGGAGAATCTTGCGGAGATAAACAGATAGAAAATAAAGGATAGCCTCGAGAGGTCCTGGAACCTATTCCAACGGGCCCCTACTGTCTCTGGCCCAGGGTTTTTATAGAGATGCCAAGGGGTGGAGCAAAAGACCTCCTCCCCCAGCACAGCCAAGTGCAGGCCATCTCAGACACCTGCACTCAGGCCCGTGGTCCTGATCATCCTCTATTCGGACCTGCTGGGTAAAGCCACGAGGAACCCCAGAACGGGCTCCCACACATTTGCTATACAATTTGGGCAATGTAAGGTACTTGGCAGCAGTAAAAAAGGTGTAGCAGACCATTGATGCTGGGATACAGATGGGACTGTTAGAATCTGAAGTTTGGACTGTAAGTGGTTATGAAACAGACTTTTGACTGCAAAGACTGCCAGGATGTTGGTGAGTTGACTATAAAACAGAGGAATAGACTGACATGAGTAAAGGCTCAAGGAACCAGGGCTTATTCGTCTCCCATCAGTAGGGAGCCATGCGGGTACTGGTGGAATGTCCATCTAAAGATATGTGTTTGAGTAGATTTAATGATGCTGGTTTTGGTTTGAAGTAGTATGGCATTAAAACAGGACTCAAGCATGTTCTGTTGGTGGTTTCCTGCTATTAGTATTGTCAGGTTCAGGTATACAATAGTAAGTGAAGACTAGATGAGAATAGAATGGAACTCAGCAGGTGCTTTGGGGTGAGTATTTTAGACCACTCTTTTTTTTTTGCCTCTAGAAAACATTTTTGGTAGTTACTGTAAAGGTGGTTTTGTACAAAATATCTTTTACTGAAACTTTACTTCTTTTCTGTAATATCTATATAAAGTGGCCATTATTAGCATCCATATATATATTACATATAGTGTTCTGTCCACACACCAAAAGAGGGCACCAGATCTCATTATAGATGGTTGTGAGCCACCATGTGGTTGCAGGGAATTGAACTCAGGACCTCTGGAAGAGCAGCCAGTGCTCTTAACCTCTGAGTCATCTCTCCAGCCCCCCATTTATATATTGAGAGTTAGAAATTTATTTTTTTTTTAAAAAATAGAAATTTAACAGATATGTATTGTCAGTGTAAATTTCTATGCCGCGAGCCGCTCCCAAATAACCGACACAGACTTTATGAATTATAAATGCTCGACCAATAGCTCAAGCTTGTTCCTAGCTAACTCTTACATTTTACATTAATTTACATTTCTTATCTGTGTTTTGCCATGTGGCTTGGTACCTTTTCTCAGTACAGCATGTCCATCTTTCTTCTCTCAGTGTCTGTTCAAGACTCCTCTGACTCTGCCCTTTTTCTTCCCATCATTCTCAGTTTCACTCTCCTGCTTAACTTTATCCTGTTCAGCTATTGGCCAATCAGCTTCTTTATTAAACCAATCACAGTGATATATATTTACACAGTGTAGAGGAATGTCCACACATTTCCCATTTTTTCTGTTTTTTTTTTTGGGGGGGGGGTTCTTTGGGGGTTGGGGTTTGAGACAGAATTTCTCTGTGTAGTTTTGGTGCCTGTCCTGGATCTTGCTCTGTAGACCAGGCTGGCCTCAAACTCACAGATCTGCCTGGCTCTGCCTTCCGAGTGCTGGGATTAAAGGCGTGTGCCACCATCACCTGGCCGCATTTCCCCCTTTTTCAAATCTTCATAGCGAACAAAAGGACTATTCCACAACAGTGTATTGATAAGGACGTTTTCTCTCTTCCCAGACCCTCTTAATAAAGCTATTTACTTCAGGGACCTGCTGGAGAAGAAACATTTCAGTGATTTTTATAACTTTGAGTTAGATTGTACAACATTGATCTTTGTAAAATTTTAATAAGACAGTATTAAGCACAACAAGTAATTTTTTTTTTTTTATGGTGGTGTTAAGGATTGAAGTAAGGGCCTTGTGCATGCTGGGCAAGTATTCTAATAAGCTTCATTTTCCACCTACTAAATGGATGGTAGTTAAAGACAACAAACTTCTGTCTTGCTTACACAGAATGTTGTATTTCCCATATTGTGCCTTGTCTAAACTGTGGGGCAGGGGAATTGAAGAAAAACCTTTCCATTACCAGACACAACTGTGGTTTTCTGAAGCTATGGCATGGCCACCTAAAGCATAGCATCTGGGGTTGTAATAGCAGGTGAGATAGAGACAGCTTGTCTGTTTGGTGCTGGAGTGTGAACTCAAGGCCTTGAACATGTTAGGTAAACTACCTACCATTGCACTACACATCCAGCCCAGAAATAGTTTTTAAAAGACTTGGTGGTGTGAGCACCAAGGCAGAGAGAAGGGGTCTGTGGATATGGCAGCTTTAGGAAGAGATGGTATGATAGAAGAGAATGTCTGTGACAGAAGCTGAGTAATCCTGATCCGACTGTGACAGAAGACTTATACACCTAGTCCCCTCAGAGTGTTACTGCCACAGAGCTGGCCTCCTCCACATTTTTTTTTTCTAAACCAAAGATGGTACACCACTTCAATCATAGTCTGAGTTATGTCTGCTTCTCTACAGCTGGCTTGAGGACACACATATTTTACCTTATAGACTCTTAAGTAGGTAGGTACCAACCAGTCAAAATTATTCTCATTCTCATTCATTCTCTCTCTCTCTCTCTCTCTCTCTCTCTCTCTCTCTCTCTCTCTCTCTCTCGTGTGTGTGTGTGTGTGTGTGTGTGTGTGTGTGTGTGTGTGTGTAAACTAGAAGACTGGGTATTATCTGAGAATAAGAGCATCTTGAATACCTCTTAGGTTGGCTGGGTGTTGATGCACAGTGGAAATTTGATTTGTATATTTCTGTACATATATGCTTATAGGAGGCTGGTGTTTTTATTTCAATTACTACTGTTTGTTTTTATAAACTGTTTTTATTTTTCAAACATTGCCTTGGATACAGGGTGGTGACAGCCCCTTTCTATTAGACATTACTAGGTATTTGTATTTCTGCTTATGTTCATGAATTGGCTACAAATGGTTTGCTAAGAACTGATACATGATTTAAGAACATGTTGATTCTCCTTGAGATCTTCCAGGAAAGAAAACTTGTGAGTTCAATTTTAAAGGATTGAAAGATGTTTATTTTGAGACAGGGTCTTCCTGTGTAGCTCTAGCTAGCCTGGAATTCACTGTCTTACTACATAGACCAAGCTGTCCTCCAATTCATGGCAATCTACCTGCCTCTGCTGTGACTAAGGCTTTCAGAGTGTTCTGTACATTAGTATGAGTAAAGATGGCCAGTAGGTGTGGGGAAGAATTAGTTTTTTTTTTCTATTACAAACAACAGGGGGTATCATGTAGCACATATTTAATATATACACCTAAAGAACAGACACTGTGCTGGTTCATGTAGACCCAGTTCATTCCAGTGGGCTTTTAGGAGATGCGTTTGCTTTTGAGAAATCATTCCTTTAGTTATATGAAAAAACAAGTAAACAGGCCAATTTATTGATGAAAACTTCTACTGATATCATTTTTTGTTCTGTAGGTAAGGGTAGGAACCTGGAATTTTTTGTAAGCTTTGCTTTTATGTCACAATTATTATTATTATTATTGCTTTTTTTTTTTTTTAAATTTAAACACAAATGAGAAACAAAAACCTGGCTATAGACTGTGTCTCAGTAGCTTCTTTCAGTTTCCACCTTGTTTTAGCTAGACTTTTTCTTCTTTTTTGGCACTACAAGGAATATATTATCTGATTTTGAGAAGAGGGCTGGAAGTCAAAATACTTTCCTCATTGTCCAGCTTGGAAATGGCAGAAGAGGGATTTGAACCAAATATGTTAACTTTGTTCCTTACCAGTCAGTTGTTTTTATGTCTTTTGGGGGACAAATTATAACCAGGGAGGTAGCAGGCATAGTGGTACATTTCTGTAATTACAGCTTTCCTCGGGCTGAGGCAGGGAGAGATCACAAGTTCAAGATCAGATCCTGTCTCAAAATAAACAAAAAAATGTAAACCAGGAAGAAATATTTCTGTAGAAGCAGACTGTACTGTTTTATAAGACCATTGCTAATCCAGTACGTAGAGGTACATGTCATATTTGCATTATTTACTCTCTAAACACTCCCTCAACATTTCTCTGCACATCTGTGATTATGTTATTTATTGGGGGATGGCAGGAGATTTACAACAGTTCTCTTGCTTCAGTCTACCCAGTGATGAGATTGTAGGCATGAGTCATCACACCTGTCTGTGTTTATGTTATGTGTATTGTTCTTTTACAGCATTATTAGCCTTACTAAAAACTATCCCGTGTTTTTCTACAATATTTACACTGGAAGAATGAATAACTGCTCATTTATTATTAATGATAATGGTAAAGTATCTTTTATATACTTAAACACATTGGAAAATTGTTTCCATTTGCAGGGAGGGATTGAGAACAGGGTCTTTGTATATCCCTAGATGTCCTAGAACTCACTATGTAGGCCAGATTGGCCTTGAATTTGAAGAGAATTTGCTGAGATTAAAGGCAAGCACCCCCATGCCTGGCCATAATTTCCTTAGCATGGGTCCGCACATGGGTAGCAACGCTCATTCTGGTGCGTTCAAAGGACAGTATAATAGAAATTCAATATCTGGCATTGTAGGTTTTCTTGGCTTTGTGCTTGTTAATCCTGGTATTTCTATTGATGCAGTTTAAAAAATACTAGAAGTAGTATTATTACTGGGTTAAGGAAGATCTGAATTTATAAGATCTTTGTTTGCCGTCACAAATACTAATTGCTTTCTAAAGGTTATAGTTACTTATAATATTGATCCCTTCATTGTAAATGTGGAATATGATTAAAATGATTTTCTCCTTTTATGTTTTATTGTGGAAATTTGAAAATGCACAAAGTTAGTATACTTAGTGAACCTTCTGTATCTTTTTCACTTGTTGGGGAGTACCATTCAACATTAAATATATCTACATTTCAACAAAATTCATTTCTGCTAACCTTTCTTGTTTCTTTTTTTCATCATTTGTTTTCATTAGGCAATATTTTAAGTCAAGTATCATTTTACATATTAGTTTTTGAGAGCTTATTTTGTCCTAACTACTGTGCCTGCCATTATCAACCAAACAAAAGCGGGTTTATAAATACTATTTTAATTAAATGTGTATTGGGTATGCATGCTGATGCTTATGGACGACAGAGGCAGTTGTTTCCTCAAGAGCTTGAGTTAGGAGCCACCACCCAATGTGGTGCTGGGAACTGAGCTCAGGTCCCCTGGAAGAGCAGCAGTAGGAGCTCTTAACCCCTAAGCATCCTCGATAGCCTTCAGTCTAACAAAATTTTTAAAATTTTTTTGGATGATGGAGGTTTGTGCTGGGAATCAAACAAAAGACTCCATGCACCCTGGGCAAGAATTCCATGGTGACAAACTTCCAACTTGAAATTCTTTAATACCTAGCTCAGGCTTAGGTTTTTATATTTATCTAAAAATTGGCTTTTATTAGTTGCTTTGATTGTTTTAGCCTCTCTCCTTACCCCCAAACAGATCTATACATTCATTTATTGTTTTTTAATTTATTTTTACTTATTAAAAGCTTTCTTTTATTTTGGAAACAATTTGTTGAAGAACCTAGGTTGATGTCCTAGGGAATGGTCATCATTTTGTATTCTGTTGATTGTTTTCTTACAATGATTAGTTTTTAATCTACTCTGCATTTACTGTATGGCTGATAGGTGTGGAATCTTAATTTTCTGGAGTAGGCAAGAAACTAGAACTGTATCCAGTTAAATCATTTGAGATGCTTACTTTAGTATGCCATGCTTAGAGTGAGTGCCGAGTGGTCTCTGAAAGTCATATCTTTCAACCTTCCTTGCCCATTAGAAGAATCTGTCAGAATTTCCCTGATTGTTTTAATTAATTCATTTATGTATGTATTGCATTTACATGCCACAGTTCAAGTGTGTAGAAGTGTAAGGACAACTTTGGAGTTGGTTCTCCCCTACCTTTACATAGTTCCAGAGATTGAACCATGTTATTGTAGATCTGTTACTTTAGTGCGAAATGACTATCCCTGTATTTCATCTGCACCATTGTTGGTGTTTTTCTAGGTAAGTATTCTCTGTGTGTTAACAGCTATTGGGTTATCCTGAAGCACAGTTTATGTAAGAAAAGGTAAAAGTTTAATTTTTCTTTCTCTAGTTTTTTTTGTTTTGTTTTTCGAGACAGGGTTTCTCTGTGTAGTTTTGGTCCCTGTCCTGGATCTCGCTCTATAGACCAGGCTGGCCTCAAACTCAAAGAGATCCACTTGCCTCTGCCTCCCAAGTGCTGGGATTAAAGGCATGCGCCACCACCGCCCAATTTCTCTAGTTTTTATTATGGGCTCTGAAACTAGTTTACCAAGATTTTTATTTATTTTCATTTTTAAATTACATTATTTATTTCGTGTATATGGTCAGAGGACACACAACTTAATGTCTGTGGGAATCAGAAGACAATTTGTGGGAGTTGATTCTCTCCACCATGTTGATCCTGGGATTGATCTTGTGTTGTCGGGTTTGGTGGCAAGTATCTTTATCTGCTTGGCTACCTCACTAGCCCCAGGGTTTTTGTTTGTTTGTTTGTTTGTTTGTTTTTTAAGGTATTGTTAGAAACACATGAGTTTTTATGGATTTGAGGTTACTCAGTTTTTGCAATCATTTTTTTAACGATTAAACCGTGCCAATGAAAGCCATTATAATGTTGGTTTCTTTGTCCTTTTAGCATGGCCTTATTAGTTTTTCTTGCCCTATGATGCATTTAGATGTTCTAAGCATATGTGATTGGTTCATTTTCTGCTTTAGACTTTTAAATTCAGCCCCTTTTAATAGCCCCTTTAGAAACCACCATGTGAATGTTCAGTGAGTTTTCTAGAGTTAGAAAAGGCACTGAAGACTGCCTTTCCTCTGGAGACTAACGACGCTTATGTGGAAAAGCTCATAAACTAAGAGAACACTATATGTAATTACAACTTTTACTGTAGCAAAGGATGCAAATTAAAATTAGGCTGTCAGTTACAGAGCTGTGGCCTGGCAGCTTCAGAAGTCTGCCTGCACACTTTTCCGAATTACTCAGAAACCTTAACTTTCCCTTCTCTTCTTTCTGTTTTTTTTTTTTTTTTAAGCATGCTTTCTCCCTAGCATTTTGGCACCAACTCTTGTAGAGCTTGCTACCTTGTTCTGTGGTTGCTTGTCTGCCATGTGACTTACCTCCACACTCACATAGTTTAAATGGAGATTAGAATCTGGAAAGGATTGAGACGGAGAGTCACTGGCTGTTGTCTCCATCCTGTAGTACCTTCTGGTGTGACAAAGTTGTAGCTGGAAGATTTCCTATGTCCTGCCCAGCCCGCAGTCAGGACAAATCTCTCTCACCTGCAGTCCTGCAGCTGCTTCTAAAATAATCATTCAGAGGCTTAATATTAATTACAAACTGTATGGTATACCACAAGCTTCTTACTAGCTAGCTCTTATAGCCTAACACAACCCATAACTATTAATCTATGTGTTCTGTGGCTTTACCTGCATCCCATTATCTTACAAACTTGGATGACATTTTGGCATCTCCCTCACCAAAACTTCCTGTCTCTCTCTTGGATTTCCTACCTGGCTATAACCTGACTTACCATAGGCCAGAGCAGCTTCTTTATTTACCAATCATAGCAACACATATTCACACCATACAGAAGGACATCCAACAGCACAATGTCTTCAGTTCCTTTAGAAATATATTGGTTACTTGAAGCCTATTCAGTGTGAAATTGCAGGAGCCTGAAGATGATTTGGTAGATGTCGAGATCAGAGATCATACCTTTTCAGATAAGATTGCTTCTTCACAGCAGCGGGTACTGTGGGTGCATAAAGCTGTTTTTGCTGCCCTGCTTTTGTTGACACTGTGAGAAATACATCCTGGAAACGATTATATGCCCTGTTGATGCTATCATATCCAGAGTAATCTTCCCCCATCACTCTGTGGTTGAACCAGGACCTTGGGCAAATACCCTACTACTGAGCTACATTTCCAGCCCTGCCTTTTTACTTCCTTATGTATTTGTGTGTGTGTCGCGCCCCCCCCCCCCCCGCCCCCTGAAAACATTGTTTGTTTTGGGGCCTTTCTTGTTATTGCTTTTGGGTTTTTTGTTTTTTTTTTTTTTTTTTTTTTATAGCATTAGATATTGATCATGGGACCTTATAGTGCTGGGATTGCAAGTGCATGAGTGCCAATTTTCCCAGTATTGGCTGCTATTTTTTGATTGAAATTATGTAGCAAACTCACTAGGATTTTTATTTGCTGCATTTCTAACTCTAAGCAGGCCAGGTAACTTCTGAATCTTTTTTCATTTGCAAATAGAGAGAGCAATAATATTGTCTTAAATGTGATAAATGAGGCAGTGTATATAAAGCTATTTAGCATAGAGACAGTGTATATAAAGCTATTTAGCATAGTGATTGTAATAGTCTCGGTGAGAGCAATGATTGCTAACTTTATGTACCACATTCTTGGATGTGTGGATAATTAAAAGCATTTGTGGCCAAAAACATGCACTGACAGTTTTTAGACTACACATACGGGTGGAGCCTTATTATATGACTTGGTTTCTCTCTGTTGTTCTTGGGCAGGACTTTGCCACCTGCAGTTTATGGGCATGTAGAGAATGATGAGGGTGCAGATTCAATAGGGAGCTTCTGAGTAAAGCTGCTGGTCTTGGAATTCAGAGCAGTCATCTCTGATCCACCTCCTCAAAGCACTAGTCTTAGAGCTGTAAAACAGTGCATGAAAACATAGGCTTCCATATCTGAGTAGATCATGGGTTGCTTCTCAATCTTTTTTTTTTTTAAACTTTTTTTAGAGATTTATTTATTTATTATGTATATAGTGTTCTGTCTGCATGTGTGCCTGCAGGCCAGAGAAGGGCATCAGATCTCATTACAGATGGTGTGAGCCACCATGTGGTTGCTGGGAATTGAACTCAGGACCTCTGGAAGAGCAGACAGCACTCTTAACCTCTGAGCCATCTCTCCAGCCCCGCTTCTCAACATATCTTGAGAAGCTGTTACACTTGAGCTAAATAATAAATGCCTCTCACCTATGTGTATAAAGTATGAGGTAAAGGTGTGTGTGTGTGTGTATCTCTGTAGCCTTGCCTAAAATTAAGATGGGATTTTACAAGTACAGTGGAATTTATCTGTTTTGTTCTGGTGATTGAAATTCATAATAGCTTATCTTGGTCATTGCAGTGTTATACTCTGTCTAATATAGCACCTGATGTGTTTAGTAGGGAAACTGTTAATGAGTAACAACTTTATTGGCAGTCAAAGATGGCATGTAAACATAAAGTAGTGAATAAATATCCTTGTAAACAGGATATATTACCTGATGGGTAAAAGCAGCAAGTGTGTACCATACTATAGTAGCTACAAACTACTTGAATGTTTCAAGTCAGGAATAGTGGTTTGTTCCTGTAATCCCAGCACTTGAAGCTTGAGCCACACTTAGGGCTAGTTTAGACTGCATAGTGAGACCATTTCTCAACATCCAACAAACCAACAAAAATTGAGTGTTTTGGTATAGCAGTTTTACTTCTGAAAAAAAAAATCTGTCTTTTAGAAATAATCCTAAATACAAGAAGTGAGTATATTTTGTAAAATTAAACCCTGAGGGTTAATAAGTAAATACAATGTAGTCTTGAGGGGCATTAGTATTGCTGACTGTGCAGCATTTGTGATAATATGAAAAATGGTTAAAAGAAGGGAAGTGGTTCTAATCCATGATGGACTTCATAATGCTACAGAATCTTTTGGTTTTTTTTTTTTTTTTGGTTTTTCGAGACAGGGTTTCTCTGTGTAGCTTTGCGCCTTTCCTGGGTCTTGCTCTGTAGACCAGGCTGGCCTCGAACTCACAAAGATCCGCCTGCCTCTGCCTCCCAAGTGCTGGGATTAAAGGCATGTGCCACCACTGCCCGGCCTCACTACAGAATCTTTTAAATGCTAACAATTACATATTTTCTCTCTTCACAATGTGATAGCCTATAGGAGACCTTGTTCGTTGTTAACTTACAGACCCACATGTTACTTGCTGACAGCTACTTGCCATTCCTACTTTCTTTTCTTCATTCATCAAAAGAGTTGTTATTATAAGTACATTTTAGTCAGTGTTAATGTGTTAACTTTTCTGTTCCTGTGATGAAATAACATGCCCCAAAACAACTTATAGATGAAAGTGTTAATTTTGGTCTATAGTTCCAGAGGGCCAAGAGTCTATCATGATGGTGAGGCATGGACAAACAGAAGCTGAGATCATATCTTCAAGAGTAACCTCGAAGTGGGGCAAACTTATAAATTCTCAAAGTTATCCATTGACACCTCCTAAAAGTTCTAGAACATCCCCCAAACAGTACCACCAATCAGGGACCAAGTGTTCAAATATGTGAGCCTATGGGACATTTCTCATTTAGACTCCACCACATTCCATTCCCTGGCCCCATATGCTCATGGCTGTATCATAATGCAAAATGCCTTTAATCCAACTCCAAATGTCCCCATAGACTTTCTCAGTCTCAACAACTTACAAGCCCAAAGTCTTGTAAGACTTAAGTGGCTCAGCCTGTCCAGCTTTGCTGTCTGCAACAGTTAGGTAGGTAAGTTACATGTTTATGTTGAGCCAAGCCAGTTTCAAGTCTGCTTGAAAAGCTCCCATTTTTAATAAAGGTGGAAAATATATGAGAAACATTGTAATGAATATAGTATATGTAATATGGAGTTTGCTGTCATTAATATCTACCATAATTATTGAGGGCAAAAAAATGGAAGCCTTGGATTATGTAACTTTGAGTCAGCACTCGTTAACTTATGATACTAACTCCTTAGTTTTCTTACCATAAAATAGCAATATGATCTTTATAGTAAAATTTTTTCCTGAAGATCAAATGAAAGTATTTACAGAAACACATAGAAAACTGGGCATGGTAAAGACTGCCTATAATCCCAAGATTGGAAAGAGTATAGACTAGCTTCCTAGGATGTGGTAATACTTAAAGAATGGTAGCTGCTGCTATCAACTGATTGTAATAAGGTTTACGTAGCAGGAAAGTCTGGATTCACTTAGTGTTTACATCAAGGATCCTTTCTCTTTTGTCTTTGGTCCTGTGTGCCCCAGGCTCTGTGTCCTGAGTGTTTGTTGATTGAAGTCTACATACATTATTACAGCCTTGTGGCCTTGTAAACCAGTATCTTTGAAGGCAGATGGTGGAAGATGGTGTATTAGAGATGAAGAAATCAGAGACAGATTGAGACTCCGTTGTAAACAAGGAGAATCTGATTTACTACAGTAAATAGGAGTAGGTAATCTATAAATATTTAAGTGTTAGAATTAATGGATAGATGTGCTAATGTTTGTGCCTGTTAGAAGAACTAGATAGTGATATACTAGGTAAATGTAGATTCAATAAGCAGAGAGTGAATAAAAGAAAAGCGAATTAAGAGTTGAGTTTTACAAAACCAGATTGAAGATATAGTATGAAATAAATTGGATATGTTGAGTTTAAGAGGGATTTTATAGACCATTCAAACTTGGGCTAGGTTTAAGAGTTGGTAGTCAGCAATATTAGTATCTAAATCCATAGGAGTAGGCCATATTCTGTTCTACACTGGAAGGAAGCCTGATATTTCCACATGTACATTGGAGACCTACATTATTATCTGCCTTATGCTGTGCTCTTACATTAATTTTTTCTTTCCTATTCTCATAACATCTGATGCGGTTGTACTGTATTAATCTCTTGCTGAGTAAAAAATTACTATAAACAAGTTTATTTGAAGCAACATATTTTATCTAGAACTTGTATCTTGTAGGATGAGCAGCTGGGAAAAGGTCTGTTCAAAGTCATGTAGTGTCGTTGAGAATTGTCAGACTGAGGTTCCTGGCTTCCTGCTGTCCATTAGCCAGGGACCCTGTGTGTGGCGGAGGGTGGGGGTGGGGGTGGGGGCAGGGGGGTGGTGGTGGTGGTGTGTGTGTGTAGAACTGTCTGTATGGCCATTTATTTAGCAAAGTTAATAAAGGAAGTAAAATGTAAGATGGAAGGTTTAATTTTAATAACCATAGACTGTCCTGTTACCTTTTGCTATATTTTATTGATTAGAACCATAGGCTTTGCTTACATCTTGAGGCAGTGGAGGGGTAGGTGTTGATTAATGAAAACCAGGATGTGGGGATGCCAGAGATAACTGATGCTTATTTCATGGAGGTTGTCTGCTATTAGGTATTCTTTAAAATTTTTACTCTTGTTTTGTGTGTATATGGATGGATATGAGTATGTGCAAGCCACAGTTCATGTGTGGGAGGTCAAAGGATAATTTGAGGGAGCTGGTTCTCTCCATCATCCAACCTTGGTTTGGCAACAAGTGGCCTTATGTAACTCTGGAGCCATCTAGCCCACCCTAGGTACTGAAATGGTTAAATAATATGTCTAAATATCTTAAAGTAAGGAGGGTACATAAAGAGATGGGTCTTCCATAAAGAGTGAGTATTATTCCTGCAGAGTTCTTTCCCAGCACCCTTTTTGAATGGCTCAACTGCTGCCATGCCTGCAATTACAGCTTCAGTGGGATTCAATGCCTTTGGCATGTGAACCAAGTGTACAAACCCACCTAAAATAATTAAAATCTTTTAAAAAAATTATGGGGTATTCCCAACTCTAACCTGCCTGTCTCTACAGCCTGGGCTCTTCCTTGTCATGGTTACTTTGACTCTTCTTTAGTGTATCTCAGCATGATCTTGAAAAATTCCTGTTACCATGCCTGTCTGATCATTATATTTAACATGTGAAAGATGGCTGCAGGAATATCAGTTGCAGAAGTTCGTTTGGTAACTTTTGTCTTTAGTGGAGCATTATGCGTCTACATCATAGTTGTGGATTCAGTGAATATGCAGGTGAGAAAAGATACCAAGGTACCAGACCAGGTAGAGAAATATTATTGTAGATGGCAGTTTTAAAGGAAAAAAGAACACTTAACTGTATGTTGCTCTGACATTGAATTATTTCTCTATAATGACTCTGAAATTTGTCTTTTCCAGTTCTTTGAGATTCACCAGTAGTGCCACTCAGTTGTCAATATCAAGCAAACACAAATAAGCCACTTGTAATCTTCTAAGAAAAGCAGTAATACTCTTCACAGTACCTGGCGGTAAGTCATGTGCACACCTTCAGAACTGCAGTTTTGGTCCACTGACACCAGAAGTTTAAAACCTTGATTTGCCTTTTCTTACTTGAAAATTTTATTTTATGACTCATAAGGGAAGAACATAAACAGACCCAGGCTGAGAAGTTCATTTCATCACTTTCATTTGTCTATAGGATTTCTTCCTCCTACTTGTTAAAAAATAAAAAATAAAAAACCAAAAGTATTAAAGTCCAGTCTTGGTATTTTATTGATTATGAAACCTTCATAAATGAGTTTTTAAATTGAACAAGTTAATGGCAGAATAGTTTTAAATATTCTCATTTCAAGATCCATCTTGTTTATAGTTAGTGGTAGAGGGTGATGTTTTGTTTTCAAGGATGTGTTTATTTTTATATTCTGTGTTATGAGTGTTTGCATGTATGTCTGTGCCTGATGCCTTAACGAGTAAGAAGAGAGCATTGGATCTTCTGGAACTAGAATTACATACAGTTGTGAACTGCCATGTGAGCGCTAGGAATTGAACCCAAGTCCTACAAGAGCAACAAATCCTCCCTTAAGCCACCTATCTATCTGTCCAACCAATCCCTGGCTGCTGGCTTTTGGGAGTAGAAAGGGGGTTGAGCAATGGTTCTTGTGGAGTAGTCTGGCTTGTAATGGAGATAGAATACAGGGGAAGCAGCAACCAAGTGGAAGGAATTAGGAGAGGGGTGATTTCTTTTAACCTGAAAGTAATGGCTGCTATCTGTCTGTCTCTGGGTGTGTGTGCAGACAGTGTATGGTGTATATGTATGGTCTTGTATTCAGGCATGGAGTCCAGAGGAGGATCTCAGTTGTCCTGCTCTATTACTCTTCTACCTTATTCCCTTGAGACAAGATCTGTCCCTAGACCTGGAGCTAGATTGGTGGCCTACAAGCCCCAGTGAGCTTCCTGTCTCTTTCACAGTGCTTGGATTATCAGCTTGCTCATGGCCTTCCCTGCTCTTAGAAAGTGCTTGGGATTTGAACTCAGATCCTTTTGCTTAAGCAGCAAGTGTTTTTACCTGCTGAGCTATCTTCCCAGCCTAGTAATAGCTACTTATAGTTTCATTTATACCCTGAAATAGGAAGAGGGAGGAGCAGTGCCTTTGAGGGTTAAGTTTTTATTTGTTTTAAGATCAGAATCAATGCTTCCTAGGCTGGCCTGGAACTTAATTAATGTGTAGCCCAGGCTGGCTTTGAACTCAAAGCCATCTTCCTGCCTTAGCTTCCTGATTGCTGAAATTACAAGTATATAAACCTTCTTCCTACACACATACACACACACACACACACACACACACACACACACACACACACACACAAACAAACACACGCGCACACACACACACATGCGCGCACACACACATGCACACACACACTTTTTATGTTGTTTTAATCTTCAAGGATTAAACCTAGAACCTTTCGTGTACAAATCAATTATTCTGTTCAACTACACCTCCATGTTCCTAATTTTTTTATTCTAAATATGGAAAGCAAGAAAAATTATACACATTGTTTTTCTAGTGATGGGCTTTTTTCTTCCTGTAAATAAGTCAACTGTCCAATGTAGAACTGTTACGTTTCTTATTAGTCTCATTTTAAAAAGAAAAAGAGTTGACTTCATTGTTCAATTCATTTATCTTAAAATCAACCTACATTTTATTTTTTTGTTGTTGTTGTATAGTAGGACTGTTCCATCTTGGTGATAAAGGTATTAAAAATTATTCTTGAATTACTCCCTTTGTTTTTTCATTTAGGAACTGCATTGGAGTGTGAGGTACAGCTCACAGATTCCAGAAAGATCATCATGAAGTTATATGTGTTTCTGGTTAACACTGGGACCACTTTGACATTTGACACTGAGCTAACTGTGCAAACGTGAGTTGTGTTTCACTTATCCTCTGGTTTTCCATCTTGAATTTATATAAAAAGTTATTTTAAGAAAACACCCTACTGTGATGGAGGATGGCACAGTCAATAAGAACACCTGCCTTGCAAGCACAGTCTTAGTTTGATGTTCAGAGCCCACATAGGAATGACAGTTGTCACAGTGTGTGATTGTAATCACAGTTTGGGAAGATCTCTGGGACTCACTGGCTAGACAGTCTAGCCTTAATTTGGTGAAATTCAAGACAATGAGAGATGCTGTCTCCAAGGAGGTAAATCATCTTCCTGAGGATAACTTAAATATGCAACTTCCTGTGCATGTCGTATGTACCCACACACATGTGCTTACACAAACAAACATTAAAAAAAAAAGTATTTCAAAAAAAATTGGAGCTAGAGAGTTGGCTTAGTGACTAAGAGCTATTGTTGCTCTTGAAGAGAACAGTTTCAGTCTCAGCTGAACTGAACTGAAACACAGCAGCTAACAGCTATCTGTGTCTCCAGTTCTAGGGGTTTCTGAAGCCTCTTCAGCACACGTGTAATGCACAATACACATAAAAATAATCTATAATGAAAAAAAAACCATCTGAGCATGGTGAACACACTTTTTGTCCTAGCAGTCACTGTGGAGGTCGGTGGATATCTGAGTTCCATGTCAGCCAGGGATACACAATGAGACCTTGTCTTTAATGAGACCATGTCTTTAAAAACAAACAAACAAACAAACAGTGGCCCTATAACAAACTCAAGTTTCTTTTCCGTACTTATCACAGATAATTATTATCATTCTGAAATGCTACACTCAAATTCCTTAAATTGTGTGTAATTTCTTTGTTTTAAAACTTGAGCTGCATTTTATTTGGGTGTGTGTATTTATGTGTACCAAAGGTGCATGTGTGGAAATCAGAGGACAATTTGTGCAAATTGGTTCTCTTTACCATCTAGGTTCTGGGGATTGAATTCAGGTCATCAGGCTTGAGAGCAAACACCTTTACCCACTGAGCTATCTTCTCCATTTGCTGCTTTTATTCTGTGTGAATAAAGTCAGTGGGTTTGTTTGGCTTATTAATGAAATTATAAAATAAATGGAACATTCAGATTAGTGCAGCTCATTTCTAATCATTTTCTGCTTTGACCAAGATGTCAAATATTTGACTGAAGATTCTCCTAAGCTTATAAAATGCAAAGGCTAGTTCTCAGGGCAAGGGAAAATTAATTTGAGGTCTCATGAGAAGAAGAAACAAATAGTACACACCATTTTCAAGGCTACTTACTTTGTAGTAATGATAGCATTACAGAGTGATATCATACTGAGTTTATTACCAATAGCTTGAATAATATTTATTTAGAAAACAACAGGGACAGGACTGGAGAGATGGCTCAGTACTTAAGAGCACTGTTGCTCTTGCAGAGGAGCTAGGTTCTGTTCAAAGAACTGACATGGTCACTCACAACCACCTGTAACTCTAGTTCCAGGGTATCTGGTGCCTTCTTCTGGCCTCTGTGGGCACAACACACACACATGATGCACAGACATATATGTGGGAAAAGCACATATATACAAACTAAAGGGTTTTTTTGTTTTTGTTGTTTGTTTTAATGGCACTAAGGTTGCAGGAGGGCCTCACATAGTTCTACCTCTCCCTAAGGATCCATAGTCAGTTAGTGGGTATTGGAGGCAGGGCAATATTTTCTTTAGTTGTGGGTCCACTGGTAAGCTGCTTATACTCCTGTGTATAACCCTTTACCTAGTAAACCTAATTAAACTTTAAATAAAAAGTCAGCATGACAGTAGAAGAAAGATGGTAATAGCTGGAAAGAGGAAGGAGACAAATGAGAATGGAAGGTAGGTAAGAGGGAGAAAGTGAATATGAAAATGTATAAAAGTGTCAAAATGAAACAAATTATGTGTAATTCATACGTGCTAATACAAAGCTTTTGGAGAGCTAGTTTAGTGGGTGAAGGAAGTTTCTGCTGGGCAAGCATGAGGACCTGAGTTTGGATTCCCAGTGTCTATGTAAAAAACCTGATGTTTCAGTGTGTGCCTGTAACCCAGTCCTATGGGGGGGAAGGGACAGCATACAGAGATAAATGAATCAGTCCCTAGGGCATGCCGTCCACTCAGTCTAGCCAAAACAGTGAACTTTAGGTTCAGTGGGAGATCCCATCTTCAGATATATGGTGGAAAGCAATGGAGGACAACACCCAGCATCAACCTCTCATGTCCACATACAGGCACACGTGAACATACAGAACATACACCAAATACACATACACAGGTGCCACTAAGCGGTTATTTTGATTTTTATTGTGTTTCATACATGGTATATGCTTGTATACATGTTCATTTGTATACATGTGTATGTGCACATATGTATGGAAGGTAAATATAGATGTTTGATATCTTGCTCTGTCACTCTCTACCCTTTTCCCTTGAAACGGGGGCTTTCATTGAACCTGGAGCTTTCTGATTTGACTAGACTGTCTAGCCAGTGCATCCCAGGGATCTGCCTGTCTCCTTCCTAGTGTTGAGGTTACAGACATGGAGTACCACTTACTTCCTGCTTCTATATATGAGTCCTGGGAATTCAAACTTAATTCTTTTTGCTTTAAAGTGGTCATGGCACTTTACCCACAGAGCTATCTCCTTTGCCCTAATTTATGTTTTAAATACATTCGTTTTCATTGATTCAGTTTTGCTTCTAAAGGGGTGACTTTTCTCATTATATAAGGCTGGTCTTGAACTTGCTCTTCCTTCTGGGAGTGTAGATTACAACATGTCGCTATGGATTATTATGATTTTTTTTTTTAAAGGAAGGAGTTTTCACATGGTTTAGACTTAATATACTTTCTATAATGTATTGTGAAAATCTTAACACAAATTCTGGGTTTTGAGGCATTCTACCAAACTAGACACCATATGTATGTCTGTTTATACCTTTCACCATTATGCAAAAAAAGCCCTGAAAAGTAATTGTATGTACTGCCTGTATTTTTAGATGTCATACTTTTATATGTGACAGAATAGGCATTTAATTCACTGACAGCCAGTTGACTGTGGTATCTAATTTAAAAAATAGGAAACTATTACTACTGGATTTTTTTTGATTGTTTGTTTGTTTTTGGAGAAGAATGTTAGAATGAAATTCAGTAACATATTATGGTGTGTGTGTGTGTGTGTGTGTGTGTGTGTGTATGTTTATTATTTTATGAAGTGCTGCTTTTATAAAAGCACTAGGCATATGTAAATAACTGGATTTTATTTTTCTAAGTGTGGCTGACCTTAAGCATGCCATTCAAAGCAAATACAAGATTGCTATTCAGCACCAGGTGCTAGTGGTCAATGGAGGAGAATGCATGGCTGCAGATCGAAGAGTGTGTACCTACAGCGCTGGAACGGTAGGTGTCAAGGAGTTCTACACTGCATATTCTGCCTTCTCATCAGATGGGGAGCAGGGACTCTGTTCTTGTGTCAAGAGCAGTGTGTAAGTTCATCATTTATAACATTTTTATTTTTATCACTTCTGCATTTTTTTTGATACAGGACACAAATCCAATTTTTCTTTTTAATAAAGAAATGATCTTATGTGACCGTGCACCTGCTATTCCTAAAACTACCTTTTCAACAGAAAATGACATGGAAATAAAAGTTGAGGAATCTCTTATGATGCCTGCAGTTTTTCATACTGTTGCTTCAAGGACACAACTTGCAGTGGTAAGATCTAAACACTCTTAACTAATTGCTTCTAAAAGCATTCCCAAAGCGAGTTCCAGGAAACCCTGTCTCGAAAAACCAATAAATAAATAAATAAATAAATAAATAAATAAATAAATAAATAAATAAATAAAAATAGAAGCATTCAAGTCTAGCTAGCAGAGAAGTCAAAATTACTTAGTTAACATAAAAACACCCACCTTTTTTCTCCTCTTACATTTTTTATGTTCTATTTGTGTATGTGTGTGTGTATGTGTGTGTGTGTGCGCGCGCGCGCGCGCTTATGCACGTGAATGAAGATTATGAGAACATAGAGATCAGAGAATATCTGGTGGGAGTAGGATCTTTTCCCACAATATTGCTCCTGGGATTGACTCAGCTGCTTGGCAGTGAGTGTCTTTCTGATAGTTGTTTCACAGGCCTCTTCTTAAAGACATGGATTTTTAGAACCTCCTCTTCTACTAAAGTGCAGGGTTGAGGGTTGGGGCTGAAGTTAGGTAGAGCAATGTTTAAGAGCATGCATTGCTCTTCCAGAAAACCATGTCAGGTGGCGCACAATGGCCTGAAGCTCCAGCTCTAGGGTATCTGATGCCTCTAACTTCCATAGGAACCTCCAGTTATCTGGCATGCACACACATTCACAATTGAAATTAATAGAAACAAATCTTTTTTTTTTTCCCCCGAGACAGGGTTTCTCTGTGTAGCTTTGTGCCTTTCCTGGAACTCACTAGGTAGCCCAGGCTGGCCTCGAACTCACAGAGATCCGCCTGCCTCTGCCTCCCGAGTGCTGGGATTAAAGGTGTGCGCCACCATAGCCCGGCTGAAACAAATCTTTAAAAATTATTTATTCATATTTTATTGTTAATATACCTAGTTGTAAAATTTTAGTCCTCTGTGTTACTAGATAGTGTGAAAAGGATGTCTTAAATATGACTTGGCCAGCATCTCCCCAAAATGGAGATAGTCAGGTAATTAGTTGTTAGAACAGACACTAGAGCTCAGGTAACTTTAGTAAAACAGTTCCTTTTCCTTATTCATTTCTAGTTCTTGGAAAAGGAACTGCAGTCCTTTCCCATCCATATGACTTACCGATCGATACTTTCAATCCCCATATATTGTTGCTAATTATTTGATTTTCCTGTTTGTTATATAGTATTTCTTTTTGTTTTTAGATAGGGTCTCTCTGATCTCTCTGTAACTCTTGCTATCCTCAAACTGTCAATCCTCCTGTCTTAACTTTCTCAGTCCTAGAATTACAAGCATGCACTATGTCTTGTTTTCTCTTATAGTTTACTTAACTGTAGTGCCATTAACTCTAAGTGATCAAGAAGCTGCTGTGTTTTACTTTTAGATACAAAAAAATGTATCTTAGAACATGTGAAACAACACAGTTTTTATTGTATTTTTAAAAGGTAAACATTTAGTAAAATTTCAGTGTTGGTTAGTAAAACTTAGGACTGGACAGAGGTTCTTGTGGTAGGGAAACAGATGAGAAGAATTCACACATTACAGCCAAAGTGGCAAACTGGATGCAGAAGGGAATGAGTGCTGATGAAGCTGCTGTTCCGCCTAATAGTGAGCAGCAGGCTTTTATTTGATTTTACTTGGAGTGGGCTAACCTTTTGATATTTGTCTATTCATTAGTCATGGACTTTAAAAGATGTTTTTCTTCTTGTGCACAAGCATTGTGGTTTGGGATTGGCTGGTTGTAGGAGGTGACTTCAACAGGATTATTGAGTTTTTATTGTTGCTGTTGTCATCATCATGATAAAAGACTTGGTAAGGCTTGAATCAGGCTGAAGGCAGGACCACTTGATGTTGGCATCATGTTCTTGCATAAACCTCTTGGTCTCCTCTAAGAAAATGTAATATTAAATATTTAATATATTTTTAACTGATTAGAGTTTAATATATTTAATATATTTTTAACTAATTAGAAAGGTGATAAAATATAAATCAGCAAAAGCATGGAAAAGGTATTATATAAGGAAAAGATATGGCAGGATTATACTCAGGCATTAAGAATAATGCTGTGTATGAGGAGAGATGATTTCTTTATTGAAGATGAAAAATATTAAAAATTTTAGCAGTTGAAATCAGAGTGAGGAACATTGGTATTGAGATTAAAGTGAATCAAAATGCCAGTCATTTCTATTCTTGTTTTATAGGCGGTTTGAAAATTACTTGGTTCTTTAGGGCCTTGTGTGCTTTTAAGTAAAGGAGGAAATTTTCAATTGCTTTTAAAGTTTCTTGAAAGATAATTTTAGAAACCTTAGTGGCTTAAATAACTTACCTTTGTTAAAGGAAATTGGTCAGTTGTTTTCTTACTTATAGAACTGAGATAAATTTCTCTACCCTGTGTCTGTAGTTATTTTCTGAATATTCTTACTTTGTGCTTATGTATTTCCTTGTTTCTAATTTTCATTTTATATATATGTGTGTGTATGTATGTATGTATATATGTGCACACACACACACACACACACACACACACACACACACACACAGAGCTAAGGGTGAACAAATGTCATAGGTGATGCCTGAGCCTGTTGGTCCACTGACACATTTTTCATTTTGCACAATAATACTAGGTTCACATCAAGGTCCTGTGAGCTTCCAATCATGGATTATTAGCCAGGTTTATAATACCAGGCATGCATGTGTTTACTCCTGTGGAACAGAACTCAGAAAGTGGTCGATTATCCCAATAACATTTTGCACCTATGGGCATGTTTTCAACATTCTTATTCAGTCATCATTGCAATTCAAGGAGTTTGCAGCTGGATAAGAATGTTGATGACCTACTCCCCATCCCCACACACCAGTTTCTTAAATAGCAGCTTCCAGTACTATGAGAGCTAGCCAACAGGGAAGAAGGTTCCTGATCAGTACCAGCTTCTCTTCCTTTCCTGTGATGAATGTGTGTGTTGCCTTCAGCAGTAGGATCCTAGGGTCCTACCACAAATTCTAATGGACAACTAAGAGCAGTGGTAACCTGTGTTGATTTTCTTGGGGGAGGGGATCGTCTGGCACACTCCTCCTGACATCTTAATGTACATATTCTATATGCAATGCTGTTTGTTTATAGTATTAACTGTTTGCTTGCTCCCTTTCTGTCACCTCCCCCTGACATGCATGGTGTGTCTGTCTAATTATCTATGTTTTCTTCATACTTCTGCCACCTAATTGTATTACAGGTATGCACCACCATGCTGGCCCAAAGTAAAAACTGATTTTTTTTTTAAAGATTTATTTATTATGTATGCGTATGACTGCAGGCCAGAAGAGGGCACCAGATCCCATTACAGATGGTTGTGAGCCACCATGTGGGTGTTGGAAATTGAACTCAGGACCTCTAGAAGAGCAGTCAGTGCTCTTAACCTCTGAGCCATCTCTCCACCCCCTGATTTCTTTTTTGTTAGCATTTTGTGAGTCTAGACTTGTGGCCCTCTTTTCTCTTTCCTCTAGACTGTTTGTTGCTAAGAAGTTATATTTTATATTTTCTATTCTTCTCCACTTTATTGTTTTCCAACCTTTGGAATTTTTCATTCTTTCCTAATTTATGTCAGTATTTTCTTGGTACCTTCATAAGTAACCTGAGCTTCTGAAAGTCTTCGCTTGTCTCCTTTTTCTTTTTAAGTGGCTAAGACAAAGTGATGTTATATTTTCTACAGGTCCAGAATCTTCTGTGGCAGGGAACTTCTCTTATTTAGAAATCTCCTGCAGCTTTTTATCACTTTGCACTTGATACTTAATTCATTGTAACTGAATTCCAGTCATCTGTTCTTAAAAATCATTTGACTCTTAGGGCTACAGATGATTTAATTGGTAAGAATGCTTGTTGGGCAAGCATGAAGACTTGAGTCCCCAACACCTATTTAAAAAGCTGGGAACAGTAATTGAGGGTCAGTAGACAGAAATGTCATTGAGCTTGCTAGCTACCAGCCCAGATCCAGGCTCAGACTTGAACAGAATGGGAGTGATAGATACCTAATCTCCTCTTTAGGCTTCCATGCTCATATTCTTGCACATGTGCCACATACATATATACCACAGCATGGATATGCACATACAAACACATGCACGCACGCACACAAAAGTAATAATAATTTTATATTTTGAGGACTCCTACCTTAGAATTTCAAGATGTGTTTATATTATATAGTCTAGAATTTGATAATGCTTTTTCAATCTTTTATATTTGGTACAAATATTTGTGAAAATGTGTGTGTGTGTGTGTGTGTGTGTGTGTGTGTGCATATATGCATGCAAACATGTACACACAAACCATTGCTTTCTTTTATTCTTTTCCATTTTCAAACAGGAAATGTATGAAGTTGCCAAGAAGCTTTGCTCTTTCTGTGAAGGTCTTGTCCATGATGAACATCTTCAGCACCAAGGCTGGGCTGCAATCATGGCCAATCTGGAGGACTGTTCAAATTCATACCAAAAGCTTCTTTTCAAGTTTGAAAGTATTTATTCAGATTATCTGCAATCCATAGAAGACATCAAGTTAAAACTTACTCAGTATGTTTATCATTAAGTGGATTTTTAAAATGCCTGTGAAGTTTATCAGTTTTTTAGTTACTGGATATTTGTTCCTTGGAGGCCATATGTTTATTTAAATATGATTAATTTTAGACTCTTTTGAAACATTTATTATTGTTATTATTATATAAGTAAAGGCATGTGTGTTCCATGGTGCTTATGTAGAAGTCAGAGGACAACTTTAGATTTGAGTCTGTCTTTCCAGTGTGGGATTCAGGCCTTTCTTTTTACCCACTCAGCCATCTCACTGGCCAATTTTTAGAGTTATGCTTTCGTTAAGTTGTGGTTTTTGGTTTGGTGCTTTGTTTATTTGTTTGTTTTTTGATACAGAGTCTCTATGTACCCCTGTCTCTTCTTGAATTCACTATGTAGACCAGGCTGACTTTGAACTCACAGAGATCCATCTGCCTCTGTCTCTCAGGTGCTGGGATTAAAGGCATGTGCCACCATGCCCAGCTCTAAATTGTGGCTTTTAATGTATTTTTTAAAAAAATACATATTTTGACTCCCACATGCTTTTTTTTCTTGAGTGATTTTATTATATAAAAGGCTTGCAGTAATTTATAAAACTAAAAAAATCTTTTCCTGTATTTTCACCAATAGAGAAAGTGTAAAATGGAGGGGAAAAAAAGACCAGATCCCTCATCTCATATAAATAAAAAGGCCATCAGACATTGAAAATTTTAAGTTATTTTTAAAATATTGCCATCCTAGTATAAGTTCTTTATATATTAGGCATGTACTATTGGGTTTTGGAAGGAAAGAACTACAAATCTATAATTTATATGCTAATGAGCATTAATTTAACCTTAGAATAACTACTGCATGCTCATATATGTACTTTTCAGATTTTGTATTCTAGTTTTTAATTTTCTTTTTTTTTAACTTTGAATTTGTAGTAGAGGTGATATTATGTTCTCTTATTTTCCTTCCCTTCCTTAATCTTTGCGTTTTTTAAAGTGATGCTAGGGACTCAATGCAAGTTCCTTCTTGTGTTAGAGAGGCATTTTTACATCCCAGCCACATGACTCCTCCTTTCCATGAGTTTTCTCAGTTTATGGACAAGTTTTGGCCTTTGTAGACATTGAAAGAAATATTGATAGGAAAGAGAATGACTAGTCAGTATTAAAAGGATCATTCTTAATTGTTTATTGCAATAACCTTTTTTGGGTACCTATTTTGGAGAGAGTCCCACTACCACATCAGTTTACTTTAGGGACCTGAATCTTTTTATATACAATATAGTTTAATGAGATCTTAAAGATTTCATATTTTCCCCATATCCTTTCGCAGCTTATCGCTCTTAGTCTATTTTCCTGATATGGTGAATATAAGAGTTACCCTAAGACTAAATTATGAATTTTATCCTGTGCTTTTTTTTTTTTTGAGACAGGGTTTCTCCGTGTAGCTTTGTGCCTTTCGCCTTTCCTGGAACTCGCTTTGGAAACCAGGCTGGCCTTGAACTCACAGAGATCCGCCTGCCTCTGCCTCCCAAGTGCTGGGATTAAAGGCGTGAGCCACCACCGCCCGGCCTTATCCTGTGCTTTCAAGACATTAAATATATTTGAATTGTGTTAAAGGCAGTTTTACAGTCTGAGGGACTGCTCTGGTCAACCTTAATTTTATTTTATTTTATTTTTTAATTAAAAGCTTTTTATTTGAAAAGGGTTTGATTAAAAAGTCAATGTCTACTTGTTTAGTATAATCTAGCTAGCTTTGCTGTAAATAGAAATTTTAATGTTAATGGTCACTTCTCTACTAAACTACATTTAGCTGGATAATAAAAGAGCTTATATGTGTATAATACATGGAGCAATGGTAAGGTTGGTTCTTTGAAGTACACTGTGATTTCATTGGATGATACTAGAGCACACTTGCTTTACTGACTCATGCTTTGTATATTAAGTTTAGGAACTGCGGTCTCAGTGATGGCCAAGATTCCACTGTTGGAGTGCCTAACCAGACATAGCTACAGGGAATGTTTGGGAAGACTGGACTCTTTAAATGAACATGAAGGCGCAGAGAAAACTGAGATGAAAAGATCCTCTGAACTGGTGCTCTCTCCTGATATGCCTAGAACAACTAACACATCTTTGTTAACCTCATTTCACAAGTCAGTGGAGCATGTAGCTCCAGATCCCACCAATGCTGAACGTGGCAAAGAACTTAGGGAATCTTGTCAAAGTACTGTCCAGCAAGAAGAAGCTTCAGTAGATGATAAAGACAGTGATCTACCTTTTTTTAATGTTTCCTTGTTAGACTGGATAAATGTTCAAGATAGACCCAATGATGTGGAATCTTTGGTCAGGAAGTGCTTTGATTCTATGAGCAGGGTAAGTAATGTGTGTATGTGTGTCAGGTGGACTGTTAAGTTATAGTTGAAACAGAATACCTTGCATTGGAACTTGGAGATTGGATCAAATTACTTGTAACTATGCTTTTGAATTGGTTATAAATTATTTCAAAATATAAATTTTTAGTGCAATGAGAAGGATTACATAGCTTTTGACTGGTTCAAGGATACATCACTACCAACTAAAGTATAGTGTTGAACATTTCCATCATCTAGAAAGTTGTCTTCTCAGTGAGCAACTTCCTACATGAGAAATTATAACTGTTCATCTCCTTAAAAATTCATCAGTAAGACATTGTGCTTTCAGTTACAATTCTAGAAGTAAAACTGGGATAAATGTCTCTTTCTATCTGCTCTGTGAGTTTATGCAAAACATTTCCATCAGAAAGGAAGTTATTGTTTTATTGACACAAACTACTACAGTTTTGAAGATTTCAGTTATCCAAATACAAATGCTGGAATAGTTGGGCTTTGCTTAAAGGGGCACTTAGTTGAAAATAGATTGGGTCCTTGATTAATCAATTCTTAAACAAATATCTGATCTATGATGCCTGGAACAGCACTGCCTATTTTAAATTATAAGTAAAGTGAATACCTTTAAGATCTTGGTTTTCTAATATGTTCAGCATCTGTGTCCTTGATAATGTCCAATAGGTAGGTATTTCATTCAGTTAAGCATTTGCCCCAGCAAAAATTGTCAAAAACAAATGAAAGCTAGACTAATGTTTCTGCTCAAATTTTAAACTAGTATTTAGTAGCTTAAATTTCTATTTGACTAGATGATCAACTATATAACAGTGGTCACAATAACCAATGTCATTTTTCATAATTAGAACTTGTTGTGGAATAATTTTTTTTTTGTACATCATGAAGATATGTTTTTGCCAAGGCGCCTTCTGATTTGTCTGATAAAGAGCTGAGTGTCCAAAACCTAGGCAGGAAGAAGTATAGATAGGACTTCTAGGCAGAGAGAGAGGTGAGGAGATGAATCTAGGTGCAGATGCCAGAAGAGACGGAGAAGCAGCAGGACATGCAGGAGGAGAGGTAAAAGCCACAAGCCATGTGGTAGCACGTAGATGAATAGAAATGGGTAATTTAAGTTATTAGAGCTAGTCAGAAACAAACCTAAGTTAAGGCCAACCTTTCATAATTATTATTATAAGTCTCTATGTCATGATTTAGTGACTGCTACAAGAACTGTATTAGAAGTCACAATAATTTTACATAAAACCTGATGCTTGCTAGGGAAGTACTCTACCACTGTGTTTTATCCCTTGTATTGTTTTGAGACAGAGTCTCACTAACTTTCCGAGGCTGACTTAGAACTCACAGTGTAGTCCAATTTAGACTTTTTATAATCCTCCTGCATCAACCTTTTCAGTAGCTGGGAATACAGGCCTTGCTACCAGATTCACCATGAGACATTTCGGTCTTTGTCTCTCACTAGTATTATTTATCTCACAGCAGTAGTTTTGTTTTCCAGCAATATAATAAATAAAAGGTGCCCAGAGGAGATGCTTTTGTGTTTCTTTTTAAAGCCCTTAGTTTCATAGATTAATCACATATCTATTGTTATCCATAATGTATATTTCCAACTGTGAAATTCAGATACATACCTCTGGATATGAGTTGGGACATAAGATTTTTAGAATTTAATGTTTGAAATCACTCAAATTCCAGCCCTGACACTTGTGAATTTAAGTGTTAGTGTCTCATATTTTTTCTTTCTTTTTTGGTTTTTGAGACAGGGCTTTTCTGTGTAACAGTCCTGGCTGTCCTGGAACTTGCTTTGTAGACCAGGATGGCTTTGAACTCAGAAATCCACCTGCTTCTGCCTCCCAAGTGCTGGAATTAAAGGCGTGCACCACCATTGCCCGACAATGTTTTTAAGTTTCTTAGCAATTTGAATCCCTAGTTTTACATTTGTATGGACTGATAGATGATAGTTTAGGTAGTTACTTTGTTTGCAACCCAACTTTAATTTATGCATAATATTCTATAATTGTTGATTCATTTTTTTGTAGACTTCTATTTTATAAATAAAGAGAATTTATGTTTCTGATTAATAAATGGATTAACATGCATACTTAGTTCAGTTTAAACTTCCCAGAGTTTATAGACCCTTAGTGTTTCTAATATTTCTTTCAAGCAACTTATTTTACTTTATTGTTTACTTATCTATTTTTCTATTTATTTATTTATTTATTTAGTAAGACAGGGTCTCATTGTGTAGCCCTGGCTGGCCTTGAAATTCTTCTACCTATCTAGTGCTGATAGTAAAGGTGTGCATTGATACATCTAGCTATTTATTGAATATTTTGCTTGTTGTGTAGAGGATAGTTTGTTTAAAGGTTGTATAGATAGGAATAGAAATTAAAAATTTGGTTTTACAACTTCTCTAAGGCAACTGTTCTATGTTGGCCATGTATATGTCAAAGAGAGTTCATGAGTAAAAATATAGCACTAGATGGAAACCTGAACAAATCTGGAAATTATGGCTTTTATCATCTGAGAAGATGGAATAATCCACAAATTATTAAATAAGTAAAATTTTATTACAATAAAGTTTTATGTTAAAGTAACTCAAGCTATCCATTATTTTACTCTTTCTGACCATTGTTTACATTACTTGAATTGTCTTCCTGTTTTACCTTCTCTCGAGCCCCATTTAAAGGGCCTAGTCAAACACCTCCTTTACAGATCAGTGGGACAGTCACAAAGACCTTGGTTAATGAGATGGCCTAGTGCGTAAAGGATAACTTGAGTATGGTATCTGCATCCCAGATGGTATAGGGAGGGAATTAGTTGTCCTTTGACTTCCACATGTATGTCATGGCTTTTGAGAGCTCACACTCATGCCCACACATATACATTTGCTTGCGTGTACACACATACACACACACAGTTGAAAAAATAACTTGGTTGATATCTTCATGTTAATATTAGCAGGTATTGAGAATCATCGTCTGAGGCTTGAAAAACTGTGCTACTTTTCCTCCTTTAAAAGTTGAACTTAGGCCAGGTGGTGGTGGCGCATGCCTTTAATCCCAGCACTTGGGAGACAGAGGCAGGTGGATCTCTGTGAGTTCAAGGCCAGCCTGGGCTACCAAGTGAGTTCCAGGAAAGGCACAAAGCTACACAGAGAAACCCTGTCTCGAAAAACAAACAAACAAAAAAAAAATTGAATTTAGGATCTGGTAAAAGCCTGTAAACCTCATTTCAGTCCCCAGGACTCACATGGTGAAAAGAGAGAACTAATTCTTAGAAATCGTCTTCTGACCCCATGTGCAGGCTATGGCATGTCTTTTTATTTATATGTAGAGTGCTTGCTTACCAAGGCCCCAGGTTCAGTCTCCAGTACTGCAATACAGTAATGATGAAGTAATAAAATATTCTTTCAAGGTATTGGCAGTGGCTCTCATAAAACTGGATGGATGGATGGATGGATGGATGGATGGAATTGTAGTAATTAGAGTCTGAGAAGAAGTCTGTCAAGGAACCAGTAAAGTCTGAAGAGATTGGCAAAGGTGGTCTGCAATGCCAAAGTGCCAAGAGCCTTTAATGAAGCAAGGTTATTTGATATTTGTGACTAGACAGTGTTTATTAAAAAATAGTAACACATTGTAGAATTAAAGCCAGGATAACAAGCAAGATTAAAGATTAGGAAAGCATATTGATCTAGCCATTTCCTTGCAGTAGAGATTAAGTTTAAGTTTTTTGTCCCACTTGGGAAGAAAAATCTTGCCTTTTTAAAGATAGGGTCTTGCAGAGTTGCTTGTGCAAGCCTGAACTTTTATTCTTCTGCTTTGCTTGCTAAGCTCTGAATTAAGCATGTGTCAACATGCCTGGCTGTGGAAGATGCTTGGAGAGAAGTTGAATTGATAAGAGTTACTACCCAAGAATGGGTTTGTCATTAGCTGTACTTTATATGACTTTGACCTTGAAAAATAACATTTTCTTAGGGATATTGAGAATTAATTAAATTATAGCATTGATTGAGATTTGTGTTTCCTGGAATTATGCACTTGATTTCATATTGTAGTTTGTTTAACACCAGTTGTTTAGAATGAGATGAGTCCTATTAACCTTCCTTTGGAAGTATAAGTTGGTTTCCTCTGCATTGTTTTTCTGTGTCGTTTTCTATCACTTTTGTATCTGACCCTAATTCCAATTAGTGTGGAATACAGTTGAAACTATTTCTAGAAGATTTTATTTATATATGTTTCCTTCTCATTTAGCTTGACCCAAAGATTATTCAACCATTTATCTTAGAATGCCATCAAACTATTGCCAAACTTGATAATCAGAATATGAAAGCCATTAAAGGGCTTGAAGATAGGCTATATGCCCTGGACCAGATGATTGCTAGCTGTGGCCGGCTGGTAAATGAACAGAAAGAGCTTGCTCAGGTATTGTATTTGGCTATTTTTGTATATTTTAAGTGCAGTGTCTATTTATGCACATTTATTCACTTTCCCCTCATTGTTGGTAATGCGTTATTATTTATATGTGTATTAGTTAAGTTTGCCTGTCACTATGACTATATAACTAACAAAAAAGTTAAGGGAAAAGAGGTTTATTTGGTTTGGTTTCAGAAGGGTACAGTCTGCAGTCTGCAATGATGGTAAAGGCAGGGCACCAGGAGCAGATTCAGGAGGAGCAGCTTCAGTAGTAGCAGAGATACAACTTACCTCTTGTCAGGTTAAGAAGAAAATAGTATCCAGAAACAAAAAATGGAACAGGCTGGGCTGGGCTAGAGATCTAAAAGTCCATACCCCAGTGATCCATTTTTCAGCCGAGTCTTATATCCCAGCGGTTCTATATCTTCTCAGAGCAACACCAAAGGAGGGCTATCACTGGAAAAGTGAGCTTGTGAGGGCAGTTCAGATTTATAACAATATACCACATAATAGAGGAGGGAAAAAGTTATGTTCTATGTTGTTATTCCCATTTGAGACAGGGTCTCACTGTTACCCAGCCTAACATGCCTCTGCCTCCTTTTCAGTGTTGTGATTACAGGTGACTACCATGACACAAAACCAAGGCATGATCTTCATGTTTGAGTTTGATAAAATAAAGTGAGTTCAGGTATTATGGATGAAAACTGAAATACAAACCATGAATGTATTTCCACAGCTGGAGTGAAAAGATTATTTTCAATGTCTTAGTACAACTTAGTCTTGTAAAACAAATAGGACAAGAAATAGAAGAAAAATAAGAAATCTTGGAAAATTGACTAATCCTTACAGTTATGACCAATTGTTTTCCACCCCCCTCCCCCCAGAGCCAAAAAGCTGAATTTCATCTCATACTGCTGTACCTCGTCCTCTTGTTCCCTCCTTCCTGTCCCTCCTCCCCTCTGTGTTTCATGGACCGGAATTTTCCTGTGCACCCCAGGTTGTCATCCTTCCTGCCTCTGTTGTGGCTGCTATTGGATGTTGCATTTTTATTCCTTGTGATGTTGCTGTTTCATGTGCTTGTTTTTAGTAAGAAATAAGGTAGCTTAAATTTTGTTTCCCTGACATTTTAAAGAATTTGTTTGCTTTGGGCTTGTGTTTGAATCAGTTATTTTAATACAGCTTTCAAGATAACAGATTATTGTAAGTTGGTTTTCGGTCCCTGAACTGGCCATTTACTTTTGTTTCCCCTTTAGTGTGGGATACAGATTTTAGGACTCAAAATGGAAAGTGGTCCATTGTCTGTTTTTCTCTTGAGTGTTTATGTCATTTATCTAACAAAATTAAATATTCTTAAAACTTTTTCTCAAAGGGATTTTTAGCTAATCAAATGAGAGCTGAAAACTTGAAGGATGCATCTGTGTTACCTGATCTGTGCCTGAGTCATGCAAATCAGCTAATGATTATGTTGCAAAACCACAGAAAATTGTTGGATATTAAACAGAAGTGTACCACTGCCAAACAAGAGCTAGCAAACAATCTACATGTCAGACTGAAGTAAGAGATACTATCATTTTTAATTTAGGCTCTTCAGAGTTCATGCTTTTATCTCCCAGTAATGAATAATCTCCCCTTATGATTCCATCAAAATGCACATTGATTACCCTGGGATTAGACTTTAGAGTCTTGATCCTCACAGCTTACCTACAAGATGATTTTTAGCAAATGTTGGGACTGTTGAAAACAATAAATCTTGCTTCTTCTGTAGGTGGTGTTGCTTTGTGATGCTTCATGCTGATCAAGATGGAGAAAAACTGCAAGCACTGCTCCGCCTTGTGATAGAGCTGTTAGAAAGAGTCAGAATTGTCGAGGCTCTTAGCACAGTTCCGCAGATGTATTGCCTAGCTGTTGTTGAGGTTGTAAGGAGGAAAATGTTCATTAAACACTACAGAGAGGTAAGCAATTCCAATTGTTTAATTATATGTGAACATTAATAACTGGGATATGTTATTAACATAAACTTTCCTCTTTTAAGTGGGCTGGTGCTCTAGTCAAAGATGGGAAACAATTGTATGAAGCTGAAAAATCAAAAAGGGAATCCTTTGGGAAATTATTTAGTAAGTGTTAATTTATTTACCCTTTTCCTTTTTAATTTTTTTGGCTCTTAAATAATTTCTAAAATAACTGTTCCTTCCTAATTCTTCATACAGGGAAATCCTTTTTAAGAAACCGTCTGTTTAAGGGACTGGACTCTTGGCCCCCCTCATTTTGTGTATGTATTTATTTTCTAATGTGACTAAATTTGTTTATTATAAAAACCTCTCTTTTCAGGGATAGAAGCATTTATCAGAAACAGAATAAGTTGTGGTAGGATTAAATCAGCATAAAACGGTTTTGGCTTTAAGGGTTACCTGGTATAAGTTTTAATATGTGTTAATTTGTTATTGTTAAGTTTTGAGAATGTATTTTAATTACAGTGTTTATCCCTCCTCTTCCCTCCCTCCAAAACTTCCTATATACCCCTTCCACTCTCCTTCAAATTCATGGCCTTTTTTCATCAATTGTTATTGTATGCATGCGCGTTCGTGCGTGCGTGCCTGCGTGTGTACACACACATATATGTTCCTAAATATAACTTGATGGGTCCATATAATGCTACTTGTATGTGTATTTTCAGAGTTGACAATTTGGACAATTGGTTAGTGTGCTCATCCTTGGGAAAGGTCACCTCTCCTGCTTCCAGCTTTCCTCAGTTGCCTGCTGTTCTTTGTGTAGGGTTGAGGCCTCCTGGGCTTTTCCCTATGTAGGTTGATATGTTTGTTGCTGTCCTCCTTGTTCACCTCACGTTTGGGTGTGCTGGTGAGACTTTGTAGATATAGCTTCTAATGTTACTAGAAGGCAAATTCCCCAACCCCCTGTTTCTTACAATCTTTCTGCCCCCCTCTTTAAAATTTTTCTTGAGCCTTTGGTGCTTGAGTGTTTGTGTATGTACCCTTTGCTACTGTCCTCCACAACTCTTCAGATAGATTGGTTGTGGTTTTTCTGTAGTGGTCTCTGTTGCAAAAGAGAAGTTCTTTAATGAAGGGTGAAGATGTACACTTTTCTGTGGGCATAAGGACAAATATCTGTAGATAGTTGTTAAGGATATGCTGGTTTAGCAAATTAATGGTTGTAGATTCTCCAACCGTGATGATTTCACTAGCACTGAGTAGTTATCTAGGTTTCCAGTACCAGACATTGTCTCTTTCTTGTTGAGTGGCTCTTAAGTTCAATTAGAGAGTTATTGGTTACTGCCAAGGTATGTGTGCCATTACTTCATGACCAGAGAGCACACATTAGGCTGTCAAGATCAGTGGGAATGCAATTTTTTAACTGTTTTGTTTTTCCCCCCTTTTTTTTTTGTTTTGTACTCTTTTCTGTTGTCTTTTCATCTCTTTGTCTCCACACCACTTCATTATTTGATGAGTCAGAGTAATTTGAGTCTTCAATAAATCTTTATTAAAATTAAACATGAAAATATCATTTGATATATTTTAAGGCCAGTTAGCTAGATCTATTCATTTTTAAAATGAAAAGAAACATTTTTCATGATCAAAGAAATTTGGGAAATGCTATGTGCCCTCTATTAGGATCTCAGTTTTAAATATGTTTCTACAGGGCAGTCTTTGTTAAGACTGTACACAAGTAATGTAAGTGGAATTCACATGCATACTTACTTATCTATGAACCTGTTTTATGTAGATTATCCTGACATATTTAAATATTTTTGACCAGTGATGAGATAATTGGAGTTATTTTTAAAAGATACCACTCTTGTCAGTATTATAAAAAAAACAACTAGTAGGACTTTAGAATTAATATTTTTTGTTTAAAGTTGACCAATAGTATTTTTTTTTAAATGAGAAGAAGAAAGAAAGAAATCTTCCTAAGGTATAGCAATAGAATTTACTATAGAGAGACCTTTTATGATCATTCTGTGAGTCAGGGGAAATTAAGGTATAGCACATGCACAGTGCAAGGACAAAAGGGGAAGAACAAGCATATTAGCTGTCACCAAACAGCTCATTGTCCAGACTGTTAAAGCTTCACAGAGCTAGTGTGTCCTGACATCTTTGCATGGCCCTTTGCTTCATTCTATTATTTTTCTCTCTTAATTGTGATGACATTTGACACATTTTTGTCAGTCTCTTATGTTATATTTAATTATAGCAAGAAATCATATCTAAATCCTTTTTTTCCTTTTGTAGACTCAGAAGCCTCGAAAATTTGACTGTGAACTTCCAGATATATCATTAAAAGATTTACAGTTTCTTCAATCATTTTGTCCTTCAGAAGTGCAGCCGTTCCTCAGGTAAAGGCCATAGTATATTTAACTTAGTTGATCTTAAAGTGCTGAAAGTTATTTGTTTTCTTCTGGCTTCCCTGACTTGGCATATTGGGTTTTTTAGGACATAAGCTTCTTCCAGCTTGCCCATCCTTGCTTAAGATAGACTGGTCATGCTGTTGTTTTTTTTTTTTTGTTTGTTTGTTTCTTTGTTTTGGAAAGATTAATTGGTTCACAGTTCTTGTAAGAAACTAAAAATTCAGTTTGTTTGCATTCTTTTTCAGGGTTCCCTTACTTTGTGACTTTGAGCCTTTACACCAGCATGTACTTGCCCTACATAATTTGGTAAAAGCAGCACAAAGTTTGGATGAAATGTCACAGACCATTACAGATCTGCTGAATGAACAAAAGGCAAATAAGTTGTTTTAAATATTTTTTATTAGTATAAGATGTTTGCATTGTTAAAGATCTTTAAAAGTCTCACTCTGTGTTCCAGGTGTCCACAAGTCAGGCATCCCCACAGTCGGCTGCTTCTCCAAGGATAGAAAGTACAACTACTACCTCACCAAAAACTCCTCCTCCACTAACTGTTCAGGATCCCTTATGCCCAGCAGTGTGTCCCTTAGAAGAATTATCTCCAGATAGTATTGATGCTCATACATTTGATTTTGAAACCATCTCCCATCCAAATGCAGAACAAACTATTCACCAAGCTTCGTTAGACTTGGACTCATTAGCAGAAAGTCCTGAGTCTGATTTTATGTCTGCTGTGAATGAGTTTGTGATTGAAGAAAATTTATCATCTCCAAACCCTATAAGTGATCCACAAAGTCCAGAAATGATGGTGGAGTCACTTTATTCTTCAGTCATCAATGCAATAGATAGTAGGCGCATGCAGGACACAAGTGCACGTGGAAAAGAGGGGTTTGGAGATCGTGCTGCTCTGCATGTCCAGCTGGAGAAGTGCAGAGTTGCTGCCCAAGACTCTCACGTCAGTATACAAACCATCAAGGAAGATCTGTGCCACCTCAGAACATTTGTACAAAAAGAGCAGTGTGACTTATCAAATTCTTTAAAATGTACAGCAGTAGAAATAAGAAACATTATTGAAAAAGTAAAATGCTCTCTAGAAATAACACTAAAGGAAAAACATCAGAAAGAACTCCAATCTTTAAAAAATGAGTATGAATGTAAACTTGATGCTCTAGTAAAAGACAGTGAAGAAAATGTAAATAAAATTAAAAAATTGAAAGGAGATTTAGTATCCCTTGAAGAGGTTTTACAGAATAAAGACAATGAATTTGCTTTGATTAAACGTGAAAAGGATGCTGTCATCTTCATGCAACATGAAAAAGATCAGAAGTTGTTAGAGATGGAAAATATAATGCATACTCAAAATTGTGAAATTAAAGAACTAAAGCAGTCAAGAGAGATGGTGTTAGAAGACATGAAAAAGCTACATGTTGAAAATGATAGGAAAATAGAATCACTGAAAACCGAATTTCAGTGCTTAGAGCAAAGCCACCTAAAGGAATTAGAAGATACAATGCATGTCAGGCACACACATGAATTTGAGAAAGTTATGACAGACCACAAAGTGTCTTTGGAGAAATTAAAAAGTGAAAATCAACAAAGAATTGACCAGATACTGGAATCTCATGCCTCAACTATCCAGGAAAAAGAACAACAGCTACAGGAATTGAAACTCAAGGTTTCTGATTTGTCAGACATGAGGTGTAAATTAGAGGTTGAACTCGCATTAAAAGAAGCAGAAACGGATGAGATAAAGCTTTTGTTGGAAGAGAGTAGAACACAGCAGAAGGAGACTTTGAAGTCTCTCCTTGAACAAGAGACAGAAAATTTGAGAACAGAAATAAGAAAACTAAACCAAAAGATTCACGATAATAATGAGAATTATCAAGTGGGCTTATCAGAGTTAAGAGCTTTAATGACAATTGAAAAAGATCAGTGCATTTCAGAGTTAATTAGTAGACATGAAGAAGAATCTAATATACTTAAGGCTGAATTAGACAATGTAACATCTTTGCATCACCAAGCATTTGAAATAGAAAAAAACCTGAAAGAACAAATAGTTGAACTGCAGAGTAAATTGAATTCAGAACTGAATGCGCTTGAAAAACAAAAAGATGAAAAAATAACCCAGCAAGAAGAGAAGTATGAGGCTCTTATCCAGAACCTTGAGAAAGACAAGGAGAAATTGGTCATGAGCCACGAACAGGACAAAGAACAGCTAATTCTGAAACTTACTTGTGAAAAAGATGAAGCTGTTCAAACTGCACTAGATGAATTTAAATTGGAGAGAGAACTTGTTGAGAAAGAGTTATTAGAAAAAATTAAACATCTTGAGAATCAAGTAGCCAAAAGGTAAGTATTAAGCTTAGTATGTGATTGTTACTGATGACTCAAATGTACATGTTAATCATAGTACCTTGATTTATTCATTTGTTGTAGTTAACAGAGAAACTAGGATGTTTTCACAAAGAAATTTTTACTTTTAGAGTATTGTTTATCATAAATGTGAAAACAACATTACATAACTTTACTATTGCTCGATCTGAGTATGGTAGCTTGTGCCTGTAATCCAAGTATTTTGGAAGGCTACGGCAGGAGAATTGCTATGGGCCCAAGCTGGACTGCAGAGTGAACTTGATCTAGACCACACCTTGTCTTGAAAAGTAAACAAGCCACAAAATACATGAGTATTTTGAAAACTGTGTATAAGAACTTTTTTCCTTTTTAATTCAAAATTTCTTTGTGATTTGTAGCTTTTACTAAATTCTTCAGTTAAAATTAATTTTGTTCTCTTCTTATGATTGTATTAGAGTTTAAGTTTCCTCTGCCTATGGTTTAGCTAAAGCTAAATAAGATGAGAATGTGCAGAATGTTTCTCACTATTGTTTTCTTGATACTACGGTTTCATTTGTTTTTTCTGGTTGGAAAGATAATATTTTTAATTTCCAGATTTGTGGATTTCTTTTCATTATATTTTTTCATGTTTGCTGTCTGTTAATATTTTTTAATTACCACAGATGGGTTTAGAAACATTGCGATCAAATTTTGCCCAATAAACAGCTTGTAGAGTATCATTAGTGTATCATTCTGTCCTATAATTAGTTCTCAGAGTGAATATTTTAAGGGTGTGTGTATGCTTGTCTATGTATGTTTGTGTGTTTAATTCCTGCCTCTTTGCGTCACCACTTTTAAACACTCTTAATTGGCTGCCTGCAATATAATGCTGATTTTGAAATAGCTTTTTGTATTCTTAAGAGATCAGAGGGTTTAATAGAGAAATAAGCATTGTGGGAATGGTTATAGAACTATGGGAGACAAAAATTAAAACAGTGTAATTTACTATGGAAAAGCTCAGAACCAGAACTGGATGGTAAACTGGAAATAACAGATTATAATATTAAGGAATTAATTGCAGTAGCAAAAAAAAAAAAAAAAAAAACTGTCATTGTAGAACTGAGTTGAGTTCTAAGTACAGCATGGACTAGTTCAAGTTTATTCTAGGTAATAGGGTCAGGATCAGTAGATGGAGCCCTATAAAGAGAAAGCAATCAAATGAAAGGAAATTTTAGCCAAACTGACTTACCAAGATTCTTGCTGCTAGAAAACTAGAGTGTTAAGAAACCAAGGGTAGGAGATGAAGAATTTGATCCAATATTGAGAGAGATCAAATTACAGGAGTGAGGGATTTTCTCCAAACTGACTTACCAAACTTCTGGACAAGAACAGTTGTCAAGGTTGGAGTCTAAAGGGCCTAGAAGAGACTGACTAATAATGTTTAGTGAGTCTTTGTCAAGTTCTAAGTGAGATTTCAAGAAGACATACTCTGAAGCCCTCATCAAAAGTGATTCTCCATTGTTCACTGGGAAGCTGCCACAGTACTTAACAACCTCTTAAAAGCATCAAATGTTGGCTTAAACTGCTACATAAAAATGAGTAGTTCTCATTTACTTGTCAGAAAGTTACTGTGAGACAACTGGCTACAACCACTTCTGGAGAATAGGACTGTGTCTTTCTTCTGTTTTCCAAACCTTGCAGGTGTTCTTTTATTGGCATACTTGAAGCTCTTCAAGGGATTTTGGGAAATGCAGTCTCTGACTTGAAGTATGTATGAGATTACAAAAGAGGTGGTAGCAGTGTTGTGGAGAGAGCAGTCTAGCATTGTACCCTGTTTTAAACTTATTAGTCAGAGTACATATTTCTTTACCCTACCCATATTGAACATCCAAATAAAGACATTTTAATATCATATTTGTTTTCCGTGATGCAACTTCTGTCCCATATATGCCTGAGATTTCCTTATCCTCTCTCTTATCAAAGGTAAAACTAAAATTGATGTTATTCTATCCTTCCTTGGTTGAACATTTGTTTTCTCTCTGTCGCAGTCACTGAAATTCTATAGAATAAAACCTGAAAAAATTGCAGAGTCTACCATTATCATATCTTACATCATAAACTGGGAGAGTAGAAGGTATTAAAAAACAAATGCCTTAGTGTGGATAGATTTAATTACTAGCCTTTATTTCTATAATTACCCTTGCAACTCTTATAAATATTTGCAGCTTCTTTCTATCATCCACTCCATTCATTACCTTAGCCAGGGCCTTATCTGATTGTAGTTATTCACCTGACAGGCATAACTCAAATCTTTGCAAAGATACTGACATTTACTTGTATAATACAGTTGCTGTAAGGGTTTTAATTTAATTAAACTTTTTTAAATGTGTGTATGTGCACGTGCATGTGTACCCCCAGAGCCTTGTACTTGCTAGGCAAGCACTGTAACACTGAGCTATACACCCATTCCTAGCTAGTATAGTTTTTCTCTAGGTTTTTTTGTTTGTTTGTTTGTTTGTTTCCTCCATTACTATACATGGTAGCCTAGAGACAACACAGGAAATCTGTGTTATATTAATTGTCTTTTCTGCCCTTATTCTATTGGACAGGAAATTAAATCTACTATATAGTATACTACATTTTTACTCATTGGTTCAGTATAATGGGGTACCCTCAGTGGCCAAATGATAATTCAAGAAATGCTTGGGAGGGGTCACATGTGTGTGGAGATCAGAGGAGAGCCTTGACTTCACCTTGCTTGAAACAGAGCCTCTTTTGTTAATTTTATTCACTCCTATATACTTCAGACTAGCTGTCCTGCAAGCCTCCAAGAATTCTTCTGTTTACACCTCCTGTGTTGCCAGTAGGTATGACTGGGTTACAGAGGTATGCTATCACACTTAGCTCTATGTAGTTTCTGGGATTACAACTTAGGTCACCATGCTTGTGTAGCAAGCACTCTACCCACTGAGCTGTCTCCTCAACCCCAAGAACTGCTTTCTGTAGAAGTCAATCACTTCTCTAAATATGCATAGGCCGAAATCCTGCTGCTTTTCACTGTAGTAATATTATATATACCAGTTTTAAGTTCTGTTTCTGTGATGTATCATAACTGGGAAAATTGCACAAAGTGGTCTCTGACTCAGAGTATTATTACATTTGGACTTTACTTCATCCTTGCAAAATGGCACACTTGTGAGTCTTAAATAGATTGGTTCACTGCTATATCAAGCTAACTGCTTTAGTAATTGATATATGAGGCAAGACCAGTGCTTGTAGGCATGAGGCTGTGGTTACAAGTCTTTATCGGGAAATAGTGTCCTTAGTTGAATACAGCTGCTTTTTTTTTTTTTTTTTTTTGGAGACAGGGTTTCTCTGTGTAGCCCTGGCTCTCCTGGAACTAGCTCTGTAGACCAGGCTGGCCTCAAGCTCACAGAGATCCATCCGCCTGCCTCTGTTTCCAGAATGCTGAGATATAAGGTGTGCACTACCACTGCCTGGCAAATACATCATTTTTTTTTTTTTTTTTTTAAGGTTAAGGAATAATAGTTTGGGCAGAAATAGGGTTTGGTATAAAAAAAATTCAGTCCTTGTGGAGACAGATTAGTGTTCTTTTCATGATGATTAATGTCTAGTGTGCTCAGCTTGTCATCTAATGACTAGATAGGAATCTCATTTCAGTCATTCAGTAGATACCTAGGAGATTTCTTGCTGTGGAACATTTCTTCAGAGCACTTTAAGGACATTCACAATCCATTCCCATCTTCAGAGATATATCTATAGTCATTTTCTATGAAATCCTCCTACTCCTCAGTCCCTTCAATACGGAGAATTGAACTAAAACTCTCTATGGCACACAGTCTCAATACATAATGTCTCCCTGGTGAGACACAGTGGGTTCAGGATGACCAGCTGTACGTATCCTCCCAGATGGCTAAAAAAGGGAGTGTAGTTGATTGCTGGCCCAGGTCTTATAATTCAGTGGAAAATATGATTCTCTGGAGCTAATTAGATTCCCAAATACCCAATTCAAACTTCATTGTTTTGTTTTTACAGTTTTAGCCTTTATTCAACCCATTGTGTGGACTGATGCCAGCTAACATTCTAGGACAAGCCTTCCAATTTCTGCTTTGGATCTGCTATCTGAAGTGGAGCCACATTGTTTCTCCATGATTTGCCTTTAATTGGCCTCTGCCACTGCAGAATCCAGTTATTCCCATGAAATGCATTTACTTTCAGCTCTTGTCTACCTCTGCAAGCTGTGGCCTACAGAAAACCATTAGTCTTTTAGTCTTAGATTTTTTGAATAATTGGGGAAATAAATTCCTTTGAACATTCTCAGGGTGTACATAAGAAATGCTTTCTAATGCCCTCCATTCACATGCCTTCCTGTAGAGCCAGGATTTTCTTATTTAACGTTTTCTTCTTGGTCCCCTTTTTGCCTGAGAAATCTTTACTTGACTCTGAATTATAGGTATATAGTTATACAAGTGAAAAAAATATAATAAGTCATAAAGAAATCCCATTTTGCCTGAGAAATTTTTGCTTGACCCTGAATTATAGGTATATGGTTATACAAATGAAAAATATACTAATAAGTCATAAAGAAGTATATTTAAAAACCTTTCTTGGTATACATAGGATTTTACTGCACCTAACTTTTAGCAGTACATTTTGACTGAAATATATTGAAATATAGCATTATATTAATACATACTTAGAGAATAAATTTGAGTGGTCTTCCTATAATTGTGCATATTCTTTGTTAGGAAATTAAAATACAATAAATGTTGATTCTTCATTGGTTTCATTGTGGAACATGAAACTGCCAGTGACCTTTACATAATCTTCACATCCATTAATCTGTCTTGTACATTGAAAAGGTATTTTAATCCCCATGTGTGATTTTTATGAGCATCATAAATTAGTCATTTGGAAAACACTGGTTCACTAAGTTATATAGATTTTCCAAATGTTGACATGTTGTAAAATACAGCTAAATCAATACATACCCAAAATATTTATATAAGTACTTCAACATAAGATAGATATTTTATTATACTTTGATTAGTGGCCAAAGGACTTTATAAATATTTCCCATTTCATGGCACAGAATTTTATTTTTATTTTTTAGATTTTATTTTATGTGCATTGGTGTTTTGTCTGCATTCATGTCTGTGAGGGTTTATCGGATCCACTGGAGCTGAAGTTACAGACAGTTATGAACTGCCATATGGGTGCTGGGAATTGAACCCAGGTTCTCTAGAAGAGCAGCCAGTGCTTTTAACCACTGAGCCATCTTTCCAGCCATGGCATATAATTTTAAATGATATAATGTAAATACTCAAGGAAGAATGGATTCTTACTATGTCAACAAGAAAAGAATACCTTCCCCTTTTCCCCATTATCATGAAGAGTAAGTTCTGTGTTACTGTTTTTAATCCCTTATGATCCTGGACCTCCATCAGTGCAAGTATCAGATGAAAAAGAACAAGTGATGTTATGTTAAAAAAGTAACCTTTAAGCTCACCCTCTGCAGGCTTCTCTGTGGGTGGAATTCTGAAACTTTCAGGTCTAGAGTAGTTTTGTACCCTTTTGCAAAGGGCCAGAATATAAATACTTTGGGAGTTTGTAAACTAGATAGTCTGTATTCAGACTACTCAGTTGTAACATTGTAGCAAGAGAGCACTTACCAAAATTGGTGGTGGGCTGACTTTGCCAACTTTTAAAGGATCTTAATATGGTGATCTTACTTGAACTTAGTGTTGGTTAGTTGATCTAAGTTTAAGGCAGTCAGTTTGGGAGCTTGATAATATCCAGCAGGGAATGTGGGATCTGATTATTGTGGCCATTTATAATTTTGTCCTGATTCAGTCCTGGGACTGTGCCTCCTGATCTTATATCTGCTCCCCCTCCTCACATTGGGTGTATTCCCCACCCTATCCTCCCATATTTCTGCCAAAACAAATTTAAGTATCATATGAATGCAAACCTTCCATGGTTAGATGTTTAACTTAACTTGGATACATGGTTTGAAAATCACCATGAATCTGGAAGTAACTAAATAATGTAAGAGGTTCTTGTAAAGGATCTGAGTTTTAAGAATGTAACTGCCTCAGAGTGACACAGATTGCTCTGAAAAAGAAGATGATTTCCTGTATGAAAGGGAAGCTGTGTAGGATTTGAAAGGGCCGCTGGGTCATGGTCCAAAAGGCCTGCCTTCATTGGTCCCTTCATCTTAAAAAAAAAAAAAAAATGGTGCCTTGGAAGCCCTGATCTGGTGTTTCATTTTGCCATTTCATTTGGGTCATTACTGCCATCAAATCTAAGCTCAGTGTGGTTGAGCTTAAACAGAACCACTTAAAGATCTTAGCTGAAAACAAATGTGTGCATTTGTGTTTGCATTTGATTTCAGTGCCTCCTGTTTATCACCACTACCACCCTTTTCCCAGACAGAATGTATCTCCTTGCTTCCCTAAGGGAGGCAGTGGTGGTCTAGAAAACAAAAATGAACAAAAGATTGTATCAACAGTTACTGTTTCATTACTGTGTTAGTTAATTCTTTCATCTCAGACCTTAGGGTAATATAAAATAAGACAAAATCATGTACCTGATAACCATGTGGAATAGTTTCCAGCAAAAACTCAATATAGGATATCTTTGGCATGGTATGTGCTTTTGTCCTGAGGCTGGCTAGGGATGATGTCTCTTTGGTAGAATGCTTGTCTAGCTTACATAAAGCCCTGGGTTCAATCCCCACTCCTCAGGAGCTGGAGGCAGAAAGAAGGCCAAAGTCATCCTCAACAACATATGTGAAGTAGAGGCTAGCCAGTCTAAAACATCCATTTGCATCCCAGGATAATTATTTGTTATTCTCTGCATCTTAAGCTTTTTTATTTTTTATTTTTCCCAAGCCTCTGGGTCATTGTGCAGTAACCTGTGCTAATCACCACAGGCTAATCATCAGAGGGAATAAGTGTGAAAACTGTATGTGCTTGCTTACCTGGACCCATCTCTTCTACCTGTGTCATTTATCCTAAAACACAGTGCACCTGGCAATGTAAAGATGAAAAACACTTAGAATGATAGGTATTTGCCCTTGTGTGTATATGCCCCCAATTGCACAATTTGAACTATACTGTTTCATTCTTAATAATATAAAACTCTCTTTCGGACGTATTTGCTGTCTTCTGTTCCTTTTATCTTGACATCATTCAGAAAGCATTTTGTTACAGTAAAATTTGAATGTATGACTCTTAGTGGCCAGTTGTAACCCCACTTTTTCAGCCCGTTCCATACAATTCTGTGATTGATTGTCTAATGTGGCCATGACTGTCTATATTCTAAACTGTTGGCATTTACCCTCTAGCTATAGGGATAATTCTTCAGGGACTGTATTAGCTGACTGGAATTATTTCTCACCCCTGCCTATGCCTGGTTATCCATTGTTACAGTCCTGAGTCTGTTCTCTCATTAACATTTCCTTTGTGCAGCCCTGCTAACTACATACTATCAGTGATAAAGCTTTAACTTGCACAGCTCCATTTCTTTCAACCCTATCGAGGACTAAGGGGGTCCAGCCCCTCAATAGTCCCCTCCCAGGGTCCGGGAAGAATCCACAACCAGCTGATAATCTTTGATGAGAAGAAATGAATCTATGCACACGAAGCTCCTTAATCCATATACTTTATTATTCTGTGTCAGTTACAAGCTTATATTCTGCTCTCATATTTAGGTCATCTTTAGCCTGATTTCTCTCTACACTTGTCTGCGATCTCTTCTAGGTTCTATCTTAATTCCTTCATCTAGTTCTGCCCCTTCTAGGTTCTCATCCATCTTGTTCCTTCCCATATCATCTCCTCTCCCATCTCCTCTCTCTTCTTCTCATTCTACCTCATCTTGTTCTTCCCCATCTGGCTCTTCCTCCTCTTCCATTTCGTTCCTCTAGTACTCTCTTGTAGCCCTTCAATCTACTTCTTTCCCATCTCAGTTTGTTCCTCTCAAGTTCTTACCTATCTAGTTCTTCCATTCTCTTTTCTCTTCTCTTCCCTATGCCCTAGAAGTCCCAGTATATAAAGGGAGGGTCCGAGCTAAATTGTGTAAAGCTATTACTTAATGTCCACCTCTCCTAGGCGGTGTCTCCTTGTGGAATTTACCATAAGTCAGGAGATTTGCAGGTGGGCTGTTATCATTGTTAGTCCTTGGAAGTTGGGCACCCACCTGGGTGGTGTTTCCTGTAGTCCTTGAAAGTGGCTAAGGGAGATAATCTGATTCCAGAGAAAGCCTTTCCTGAGGCTGTTCTCCAAATACCTGGAATGTGTATGTTCAGAGAGTGATCAGTCCACACTGTTAGCCCTTCTTAGGGAAAAGTCAATTGGAAAAACTATGAAGGCACACATGATTTTCATAACAGAATACAGCTGATATATAACAAGCCAAGTAGCACCAAAAACTCCTTGGGTTTTGGCTTCCTCTGGAGGAATTCCCTGATCCCTCCAGGTAGTGACTTTGCCATAACCAGCTGAGTTCTTATGATATATTCCTGCGGCCCGCAGCACAACCCAAAGGAGAAACAGAAATAAATCCTTCACCTTTTAATTGGTTGTTATTGGTTGTAGTATTAAGGCAACTCCTCGTAGTTAAAAAGAGGTTTATTTTGTGGGGTAACTTACAAGTAAAGGGATAGGTTACAGGGTCTGGGAAAGGTGTAGCACAGTCCAGTGGTGTTCTCTGGAAAACTCTGCTAGGTCTACCTCCATCGTCCAGGATCCAGGAACCAAGAGAGCCGGCACATCCGGATCTCAGGTCTTAAGGGCTCCTGTCTCTGCCCCGCCTTGTAGGCATGACAATTACCGAAGCCTCAGTGGGGGTAGTACCTCCAGGGCAAAGCTGAAACAGCTACCCACTACAGGTTGTGTTACATGAAATAGAATATTCTAGCCTTTCTGCACTAAGCCATAAATCAGACATTGTCTCCAAGTGTGTAGAGGAAAATTTGCCTGAGTGTTCAGATTTGAGTTAGCTTTATCTGTAAGTTTGGATGTATGGATAAGAGATTCCTACTGATTTTCTGCATAATTTCAGTTGCTATAATATTAGTTGTACATTGCTACCATAAGTATAATAAAAAGCTATTTAGGAGTGAGCAAACTTTTAACTAAAAACCCTGGTTATAAATGCACCTCTATTCCAAAAACATTCCAGTGTCTTTTAAAATCAAACAAATGCACACTGAAAATAATAACACAATAGCCTCTATTTTGTTGTAGCATGTTTTAACACTTAAATAGAGAGATTCGAGACAAAGTCTGGCCATGTAGACCAGGCTGACTTGATACTATGCAAAGCTGAGGCTGGCTTGTAGAAAACTTGATTGCTGGGATTATAGACATGAACCACCATGCCTGGATTGTTTCAACAGTTTTGAAGTTGGTATTTTAGGAATCTTTTGAAGGTTGAAAGCAAATTAAGATTTAAGATTAATAACCAGTGTGTAATCATTCACTTAGGCTTGCTTTTGCTTTACTTGGCCAGTCTCATCTCTGCTGCCTTGTCAGCAACCCTTAAAAGATTAGCAAGTTTTGACTGAAATGAGTCGGTTCAGGAATACATACATTTCCTTTGTCTGGAGAATTCATTTCAGCTTCATTTTTATTCATTGGGTATCAAAATGAGCCAAAATCTATTTTATGAAAAGTAAAACTTTCCATCTAAGAAGTCACCAGATGTGTGCTTCCTCTTCAGTTAGAGGGATGAATCTTGAAGTGCCTGAGAAGTACATTGGTTTCCTAGGTGCTGGTGGAAGCTCTTATTATGCCGCGTGCTTTTGCTGTCATTCACCATGTTACTTAAGACATTATATAGTTCACAGTTTTCAGTCAGAAAGACAGGATTCACACAGACATATATTTCTCATTATCATGGGTTTCTGGGAGGTAAATAACCTAAGTATGATATTTGATATATTGTGATTATGTATATAATTGTCTTTTAAAAATCTTTTCAATTTTTAAGTCCTGCATTTGAATCATCCAGAGAAGATTCTTCAAGCTTAGTTGCTGAACTTCAAGAGAAGCTTCAGGAAGAAAAAGCTAAGTTTCTAGAACAGCTTGAAGAACAAGAAAAAAGAAAGAATGAAGAAATGCAAAATGTTCGAACATCTTTAATTGCTGAACAACAGGTCAGTTTGAGATCTGAGGAAGCTAGATTTCTATCTAACCAAGCTAGTTCTCTGTGCTGCTAAGGAGGGTTCATATATGTTGTTTGTGTTTCCATTACCTGGCCTTCTTCATGTTTGTTTGACCTTCATAATAAAAGCATTTATTTAAAAAGAAAATTTAACAGGCCGGGCGTGGTGGCGCACGCCTTTAATCCCAGCACTCGGGAGGCAGAGGCAGGCGGATCTTTGTGAGTTCGAGGCCAGCCTGGGCTACCAAGTGAGCTCCAGGAAAGGCGCAAAGCTACACAGAGAAACCCTGTCTCGAAAAAACCAAAAAAAAAAAAAAAAAAAAAAATTTAACAATAATATGTCACATGAATGTAGCTAGCAGTCTGTAAGAATTATCAACTCAGGCTGACATGGAATTCCTTCTGTTGAGAATATGAACTTACAGCTTCTTTGGCACAACTTATTCTACATGTTATTAGGCTCTTTTCTCTGCAGATTCTCACTGTGTTCTTTCACAAGAACATACTAAAAGGAAAAACTTGATTTCAGATTCGCATAATGAATTAACTGATTTGACTGATTGAACCAAAAAGTGTGAAACTAACAACTATCTTAGTTATCCTTAGTTAAAAGTGTTGTTTTAAAGTAAAATACTAGAGAGGTGACTTCTAAGCTATCTTACAGTTTCAAGTAAAGGCCAATTGGTTCTTATCTTACTATTTTTTTTTATTATTAATTTGCTTATTATAAATGGTGATAATTTTAATCCATATTACATAAATAACAAAGTTCATGAAAATAAACAATGGTTAATATGCTTTGATATGTCCTAATTTCCTACCTGTAACCAGAACTAAGCTTCAATTTTTTTTTTTCAAGATAGGATTTCGCTGTATAGTTCTGGCTGTCCTGGAACTCACGATGTAGACCAGGCTGGCCTCAAACTCACAAAGATCAGCCTGCCTCTGCCCCCCAAGTGCTGGGATTACAGATGTGTGCTGCCACCACTACCTGGTCCCTAACCTGCATTATTAACATTCCCTTTTGAGGGGTCTTCCACTGTGCTTCCTAGCCTGAACTCATGTTTAGTTTGTTCTTTACTCTTAGATTTTATCTAAAACTATCAAACAATTTTCCTGTTAAAGCTGTCTGTTACCATTAATGGATTCCTAAAAGTGTAGGGCAAGGAGGGATGCTAAGCTGACAAAAGAGTCAGAGTAGGTCATTTTCTCATGTATGGATTTGTTCTATTTTAGGAAGATTTTAATGAACTCTTATAAATGAATTGTTTAACAAATTTAACCTCCTTTGTAAATGAAACTGCATTTAAAATGGCCAGTTATCTTATACAGTCCCTCTAGGGAATTGGATATATAAACATCTTGTAATGGGAATGGGTGAAACCTGGGGAATAGTAAGTTTAGTCACTGTACAGGTACAGAGGCCATTGCAAATGTCCAAATAAAACAGAGAGAAAGAGAAATACATGCTAATATGGTAAGCAAGAGTTAGCCAAAGATCAAAGATTTCAGAGAAAGAAAAATTACCCAAAGAAAAAGCCATGTATGCAACAGCACTCTTTAAATTGTTCATTTTACTTCTTTCCCTAAAATATCAAGCATTTACTAATGCCTTTCTTCTGACAGTACAGGCAAAAATGAGAAAATAAATTTTGTTTTCAAGGTAATGAGTTCGAACCAAGAAAATATATCCTTTACTGGAAATGTAGAACTTTTGCTTCGTGTGACTCCATAAATATACCTCAGATAAAAGTACCTACAACTTTATTTTCATAGCATTGGCTGCTAAGTATACACAGATAATTGACTATTACTGTTGTTTCAGACCAATTTTAACACTGTTTTAACAAGAGAGAAAATGAGGAAAGAAAACATTATAAATGATCTTAGTGATAAGTTAAAAAGTACAATGCAACAACAAGAGCGTGATAAAGGTTAGTGTTATCTTATAATATGATTTTAAAAAGTATTTGTGAAATGTTTTCACTTGAATAATGATTATTTGAATTTGGGGTTAGATTTGATAGAGTCACTTTCTGAGGATCGAGCTCGTTTGCTTGAAGAAAAGAAAAAGCTTGAAGAAGAAGTGAGTAAACTGCGTACTAGCAGTTTTATTCCCTCGGCACCTCTGGTTGCAGCCCCAGAGCTTTATGGAGCTTGTGCACCTGAGCTCCCAGGTGAGACAGAGAGATCAGCCGTGGAGACATCAGATGAAGGAAGAGTGGACTCGGCAATGGAGACAAGCATGATGTCTGTCCAGTAAGTAGGCCTACCTTCCACTGAGTTCATCAGAGGCTTTTCAAGTCAACAGTGCCACACTGGGCCTGAGGTTGGTGTCACAGGCCTGTAATCCCAGCTTCGAAGGATGCCAAGGATCACATGTGAAAACTCGGTTTGTGCTACAGAGTGAGTTCAAGGCCAGCTGAAACAATTTAGTTGAGGCTCTGTCTCAAAATTACAAAAAATAAAAAATAAAAGGCTGTAGTGCTATTCCATTAAGTTAGAAAATTCTGAAGAAAGGAAATATTTTTTTGTTTGTTTATTTTTGTTTTTTCAAGACGGAGTTTCTCTGTAACAGTACTGGTTGTCCTAGAACTTGCTTTGCTGACAAGGCTGACCTCTAACTCACAGAGATCCACCTACCTCTACTTTACTAAATTGTTCTCAGCCTATATAAAAGTGTGATTTTTAAAGGACAAAGTATAAACATGCTAAATTAGAAGTCATACATGATAGGAATTAATCCAGAGTGGAAACACGAGCTGCAGGGGAAGTAAACCCAACTATATGTTATATGTTATATGCAGGACAGACAGTTAAATCAAAACAATGTAGAAAGCTCAGTGTAAGGCCAGGCACATGAGAGCATTTGTCTAATATCCGCAGTGTGATGGTGGTGGGGTGGGGGACAGAGGCTGGCAGATCCTCAGAGCTCATTGGCCAGCTGTTCTATCAGAATTAATGAGTTCCAGGGTCAGTGAGAAAACTCAAAAATGGTAGTAAGCAGTCTCAAGAAGGCTCCCAATGTTGACCTCTGGTTTTCACATATATGTACACACATCCACATAAACACATACATAGACCACATAGACACCAAAAATCAATCAGCCAGTCAATCAATCAATCAATCAATAAAGTTTAACGATCAATTTTTCCAGCTTTTATTATTAACAAAAAGATGAGTCTGCATTTGGAAATTTTAACATGCCTTTATTTAGATGTGTAGTTATTGATGCCCCTAAGTAGATAGTAATATAAATATTAATATACAAGTAGAAACTGGAATGTTGTAGAATAAACAAAAAGGATATAAAGCCAAGTACAATCAATGTAATATCTAGAGAGAGCTATATAAAATCATATACATTTCTTTGAAAATAAATTCATAAAGGGAAAAAGTGTTTAATATCTGGGAAAGTATGAATTTTGAAGAAATTATCTATAGATAAAAACATGAAAAATTTTGTTTCTAATTTCAGGAAGTGTCTGAGTTTGTATACAGAATAATAGCTATTCCGATCTATATGGGCTACTTTTGAAAATTTAGTACAAGTTTTTACTCTGCTAAAGGTATCTGAATAAGTAGTAATAGTTAAGCTTCTAAAATCTTTTTTTTTTTCCTTCTTCGTTTTGAGACTGGGTCTCTCGAGGCTGTCCTGGAACTCACTGTGTAGACTAGGCTAGCCTTGAACACGTAGAGATCCACCTGCCTCTGCCTTCCAAGAGCTGAGAATAAAGGTGTGCACCACCATGCCTGGCTAAGCTTCTAAAATCTTGTTGATGAATGTACAATTCCAAGTTTTAAAGTGCTTATACTTTAATAACAACCATTCTCTCACTTTCAGAGAAAACATGCTATCTGAAGAGAAACAGAGGATCATGCTTCTAGAACGGGTGAGCAGACTTTCTGTAAAGTGCTTGTCTAATATGATAACTACAAAAAAATTCAATGTTTTCCATTCTAAAACCACTACCTTTTGGTGTGCTTTATACGTTGTCTTTTATGATGTGTCTGAGAAGTCCTGTCATTGGTTCTCCATTAACAGCTAGCAGTGAGGTCAAATCTTACTGGGTAACTTCCCAGTGAATGGCATCTATAGAAAGCAAAAAAGAGCATACATACATTTTATAACAGCTCAGAAATCAACAGTGTAAGATGAATAAGAATTTCAGCACATTTAATTCAAAAACAAAAGTAGATTTTCTGTTTGAGATGAGCAAGAATATAAGAAAAAATAATGAAGATTGAAGTAATGAAGTTTTTAATAAATATTAATTGAAGTGAACAAAACAAGTTTGCAATAAGGAGCTTCCTTACAGTTGCATACAAAATGGTATACACACACCCACAGAAACATACACATACACACCAAAAATAAAGAGATTAAAAATTTGAAAATTCAAAAGTACTTTGAAAAGAGAATGAACTCTCAATGACTAGTTTCATTCTTTGGATCATGAAGATTTTTTTTTTTTTTTTTTTTTTTTTTTGAGATCCACCTGGCCCTGCCTCCTGAGTGATGGGATTAAAGCCACCACCGCCCAGCTGTTTTTTTTTTTTTTTTGTTTGTTTGTTTGTTTTTGTTTTTTTAACATTTATTTATTATATATACAATGTTCTGCCTGCATGTGTCCCTGCAGGCCCAATAGGGCACCAGATATCATTACAGGTGGTTTCAAGCCACCATGTGGTTGCTGGGAATTAAACTCAGGACCTCTGGAAGAACAGTCAGTGCTCTTCATGGTTAAGCCATCTCTCTAGCCCTGGATCATGAAGATTTTTACCTATGTCTTCATTGTCTACAAGCTTAGATGTGTGACAATCCAAAGTCAAATGTCTCATTTTATTCATATTTGTCAGCCACCCTTTTCTTGTTTCATGATTAAGCACCTTAGAATCACACAAGATATAGCAATGCATTTAAATGCACTTCCCACCTCTTAACTTAAATCTTTGAGGATAAATGAAGATACTTATTGTGTGTTTAAAATTCTACAGCTAATGACGAAATTTGAAAACTTAAGGAAGTAAGTCCTAGGACAGTGTAGCTGGTGTTCTCATTCTCACTAAAGTAGTTAGTGGTCAGAACAGTTAGAATAGACTCTGGACACACACACACAGTGTGAAGATGAGACCCTTGCTAATCATTGAAGGATAAACCATGGCTCTTTTTCTACCTGTAGACATTGCAGTTGAAGGAAGAAGAAAACAAGCGGTTAAATCAAAGACTGGTAAGAGTTTTCTGGTTGTGTCTCTTTTTAGTTTGTATTTTGTTATAGTCATCTTCCACCTGAAGGACAAATGCTGTTCTAATTTTTTAAAATACTTATTTAAATGGAAAGGGGGCATGTGTGTCACCATAGTGTGAGTATGGAAGCCAGAGGAGAACTTTCAAAATAAGTTCTTGCCACCACATGGGCCTGGGGATCGAACTCAGGTCATCAAGAGTGTGGTGATTCCAGCAAGGCATGTACCACCTCTGCTGTTTTCTTTTGCTGTTACACAACAACAAAAATTAGATGTTCTGTACTAATAGACTACTGATTAAAAAGGCTTTAAGGATGTTACCCAATACATTTTTTATGTAGTGTCCCCAAGGGAATATAAGCCCCATTTGGCTGAGATTTTCACTAATATTTTGCTGTTTTGTTTTCATAGGGCAGTAAGGTTCAAGAAACATTTTTAAACTGCTTTGTTTCTAGCACCTAGAATAGTAGTAACCAGAGAAGCAGAGAAACTCCGATGTGACCAAGAGTTATTAGCACATGCATCCAGACCTGGTATCTAGAGAAGTGTACTTTCCCACTTATTTACTGTCTTCACACAGAAGTATTTACATGTTGTTCTCCAAACTTAGACCTTTATTTAGAGTGAACTTTTAAGAAATCTGTATAAGACTGAACATGTGTTAAAAATGGATGATCAGTCTTAACTTTACTGGTAGAATATATATATCATTTTTCTGGTTAATTTTATCAAATTTCTGAAAGCTGATAGGCCTTCCTTGTCAGACAGTAAATTCCATTGTTGCCTAAGCCCTGCTCTGTATGAGTGTTTGGAAGGGAATGGATGAAATTTAGTGCACCAAATCTAGATTTCATTGTTGAATTTACTGACGTAAATATAAGTGTGGACTTTTCAGCTTGAACACAGATTGAAGTGTGTCACCATACCTTTCTGAGTATGGTACTTTAGAGGTGTGCAGCTCATGAATGATTCCTTCTTTTGTACCAGATGTCTCAGAGCATGTCCTCAGTATCTTCACGGCATTCTGAAAAAATAGCCATTCGAGAGTAAGTATATCACTTTTATTTTGTGGGTTTTAAATCAAATTGTTAAGTACTGAAAATGGTATCATCACAATGATCATTTAGACCATGCTCATTGCGCCAAGTGCCTTGTGCATAGTGGTAGTGTAAAAGCTCATTGGAAAGCAAGGTTTTTCACAGTTATCCTAGAGTCCCAGGGACTATATTCTGAGTCATTCCATTACAGTTCTACTATTCACACAAAAACCCTTGAGGCTTTTCTTTCCGCTGGCTAACATTTCAGCTGCTGTCCATTCTGAAAACAGCTTTATCTTCCTAGTCCTATTTCAAATTGGAAGATCTTGATTTCAGGTTACTGTGCTTCCTCCATTTTATGTTTAATTATGTGCTATAAATTCAGAGTATACTTTGAAATTTTCATCATTTGAACAGTTTAATATTATAGCTTTCCTGATACAGATTAACCCACAGAAGTAATTGTTTCTCCTGTGGGTTTTCTGGCAGGAGCTCTGGAGTATAAAGAAAAGCATCATATCAGCTCATGAACCCTGTGCTGTCATTCAAGAATTACTGAACTTTAAACACTTACTTACTTGGTTTTCTTGAGACCAAGAGTCTTACCTTGTAGCCCAGGCTGGCCTGGCACACAGCATCTTCTTGACTTGCTGCCTCAAATGTTAGCATTAAAGGGGTAAACTATAGTACCCAGCTTCTGAATTAAATATTTGTGAAGACCCTTATTTTATTTAGAATAGATTTTTGTTGTTAATTGGTTTGAGGTTTTCTTGTTTGTTTGTTTGTTTGTTTTGTTTATTGTTTTTTATAGTTCTTAGATATCTGTTCTGGCCCTAGCATCTCAGATCTGTTTTATCTTCTTTGGTTGATAAAATGGCAAGATGGCTCTCTGTGCTTAACCACCTGTGCATCAAATCATTGGTCTTTGGAAGATTAGAGATAAGCTTAGCACATCTACCTCATAAGACCCTTTACCTCCTGTTACTATATTAGCTTTTGGTGTTTTGTCAAAACAGTGCTTACCCCATCATTGCAGCAGTGTTTAAAACTTTTCCTACACCATGCTTATGACATCAGCCTGTAGTCCTAATGCTGAGAAAGTGAAGGCAAGAGACAACTGGCTGCAAGTCAAAGGCTAGCCAGTAGCACATAGCAAGACCTTGTCTCAAAAAAAGGGAAGGGGAGAGCTGGAGAGATGGCTCAGCTGTGAAAGGCTAGACTCACGTCAAAAAAAGGGGGAAGGGAAAAAACTTGATAGTTGTCTTTATCATCTGGAAAACCTAAGCATATAATATTACCCTGGTAACTAAAACCTGAGGCTGATTTTCAGAACCTGTTAATATTTTTAGTACATTTTGAGATGTAGACACTAGTAAGTGCATGTAGGCAGTTGTAACTGTGTGTTCATCTGTTCCTTAAGGTCTGTACTGAGGCTTTCTGAAGCCTGACTGAATACATGGGCTTAGTTCAGAGTGCTACACTTAAGAATTGAAATGCCAGGGATGTATCTTGGTATAAAGTGAAACATTACATGGGAAGAATTACCCTGTTACTAGATATTTCTCCCACCCGGTACAAAGTAGTTTTTTTTCCCTCTTTTCTTTAATTAGATAATGAAAATTTTATTAAGAAAATTTTTAGTCTTTAAAAATTGCCGGCAGTTGCTTTAAATATCTATACAATTAAATGAAAGGGACTTGGCACTATCAAGCCATCTCTGGGTGTATATCACAGAATGCATAGATTTCCCCCTCCATTGGATTCCGGGATTGAACTCAGGACTACAGGTCTATCAACAGGTTCTTCTGTTGACTGTGACAGCTTCTCACCCCCTCAAGTTCATTTAATTGTGCAGTATTTGTTTATGACCTATATATACATCCTATCTACTTCAAATCATCTCTAGATTACTCACAATATGTAGTTCAAATGCATTACAAATAGTGTTAATTTGTATCACATAGCATATTGACAAAGTAAACTTTGGTGAGCATCTCAGTGCAGAGACAGGCCTTTTTTCCACAGCAGTTATGCCTGAACCATTGTTTGACTCCAGTAGATCTCGAACTCACAGACTCAGAACCAGTTGGATACTCTCAAGTTTGTATCACATGTGATGAACTCTATCTAGGACAGTAACCTTCCTCTCCTTAGTTTTCAGGTGGGAGATTTGGTTCTCATCATCCTAGATGAGCGGCATGACAATTATGTGTTGTTTACTGTTAGTCCTACTTTGTATTTTCTGCATTCAGAGTCTCTTCCTGCCTTGGACCTCAAACCAGGTGAGGGAGGTAAGTGTCACATACAGTTCTAAAGTATTAATCTTGAGTGGAGGACATATATTCTCCTGTTGTGTATTATATACACAAATTAAGTCATTAGGAGGAAAATCTCTTTTTTTTTTTATACAAAATTCTACATTAGTTACATAATTTTTATGGACTTAATTGATAAATCTAAAATTGACTGTAGTGTTCTACAGTGGATCAACTCATCAGACTGTATAAGTATTCAAACATTATATAACGTAATTGCAATATTACTGTCAAAAGTCTCAGTTCATTCTGTTGACAATTAGCATATGGTTACTTGCTCCTGAAGATATTACCCGTGTTTGTCAGATAAGGAGTTTAAGTAGTGTCTTTCCTACACTACTTATAATTTTGTTTTCCTGCCTTATTCACTGTGCTCATTGAGCCGTCATCATCATTGTTGTTTTGTGAGATTTTGTTTTGTAGAGACAGTGAGCTTTGTTAAACATGCTGAGTAACAATGCCCATTATTTGTTGGATCATTAAAGAATTCAAAGAGAAGAGAATAGCTATTCTGGAATTATTAGACTGAAACTGCTTAGAAAATGTTTACCAAGCCAGGTGTGGTGGACCATGCCTTTAATCCCAATACCCTGTCCTGGTAGATACAGGCAGATCTCTTGAGTTCTAGGCCAGAGTGAGTTCCAGGACAGCCAGGGGTACACAGAGAAACCTTGTTCGAAAACAAAGAAAAGAAAAAAGTCAGTTTACCCAATATGAACTGATGTTCTTATTTGAAATGGCCTCTAAACAAAAAAACCCACTTTGGAGCTAGGGCAATGTCATTTGACTACTCTATCATGCTCTTTGATGGATGAGCTATTTAGAATATCTGTGGGATGGACATGAAAAGTGAGAAGATAAACATACAACTTGTTTTCTCACCTTGAAATTTGTACCATTTTTCTTACTTATTTTTGGCTTTTTGACAAAAAGTCTCATGTGTCCCAGCCTGGCCCCAAACTGTCCTGCATCTGAGGTTGATCTTAAACTCCTCTCTCTGTACCTCCCCAGTGCTGGATTTACAGTCACGGAGCTCTGAGCCTGGCTTCAACTTTCTTTCTTCTGGCCTTGTTTTTGGTTCACTTGTTTAAACTTTTATTTACTTGGTGGACTTTTGTTTTTCACAGTCTGGGGATCAAATCTAGTGACTTGTCTCTAAGTTGTATCCCAGCTCTTTACATTTTTAGGTGAAATGCTATAAAGATTCATAAGACAAGGAAAATCCACATATTGACACAGATTCACCTGTTATTATTTGCCTTATTTGTATTATTTCCTGTGTGTATTTCTAAAAATGTAAATCTGGAAATGTGCACAGCTATTATAATTAACTCTAGAAGACAGGGCTTGCCTTCTCATTAGTGTTCTTGTACTCTCCACTATTCTCAGTCTCTCTGTACAGGAAGTCCACTTCAGGACTTAATTTTTTTTATTATTATTATTTTCTTACTGAATCCCAATTGTCTTGACATTGCTGTGCTAGGGACACTGTGATTGCAGGTTCCAACCCACATTGAAGGGTTGCCACTCAGAAGGCTGTTTCACCCTTTGAGAAGTGGAGGTCACCATCATAGTTCCTTCAGTAGGTGGCAGTGTTGAGTTATTTGTTCATGATGCCAACTTAGTTTACTAGTGTTCCTTGAAGGAGTATCTTTAAAAGCACATGTATAGTTACATGTTAGAAAGTACAACAGATTTTTTCCTTCAGTAAATGAAAAAATTAGTTTCAGTGATTTCAATGGTTTTAAAACTCTTACATGTTGTTGTGAGAACACCATTACTATTTTGATTCTGCAGTTCTTTTTTTTCCATGAACTTTGAAAAATAAATTAACAATTTATTCACTAGCTTCAGGTGCATCTAGAAGACCCTGGGTCCTTGGAAAAGTAATGGAAAAGGAATATTGTCAAGCCAAAAAGGTAAGAACTATACCCTATAATAGTAAACCTAGGAATTTTATTGTATGGAAATGGTTACTAGTATTTTGAGATTTTTGCTCAGTTTAATTAGAATTTGAGTTTTATTTAATTGAGTCTGGCCAGAAATCTTATAAGTATTGCTATTATATTTAGATAGAAGAGGTAGATTACCAACAGCTAGCATAACTCATGTTAAAAGCACACGACGTAACTGCCAGCAACAGTGAACTCTGTGTAGAGTTGATCTTTACTCATTTCCATATGCTACTCCATTGATGTAAGATGCTCTCAAGTCTTTATTTGGAGACTAAACTGAAATTAACAAGCCAGGATTGGTAGTATACTGTAATCAAAGCAATCAAGAAGCCAAGGCAGAGACAGAAGGATGGGTAGTTCCAAGCCATCCTGGGCTATGAATGCATATGCCTGTAATCACAGTCTTTGGGAAGCAGGGCCAGAAGGGATGCTACAAATGTGAAGCCAGTCTAGTCTGCATAGTGAGTGCCAGGGCATGAGGGGTAAGACTGTTAGAGACAGAGGGGGTAGCTATAGTACCCCCAACACCAATGTTAGTTAGCCAGTATATTATCACTTGGTCAAGAGCCCCTCCCCAATATTCTAGCATTAAGCAGTATGATTGAAGGGGACTTGTATAATTTGATTCAGTCATTCAGTGATTCCATTTTTTTCTTTCCCTCTTAGGCACAAAACAGATTTAAAGTTCCTTTGGGGACAAAGTTTTACAGAGTGAAAGCTGTGTCATGGAATAAGAAAGTATAGCCACAGAAGAAATCTACATCTGATACCATTTTCTGATTTGTCCTCTAGTGCTAATAAATCACTCCAAAACAACTGGCCATCCTTTTTTACAAAAGTCAACATGACAGTATGCTTCATTGGTGGACTTCACTTACCTTTTAAGTGGATACATCTTAGGAACAATAAATTCATCAAAATTCTTGGCTGAATCAAGATGGTTTTGTTTTGTTTCCACCCAAAAACTAGAAATGCGGACCAAACTAGTTAATGTTCTCCAAGGGCAAAGCCTACACTGTGGCTTGTGACTAGCCTCATTAATTGCCTGCTAATAAACATTAGCTGAATAGATACCAGTGTTGTTGTTACCAGCATTTGTTCTGTTGTGAACTCAAGAGTCCTTGCACTCTTTAACACGTTCTTTATAAAATGTGTAAATCCTTCCAAGCTATTTAAAGAGGAGTGTTATTGCATGCAGATAATCGTAATTTTGAGTTTGCCTCAGAAGACTGCTAACAAATTCTTTAATTTTTTTAAGATACCCTTTGATGTTTCAAAAAATTAACAATGTAATTTGACTGACTTTAAGATCGGCCATAAATAATGAGCAATCTTCAAAAGCACTTTCCACACAGATCATCTGGTCTCCCAGGGAAGAAAAGTCTGCACCACTGATATTTTCAAGTGCAGGACTCAGACTTCTCAGCTCTTAGGACTGTTTCAAATAATCATATTGATGAACTCTTAATTCATGATTGAGCTTCAAAAAAGATATTCATTGTACATTAACATTTAGAGGTCATTTAAATAACAAAATAGTGTATTGTAAAGGACCTGTACAATTTTAAGACAATAAAGAATTGAAAATGTAAATACGTGTGCCTTTTGAAGGTTACATTTTTAATCTATTTGCGTGATTGCTGGGAAGGGTGAAAAAAATGTTCTGTATCAAAGAGAAACATGTTTATTACAAAAATGTTGTTTGTATCCTGTGTAACAGTGAAGTGGTGTTCTGTGGAAGAGAACCATGTAAACTCAGACTTTAGAAGTTGGCACTGAGCAAATGTGCTGAAGTAGCTAGTTAATTGGAAAGAGTGTTTTCAGGGTTGTTGCTAGAGAGGAGTAATAAAATGATTCTTTTTCAGAAATATTTAATTTCTTCATAAAAATAAGTTCGATATTTTTATAAATATGTACTCTAATAGAACGAAAATGGAATAAACATAGTGTATAGAATACTGAATTTGACAACATATTAATGAATAAATGAACAAATGATTTCATATGTTTCTATTCTATCCTTTGATGACATCTTTATGCAGATACTACAAGTATAACAAATGACTGTATTTTTTTAACAGTTGTGTCTGACTCTGCTAAGGCAGGCCATTTTACTTAATGCTCTTCAGATTTAATATATGGTTATTATTCTATGGAATTATTGGAATTATTGCTGTGACACACTAAATCTCTTTCCTTAATACTGATCTTTATTGTTAGTTGTGGTTGTTGATTATTTTTGTTACATGGTGCGTTCATATTCATCTTGTCACTGTTCACACATATGTTTCAAAAGCAAATGAAAACTAAAATGATTTTGTTAGAAGAGAAACAGAACATTTCTAGGAACCTAAATTCTTTGAGTTCTTAGTTTTTTTGCATAATTAGAAGCAATATGAGCTTTGTAGCTAAAATGCCTGACTTTCAGTCTCAGATATGACTTTTAGATAGACTTCCATAAACTGACTCCTCATTTGTCCCATGTTTAAAACAGGGTAATGGAATCTACATAATATAGTTTGCACTTTTAATGCAAATTATAAACATTAGTGATTTAAGCCATTTTAAGAATGTGTTCAGTACTCAACAAGCATTAGCTATTATGAAGATTTCTTTCTCTGGACAGTATAGTCCTGTGGTGGGGGAAAAATGTAGCTTTGGGGGACCAGATGCAATCCCAGCATCTCAGGAGGCTTAGGCAGGAGTTCTTGAGCAATAGGGAGAGCCCACCTGAAGAGCAGGTAGGAGAAAGCTTCTACTGTAAACTTTCTCTTTTTTTTCTTTTTCAGTTTTTTGAGACAGGGTTTCTCTGTGCAGCCCTGGCTCTCTTGGAACTCACTCTGTAGACCAGGATTCTGGGCAGTGGTGACGCATACCTTTAATAACAGCACTCAAAAGGCAGAGGCATGCAGATCTCTTAGTTCAGGGCCAGCCTGGTCTACAGAGTAAGTTTCAGGACAGCCAGGGCTGCATGAAGAAACCCTGTCTAAAAAAAGGGGGGGGGGTGCACATGTTATATATGTGACAGTAATTTGATACAGTAAAAGCACTATATTTGCCTGGCTCATACCTATAAATCCAACATCTCAAAATATCTGAAGCAAGAGGACACAAAGTTTAAGCCAACCTGGGCTATAAGACCCTGTCTCAGAAAAATAAGTAAAAGCAATGTGCAAAACTCTTATAAATTAATACTGTACTGTTTTGAAAAGTGAATAAGGTGTCATCAGAGAGGCTTCATCCAACAACTGAAGGAAACAGATGCAGACCTACAGCCAAACATTAGGAGGAGTTCAGGGAATCCTGCAGAAGAGGGGGAAAAAGATTGTAGGAGCCAGAGGGTTCAAGGACACCTCAAGAAAATCCACAGAATCAACTAGCTTAGGCTCACAGGGGCTCACAGACTGAACCGACAACCAGAGAGCCTGCACAGGACTAACCTAGACTCTCAGCATATATGTCAAATTTGAGTAGCTTGGTCTTATGAGACTCTTAACAGTGGAAGCAGGGGCTGTCTCTGAATCTTTTGCTGGGTTTAGGGACCCTATCCCTCATTCTGTATCACCTTGCCCAGCCTTAATACATGGGAAGTGCTTAGTTTTACAGCAACTTTATATGCCATATTTTGTTGATACTCATGGGAGGCCTGCCCTTTCCTGAACAGAAATGGAGGAGAAATGGATTGGGGTGTGGGGACAAGGGGAAGGAGACTGGGAGAAGAGGAGGGAGGGAAAACTGCAGCCAGGATATAAAATAAATAAATTACAAAAAAAATAAAAATAAAGTATAAAAGTTTTTTTTTTTTTTTTTTTTTTTTTTTTTTTTTTTTTTAAAAAATAGTATACTGTGGCCCTGAATGTATGTTTGTTTTTGCTTTTGAGACAGGGTCTCTTTGTGTCCTTGGCTGTCCTGGAACTCACTGTGTACACCAGACTGGCATCAAACTCACAGAGATCCACCTGCCCCTGCCTCCCAAGTGCTGGGATTAAAGGTGTGCGCCACCATCCCTAGATAATGTGAATATCTATGTCCCCTCCATTCTGTTTCCATGCTTCTAACATACAATTTCATGTTGCAAGTGTTCCTCAAGAGTCTGTTAACCTCAAATTTAAGGGTAAGATATTAAAATCTGATTGTGAACTATATTTACCTTTCTGTCAGCTGTAATAAAACGGTAAAGAATGTCCATGATAACAGCACAGAGGTTGCTGATGGGAGATTGCTAGCTGGAGCAGCAGCTAAGAGTTCACATCTGAACTATGTTACACATTACCAAGTTCAACTGCATGCAGCTAGCATTGGTACCTCTGGATCACAACCTCTATATGTTGACCCCGAGGAAACACTTTCTAGAAGAGTTGCCTCCTTAATCACAACTTCTTCTTCCCCTACTGGCCAGTATCGATTGTTGCAGCAAAGCAAAGATTTCGTTTTAGTGCCTCTGGTCACTTGTTAGTCACAGCCACAGCTGACCAGACTTCACAGGTCCTGATCGAGTATTTAAGCAACTCTTAAACTTCCCTCTTCATCTGCACTGCTCTCGTCTTTCTTCCAAGCCCTCACTACAACCCACTCAGCTCTGAACACTCTATTGGCATTTCCAGCCCACAGTTCCAAGGTCCTTCCACAACACTACCAAAAACATGGACAGGTCTGTCACAATATCCCACAAGCCTGGCAACAATTTTTATCTTAGTTTTCTATTACTGGATCAAACACCATGACCAAAGGTAATGTGGGGAGCAAAGGGTTTCACCTCTAAACTCAGGTCACACTCCATAACAGAAGTCAGGGTAGGAACTGAAGCAGAGGCCATAGAGGAGTGCTGCTTACTAGCTTGCTTCCCACAACTTGCTCAGCCTATTTTCTCGTAGAACTCAGGATTACCTCCCCAGGGGTAGGTAGTCTGGACCCTCCCACTTCAATCATTAAGGAAATACCCTAACAGGTTTTCCTAAAGACTACTAATAGAGACTTCTCAATTGAAGTTCTTCCCAGATAATTATAGCTTGTGTCAAACTAGTGAAAGATTTTAACATTTTATTATATTTATTTGGGATAAAAGGGGGAGATTCGGATTTTGATACAGAACACATTGACTATGTCAATCACCAGGGGAGTATTACCTATTCAGTAGTATTATAGTAAGCCATAAAGGAGGTTATTTTTCCATCTTGTTAGTTCTCAGTGCTTTACCATTTTAGTATGCAAATCCTTTCTTGGACACATTTATTCCTAGATGTTTCAGTGTTGTCTGATGCCACTGTTTTGTCACACTTCACTAATTTTCATTTGTTGTTTTTATATTCTAAAACTACTATTTGCTTTACTCAGAGAGTGGGTGGGCCAGTATAGTTCCACTTCTTCCTTGGTTGCCCTTCTATAACATCAATACTTTGTCATGTAGGTATGAAAGTAGGCATCTGTGTCTTGTTTATGGTGAAAAAGCATTGTCTATCACCATTAACATGTTAGCTAAATCATAATTCAGGCCTCTCAGAGTGCTAGTGTGTTATGAGGAAGCAACTGTAGGGGTCACTTTATCTAGCTCAGCATACTGACTTAACAGTGACTTTTGTGTTGATCATGACCACACAACATCCATACTCAAAATCTTCAGCTTGCTGAGCTCAACTCGGAGTAGTCCTTTATTTTAACTAAGTTACTTTCACAGACTGAACATTTAGGATTTGTTTCCTCTGTCTTGCCTCACCGAAACAGCTAAAAATAAGCCAACTGACATACATTGAACATAGCCTGGCAACCTCAGCAAGCATGGCAATTTTGCTAGTGTGGCAAATTGTTTTAGCTGTTTTTTGACATAAGCCTCCACATTTGCAGTCTTCAACAGCATTTTCTCTACCTTTTTAACCTCTACTATTAGTCTGTTCTCTATTACAACAGTATGTTCTGGGGTTTTTTGTTTCATCTGGATCTTTCTGTTGGAACTTCTATGTGTTGTGTAACTGATCGTTTTAACAATTTGGGGTCTAAGAACAAAATTTATTTGCACATTTGACAGCAGAAGTGTATTGATGGGTGGGGCGGAGTAGTCTATACGGTGGTGTCTTCACAGATTAGACTTAGGAATGCCTTATGTAGCCCTTTCAAGAACTGATGCTTACAAAGAGACAACAGCATTCTGGTAAGAGTGACAACAAAGGCAGAGGTTTCTACCACATTCTTTGGGTCAAACTTGGACTCAACACAGAGTTAACATGCTTGGGGGAGGGGAGAGTTGTAAAATTACATTCATTTAAAAAAAATTGGGCGTGAAATAGCTGTTGTCCTTTTAAGATTTAGACAGATATCCTTGGACTTTTAAAAACATGCAGGCTGGGGATACATCTTAGACTGCTTAGTTGGGTTGGTCTTCAGCACCACAAGAGCAAAAATCATATGAATGAATGTGGACTAATGCCAACCAAAGTTGGTAATGCTTAATCTTCATAAATTTACCTGTCTTGATTATTCAAAACTAAGATGCACAACTTATTAATGCCTACTTATCAGTAGCTCTTAAGTTCGTCATACTCTCACTACATTGTCTTTAGCCAAACTTTTTAAGTAGTACAATTTATAATCTTTATGGATGAGAAGGAAATTATTTCAAGCAGTTCTTAACATAGTGGCAAAGAGATGAAACAGCTGCAAGCTATGTAGTTTACATACTTCTTGGGTGTCTCAGACTTGGCAGCCGCTTAGAGTAGCAATACCTGTCTGTTTCTTTCATTCCTGCCTTAAAGCTTGCTAGCAATGGTGTTTCCAATGTTAAGAAAAGGTGGCCACCCTCCAGGTTTTACCTTTCATTTAACCTCCAATCTAAGCAGTAACAGGCATATGTCCCATTAGAGTGCAGCTCAGGGCTGCCTTGATAGGGAGAGATTATGCCCCATGGAAACACTGTGCTGAATTTTTTCTCGCACATCATCACTTAAGTCAGTGCACTGTTATTCCTTGAAGTTGCACTCGACTTCATTTTGACCATTTTAGGAGTGCTTCCCATAGCTCTTAACAGTTTTTCGTTTTGTTTTGTTTTACAAATGTTAAGATATATTTCAGAACTCTGGTTTTGTGGTACCTAAAAAAAGAAGATGCTTCTGACAATCTGATCTCGATATGATGTTGTAATCCTCCTTCTTAACTGCTTTAGAAATTCCATCATCCAATTCCAGTAGAGCTGGAGAGTTCGTGTTGTTGGTGTACTTGTAATCTCTCTGGAATTCTGCTTTTCAAGTGAATGTGACCTTAACTAGCCCAGGAGATGAACATGAATGCTTATGTTCTTAACTACAGGTCCTCCGAAAATGTATAGCCTGTCTCACAAGCATAAACTGTCTACATTCTCATCATATTCTGTCACCATGGATTACATGTTTTTCTCCATATGCAACATCTTTCAGTACAGCTTCTGAAGGCATCTTTCTGCCTTTAAAGCAGGTTTGAGTTTCCTAATAGAAATCTATACTTTTCCCTTCTGCCATCATCTACTTAATAGATATTTCACAGATGTACCACATTTTCATGAGTGTTCCCATTTAGCCTCAGTCAAAGGGGGTGAGAGCAGCTTCCTGTGGATCTTGATGGTGGTCATTTTATCTGAAAACTTCCAGAAGAGGGCTTGCCTTACAGTCATGAAAGAAATGGACATATTTGAAAATATAGTGAGATTTGATATACCATGGCTGGCTAATATTCATGAGATGCCTGCCTGTATCTGAAGACAAACAATGGAGGAGGAATGGAGGGAGGGTGGAAGGGGGGTACTGGGAAGAGCAGAGGGAGGGGAAACTTTGATTGAGATGTAAAAACAAAAAATAATAATAAGCAGAAAATACAGTAAGATGTACTAGAAGTAACAATGTCCTTCTAAATAAGAACAGAAATGCACTGTGGGTTTGAGCATCACTCCAGTCCTGATAAGGCCACTGGGCTGGGAGTAGCAGGTCGTCTCTCAGTTCTAGATCCTGGTTTGCAAGCAGATCTTCACACTAACCTGTGCTGACTAGAAACATACATACCCCTCACAGTGACAAAAGTCAGTCTAGCTGAGACTATTAAAATCTCACATCATAAGCTAGCAACAGTTCTTAGGCCAGAACATCCAAAGCTAGGTAGGGTTTATTAACCTTTGCACTGCTGTAACAGAATGCCTGACCAAAGCAAGTTAAGAACTCTTGACTCCTGACTTTGTGGCAGCAGAAACTCATATCATGAAGGCAAAAGCTCACATTAGGCTGACCAAGAAGCAGTGAGACATGAAATGGGCAGGGGGGGCAGGGGCTGGGGGGACAGCATATCCCTGAAAATGTCCTCCAATGACCTACTGCCTTCATCTGGTTTCCACCTCCCATAGTCTTCAGAACCTCCCCAGATAGCTGGGACCAAGGGTTCAAAACTTCATACTGAGGACATTTTAGGTTAAACGTGATGAGACTGTATATAACATGTTGAAAGGAAATGGTTCTATTCTCAAAACAAACATGAGAAATCATCTCAACCTGAAATAGTCATCACTTTAATGGAAAGTGCTATTGTAGCCTACAAATATGGCCAGTTTCCTGAAACACTTTCATGAATCAATATTAATTTTGTCATATTTTTTCATAAATACACACCAGACCAAAAAGATTTACTTGTTGTAATAAGGTTACCAAGAGAAAAATATTAATGAATTCTTTATCTCTGCTGGAAATCAGAATTATGAAAAAGTTGTCTAATTGCCCTTAGTTACTCTCCAACTCTTCTGTTGCTGAAGACACCACATGTTGAGTCATAGAACATGGAGAAATTAGGGTAGCACTGACTTAGAGCTTCCTTCTTAACTTCTAGCTTTCATGGTGCTGGGAAGTGTATTGCACAGTACTAGAAAAGTACTTATTAATCCTACCCCATGTTGACTGTGAGCTACAAGAATGAGTATCCTGTCAAGATATTTCCATTGATGGCATGGAGAATTTAAGAGTAACCAAATATTTTTTTATTGGACTTAACACCCACTCCATGAGATGGAACCAACACCTAGTATTGGTATTGATGCCAAGAACCTGTGGCTAGATAGATCTAGGCCTAGGGGAGAACCCACTGCTATTATTCTGTTAAATAGAGATAAGATTGTAACAACTTCTGATGGCATCACTATGCCCATAAATTAATACAATCCTCAGCCTTCATCAGAGAACCTTAATCTTACAGTAAATTACAATTAACTCAGAAACAACTACTTATTTTGCAAAGAATAAGAGACTTCAGAGTCTTCAGCCCTAAATGAGACATTTATATCACACTTCTCCACAACAAGGCCAAGGGATCATTGAAGAAGAGATGGCAGAAAGATTGTAAGAGTCAGGGGTGATAGATAACTACAAGCAAATGGTGTTTCATAGACACAACATGGCCATTGGCACATGTGAATTCACACAAAGTTCCAGAATGGATTAGTATGGTGATATTTTATTTGTACTGAAATGTGATTTTATTTGTATGTTAATAAATAAAGTTGCCTGGGGTCAGAGATAATAGCAAGCCATAGCAGAAGCTGGGTGGTGGTGGTGCACGCCTTTAATCCCAGCACTTGGAAGGCAGAGCTAGGCAGATCTCTGTGTGCTCAAGGATACAGCCAGCATGGAGACACATGCCTTTAATCTCAATACCAACTATAGAGGACCTGGAGGTCTGTACAGACAGGCAGTGACAAGGAGGTCATGTGGTTGGGTTTACAACCAATGAGAAGGCAGAATAGAAAGTCAATAAAAAGGACAAACAAACAGGAAGGAGGTCTCTTGCTGAGGAGGACAGCAGCAGCAGTGAAGGGTAAGGCTTTTAGCTCTTAGCTATCGCTCTGACCTCTTGGTCTTTCATCTTTGCATTGGCTCTGTGTTTCTTATTTAATAAGACAGTTATATCTACAGATTAGGAAGGTGGGCAGGAAATTCCCACTAGCTGAAGAGTTATTGGCAATTAGTAGCTCCTTAGAAAAGAAATCAGTTTTCTCAAAGGGTATAACCCCTGTGAATCTGAACACCTTTCAGGACAGGCCCTACACTCAGGGCAGCAGAAATTGTATTCCACAAGTTTTTGTTTGCTTGTTTGTTTATGACTAGATCTCTTTACATAGCCCTGGCTGTTCCAGAACTCACTATGTATATCTGCCTGCCTCTGCCTCCTGAGTGCTGGGATTAAAGATGTGTACTACCATGCCTAGATGACTCCATAAATTTTTTAAAAATGTAAATGACAGGAAGTTGAATTGATAGGAAAATGGTAGGTGGGAGTAGATCTTGATGTTGAAGGGAATATGATCAAACTGCATTTTTATGCAGTTCTCAAGGAAATAATGAAAATGTTATTTTAAAGGAGTGGGAGTTGCCTGGAAAGCAAGAAAAAAGAGCAAAGGATAGATGGTTGTGACAGCCAGTTGGAAAAGCCATCTGTCCTGGGGCATGCTTTCTTGGGACTACTCAGGCAGGCACACCCTCGTTTTCCCTCTGTTCTCTTTTCTAGAGCTCTTCTTTGGCCCCTTTCTTGATTGTTGCCCATCTCAATTGCTTAGGATTTTAGAAGATGAATAGCTGTACTGTGTCTCTGACAGACCTTGGCTGGGCTGCTCATTCCTTTAGAAGCCACATCCCCTTGGACTGTTTCTCCAGTTTACAAGTTATTTTCCCAACATGTCAAGGACCCCACCAACCTGTGATCCAGGTTTGCATTTTTTTCAACATGAAATAAGATCTTTCTGTGTGTTTTCCCATATAAGTTTGCTGAAGCTCAAAGAGGTTAATCTAAGCTGTTTTGATTAGCTTTATATTATTGTAACCAAATGCCAAAACAAAACAGCTCAAAGGGTGAATTATCTGTTCTAGTGCCTAACTTCAGAGAGTTCAGTCCAGATTCCTTGGCTGTTGATTCTGGATCTGTAGTCCAGCAGAAAGCCATGGTAATGAGGGCACACACAAGGCAGGAGCTGCTCATGACAGCAGACAGGAAACAGAGAGGGATAGGCATCTGGAAAAAAAAGTATAGCGCTCAATGACTGTTCGAAGGGACCTATCTTCCATCTAGGTGGGACTTGGTGAAATTCTAGAAACTTGACCAAGTGTTCAGTGCGGGTCTTTGGGGAAGAATACTTCATCCCCCCAAAAGACATATTGCTCAAAGCAATCATTAGTTCTTTTTTAAAAGCCAAATTAAAATAATGCAGCTTGTAGCATAGATAATGCCTAGGTCAGAGTCATTATACAGTGGTATGTTTTTATTTGTTTATTTACTTACAGATAGGCCTTAAATTCCACATATACCACTTTGACTAGCTTATTTTGAATTTTTCAAAATTTTACTTTATTATTGTTGTTGTTGGTGGTGTGTGTGTGTGTTTGTGTGTGTGTGTGTGTGTGTGTGTGTGTGTGTGTGTGTGTGTGTGTGCACATGTGTGTGCAGGTGCCTATGAAGCCAAAAGAATGTGATGATTCCTACAGTGCTGAAGTTACAGGACTGTGACCTGCAGACATGAGTGCTGGGAATGAAACCCTGGCCATGTGAAAGAGCAGCAAGCACTAACCACTGAGCTGTCTCCTGCCATTATTTTGAATTTTTAAAGCCAGGTCCTTCTTGATCTTCCTGGGAACACAGAGTACCACATAAGGGCCCCAGCTCTAGCATTGCTATCCTCCACTTCTTGACTGCAAGTGCTCATTTTCCCTCTGGTCTCAGGCTAAAGTCTGCAGTCACATCAAAAGGATGGAGTCTAACTCGAATGACTGTCTTCCTCAGGGCCAAGAGGGAAAGTTAGGGAAATCTACCCAGCTTCCCTTATGAAACAAGAAGACACTGTGTTGCTTCTCAAAGTAAGTCAACTCTTCTCCATGCCACATTCATACTCCAAAATAATGTCCAAGTGACCTGAAAATAGGAATTATATACATTAAAAGGCAAGACAGGCACAGAATTAACTACTGTTAAAACAGGTGGATTTGTCCACCTATCAATGAAAGATATGCTTTAAGCAAAGTGTGGTGATGCCTGGATGAAATGCAGCATACAGGAGGTGGAAGCAGGGGGAATCACAAAATGAAGAGATCTTCTCTCAAAATCCAAGACTGGTGTTGTAAGTCAGACCATTCCCAGCACTAAAACAATGTCAGTATTTGTCTTTGATAACTGTAACAACCAAATGAAATGGCCAACATTACACAAGAAATCTATTCAAATGTGCCACAGTGTACATCCAGAAGTGCACACAAAATATCAGGAAAATAAGTATACTCAATGTATGTGTAGGTCAAAGTATTTTTTTAAATGCTAAAGAATTCTCTAAAAATTTGGAACTTGTTTTTGTAATTTTTGTTATATTTATTGATTTGTAGTGTGAGTGCTTGTGTGGGTTTGTGTACAAATGGTCATTTTGTAGTCCCAATTTAATTAAAATTTAAAGCTGGGTTTAGGGTTGAGGTATGGCTCTCTCTTTCTCTAAACCCAAGCATGTTTGTTAAAGGAAAAATCCAAAATCTCTGTCTCATATCAGATGAAGTCAACTGATTTGGAACAGAACATGGAATTGGGTGGGTAAACCAAAATTTAGGAACTTTTCTATTGCCAATGATCTCATAATCCTTTGGTTTTATTTTTAACTACTTAAAATTTTTCATAGAAATAAATATTAGCTCTAAATTTATAAGACAATTCTGTATATGACATTTAAAATGTTTAAATTTTTAGCAGTGACCCATAATCATTCATAACAGCAACATTTGATGTCTCTAATATAAGATGGGGCCCCACAATAATGATTTTATAGGGATTGTAATAATACTATCAGGGGACAAGGACCACACAAGGATCAGTATTGGACTACAAACTGCTCAGGACAATACTAAGATTGCTTGCTGAGAGGGTCCAGCCTCATAGGATGCTTTAGCCATGATTCCATATAAGCTCTGCACATTCCCATTACACAGATACTGGATAATGAATGTTGCAACTGGTTTTCTCAGGATTTGGCCAACATTTCAATTTTTTCAGGGTATCATCACCCCCAGAGAACAGGAAGTAGTTTTGGGGACACAGTGCCCACATTCCTAAGAGGTGGGGAGAATGTTATTTGTTCATTTAGTAGGTTGTGGATGATTGTCATTGTAATCAAAAGTTTTCTCTGGCCCTACCCAGCCCCATGGTCCACAGCTTCTTATAAAATAATAATTCAGAAGGTTATATTAATTATCAATTCTGAACATTTATGCCCCAAACACAAGGGCACCCACATATGTAAAAGAAACATTACTAAAGCTTAAACCACATATAAAACCCCACACATTAATAGTGGGAGATCTCAACACCCCACTTTCACCACTGGACAGATCTCCCAAATCGAAACTTAATAGAGAAATAAAGGACTTAACTGATGTCATGACCCAATTGGACCTAATAGATATCTACAGAACATTCCATCCTAACAAGAAAGAATATACCTTCTTCTCAGCACCCCATGGAACTTTCTCTAAAATCGACCACATACTTGGCCACAAAGCAAATCTCAACAGATACAAAACAATTGGAATAACCTCCTGTGTTCTATCAGACCACCATGGTTTAAAGTTAGATTTCAACAACAACAAAAACTACAGAAAACCTACAATCTCATGGAAACTGAATAATGCTCAACTGAATCACCAATGGGTTAAGGAAGAAATAAAGAAAGAAATTAAAGACTTCCTAGAGATCAATGAAAATGAAGACACCACATACCCAAACTTATGGGACACTATGAAAACAGTGCTAAGAGGGAAATTCATAGCATTAAATGCCCACATAAAGAAGTTGGAGAAATCCCACACTAGTGACTTAACAGCACACCTGAAAGCTCTAGAACAAGAAGAAGCAAAGTCTCCCAGGAAGAATAGAAGCCAGAAAATTATCAAAGTGAGAGGTGAAATTAATAAATTAGAAACTAAGAGAATGATACAAAAAAATTAACGAAACAAAGAGTTGGTTCTTTGAGAAAATCAACAAGATAGACAAGCCCTTATCCAAACTAACCAAAAGACAGAGAGAGAGAGAATCCAAATCAACAAAATCAGAAATGAAAAGGGGGACATAACAACAGACATTGAGGAAATCCAGAGAATTATAAGGTCATATTTCAAAAACCTCTACTCCACAAAACTGGAAAACCTAAAAGAAATGGACATTTTTCTGGATAGGTACCACATACCTAAGTTAAATCAAGACCAGATAAACTATTTAAATAGTCCAATAACCCCTAAGGAAATAGAAACAGTCATTAAAAGTCTCCCAACCAAAAAAAGCCCAGGACCAGATGGTTTCAGCACAGAATTCTACCAGATCTTCAAAGAAGAGTTAATACCAATACTCTCTAAATTGTTCCACATGATAGAAACAGAAGGAACATTACCAAACTCCTTCTATGAGGCTACAATTACCCTGATTCCTAAACCAAACAAGGATGCAACAAAGAAAGAGAACTACAGACCGATCTCCCTCATGAACATTGATGCAAAAATACTCAATAAAATACTGGCAAACAGACTCCAAGAACACATCAGAACAATTACCCACCATGATCAAGTAGGCTTCATCCCAGGGATGCAAGGGTGGTTCAACATACGAAAGTCGATAAATGTAATACACCATATAAACAAACTCAAAGAAAAAAACCACATGATCATCTCACTAGATGCAGAAAAGGCATTTGACAAAATCCAACACCCCTTCATGATAAAAGTCTTGGAGCAATCATGAATACAGGGAACATACCTAAACATAATAAAGGCAATTTACAGCAAGCCAACAGCCAACATCAAATTAAATGGAGAGAAACTCAAAGCAATTCCACTAAAATCAGGAATGAGGCAAGGCTGTCTACTCTCCCCATACTTATTCAATATTGTACTTGAAGTTCTAGCCAGAGCAATAAGACAACATAAGGAGATTAAGGGGATACAAATTGGAAAGGAAGAAGTCAAGCTTTCCCTATTTGCAGATGACATGATAGTATACTTGATTGGTCCCAAAGATTCAACCGAGAAACTGATAAAGCTTATAAACACCTTCAGCAACATAGCAGGATACAAGAGCAACTCAAAAAAATCAGTAGCCCTCCTATATACAATGGACAAAGAAGCTGAGAAGGCAATTAGAGATACATCACCCTTTACAATAGCCACAAATGACATAAAATACCTTGAGGTAACACTAACCAAGCAAGTAAAGAACCTATATGACAAGAACTTTAAGTCCCTGAAAAAAGAAATTGAAGAAGATGTCAGAAATTGGAAAGATCTCCCATGCTCATGGATAGGCAGGGTTAACATAGTAAAAATGGCAATCTTACCAAAAGCAATCTACAGATTCAAAGCAATCCCCATCAAAATACCAACACAATTCTTCACAGACCTGGAAAGAATAATACTCAACTTCATATGGAAAAACAAAAAACCCAGGATAGCCACAAGAATCCTGTACAATAAAACAACCTCTGGAGGCATCACAATCCCTGACTTCAAGTTCTACTATAGAGCTATAGTAATAAAAACAGCTTGGTATTGGCATAAAAAGCAACATGTGGACCAATGGAATAGAATTGAAGACCCTGACATTAACCCACACACGTAAGAACATATAATTTTTGACAAAGAAGCCAAAAGTGTACAATGGAAAAAAGAAAGCATCTTCAACAGATGGTGCAGGCATAACTGGATATCATCGTGTAGAAGGCTGCAAATAGATCCCTATCTGTCACCATGCACAAAACTTAAGTCCAAGTGGATCAAGGACCTCAACATAAATCCAGCTACTCTGAACCTGCTAGAAGAGAAAGTAGGAAGTAGTCTTGAACGCATTGGCATAAGAGATCACTTCCTATATATAACAACAGTAGCACAGACACTGAGACAAGCAATCAATCAATGGGACCTCTTGAAACTGAGAAGCTTTTGTAGAGCAAAGGATACGGTCAACAAGGCAAAGTGACAGTCTACAGAATGGGAAAAGATCTTCACCAATCCCACATGTGACAAAGGACTGATATCCAGAATATATAAGGAACTCAAGAAATTAGACATCAAAACGACCAACAGTCCAATTGAGAAATGGGCTTTAGAACTAAACAGAGAATTCTCAACAGAGGAAACTCAAATGGCTGAAAGACACTTAAGGAATTGCTCAACATCCCTAATCATCAGGGAAATGCAAATCAAAACAACTCTGTCAGAATGGCTAAGATCAAAAACCCTGAAGACACTTTATGCTGGAGAGGATGTGGAACTAGGGGAACTCTCCTCCACTGCTGGTGGGAATGCAAGCTTGTACAACCACTTTGGAAATCAATATGGCGCTTTCTTAGAAAATTGGGAATCAATCTCCCCCAAAATCCAGCTATACCACTCCTGGGCATATACCCAAGAAATGCTCAATCATACCACAAGAGCACTTGCTCAGCTATGTTCATATCAGCATTGTTTGTAATAGCCAGAACCTGGAAACAACCTAGATGCCCTTCAACTGAAGAATGGATAAATAAATCGTGGCACATATTCACAATGGAATACTACTCAGCAGAGAAAAACAATGACATCATGAGGTTTGCAGGCAAATGGATGGATCTAGAAAAAAATCATCCTGAGTGAGGTAACCCAGACTCAGAAAGACAAATATGGTATGTACTCACTCATAGGAAGATGCTAGATGTGGAACAAGGATGACTGGACTGCTACTCACATCACCAGTGAGGCTACCTGGAAAACGGGACCCCAAGAAAGACATGGAGAAATGGATGAGATCTACATGAACAGCCTGGACATGAGTGGGAGCAATGAAGGGCGAGTGTCGAGGGAAAGAGAGTGGGAGATCCTAGCTGGATCAAGAAAAGAGAGGGAGAACAAGGAATAAGAGACCATGGTAAATGAAGACCACATGAGAAAAGGAAGAAACAAAGAGCTAAAGAGGCCCACAGAAATCCACAATGATACCCCCACAAAAGACTGCTGGCAATGGTCGAGAGACAGCAGGGACTGACCTACTCTGGTGATGGGATGGCCAAACACCCTGATAGTTGTGCCATAAACCCCATCCAAGGACTGAGGAATCTGGATGCAGACATCCACGGCTAGGCCCCTGGTGGAGCGCTGGGAGTCTAATTAGTGAGAAAGAGGAGGGTTTATATGAGCGAGAGTTGTTGAAACCAAGGTTGGATAAAGCACAGGGGCAAATGGCCAAATGAATGGAAACACATGAACTATGAACCAAAGGCTGGGGGGCCCCCAACTGGATCAGGCCCTCTGAATAGGTGAGACAGTCTGTTGGCTTGATCTATTTGGGAGGCATCTAGGCAGTGGTACCAGGTCCTGGGCTTGTTTCATGAGTTAGCTGTTTGAAACCTGGGACTTATGCAGGGATGCTTGGCTCGGTCTGGGAGGAGGGGACTGGACCTGCCTGGACTGAGTCTATCAGGTCGATCCCAGTCCTTGGGGGAGACCTTGATCTGGAGGAGGTGGGAATGGGGGGTGGGCTGGGGGGAAGTAGAGGGGGGCAGGAAGGGAGAGAACAAGGGAATCTGTGGCTATTATGTAGAACTGAATAGTACTGTAAAATAAAATAAAATAAAATAAAATAAAAAAAATCCCAAAGACAACACAATCCAGATTCTCTGTGTTATACCCATCTTTATGTGGCTTATTTTTTATATATTACTTTTATTGTCTCTTTAAGGACTTTATTTTTAAAACTTTTTTTATATAACTGTCTATACTCATTTTCCTCTCTCTTCCAAGCCTACATACATTTTTACACATAGCATAAACTGTTTAGAGTTTTATTCCTTCTCAATCTGTCTTATTGTGAATCTATAATCCTTCTCTGACCAGGAGAGATTTTAAACTGTTAAACTGTAGCTAGAATAAAAAGTGACAGCTTTGGCTGCGGACTCCACCTGTCTCAGCTTTCTAACATGGCAGTGGTAATTGACTGACAGCTCTGGGAGCCATGCTTTCTGCTGAGTGGGAGGCAGTGGGTCTGTTCCTTTATCAGGTTTCTAGCCCAGAAACCTCGTTTTTTATGTCTGTACTAGCAAAAGCTAAACCCACCACACAGCATGCTGCGTGGCTTGGAGACACCTCTGTGTACCTCCACGGGAACCAGCCATGCTGTAGGTCAGGCCTAAATGCTGCAAACCTGCCACAATCAAGGGACATGCTACTGTACCACACAGCCCACCATGAGTGACATGAACTAGGACAGTCCTCTTTTGTAGACATTTACAATTTCTTCTTAAGCTCTCTCAGATTTTTGGTGGAAACTCTTGCCACCATGTCTGGGCACCATTTGTAATCAAAAGTTTTCTCCAGCTCCACCTGGCCCTGCAGTCCGCAGCTGCTTATAAAATAATCATTCAGAAGGTTATATTAATTATAACTGCTTAGCCATTAGCTCAGGCTTATTACTGACTAGCTCTTACACTTAAATTAACCCGTAATTCTCATCTATGTTTAGCCATGTGGCTTGGTACCTTTTCTCTGTTCTGCCTTGTCATCTTGCTTCTTCTGTGTCTGGCTGGCGACTCCTGACTCTGCCCTTCCTCTTCCCAGAATTCTCCTCATCTGCTTGCCCCACCTATACTCCCTGCCTGGCTACTGGCCAATCAGTGTTTTATTAAACCAGTGTGCAAGAGAATTATCCCACAGCATGCCATCACTTATGGGGGTTATTTATTGTTTCTAGTATTGGCAAAGGAGGAAATTATACAAATGATATTACATTCAGGGATCTCCTTGAGAAAAGAAAGAAAGAGAGAGAGAGAGAAAGAGAGAGAGAGAGAGAGAGAGAGAGAGAGAGAGAGAGAGAAAGGAAGGAAGGAAGGAAGGAAGGAAGGAAGGAAGGAAGGAAGGAAGGAAGGAAGGAAGGAAGGAAGGAAGGAAGGGGGGATACTGGAATGACAAGATATAAGGGTAGATTACTGAAAATACTTTAAATAATAGGGTAGATTATTAAATCTGCCGTAAACTAAGGGATAATAAGGGATAATTATTGAACTCAAATATTTTGTATTTGTAATGACTTTTATATATTGACACAAATTTAATTCTGTTCTTGTTTGGAGGATTTTTGTATATTAATAAAAATTTATGGTTATTTTTGTTATAACATATTGTATATGCATTTATATTTTTGTGTGATGTATTGTGTCTATGCACTATGGAAATGTAAGGTGAAGTTCTGGTTTTTGAAAGCTGTTATTATAAACTATATAGGATAATCAGGAAACATAGGTTAGTGGTTAGTCATTTATAACAATCAAATTTGTAAATATGTTAGGCATTCTTTCCAGATCATATAGAGATATATTTTAGATAGATAGATGGTCTTCAAATCTTCCAAAGACCCACAGAATATGGCATTTAAAATGTTTTGTTAACTTTTTTCATGACAATGAGATACATCTGCTCTTGTCAGTACCAATTTACTTCAGAGATGATGGGCATCAAAGAAACTCTTTATGGAGTTTGCTTTCAATGCGGCAAGGCTAGCCATTTGGGCAAGAAGCTGCTCTTGCCTGGATTGCTTGACAGTATGTTGTATAAATTGGACATGCAGGACCTACAGGAAAGTGACTGCTGAACTTTGCCCAAACAAGGAGGATGATCCTTCAGGGTTTCTGCTTCACAGAAGAAACTGCAAGATATTTTGCAGGGCACAGAGGAAAGTGACTGACAAACTTTACCAGTATAGGTGGGACAGTTTCAAATTTCCTGTTTCACTAAAACGTCTGTCAGATACTATGGGCCTGTAGGCTGAAAATGGATGCCTCAACATTGCAGAGGAAATTTGAGTGACTGTCCAGGCAGTCAGATGTTTCTCTCATTTCTGGAGTTTTGGAAGTTGTTTGCAATGCACTTTTTGTTTACTGAAATAGTATTGTCTTCATGGGCCTTTGATGAAGTTGAAGACTTAGTTATAGTTGTAGTTTTCCTTAGATATGATAGAAAGTAAATGAGGTATAAAATTTTGGATTCACTAATATAGGCTAGATTATGAAGTATTTTATCTAATTTACCAGACACAAATGAATTGAAATTCAGTACATTGTGACTGTAATACTTACTTAATAATTGTTCTTATTGTATACAGTCTTACTATATTAAAGTTAATTTCTTTCATTTTTGTTTAGACAAAAGGGGGAAAATGTAGAATATTATTTTAAAGTGTGTCACATTTTTTCCTACTGCTTTTGTTAACAATGCAAAGATGTCTTACATTTGTTTGATTAAATAATATTAACCTGTGAGCAGGAGGCTGAGTTAGCAAGTAGCTGACAGGAAGTGATAGCGAGGAACCATTTATAGCTAGGGTTCTGAAATGGGGACTTTCTGAAACAGAAGGATGTTTGGGTTTTTGGGAAGACCTCAGCAAAGGGAGAAGGTTAGCTACTTGCTATTCAGTCTCTCTGGGCAAGCAGAATTCCACTGCAACCTTTGAATCATGAATTCTTTGGAGGGACAGAGCTCTAGATAAAGTTTCCCTCAATAGCTTTGAAAGAGGCGGTGCCGAGGGACCACTGCTGGCAACGGCAGAGCTGCAGTCTCTGATGAGGACGTCAGTTGCTTAAGTGGCAGCCACTGTAAATAATAAAAAACAGTTAACACACATGTTTTCATGGAGATTAGAGGACAACTTGTGAGAGTAATATCTCTTTTTCCAACATGTAGATCTTCAGGATCCAACTTAGAATTCAGGTCACCAGGCTTGGTGACAAGTACCTCTTCCCCTGTGCCTTCTCAATGATCCATGAAGTTGTTTTTTTTTTTTTTTTTTTTTTTTATATATATAGAAAAGAATATCAGTGAAATGTCAACCCACCCCAGCCAAAAAGGCTTAGTCTCCACTGAAAATATGTCAAAATATCTGCATAGGATAACTAGAGAATTCCAGACATTTGAGTTCAAGAGTAGTGCAAACAAAGCACTTCTCAATTTCATTACTAAAGAAAGCAAAACATGAGGTGATAGTTACAGTTAGCTTAAGCAAATACAAGAACAGCTAAGGGATACACCTGATGTTATGTCTTAACTTCTTTGATCATGTGAAAAGAACCAGAAAGATTTTTTGCCTTCTTCTTTCCCAAAGAGATAATATAGGCATGCCAGGACATTCCCTTCATGTCCTTGACTTCACTTATCATAGTTTATGCAATTCTTTCTAGAAGGCCACCTTGTCTAGAAGACCACATTCTACACTTTTTTGCCATCCATAGTTCACAGTAAGTTCATGGCTTTCTTACATGGGCTCTCACAACAAAGCAACTAAGTATTCTTTTAATCAATGAATTAAGGCACAGAATTTACCAACAATTTAATCCACCCGTCTTTAGGGATTCTAAATGCTCTTCTGGGGTGAATTGAAGCTTTTGTAGTGTATAGATTGCTACATCAAAATGCTTAGTCTACATTCTATTTGTGGTTTTGGAAACTTTGGTAACTTGTCAGTCTGTGGCCTACCCTCAACTGTCCTTACTTTATAATTTCTTATTCCCCTTCTCATCTTAGAGTCTCTCCCATGCACTGACAGTAGTTTTGAGCTACCAGGTAAACAGACATTCAGTTATGTCATGACCTATGTTTGGAGAGCAAAATAACAGGTGTTGTAATAAATTTAATCGCATTTGCCATCTCATCCAACTTGAGTCAGTCTGTGTTGTACAAATTGTTAAGTTATAGTCACTGAAGAGTTTTGGGAACTGTCTCTTCCAAGCTTCCAAGTGCCTACACTTACAGGCTTTAGAGCAGCTCAAGAGCTTTCCATTCCTGCATTGGGCAGGGCTGAGTGAGACTCCCCAGGCGGCCTTCTCTGTTTTCTATCTTTGGAAATTTTGTACTGCACTCCTCCTTTCAACTTGTCCTATTGAATTCACATTCAAAACTCATTGCCACCATCAAGAAGGAAAAAATCTGGAAAACAAAAGTGGTCTGCTATCCATCACTGCTGAGATCAGTTTACAGGGGCCAGGAAACACCCAGAAAGGCATCTCAGGAAGCTGAAGTCAGTCCTTGGAATAAATGCCAGGAAAGAGATCTATGGGAAACTGCCAGTAATGAAAACACCAAAGGAATGCATGTCTTACACCTCTCCTATGTAATTAATGAACAATTCTAAAGCAGACACATCAAGATTTAAAGTATTTAATTATCTTAAACTAATAAATCATTCCATGAAGAAAAATGCTAATCCCATGAGCATCTCAGGGCGGGATACACAAACCACTAAGTGAGCTCATGTCTAGTTGGGTTATAATTGCCACCTAGACACTAACTAGTATGTGACTTTTAATAAAGTGCACTCCCGTTTCCTGGAGGCACAGAGGCCCCAGCACCATTAGGTCCCTAGTACTGTGCCTCAGATAACCACTGATCAGTGAAATAGTGGCACTTTTGTGGTTGCTGCTGCCTAAATAGCTCACTCTGCTTGCTGGAAAGTGAGAGTATTTTATTATCTTAGCTTCTGTGTGAGAATGAGTGCTGTTATACCAAAAAACTGACTTCTCATTTTGTAGGGATGCGAATTACTGTCTCTAGACAAGGAAAGCCAAATGAGTCAGTCTCTCTCAGGTGCCCTTCTACAGCTAGGTGAGCACACCTAATATGCAAAACTGCCGAAATTAGCTTTGGTTAGATGATGAAGCTCAGTCAACAGATGAATGCTGAGTGAGGAAACTAAGAGGCTATAAACAGAGAGTTCAGAGCCTGAAGTCCAGAGAGCCTGCCAGAAACAAATTCTGCCTCTGCTATTCACCAGCTCTGACCTTGAGCCAGTAACTTGCTCCATGATTCAGTTCATTTACCTGTTCAATGGAAATGGAAACAACATTGTACCAGGAGCTTGAAGGGCATCTTTGAAGGGGAGGGCTTATCGTATTTGGTACTCACAGTGTTTCTGTCGTGGCTTGTGTTAGCTAACAAGCTTTGTCACAGCAGAACCCTTCATAGTCCTCCTTCATGCAGGCACAGGGTACACATTTCAGCATGTTTTTTTTTTTAATCTAACATAATTCACATGTTGCTCTCAAATTCATAGACACTAATATCAAAGGGATTATGATGTATTTCAGTACAAACTGCATGCTCAGAGAGCATTGTAGACAATTATTTTGAAAGCAAGATTATTTGAAAAATGCCTGAAAGCAAGTAAAAACTACTTTCAGTTTTTTGCTCATTAAACTTAACAGCTACAAAGATTTGCACTTTAAATTATCAAAATCATAGCCATCAACTTGCTGAAATTGTATACCTGGTGATTCTAAGATGCTCTAGAACATAAATTGTAGGCTGGTGGTTTCCAATCATGCTTGTGTTCATAGACATCTTCTCAGATTAATTCTAACTTTCTTTTTATTTAAAATTAGTTTATCACTAATACAATTGCATTGATTATTTTTGCATTGCATTGCTTTAACCAAAATACTTGACAGAATTTATAGAAGGAATTATTTGTTTGCTGACAGACTCAGGGTCATATGCACCATGTAATTGGGAAGAATATCATATTAGCCTAGCCATATGGCAGAGAATATTCTTCATCTTATTATAGACAGGAAGGTGCCAGGAAAAGATACCCCCAAGGACTTCCCACAATGACTAGTTCCTCCAAGAGAGTCCCAGCAACTAAACTTTCCAAAATAGCATTGCTACAAGTTAAGAAACAAGGACTCCCTTACTGAGAACAGTCATGATCAACAGTCATGATCAAACTGAAATGTAGACATTCCTGGTTTACAAAAATAAATCACAATTAAAAGATATTTTCACACAATAGAGCAGCATTTGATCCTACTAAAGTATTTGCATTGTAATTTGTTCTGGAAGACTTGAAGACCAGTTTACAGAGAGTCCTTAAATATGCAGTTCAATGTATATTGGCAGAGAAGTGTAAAAGGTCAGCAATGTCAATTATTGAGCATCAGGAAACGTAGCTGAGATTCTAGCATCTGCAACAATGCCATGTGAATGAAATACGTTTCAAATGAAAAGTCCTTTGAGGAGATACCAATGTCTCAGTCATGTGAACTCCTTGGATGGAATGATGAGGAAATACATAAGTGAAAGAGAATTTAGATTCCGGGTGACACATTTAGGAAGCATGCATTACTACTGCCCATCTGCTACTTTCAAATATGCCTGGACCCGTTTCCTAGTGGCAGAAGGTGAGTCTAGGCAAAAATCTCACAATTGTCAGAGTATGGTCCCACTGAAGACAATAATTCTCTTTCTAAAGTAAGTGTGGTATGTTTCAATGATTGGTAATTAAGTTTATGATATTCTATTTTCTGTCTTCAATCTGATAACTCTGAGCACTGGCTATAAAAGTGACCATTGCTTTAATAATTAGGCCACCACAAGAGCATATGAAGTCAAATGTTTGAAATTGGCTACTATTGAAACGCAGAGTACAGCAAGCTTCATCACACATATACTTCTAATCTCATTTTGAGCTTAAGAATAATGGATAGAAAATTTAAAAAGGCTGAAAACACAGCTCAGTTGTAGAGAGCTTGCCTAGCATATACAAGGTCCTGATTCAATACCACACACACAATCTGATATGAACATGTCACCTTTTCTAATTATCCATATTTTATTCAGGCAATAAATATTTGATGAAATCTACTTATAATTAATAACTTGAAATTTATCTTCTTGACTAGTAGATGATTTATCAGGAAATTTTTAATAGAAAAACATCACCATGGATAGAGAAACACAATATACAATGATAAAAACATCAATTTACCCAGACAGGTTGCAATGTTATACCATTTAAAAGGAAAGCTGCAAAGTATGTGAACTGAGGACATTTCCAAAGTAATTGTGAAGAGAGATGTCAGTAGTTGACAGGTCAACTAACTAGAAACCCATCAAAGATACAGAATAACTCAACAGCCCACTAACCAAAAAGATTTAATTGACACTAATAGAACAATCTACCTGACCATAGCAGAACATGTGTGCTTTTTGAATGTGAATGACACATGTCCAGATGAATGGTATTGTGACTCAGAAAATAAATTTTAATTTTTCCTTTGTTATACATCCCAACTTAATCCCCTCCTTACTCCACTCTCACTTGCCTCCCCTACTCCCCTCTCTTCCAGATCCAATGTTTGTGGAGGCCCACAGAGGTTTCCTAGTGAGATCTGAGCTTGCTTTACACAGCAGGGCTGCATAAGGGGATGGCTTGACCATGTGTGTGGTTACCAGATATTTGGAAAGGTCTACACTTGGGCTGTGCGGTATGCTTTGATCTAGCAAGGGAGAAGCCTTTTGCCCCACCCCTTGGGGCAAAAGCTCTTTTTGTTATAAAAAGCTCTTTTGAAGAGATACAAGGGGCCAGTGGAATATTGGGCCAGGTCCTCCCAAAGCTGTCTTATGTTTCTGTCTGTCTCAATCTCTGCTATCTTTCTATCTACAAGTTTCTCATCCCTCTCTCCTCAAGAGTACCCTGGGTAAAAGTGGGAGCTGGCATCCCACAACTATTCCTCAATTTCCCTTCAGAAAAGAACAAGCCTCCCAGTTATATCAACTGAACACAGCATAAAAAGATGTAGTAAAATTAACTACAAACTCTCATATCAAGGCTGGATGAGGCCGGGCGGTGGTGGCACACGCCTTTAATCCCAGCACTCGGGAGGCAGAGCCAGGTGGATCTCTGTGAGTTTGAGGCCAGCCTGGGCTACCAAGTGAGCTCCAGGAAAGGCGCAAAGCTACACAGAGAAACCCTGTCTCGAAAAACCAAAAAAAAAAAAAAAAAAAAAAAAAAAAAAAAAGGCTGGATGAGGCAACCCAGTAGGAAAAAAAAAGGGTCTTGAGAACAGGCAAAAGAGTCAGAGATACCCCTACTCCCACTGTTAGGAGTCCCACAAGAACACTAAGCTAAACAACCCCAGCATATTTGCTGAGGATGTAGAGCAGACCCAGGCAGGCTCTTTGGTTGCTGCTTCAGTCTCTGTGAACCCTATGAATCCTGTTTAGTTGATTCTGTGGGGTCATGTTTCCCTGGTGACCTCAACCCATCTGGCTCTTAAAATTCTTCTCCCCCCTCTTTTGCAGGGTTTTATGAGTTCCATCTAATGCTTGGCTGTGAGTCTCTGAAGCTGCTTGCTCCAGCTGCCAGAGAAAGCCTCTGTGACTGGGCTAGGCAGTGATCTGTGAGTATAGCAGAATATCATTAGGAATCTTCCTTTTGACAAATATGTTTCTTTATAACCTAGATCTCTGTACCATACAGCTTCTGGTTCCTGGCCATACAGGCAATGTTGGACATGGGCCTCAATTTTTAAAAGAACTGAAAGCCCACATACTGTGCTTCTGAACATAATGTAACTAAACTAGGATTCAGCACAGAAGCAGAACAGGGAAATCAAATACCTGGAAACTAAACAATTGAATTAACCATGTACCATTAGATACATGGTCTGTACTGTAAAGTTCAGTGACTCCACTTCCTGAGGAGCCCACAGACTCTTGGCAAGTATAGCTCTCCTCCTTCCTGTGGACCCTCTCAGCTCCCCTCCCCAAGGCCATCCCCATTCCTTCCTGTCAATACCTAGAATCACATTCTATCCAGGATCCCCAGTGGCTGTACCTCACAGGGACTCAGAAGCACTTCCTTCCATGTGACTCACATCCACCACACACCTAAGATCCAGAGTGGACAACAGAAACCAAGGAATGTAACATCTACCTTAAAAGACAAGATACCAACACCTAAAATTAAAATCATTCCAAACCCAAATGACTGGACACCAGCACAAAAAAAATGTAACCAATAACAGCCAGGACAATATATCTCCACTATAGCCCAGCAACCTTATTACAATAGGCCCTGGGGAATGCAATATAGCTGAAGCATAAGACAAGGACTTCAAAATAACAATTTCTAAATATATTCAAGGACTGAACTTAAAGAGGATATAAATAAATCCATTAATGAAGTCTATGAAAATACAAACAGTGGAATGAAATGAAGAACACAGTTCAAGATGTTAAAATGGAAATGGAATTGCTAAAGAAAACCCAACTGAGGGAAAAGAGAAAATGAAAAATTTAGGAAGTCAAAGAAAAACCTTGGAGTAAGCCTCACCAACACAATACAAGGAATGGAAGAGAGAATCTCAAGCATTGAAGATAAGATAGAAGAATGGATAGCTCAGTCAAAGGAAGCATTTGATCTAAAATAACATTGGCACAAAACATCCAGGAAATCTGGGACACTATGAAAAGATCAGATATACAAATAATAAAAATAGAGGAAGGAGAAAAAACTCACATCAAAGGTATAGAAAATATTTTCAACAAAATCATAGAAGAAAATTTCCCTAACCTAAGGAAGGAGGTGCCTTTCAAGATAACAAGAAGCTTACAGAACACCAAATAGACTAGACCAGAAGAGAAATTCTGTACAACACATAATAGTCAGAACACTAAACATATGAAAAATGAAACAATATTAAAAGCTTCAAGGGAAAAAGATCAAGTAACATATAAATACAGACCTACTAGACTCATACATGGCTTCTCAGTGGAGACTCTAAAAGCCAGTAGAGCCTGGATGGATGTTCTACAAACTCTAAAAAACTACAGATGCCAGCACAGACTACTATACCCAGCAAAATATCCATTATAATAGCTGGAGAAAGAAAAAAATATTTCAGGATAAAGCATAGTTTAAGCAGAGCCTATCCACAAATCCAGCTCTATACAAAGTGCTAGAAAGAAAACATCAACCTGGACATGTAGCCAGAAGTTTCTCTGGTCCTGGGACCCTGCCCCATGGTCTCATAGTCACTTATAAAATAATAACTCAGAGGCTTAATTACAACCTGTATGAACAATGGCTTAAGTTTCTTGCTAGCTTGCTCTATCATCTTAAATTAACCCATTTCTATGAATTTATGTTTTGCCACATGGATAAGGCATTAACAGTCTGCTGGCATGTTGCTCCTTGGGTGGCAGGCTGGTGTCTCCTCCATTTCTGCCTATTTTTGTTCTGTCTCTCTTTTAGGTTTCCTGCTTGGATATAACCTGACTCGCCATAGGCCTGGGCAGCTTCTTTTTTAACCAATCATAGCAACACATATTCACAACATAAAGAAAGACTGTCTCACAGCATGAAGAGTTAAACCACAACTAAGAAAACAGGGAATAAATAATACTAGACCACCAATAAAAAAGGGGGGCACACCATAACAACAAAATAACATGAACCGACAGTCATTGTTCACTGATAATGCTCAACATCAATGGTCTCTATTTCCTTATAAAAAGATACAGAATAACATGGTGGATTAGAAAACAGGACCCATCTTCCTGCTGCATTCAAGAAATACATCTTAACATCAAGGATACACATCACCTCAAGTTAAAACAATGAAAAAAATCCAAGCAAATAGACCCAAGGAACAAGTCAGTATAGCCACTTTAGTATCTGACAAACCAAAACTAATCAGAAAAGATATGGAGGCAATACATATTTACCAAGGGAAAATCCACTAAGAGGATGTTGCTGTTCTAAACATTTATTTACCAAATACAGGGGCACCCAACCAAGTTCATAGCAATGACACTCACACACTGATACTGTGTGACTTTAATATACTCACCATGCTCACCAACAGATAGGTCAAATAGACAAAAACTAAACAGATCAATGCTGGAGCTAAATAATTTCACAAATCAAATGGACCTAGCAGATATTACAGAATATTTACCCAACATCAAAGAATCTACCAGCTTCTCAGCAGCCCATGGAAATTTTTCTAAAACTGACCACAAACTTAGACATAAAGCAAGTCTCAAGAGTTACAAAAAATACCCTGAAATAACACCCTGCATCTTATCTGACCGCCATGCTGAATATCAACAAGAGAAAGTTTACAAACTCACGGGAACCGAACAACTCAGTGCTGAATGAAATATGGGTCAAGATAGAAATTTAAAAAAAGAATTAAAAAACATTTTAGAATTGAATGAAAATGAAAACACAACATACCCAAACCTATGGGACACAATGAGGATGGTTTTAAGAGGCAGGTCCACAGCACTAATTGCCTACATGAAAAACATGCAGAGATCTCATATTAGTAACATAATGTCACACCTGAAAGTTATAAACAAAAAGAAAACATCAAAAAGGAACAGATAGAAAGAAATAATTAAACTCAGGACTGAAATCAATAAAATAGAAACAAGCAAACAAAAAAACAATACAAAGAATCAATGATATGGAGAGTTTGTTCTTTATGAAAATCTGTAAGATTGAGAAACCACTAGTCAAATTAACCACAAGATGAAGAGAGGGAATCTAAATTAATAAAATTAATGATAAAAACAAGGTCATAACAATAGACACTGAGAAAATCCAGATAATAATAAGGAAATACTTTAAAAATCAGTATACCACCAAATTGGAAAATCTAAAAGAAATGGATAATCTTCTCATTACATACCACTTACCAAAGTTAAATCAAGATCAGATAAGAAAATTAAACAGACTTGTAACCCCTAGTGAAATAGGAGCAGTTATTAAAAGTCTTCTAACTGACCCTGGCAGTGGGATCAGGATCTGTCCCTGGTGCATGAGTTGGCTTTCTGGAGCCCATTGCCTATGGTGGGAGGCCTTGCTCACCTTGATGCAAGGGAGAGGAGCTTGGCCCTGCCTCAACTGAATGTACCGGGCTTTGCTAACTCCCTGTGGGGGGCCTTACCCTTTTGGAGGAGGAGATGGGGGGTGAGTTTTGGGGAGGGAGGCTGGGGTGAGCTGGAGGAGGGATGAGAGAGGGATTTGTGGCTGGTATGTAAAATGAATATTTTTTTTTAATAAAAGAAAAAAAAGTCAACCAAAAAGGGGGGGGGGAGCCCTAAGGGCTAGATGGTTTTAGCATAAAATTCAACCAGACTCTCAAAGAAGAATTAACATTAATACTCCCCAAATTATTCTATAAAATAGAACAGAAGGTACACTGTCAAATTTATTTTAGGAGGCCATGGTTACCCTGATAAGCAAACCACATAAAGATAAAGAAAGAAACAAAGAAAATTACAGATCAATTTCCCTTATGAACATAGATGCTAAAAGACTCAATAAAATTCTTGCAACCCAAATCAAAGAACACATCAAAAAGACCATCCACCATAATCAAGTAGACTTCATCCCAGAGATACAGAGATGGTAACAAAACTTTTGATGGAAAAAAATCCCGAAGTACATACTAGAAAAAATGACAGCATCTTCAACCAGTGGTGCTAGTCAAACTTGATATCAGCATGTAGAAGAATGCAAATAGATCTGTATTTTTCATCCTGCACAAAACTCAACTCCAACTGCAACATTAGGCTACATACAGTAAATCTGATCAAAGAGAAATTTCAGAATAATCTTGAACTCACTGGCACAGAAGACAACTTCCTGAACAGAACAATGACAGCACAGGTACTACAAATAATAATTAATAAAAGGGACCTCCTGAAACTGAAAACCTTCTGTTGGCGAAGGACAGTATCATTTAGAAAAAAAGTGGAAACCCACAGAATGGGAAAAAGTTTTTACCAACTACACATTTGATAGGAGGTTAATATCTAAAATATATAAAAAAACTAAAAGAAGACCAGGACATCAAGAAAATAAATAACCCAGGTAAAAATGAGATAGGGATCTAAACAGAAAATTCTTAAAAGAGGAAATACAAATAGTTGAGAAACACTTAAAGAAATGTTCAGCATCCTTAGCCATCAGGGAAATGCAAATCATAGCATCTTTAAGGTTTCATCTTATACTAGTAGAATGATCAAGATCAATAAAACAAATGGCCACTCATGCTGGCAAGGATGTGGGGTAAGAGGAATAGTCATCCATTATTTGTGGGAGTGCAAATTTGTACAGCCACCATGGATAGCAAAAATCTGGAGATCAGGGAAAAGGAGGGAGAGGCTGGGTAGCATTCATACCTCCCAGGGGCTTTGATCGGGTGTTGTCTGCCAGTTGAAGAATTAAAATAAGGAAAAATTTGAAGCGCAACAGGTGGCAGCAGAGAAATCTCAAGCACTGTAGACATAATGAAGTTGAAGAAAAGCCTTTACAGGGGCGAGGAAGCACACACGTGCATGGAGCACACAGGAAAGACTGCACTGCTCTCTTTCCTAACTCATTGCCGGGGAGACCCTCTGCAAAGAGGGGTGGAGACTAGGAAAGCCAAAAACGCCTCGAGGGCTGGGGGTTTAAAGTCCCAAGGAGTCTTCCTCCCCTCATTTAGGGTTGGTCAGCTTGAAGAAAGCTAGAAAGATTGATTGGCCCAGAACTGTTGTGTGACATGCCCTGAGCAGGCCTCATTATGTGGAGCCAGTCCATCCTCAGGGGCCTGCTGGCTAAAGACAAAAACCCACACGGCCGTTGTTTCACCAGTCAGGAGGATGCGGAAGAAGCTGGCCCTCTGGAAATTCTGCCCCATTATTACCTAGCCTTGGCCCCACTCTCCGCATCTATCTGCCTACCAGAGAGTCTGTCTAATACCTGTCTCTCAGCATGGACACCTCCTTGTGACAATACTTGTGCATCTTGGCTCAGTGCCACCCACAGGTCCACCACTGGGAGGAGAAGCCAAAACAGCATGCACTCCCCAGCACCTGTACTAGTTTTCTGGTTGACAGTATAATGTATCGATGTAAAGTTACAACTATGCATGTATGTAAAGTACTGTTGGACAACACCTGGGTGCGTTGGCAGAAGTGCAAGCTGCCTTCTGGGCACTGCTGTCTTTCCTAACTCATTGCCCGGGAGACTTGAGGAGCAGCATTGAGAAACACTGCTCCAGCCTGTATCTCCTCTAGGAAATTAACTCCTTTTAACTTCCTAAATTAAGTTCAAGTTAAGCTGACTGGAAGATAAAATGTATCAAACTGAAGAAATGCAGAGCTGAGAAATAGATCTTGATGGTAAAAATAACATCTAAGCAGGTAGGAGCAATGGTGGTCTCAAACTACCACCGAATCCTCATGGGGAGACGTAGGTAGAAACAGGCAGCCTAGAAATCTCACATGAAAGTCAAGTTTACTCAATGATAATTTGCTAAAGAGACAGAAAATGATCTCCTAATTACTGTATGTTTTGAAACCTCAGACGCTGCAGGTGAGAAAGCACCACTGGTCTTCTTCTGTGAATTGTTCCTGACAAGACTTTGGGATTGCACTATCCATCAGCCAGGCTGACACTGCTGGGCTACAGGAAACGCTGCTGGCATTGGTCTGGACCAGGTCTGCAGGGGACAACTCAGAGAAGTCCCAGATCAGCACTCTGCAGTGGAAAGAGAAAGACCAGCCATAAAACAGGAAAGAGCTAACCCCTCATAACTGCCAGAAATCACATGAATCACTCTCAGGGATTTACAGAGATTAGCAGATACATCAGACAACTTTTTTTTTTCCTTAAAGGGTGTGAATTGGTTTTATATTTAGACTGTTTAAGAAGATGGAAGAGAGAAATGTAAACAAACTTCATGGTAGGCTTACCATACCCTGCAATACAGGAGGGCTGGAGACCATCCTGTGATGATTTTCTCAGCTGCACCATTGATCTCACTCAGAAAAAAAAATCCATTATTTAATATGTGGCAGAGTCCATTCATAAGAAATAATCATAACATGAATGGTTCACTTAAAACAATAAATAATTATTTCTACCCATAATATGTAGGTCAAACTGCATTTCCCAAAATTTATTATAAATTAACACTCTATATTTCTGAATAAATATATAAACTAAAAACAAGAAATAGCAAGTAAATCAATAGTCCATCAACATGGAGTAAGCTGTTTTTATTATTATTCAACTTATATTTAACATTTTTATAATCTCAGTAGAACATAGCACTTTCTTCAAAACCCCAATAATGAAGGTTTGAACGCCCTTCATTTCTAAGATTTACAATCAGCTAAATTCATTCATGGTTCACTGTAACTGAGAATGTTCATTATTGTAGTGCAAACAAAAGACGTTTTTCTGAATTCTGATCTCACTGGAAACCCCCTAATGAAATAAGTATAAAAGAAAAAAAGAGGGATCCACACTGCATTATTCAATCGTCATCAGAGAAGTTTCTTTTTCTTAAGAATAAAACAAAACAAAAAACTATTTGCTTTTATTGGTATGTGTGTTTTGCCTGCATGAATATATGTATACCAAGTGTGTACAGTCCCCTCAGATGACAGGAGAGGGCACTGGATCTCCTGAAACTGGAGTTACAGATAATTGTGAGACAGCATGTGTGTGCTAGGAATCAAATCTGGGTCCTAAGCAAGAGCAGCAAGTGCCCTTTAATGCTGAGGCATCTTAACAGCCCCAGAAGCTTCTTGTAATAGATGGCAATTAGTTCAGAGAACCACATCTGGTCAATGAGCCAAGAATAAGAGATGTCTGCATACTCAGCCCTAAACAAAAAATGGATATTTCACCCCCTTCCCTCAAGCCTTAGAAATCTATGTGGAAGAGGAGGCAAAGGAGCATAGGAAGCAGAGGTGGTGGATGACTTCATCCATTGTTTCCCAGACACAGCAGGGTAAGTGCACATATGAACTCACAGGGACTGTGACAACATGCACAAGACCTCCACAAACTCAAGCCAGACAAAATCCCAGCACAGAAGAGGGGAGCTGGGCATGAAGACTCATCCTTAGTTGAGGAGCTATTGGTATTTGATTGCTGTTGGGAGCAGGAGAATCAGTTTTTGTTAATGGTGTGACCACTTGTCTAATGACAACATTCTAGGGCCAGGCCCTATTGTGGGATATCCACCAGAGAAGATTACTCAGACATGAGTTTAAGCCAATAGAAATTCTCCATTAGCCAGCTGGTATCTACAATGGGGGTTTAAGATCCCAATGAAGCTCTGAGCCTTTCTCAGGGTGAGTTTTTAAGCATGAAACCATGTCCTGGACTGGCATATTTCAGTTAACAAGAACAGTTATCCAAAAGTGGAACTACAGGATCAAAAAAGCAAGGTGAGTACATTTAGAGACTTTCCTAGAACCATGGACTTTGATGGATTAGTTCTTTGTTTTCATTTTGGCAGGTGGTAATGTCTTACATTGAGTTTTAGGGCCTAAATGATATACTGACATCATGGAGTCAGTTGTGCTAAAGTCTGGGGACCTACTAACATCTAGGGCCCTATTACAGCCCCAGATGCAAGCAGCCAATAAATTGGACTCAATGGGAGAGAGAAAGTGAGAGGCAGATAAAGATAGCGAGACAGAGAGAACATGGAATTGGGTGGGTAAAACATGAAGTTTGGTGGGTAGGAAGGTGAGAGAGAATCTGGGAGGAGATGGGGAAGAGAATGAATTTCTTACAGAACTAATAAAACATTATAAAAAGAGAAACAGGGTCTGTCTTAGTCAGTGTCCTATTACTGTGAAGAGACACCATGACAACGACAACTCTTATAAAAGAAAGCATTTAATTGGGGCTTGTTTACAGGTTCAGAGCTCAGTCCATTATTGTCATGCTGAGGAGCATATAGGCACACAGGGAGACATGGCACTGGAAAAATTGAGAGTTCTATATATATTTATATAGAATATAGATATTCTATATCAGCAGTAAGAGAGAGACACTGGACCTGGCTTGAGTTTTTGAAACCTCAAAGCTCATCTCGAGGGGCACACTTCCTCCAACAATGCCATTCCTATTCCAGCAAGACCATACCTCCTAATCCTCCTAAGTAGTGCCATCCCCTGATGACTAGGCATTCAAACATATGAGCCTACTGGAGCCATTCTTATCCAAACCACCATTAATTTGGTACTTCCAAGAAATACCTTATTATGAAAGACAGTCATTACCTTAGGTTGAAAGGATCGAAAAGTATATTGCAAGCAAATGAAACTAGGAAATAAGCAAGAATTACCATTATAAAATCTGATAAAAGAGACTTCAAGCAAAAGTAATCAGAAGAGGTACAGAAGGCTACTTCATTCTGATTTAGAGATCAGTTCACCAAGAGGACATTATGATTCTAAACATATATGGCCTGAATACAGATGCAGACAATTTCATAAAACAACTACATATCAATCTCAGCCTAATAGCAGTGGGCAACTTCAATACATCACTATCACCAATTCATAAGTCTTCCTAACAAAATATAAACAGGAAAACATATGCATTAAATGATATCATAGAAAGAATGAATGTAACCAACATTTACAGAACATTCCACCCAAACATCGCATGCTCTTCTCAGCAGCACATACAGCATTCTCTGAAATAGATAACATATTAGGATGCAAAGTTTTAAAAAAGAAACGTTGAAATAACTTTTTTTCTATCTGACTCCAATGGAATAAAATTATAATTCAACATCAAGAATAACTATAAAACATGAACAAACTCATTGAAATTAAATAACACACTATTGATTAATAGATCATTGAGGAATTCAAGAAGGAAACCTAAAAGTTATTAGAATTGAATGATAATGAAAACAACATAGGAAAATCTGTGAGATACAAAATGCTCTGGCTTCACTTCTGTTTCTGTGATAAAATATTCAAGACCAGGTGTGATGGTACATGTCTTTAATTCCAATACTCATGAGGCAGAAGAAAGCAGATTGTTGTGAGTTTGAGGTCAGTAACAAACATAATGAGGAAGAAATCTGAGAAACAATACCATTCATAGTTGTAAATAAATAAATAAATACAAAAATTAAACCTAAACAGGAAAATAAAAAAATCTTAAAACATTTAAGAAATAAACTGAAGAAGACATGAGAAGATGGAAAGACATTGCAAGCTCATAAACTAGAAAAATCAATATTGTGAAAATGGCTTTCTTAGAATCATTGCACTTCTCAATCAAATTCCAATAACATTCTTCACAGAAAAAAACAAAACATAAAAACCAACCAACTTCAAGCATGGAAGACTCAGTCACCCAAAGCATGCTGAAGAGAAATGAAGATAGATTATCATTATGCCTGATTTCAAGGTATATTCCACACATATCAATCAACAGAATACAATAGAAGATCCAGACTGAGTTCTGTCAAAAATGCAAAAAGTAGCCACTGGAGGGAAAAGAGCCTCTACAGCAAATGACATTGGAAAAGCTGGGTATCTACGTGTACAAGAATGAAATTTGATCCTAATAATGTTGTACAAGACATAATTCCAATTGGTTTGAAGAACTGAATATAACAACTGAAACAAATTTCTGGGGGTGGTGGCCAGTGCAAAGATAGCAGTATAAAGACCCCAGACACACTTCAGGAATACAAAGTGGTGGGGCTATGCCTTCTCCCGGATAAGGGTGACATGGCTCAGTTCTAGTTTTTCATACCTGACCATGTGTCACCAAGTACTGCTTCTGATACTTCTTGTTACAGCTAAAGAAGAAGAAGGAGGTCTGAGTGGGTCAGGGGTCAGGTATGGTGGCATACACCTTCAATTTCAGCAGTTAATAGAGAGACAAGAAAATCCCTGTGAGTTTGAGACCAGCCTTTGGGAAGAACTTTGGCATCTGGAAGCACCACAACTCCCACAGCTATGTGCACAACAGGTATCTTGAATATTGCAATCTGACCATGTCACATGGCCACTGGGTTATGAACACCAGGCACTGCACATGCACACAGTTCATACAGGTCATGAAGATGAAAGAGATATGAGCCAGCAGACGTTGCATGCCAGCTGCCAAGCATTTCCACAAATCCAAAAGCTACCACTGCCTCCTATGTCTGCAGTGTTAGCATAAGCCATGTTTCACCACCAAAAGGTCCAACATCTTCCTCCTGGCCACCAAATAAACTCCACAAGAGAAAAACAAGATTGGAGACTGGGAAGCTGCTAGAACAAGTATGAACACACTCCAAGACAGAGGCAGAGGCAACAACAGGAGTCCAGACACTCAGGAAATAAGGACAACAACTGATAAATAGGACTTCATGAAATTAAAGTTTCTGTGAAGCAAAGAATACCATTAATTGAGTGAGGAGACAGCCCACAGAACAGAAGAAAATCTTTGTTAGCTCTATATCCATCAAAGAAGTCACATCTAATATGTATAAATACCTAAACATCAAGAAAATAAACAACCCAATTTAAAAATGAGTTGTGGAACTATACAGAGAATTTTTAGAAGAAAGACAAATAACCATGAAATACATTTCCAATATGTTCATTATTCCCAGCCATCAGAGAAATACAAATCAAAGTATTTTGAGATAGCATCTTATCTCAGTCAGAAGGGCTATCATTGAGAACACAAATGGCAACAGATGCTAGTGAGAATGTGGAGGAGGAAACCTGTTCACTGTTAGTGGCATATAAATTTCTGCAATGACTATGGAGATTGGTGTGTAGGTTCCTCCAAACAGTGAAAACAGAATTACACCACTTCAGGGCATAGATCCAAAGGACTTGTGACAGAAGCATATGCTTATTCATGTTCACTGCTGTTATATTCATAATAGCTAGGACATGCAATCAGCCTAGATAGCCATCAGCTGATAAGTGGATAATGAATATATAGTACAAAGAGACAACAGAATTTAAGAAAAAAGTAAATCGTAAAATTTATTAGAAAATGAATGGAAGTGAAAAATTTTATACTGAGTGAAGTTCCAAGAGATGAACACTATGTTTTTTCTCTCATATGCAGATCTTAGCTTCAACTTTTTAGATTTGTATGTCTAAGTTGGAATGAATGTTTACAGAGGCAAGGAAGCTAGGAAACGGCCAAGAAACCCCTAATAAGGGTCTTTGGGGATCATGGTATTGCAGGCTAAAGGTGAGTAGAATGGCCAAAACCTTTTGTAGTAACTCTTTTGCTTCTCACGTAAGCCTAACCTTAGTGGAAGGACAGGTGGGGCCCTCCAAAAATGAAAATAGGTGTTTCATCTCTTGGTCAGGGATGGGTAAGAAAGGTTTAAGCCAATTAACCATGCTACATAATAGTTGTAATTCTGAGAGTGAGTACAATTCCTTCATTTCCAATGTAAAGGAAAGGGGGCAGACCTGCTTAGCAATGGAAAATCTTAAAAAGGTAAAGGGGGTACCATTTAGACCTTATCTGGAGCCACCATCAGATCAGATATAACAATACAAGATCTTCTAATACTCCCTTGGCAGTCTTTTGCAGAAAGGCTGCATCTGGGTGTGCCAAGAGGAGATCATCCATATAATGGATCAAAAGTACATCCCTGGGGACATTGACCAAAGCTTGAGAGACATATAACTGGCAAATAGTGGGGTTTTTCTTCATTCCTTGGGGCAAAACAGTCCATTGATATCTCTTAGCTGGTTTATGCATATTAGGTTCCCACACAGAAAAGGCAAAATGATCTCGATCTTGTGGTCCCAGAGGAATTTGACAAAAGCAATCCTTAATATGGAAAACTAATATATAATAAGATGGAGGAACAGTGCTGTGGTAGGGGAGGCCTGGCTGTATAGACTCCATTTTTTCCATTTGACCATTAACTACATGAAGATCCTGCAGGAGGCAGTAGTGTCCTAATCTCTTGGGAATAACAAATATGGGGGTGTCATGTTTACTTGTGGATGGGTCTATGTGCCCTATCTTTAGCTGTTCTGCAATCAATTCCTTTAGGATTGACAGCTTGGGTTAAATTATAGACCACTGTTCCACCCATATTTCTTGATATGAGAACCATGTCAATGGAATGGGGTTAGGGGGCTCAATGGTGGTGGATCTCATGGGGACATTGGTCCTTAGAATTGGGGGTGCAGATCTTGTACAGGGTCACAGACCACAAGGCCCACCTTTTCATAGACCTTGATGTCATCAAAAAAGGCCCTGTCATCTGTAGTTAGGACAACACCCATATCCTCCAAAATATCTCTGCCCTACAGGTTCCTAGGTACATTGGAAATGATAAGGTGAATGGCTCCCCAGTTGTCATCAAGATCCTTCCAATGGACCAGATGAGTGGTTATCTTAGAATCTTGTTGGCCTCCCATACCACTGATGGGGGGGCATGTTTAAACTTCCAATGAGGGAAGCAAAGCCCCTCAGTCTTGGTTAAAATGGTAGCATCTGCACCCATGTTGACCAAACCTTTGACAGCTTGTCCATCAAGATAGATGGTTAGCATTGGGGAGTGTGAAAAATGGGCATTATCCAATAGATTTTTGGATTGCCAGAGCCTCCCTTTACTAGAGGGGCTGAGGAGTGCCCCATCTGGAGTTTAAAGGGGCTGTGCTGTGGATATCACTCTATATAAATAAAACACTAATGGCCAGTGACCAGACAGGAAGTATAGGCAGGACAAAGAGAGAGGAGAATTGGAAAAACAGGAAGAAGGAGGAGAGTCACTGCCAGCCGCCGCCAGGACAAGCAGCATGTAAAGACGCTGGTAAGCCACCAGCCATGTGGCAAGGTATAGATTTATAGAAATGGGTTAATTTAAGCTATAAGAACAGTTAGCAAGAAGCCTGCCACGGCCATACAGTTTATAAGTAATACAAGTGTCTGAGTGATTATTTTATACGTGGATTGTGGAAATGCGGGGCTTGGTGGAGCCTGGAGAGAAGCTCTCCAACAACAGGGCTGGTGTTTTAGCAAGCTATGACGTGCAATCCTTTGCTCAATGCAATATTTTATTATATCTGGGGCATTGGGTCCTAGGTTTTTCCCAGGGGAAGTCATGCTGCAAATGGCCTGGTTTGCCACATCCCCATCAAGTTCCATCTACCCAGGAACCCTTGGGGGTGTCATTAGCACACTGCATGTCAGTAAGGAGAGCATCCAGGGAGGCAGTAAGAGCCACAATGGGACCAGTGCTGGGGTCGAGATCTCTGGGGGCCTGCACCCATTTATGTATATCTTCATTCCACACAGCTGCAACTGCATTAGGGGTTTAGACAGTGAACCCATCCCAAGTCAGTTGTTTAATCAACACATCTCTATTGGGGTCTGCATCCAATCTGCACTCTACTGCCTCATTGACAGAGGCCAGGAAGTCAGTGAAGAGCTCCCTGGGCTGCTGGATAAGATTGTGAAAGTAAGCTGAGGGGTCCTGGGGCTACAGGCTCTGAGGGCCTTGAGGGCCAGGTCCAAGACCTGTGGAAAATAGGCATTCAAGCCAATCTTTGCCTGTCATACAGGATGGACATATTTCCCATGCCCTGTGAGCATATCATAGGTCACCTGGACATTAATTAAGATGTTTGTCTGGGCCTGTGATTCTGCCTGATCCTCACAGCCTGATTTCCAGCTAAGAAAGAATGCAGGATCTAACAGTTTTAAGCAAATGGTACCAATTGAAAAAAGTTTGCAACTGCATGGACCATTGAGCAAGGACTTGCTGCAAGTAGGTGGAATCTGAGTCTGAATCATTAACTGTCTTCCTGATGAGGGAGAGGTCAGCTATGGCGGTGGGAATCTAGGGCTGGGCATTGGTGTTGGGGCCCACATTGACTGGGAAGGCACTGATGGGTCAGCAGACTGACAGTGGTGCAGGTTGTGAGGGTTGTAAGATGCCTGGAGCTGTGGGAGAGTAGCCACCTCCTGAGGCAGGCAGGTACTGGGGTAGATTGCACCAAGAATACTGTGTTGGAGTGGTGGTGGTAGAGCAGAGGGGCAAGCAGCACATGACTTAATGACTGCTGTCTTCTCTTTGACAGATTTGGTGGGATCCAAATGATAGCTAAGTTCTCCTTGACAGATTTTATGGGGCCTAAACTGACAGATATTGTGGGGCCCAAACTGTCTGTCTCTTAGTTATTGGATGTCATAAATATATCTCACAGGGAAGTGGTGAGGATGCTGAAAAGATTACCCATCTTTTCAGCGGGTTGAAAATTTGTATTGGACCCTATGTTCTGTGCTTACTGGGGGACTTTCATGGTTTTTTAGGCCATAACCATATACCCACATGGTGTCTTCAGACAAGGAATGGCAATCGGGAGCTGAGCTTTGGTCCCACCTACTGGGGGGGGTGTCAATCCTTATATGAAGATACCAGGAGAATTGAAATGAAAAAAAAAAAAAATGTGTCTTCCTAACAGAACAGGCAGACAAACATGACAGACAACACAAAAGAAGGAAAGAAGTGGGAGTCCCAATGCTTACCTGACAAAGGGACCAAAAGAACACAACACTGAGGGGCTTTCTCTCTGAAACACACCATCTTGGGGGCGCTTTCAAGCATGGTGAGTGAAGAGAGGGAGAGGATCAGAACCTGTACTGGGAGAAACAAAATAACAGAAGCCCACATTTAAGTGCCAGATGTTGCTTGGATCCTAACGGCTCCCTGGGAGAGGGGGTGGGAAGGTACAGTGTCAATGATGCAGACACCAGGGGAGACACCAGGAGTCTGGTGAAGGCAAATAATGAACTCATTTATTCACTAACAGAGAAGGCCTTATATACCCTCCTCCCAGCAGTCTGTGAGGTCGTCCCTCATTGGCTGGACATGATCAGGAACTATGACATCAATCAGGAACTCTGACAGTGACTGCTACTCAGTCCTCAGGCAAACTTCAGGTTGTCTCTTAAGGAATACATTATGTGCATACCTTGGCTACTGGTCTGAGCCAATTTCCTCGACCTTAAGGGCCTGTCCTACTACACAGACATAAGATTCCATCTCATCCCAGTCAGAATGTTTGTCATAAAAAAAATGAAGGGCGACGGTCGAGGGAAAGAGAGTGGGAGATCCTAGCTGGATCAAGAAAAGAGAGGGAGAACAAGGAATAGGAGACCATGGTAAATGAAGACCACATGAGAAGGGGAGGAAGCAGAGAGCTAGGGAGGCCCACGGAGATCCACAAAGATACCCCCGCAAAAGACTGCTGGCAATGGTCGAGAGACGGCAGGAACTGACCTACTCTGGTGATGGGATGGCCAAACACCCTGATAGTTGTGCCATAAACCCCATCCAAGGACTGAGGAATCTGGATGCAGACATCCACGGCTGGGTCCCTGGTGGAGCACTGGGAGTCTAATTAGTAAGAAAGAGGAGGGTTTATATGAGTGAGAATTGTTGAAGCCAAGGTTGGATAAAGCACAGGGACAAATAACCAAATGAATGGAAGCACATGAACTATGAACCAAAGGCTGAGGGGCCCCCAACTGGGTCAGGCCCTCTGAATGGGTGAGACAGTCATTTGGCTTGATCTGTTTGGGAGGCAGCTGTGCGGTGGTGCCGGGTCCTGGGCTCATTGCATGAGTTGGCTGTTTGAATCCTGGGACTTATGCAGGGACGCTTGGCTCGGTCTGGGAGGAGGGGACTGGACCTGCCTGGATTGAGTCTATCAGGTCGATACCGGTCCTCTGGGGAGACCTTGATCTGGAGGAGGTGGGAATGGGGGGTGGGCTGGGGGGAGGGGGAGGGGGGCGAGAGGGGGAGAACAGGGGAATCTGTGGCTATTATGTGGAACTGAATGGTGTTGTAAAAAAAATGAATAACAAGTACTGGTGAGGTTATAGGAAAAAAAGGGAATCCTTTCACACTGTTGTTGGGAATGTAAATTAATGTAGCCACTATTCAATCAGTATTCTTTAATAAACTAAAACTAACAATACCATGTGACTCAGCTATTCCATTTTGGGGCATATTTCTGAAAGATGCTCAAGTCATGTCACAGAGATACATGCATATCTATGCTTATGGTAGCACTATTCACAAGTGTCATGCTTTAGGAGTAGTCTGTGATAGTTTGAATAAGAGTGGTCTGCATAGGCTCATATATTTTAATGCTTAGTCACCAGGGAATAGAACTGTTTGGGAAGGATTAGGAGGTGAAACTTTGTTGTGGGAGGTGTGTCACTGGAAGTGACTTTAAGCTTTCAAAAGCCCACCTCTCTCTCTCTCCCTCTCTCTCTCTCTCTCTCTCTCTCTCTCTCTCTCTCTCTCTCTCTCTCTCTCTCTCTCTCCCCAGATCAAGCAGCATGCTTGTTTGCTTCCTACTATGATAATCATGGAATAACCCTCTAAACTTCAAACAAGCCCCCAATTAAATGCTTTCTTTTACAAGAGTTGCTTTGGTCATGGGTCACAGAAATAACTAAGATAGTACCCATATACAAATGAATGGATAAAAAAATGTTGCATATAGAAACATGAAGTTTTATTTAGCCATAAAGAATAATGAAATTATGTTATTTGATTGGAAATGGATACAACTGGAGATTATCATGTTAGGCAAAACAATCTGTGCTCAGAAAAAAAATACTGCATATTTTTTCTTATTTGTACATCCTTGGTTTCATATAGAAATATTTACACACACACACACACACACACACACACACACACACACACACACACGAAAGAGAGAATAGAAAAGAGTATGTAGAAGATGTAGAAAGAAGGGAGGAGAGTACAGAAGAAAGGAAAAGTAAGATGGGAGGGCACTGGGTAGAATACAGTCAAAGAGCATGATGCATGTGAAAGAAATTTCCATTAGGAATCCCAGCAGTCTGCATTATGACTATAAGCCAATAAAAAAAATGGAGAGCAAATGACCACAGAAAACCACCAAGCAGAAACCACAGAACTGAATAGTATTGTTGTTCTTGTTGGGTTGGACAGATTAGTTTATTAAGGTACACAATATTTGGGGGAACACAATACCACCACATTTCCTCTCTTTTTGTCTAAAATTAAAGAAAGCTTATAACTAATACAAGAAAAACTATCCAACAAGTATATACAATATATACAGCCAAAAATTACATTAATGATGTCTAGTCCATTAACATTTGACAGATTCAGATAAAACCTCCATTACATATATTAGCAATGTCCAGTCCAGTAACATCTGATAAACTCAGACCAAAAAATTTTCATTACTTATCTTATTTAACACAAGTAGTTCCTTTTAAAAGTAGATTCCATAATCTCCCTTTTTATCTTATCATATCCATATTCTCTCTTTTTTCTTTTCATAATACATTCAGTAGTCTACCTTTTGTCATTTTTATATCTTCCCCTTTTTCTTCAGTGTAGATTCAACGATCTACCTATTTATCCTATTATTTCTTTATCTTTTTTCTGAGAGTAGATTCAATGATCTATCTCATATCTTATTCTCTTTTTCTTTTTGCTTTCTAGGAGTGAAGATATCTTTAGGGAATCTTGAAAAAAAATTTTTGGGTTAATTGTCAAGTCCTGTATCATTTGTCCAGTCTCTGCATAAAAGGAAAGTTCAGGGCTTGTTTCAAGTCTTTGTTCAAGTAGTCTGTCAGGCTGGATCATCTCAGCTAGCCATCTCAAAATTGTCCTAAGCAGTTTGTAGTCCAAAGCAGATCTTTCCGTGGTATTAATCAGCTTAATGGCTTTACCATAGTCCTTTTGAAGATTTCAAAGTTGTTGTTAGATGTGGTCATGGTTCCATGCAGACTTTTTTTTTTGTGTGCCTCCTCTGTGGTTTGGAGCAATCACAGTCTGACAAATATCTGTCTCTCAGAACCATGAACATTCTTCTCTAGAACAGAAAATCTTCACAACAATTTTTTCCCACCATTTGTCTTGCCAAACTTTTCCAAACTGACCTTTGCCGATGCTTTCTTGTAACACGATGGTCCTGACAATTCTTCTCTGAACCAGCAGCAGTAAACCCTTTGTCCCAGGTAGCAGCATCACCGCAATCACCAACATGATGAGAAGGAGCTGGCAACGTGGAGCAGTAACCACTGCTTCCATGGTCCCACCACTGTTTGTGGTTCAGTCCGGGCCAAAGCTTCTCCCAAGCCTCCTAGGCCAGCCTCAAACTCAGGATCCTACTGCCTCTGTCTCCTTCAGCAAATCCTACCAGTGTGTGCCAACACAACCGGCTGAGTGTAGCTTGGGCCTGAGCTGGGGCTCACAAGGCCACAGGCAAACAGCTTTTTCATGAATTCATAACACGAACGTTGGGCGCCAGATGTAGCATGAATCTTAAAAGTTCTTATTAACAAAATTAAACCCGAGGCCAGTTATTGGGGTGAAATGCTGGATGGTCAGAGAGACAGAACAAGCCACAGCTACCTCACCTCGCTGGATCCTCAGCTGGTCTTCTCTCATTAGACTGGAGGCCTCTGAGTCCTCATCCGGAATGGGGGAAAGACATTCCCCCATCACTTCCCCTTTTCTGTCTAACAGACAACAGCTGGTTGTCACTTGCCATCTTCCAGTATTGCCTCTGTATTTAATTTAAAAAATCAATTAAAATTTACATAAGCAGCCAGGCGGTGGTGGCGCATGCCTTTGATCTCAGCACTTGGGAGACAGAGGCAGGTGGATCTCTGTGAGTTCAAGGCCAGCCTGGTCTATAGAGTTCCAGGATAGCCAGGACTGTTTTACTGAGAAACCTTGTCTCAAAAAACCTAAATAAATAAATAGATAGATAGATAGATAGATAGATAGATAGATAAAAAAAATTTACATAGGCATAAAGTTACATTTGTTCACAACAATAGCATATATATTTGTCATAAAAATAGTCTATCCTTTAAGTTCAGCACACACGCATATATATATATATATATATATATATATATATATATATATATATATATATATATATATATATATATATATATAATGGAATCCCCATTATTGTTTATGTAATTGTGGCTTAGATAATCAGACAAAAATGGCTATGTCATTTAGAATAAAATAAAATTGAAACTACTTATAAAATTCATATTTAATCATCTTTCTTTATAAATCACCATCCTAATAATTTTAATTACATTAGCTTGGGCATGGCCAAGAGTATATCTACCTGTGACTGCAGTTACTCACTGAAAATGGGAGAAGAGTCCAAATTACTTCTGAAGAGAGTCAAATGCTGTCAGGTTTTTAGCTGTGATTCTGAAGGTCCCAATTCCAATTCCTTTGGAGATGGAATCCACCCTGAATGGAATACAGATCAGGAGGAAGAGGCCCCCCCCCACCCAGGAAGGGCAGGAGGAAACCTCATAGTGAGCAGATTCCACTGCACACTTGAGGTGGTCCACAGAAATTCCTTGGTGGGAAGCTGTCTCTAGCTTTGTACGTGTTTCCTGGGAGGGGATGAAGGAGAATATCATCTCATCAAAGGGTCCTTGATCTACTGGAAACCATGGACCAGAGATGGGATGAAGAGCTGAGTTGGCAGAACAAGACCAGGACCAGATACTTTGATTCAACATGGAGAGGGCCATAAGGACATGCGACTACCTAGGTCACCCTTGTTATCAGTGCTGCTGGATTCCTCCTGTGAAGACACTGGCCCATGACTTACCTAGGAAAGCTTCTGCCAGAATTAGAATAAAATGTGCCGTGTTTCCATAAAGTAGATCTAGAATGAGATATGATAGGTCTGGTGGAGGGGACATTGTCTGGCTTTGTTCCTGTGGAGGTAATGGGGGTGCAGTGTCAGCAGGCCCTGTCTGAGGATAAGGATGATGGTGAACTTATCCATCACAGGTGAACTCTCCTTCATTGTTAATCTGATGATGAAGAGCATCCCCTGGTATGCCCTCTTCTCCCCTCTTTACCCCTCATTATTTTCCTCCCTTTTCTTCTCTCTGGCTTCTTTCCCTTCTTGCCTTCATTCTTCTCTCACCCTTGTCTTCCTCCTCCTCTATATTCTCTTTCCTCTCATTCTTATTCTAGTTCATTGTTGCTGATTTCTATTTTCTGGTTTGGACAGGGTTTCACCTGTAGTCTTGGTTGTCCTTAAACTCTAAGTGATCTTCCTGTGGTACCAGGCCCTCAGTCCTGAGATAAAAGTGTGAGTCAACATGACTAGTTTACTGCAACTTCTTGTAGAAGCTTTCCCTGGCTCTCTTAAAGATAGTGACTGCTGTTCACATTATCATGTATTCATTGACCTGAAAATCCTGGGGATCACTGTGGCTTAAGCTGCTAGCAATCTGGGAGTTTTGTTTGAGAGATCTGCTATAAACAGTCTTTTTTAAGACCAGCCATTCATTCTGTATAGAATGATCAGACCTCTTATAGTCCTTTCTCTGGAAAAAGTATTTCATCATTTTTCAATTCGGACCCCCCATCTTCTTCTAACTTGCCTCCAAATGCCCTGTTTCTGCTGACTCATTTCCAAGCTGGTGCATTTTAAAGATGACCCTGAGCCTTCATACTTTGCAAATAGTGTTCATTTTTATCCAGAGTCTAGAAAATTGCAGAGTACAACATGCTTCTAACTGATTGAAACTCTCTCCATAGGATTAAGAGAACAATAAAAAGTCCAACAATCATAACACACAGGATCAATTCCCATGAGAAATCTTAGGGACTATTGTCTGGTCTTCACACAGGAGTGCCACACTCTGCACATTTCTCCCAGGACCAGCACCAGTAGGGTTCCTAGGACATCCCTGGGTTCTTTCCTGCATGCTGCCAGGCTGCTAAGTACATTGCCTGAGCCTCCAGTGCCAGGAGGGACATAACAGAGAGCACAGAACACATAGCATCACCTTCAGAACTGAATACAGTGGATGATGATAATGGGGAGCACTACTAAGGAGTATGTGCTATAGGGCCTGTGGGACCTGTGGGACCTGTGGGACCTGTGGGACCTGTGGGACCTGTGGGACCTGTGGGACCTGTAGGACAGAGGCCTGAGGTTGGGGATATCTGGGGGCTTCCACTCTTAAAAATGCTCATCCATCAGGCTTTTCAGCTTGAGATGGCATGGATCTGAGCTTTCTATAGAGACTCATAAGCTTCACCCTTCCCTTATCACCCTTTCTTTGTATTTCTGATGCTTTGACAATCTGGAGCTTTTTGGCACTGCAAGAACCACCATTCACACTCCCTTTGGATATCTATAGAAGATGAAGATGCCATTACTCTACTGCCTTCTTGATGCCACCCTCACACACACCTCCTCTATCAGTCTCCGTACTGAGGCCACAGTACCCTGCTTTAGGGCAGTTCTATAATATGTGTTTGATATATTGTGCACCCCAATAAACTTATCTAGGGGTCAGAGAACAGGAAAGCCACTATATTAAACATAGTGGTTAGGCAGTGGTAGCCATAGATTCCCTTGTTCTCCTCCCTCCCGCCAACGCCCCCTCCTGCCTTCCCCCCAGCCCACCCCCCATTGCCATCTCCTCCAGGACAAAGACTCCCTTGAGGATTGAGTTCAACCTGGTAGATTCAGTCCAGGCAGGTCCAGTCCCCTCCTCCCAGGCTGAGCCAAGTGTCCCTGTATAAGCCCCAGGTTTCAAACAGCCAACTCATGCACTGAGGACAGGACCCGGTCCCACTGCCTGGATGCCTCCCAAACAGATCAAGCTAATCAACTGTCTCACCTATTCAGAGAGCCTGATCCAGTTGGGGGCTCCTCAGATACTGGTTCATAGTTCATGTGTTTCCATTTGTTTGGCTATCTGTCCCTGTGCTTTATCCAACCTTGGTCTCAACAATTCTTGCTCATACAAACCCTCCTCTTTCTCACCGATTGGACTCCTGGAGCTCCACCTGGGGCCTGGCCATGAATCTCTGCATCCAGTTCCCTCAGTCATTGGATGGGGTTTCTAGCACGACAATTAGGGTGTTTGGCCATCCTATCACCAGAGTTTGTCAGTTCGGGCTTTCTTTTGACCATTGCCAGCAGTCTATTGTGGGGGTATCTTTGTGGATTTCTGTGTTCCTCTCTAGCACTTTGCTTCTTCCTATTCCCATGGGGTCTTCATTTATCATGGTCTTTTATTCCTTGTTCTCCCTCTCTGTTCTTGGTACAGCTGGAATCTCCTGCTCCCCTAAGCTCTCTTTCCCTCAACCCTTGCCCTTCATTACCCCAAACTCATGTCCATGTTGTTCATGTAGATCTCATCCATTTCTCTGTCACTGGGTGATTCCTGTGTCTTTCTTGGGGTACTGTTTTCTAGGTAGCCTCCCTGGAGTTGTGAGTAGCAGTCTAGTCATCTAGTCATCTTTGTTTTACATCTAGTATCCCCCTATAAGTGAATACATACCATGTTTGTCTTTCTGAGTCTAGGTTACCTCACTCAGGATGATTCTAGATCCATCCATTTGCCTGCAAACCTCATAATGTTATTGTTTTTTCTCTGCTGAGTAGTATTCCATTGTGTATATGTACCGCATTTTATTTATCCATTCTTCAGTTGAAGGACATCTAGGTTGTTTCCAGGTTCTGGCTATTACAAACAATGCTGATATGAACATAGCTGAGCAAGTGCTCTTGTGGTATGATTGAGCATTCCTTGGGTATAAGCCCAAGAGTGGTATAGCTGGATCTTGGGGGAGATTGATTCCCCATTTTCTAAGAAAGCGCCATTTTGATTTTCAAAGTAGTTGTACAAGCTTGCATTCCCACCAGCAGTGGAGGAGAGTTCCCCTAGCTCCACATCCTCTCCAGCATAAGCTGTCTTCAGTGTTTTTTTAACTTAGTCATTCTGACAGGCATAAGGGGGTATCTCAGAGTTGTTTTGATTTGCATTTCCCTGATAATTAGGGATGTTGAGCAATTCCTTAAATGTCTTTCAGCCATTTGAGTTTCCTTGGTTGAGAATTCTCTGTTTAGTTCTATAGCCCATTTCTTAATTGGACTGTTGGGCATTTTGATGTCTAATTTCTTGAGTTCTTTATATATTCTGGATATCAGTCCTCTGTTAGATGTGGGGTTGGTGAAGACATTTTCCCATTCTGTAGGCTGTCACTTTGCCTTGTTGACCGTATCCTTTGCTCTACAGAAGCTTCTCAGTTTCAAGAGGTCCCATTGATTGATTGTTTCTCTCAGTGTCTGTGCTACTGGTGTTATATTTAGGAAGTGATCTCCTATGCCAATGCATTCAAGACTACTTCCTACTTTCTCTTCTAGCAGGTTCAGAGTAGCTGGATTTATGTTAAGGTCTTTGATCCACTTGGACTTAAGTTTTGTGCATGGTGACAGATAGGGATCTATTTGCAGCCTTCTACATGTTGACATCCAGTTATGCCAGCACCATTTGTTGAAGATGCTTTCTTTTTTCTATTGTACAGTTTCGGCTTCTTTGTCAAAAATTATATGTTCATAGGTGTGCGGATTAATGTCAGGGTCTTCAATTCGATTCGATTGGTCCACATGTCAGTTTTTATGCCAATACCAAGCTGTTTTTATTACTGTAGCTCTATAGTAGAGCTTGAGGTCAGGGATTGTGATGCCTCCAGAGGTTGTTTTATTGTACAGGATTCTTTTGGCTGTCCTGGGTTTTTTGTTTTTCCATATGAAGTTGAGTATTATTCTTTCCAGGTCTGTGAAGAATTATGTTGGTATTTTGATGGGAATTGCATTGAATCTGTAGATTGCTTTTGGTAAGATTGCCATTTTTACTACGTTAATCCTGCCTATCCATGAGCATGGGAGATCTTTCCAATTTCTGACATCTTCTTCAATTTCTTTTTTCAGGGACTTAAAGTTCTTGTCATATAGGTTCTTTACTTGCTTGGTTAATGTTACCCCAAGGTATTTTATATCATTTGTGGATATTGTAAAGGGTGATGTTTCTCTGATGTTCTTCTCAGCCTGTTTGTCAATTGTATATAGGAGGGCTACTGATTTTTTTGAGTTGATCTTGTATCCTGCTATATTGCTGAAGGTGTTTATAAGCTGTATCAGTTCCTCGGTTGAATCTTTGGGACCAATCAAGTATACTATCATGTCATCTGCAAATAGGGAAAGCTTGACTTCTTCCTTTCCAATTTGTATCCCCTTAATCTCCTTATGTTGTCTTATTGCTCTGGCTAGAACTTCAAGTACTATATTGAATAAATAAGGGGAGAGCAGACAGCCTTGCATCGTTCCTGATTTTAGTGGAATTGCTTTGAGTTTCTCTCCATTTAATTTGATGTTGGCTGTTGGCTTGCTGTAAATTGCCTTTATTATGTTTAGGTATGTTCCCTGTGTTCATGATCACTTTATCATGAAGGGGTGTTGGATTTTGTCAAAGCCTTTTCTGCATCTAGTAAGATGATCATGTGGTTTTTTTCTTTGAGTTTGTTTATATGGTGTATTACATTGACAGACTTTTGTATGTTGAACCACCCTTGCATCCCTGGGATGAAGCCTACTTGATCATGGTGGATAATTGTTGGATGTGTTCTTGGAGTCTATTTGCCCGTATTTTATTGAGTATTTTTTCATCAATATTCATGAGGGAGATCGATCTGTAGTTTTCTTTCTTTGTTGTATCTTTGTTTGGTTTAGGAATCAGGGTAATTGTAGCCTCATAGAAGGAGTTTGGTAATGTTCCTTCTGTTTCTATTGTGTGGGACAATTTAAAGAGTATTGGTATTAACTCTTCTTTGAAGATCTGGTAGAATTCTGCACAGAAACCATCTGGTCCTGGGCTTTTTTTGGTTGGGAGACTTTTAATGACTGTTTTTATTTCCTTAGGGGTTATTGGACTATTTAAATAGTTTATCTGGTCTTGATTTAACTTACGTATGTGGTACCTATCCAGAAAATTATCCATTTCTTTTAAATTTTCCAGTTTTATGGAGTAGAGGTTTTTGAAATATGACCTGATGATTCTCTGGATTTCCTTAATGTCTGTTTTTATGTCACCCTTTTCATTTCTGATTTTGTTAATTTGGATGCTCTCTCTCTCTGTCTTTTGATTAGTTTGGATAAGTGCTTGTCTATTTTGTTGATTTTCTCAAAGAACCAACTCTTTGTTTCATTAATTTTTTGTATTGCTCTCTTTGTTTCTATTTTATTGATTTCAGCCCTCAATTTGATAATTTCCAGGCATCTATTCTTCCTGGGAGACTTTGCTTCTTCTTGTTCTAGTGCTTTCAGGGATGCTGCATTACATCTGTCCAGGTCCTTCTGGCTTTCAAAGTCTCCATTGAGAAATCAGGTGTTATTCTGATGGGTTTGCCTTTATAAGTCACTTGGCCTTTTTCCTTTGCTGCTCTTAATATTCTTTCTTTATTCTGCACATTTAGTTGTTTAATTATCATGTGGCAAGCGGACTTTTTGTGGGGGCTAGTCTGTTTGGTGTTCTATAGGCTTCTTGTATCTTCATAGGCATTTCCTTCTTTAAGTTGGGAAAGTTTTCTTCTATGATCTTGTTGAATATATTTTCTGTGCCTTTGAGTTGGTATTCTTCACCTTCCTCTATCCCTATTATTTGTAGGTTTGGTCTTTTCATGGTGTCCCAAATTTCTTGGACATTTTGGGTCATGACTTTGTTGGCTTTAGTGTTTCCTTCCACTGATGAAACTATTTCTTCTACCGTATCTTCAACGCCAGAGATCCTCTCTTCCATCTTTTGCATTCTGTTGGTTATACTTGCATCTGAAGTTCCCTTTCGTTTACTCAGATTTTCTATTTCCAGCATTCCCTCTGTTTGTGTCTTCTTCATTTTTTTCTATTTCCCTTTTCAGGTCTTGGACTGTTTCCTTCATCTGTTTCATTGCTTTTTCATGATTTTCTTTCAGGGCTTTATTGTTTTCTTCCAGGGCTTTATTGTTTTCTTCTGCTTTATTTGTCCTTTCCTCTAGTTTCTATAGCATTCTTCCCATTTTTTGTTTGTCTTTTCCTCAATTTCATTTGTGATTCCTTCTATATAAGCCTCTACCTTCTTCATGATGTTATTCATAAGGCTGGTTTCTTCTGCTTCTTCCATTTTTTGATGTTCAGGTCTAGATGTTAGAGGAGGGCTAGGTTCTGGTGATGCTGTATTGCTCTTCATTTTGTTGTATGTACTTCTGCCTTGATGTCTGCCCAATTCCTTGTGGATTCATTCTTGGTCTTATCGGGGCACTTGGTTCAGACAGAGCTGACAGATTCAGGAAGCCTCTCTCTCTTGTCCAGATGGGAACTCTGTAGCAGGATGGGAGCTGGGGGCTGGTCTCTAAGTCTTAGGAAGTGGCTGGGGTCTCGGTCGGACGGGTGTGGGGGCAGGGCATAGAGATTGCAGGGTCTGCCGGGGGTCTTGGAGAACGGGGAGCCTTCCTGGTGGGGGTGGAGGGGATCCTGCCTGATGGCCAGAACCTGGGGCCAAGTTGGGCAGGTTTTCCCCGGAATGGCTGGTGCCCAGGGATGGGATCTAGCCTGAGCCCAGGCACTCACTTCTTGTCCAGATGGGAGGTCCTGGCGGTAGCACAGGCTTTTAATCCTAGCATTCCAGAGGCAGAGATCTATCTGGATCTCTGTGAGTTCAAGGCCATACTGGAAACACCCAGGCATGGTGACACATACCTCTAATTCCAGCACTTGAGATCTCATGTCTTGCTTGGGAAAGACACATGCCTTTAATCCCAGGAAGTGATGCCAGGAATTAAAAAGATATATAAGGTGTTAGGACCAGGAACTAGAGACTTTGTAGGCTTTTAGCAGCAGCTCAGCTGAGATCCATTCAGATAAGGACTCAGAGACTTCCAGTCTGAGGAAACAGGATCAGCTGAGGAGTTGGCAAGGTGAGGTTGGTTGTGGCTTGTTCTGCTTCTCTGATCTTTCAGAATTCACCTCAATATCTGGCTCTGGGTTTGTTTTTATTAATAAGACCTTTTAAGATTCATGCTACAGTAACATCTTAGATCATTGTGGCATCAGAGTCCTCTGGAATCATCCAAATAACCCTAAACTGAAGCCTGTTCCCTGTGCCCTCCTGAATCCACAGGGAAGGCTCCTGCCCACACTTCCTCTGCCTCTCATCTGGCAGCCTCCCACACCTTCCATTGCTCTTCATGAGCCCAATGCACCATGCATTCTCTTTCAATCTATGTGGGAAGATTAACGTCTTCCTGCCTTGTCTATATGCTTTACTATTCTTGAGTAAAACAAATTCCACAAATGTTTACAATGTAGGTTCTGATGCATCAAGGAAAGAATGGAGGCCTAAGCACTGTCATTTATTTGCATCACTATTTACCATGTGAGAGAAACACAAAGTACAACAAAACCCACTATAAGAGCTTTTAATAGAGGAGGGTAAAGAGAGGGTGTGCAATAGGCCTACTAGAAGTGAACATTGTGGAAGAAGAGGAGGAGAAATAGGTGATATCTGCTTTTATGGGTCCCCCCAAGCATGTTCATATGGATTTACATAGCTATACCATGCAAGCCCATAGATTATGTGATCAAGTAGCACAGATTACATTGGATGCAAGGCCCTGGGATGACTAAGCATTCTGCTTGCTTAGTGGACAGCACATGTGTGGTCATGTAGCTGGGGAGTGGCTACATTCTAATATTCCAGACTTTTTGTTCTTATAAAAAAAGAAGGGGTTGGGGTGGTGGGTGAATGGGAATGGGGCACTGTGTGTCCTGGAACTGTTTCTAGCTGACTCGGTGGGCATTGGTTGATTTTTTGTGGTAAGGAGGGAGCTTCACTTGAAATAGTAGGGCATTCAGAGATAGTCGATTGTCCTCCACTGCTTTGGGCCCTGTGGAATCATCCATTGCCACTTGGATCTGGCTGTTTGGATCTTACAAGGTGCTGAAGTGGATCTGATCTGTCCAGGTGGATCCAAGCTGGCTCTGGAGCTCGGAAGAATTTTTCAGTTTACAAAGGAGACAAATGTTAAATATATTGAGAAGCAACCATAGGGAATTTAAAATCTTGAGCTGATAGCCATGATATTAAAATGTTCAGTACTCTGCTATTAGAATGTATTGGTTAGTGTTAGCAAGAGTGAGAGCGAGAGCGAGAGAGAGAGAGAGAGAGAGAGAGAGGGGGGGGGGAGGGAGAGAGGGAGGAAAGGAGAAACTTGGAACATACTTTATTCTTGTTTTTATTATCAATTAGGCTGTTTATTTTCATCTGAGACAAACCTTAAGGCACCTGTTTCCTTTATTACTTTAGCAGGAGACACAGACAATGGCTGAGGGCATTTAACAGTAATAGATTGTTATATTAAAGTCTGTTTTTGCAGAGTCCAGACCCTTTTGAGTCTGGGAGTGTGAATATCCCTGGATTGCCACTGTTTCTTAGCACCTGGGTGTATTTTGATGGACCTTGCACCTCTGGCTGTGTGACTGATGGTGGTCCTGTAACAATTAGCTGTGTAGTTAATTAGAAATTTGAATACGTTATTAGAGACACAGAGGGAAACTGATGAAGCAGAATATAGTCAGTAGAGACAGGAGAACTTGGAAAGGGAATCAGGAAGAAGAAAAAACATATGGGTTTCCCAGTCCAGTGAGATTGAGTACAGTTGTGGGATGAAACCTTATTATTCTGGAATCAGTGGCAAGGCAGTTGATCCTGGTGTCCTCTAGATCTTAAGAGAGCAGGGACCTCTTTGCATCATTGTATATGAGGAGGAATTTTCCTGGGGTGAGGGTAAGATAAAAGGCTTCAGGTGAGACAGATGGACCTAATGGGGAATGCTCTCAAGCTTAGCAGCTTAGCAGCTGTGGGGGTTACAAGAACTACCTTGAAGGGTCCCTGCCATTTAGGGGAAAGGGGTGGTGGGTGCTGGCCTAGAGGGGAAAGAAGGACCTGATACTCAGTGTGGATTGGGGTGGGAATGGGTTATCACATGGCTGGGATAAGGAATGGTCAGCGAAATTCCACAGGAGAGAGAAGAGGTGATGTAGTAGAGGAGTGAGGAGGTGATCAAGGAGAGGTGAAGGTTTGGATAGGAGGGCCAGGGTTAGAGCTGCTCTCCCATACATGAGTTCAAATGGTGAAATTGAGAGGGGTTGCTTGGGAAGGTCCTAGAGCCTGAAAAAAGCTAGAGGCAATAATTTTACCCAGTCAAGTTGAAGTTCCTGTGACATCTTAGTAAGAATGTTTTTTAAAAACCTGTTGGTGCCTCTACCTTCCCTGAGGACTGAGGACAGTAAGGGATATGAAAATACCAGGATATATTAAGATCCTTAGCTAGGCTCTGGGAAATCTGGGAGGTGAACTCTGGACCATTATCAGACTGAAGAGAGATGGGGATCCCAAATCTAGAGATGATCTCCTGGAGAAGGAGGTTAGCAACTGTCTGGGCTTGCTTATTAGAAGCTGGATATGCTTCTGCCCAACTCAAAAATAAGTCCACATCCACCAAGAGATATTTAATCCATCTGACAGTGGGCATATGGGTAAAATTGAGCTGCCACTCAGTTAGTCTGATGAGACTGACAGTGACTAATTCCTATTGCTTTGAGGAGGTGGGAGGTTTTTAGCATGGTCATTATTTGGCTTGAGTAGATATGGATCCTCTTTTTGCTGTAAGGAGCCTGTACTCTTTCTAGATAGCAGCATGGGACAGGAGGATATGAAAAGCATATTTGAAGTCTGTATAAACATCTAGGGATTGCCTCTGTGCCAATTCAAAGGCATGGGTAAGGACAATTAACTCAGCCTGTTGGTTAGTAGTGTGGGTAGGTAGTGCCTGTGCTTCTACTACCCCAGTATCTGACACTATGACATAGCCCACTTTATGGGTCCCTTCATGTAGAAAGGAGCTGCCATCAGTGGCCTGAGGCAATGTGCCCTCCTGTGTGTGTGTGTGTGTGTGTGTGTGTGTGTGTGTGTGTGTGTGTGTAAGATGGGGCAATAGCTCCTCTAAGATTTCAGTGCAGGAATGAGATGGAGAATAGTCATCATTAGGTAGAAGGAGAAGGCTTGCAATATTAAGGGGTAGACAAGTCTGTAAGGTAAGTGTGGTATCTTCTAGCAATGCCACTTGGAGAGTAAGAACTTGGGAAGGAGGTAAAGTTTGTAAGTCTTTATGAGTTAAGAGATGGGACAGATTATGATGAGAGAAGATAAGGGTAGGTGACCCAAAGGATAGTTTCTTTGATTCATGAATAAGGAGCTCAGCAGCTGCTAAAGCATGTATGCAGGGTACCCATCCCTACATGGTGAGGTCTAGTTTCTTTGACAGGCATGCTATGGGTGCAAAGGAGGTCCCAGTTGGTGCCCTAGGGTCTCAAGGGCATATCCCTCTCTTTCTGTTACATAGAAGGAAAAGGGATGAGTTAGGTCTGATAGATGAAATGCTGGGGCCTGAAGGAGAGCCTGTTGGATCTTCTAGAGAAGTTTAGTAATGGGGTGAAGGAGGAGTTCATGTGAGAAGCCCAGAGCTGCCTTGTATAAGGGGAAGGCAAGGAGAGAAAAAGATGGAACCCAAGACCTTAAGAAGTCAGTTATTCACAGAAAGAAGAGAATCTCCTGTTTAGTAGAGGGGACTGCAAGAGACTGGATTAGATGCTATCTATCTACAGTAATAGCCTTGTGGGTTGGGATAATGGTTAGACCCAAATAGGTGACCTGAGGAATGGACAGCTGGACTTTGGAAGACATGACACTATAACCATGGCTGGACAGAAATTAAGGAGTGTGGAGATGTTAGTTTAGCTAATTTGTACTGATGGGCTGGAGGAGCCAAAGGAGCAGGCACTCAAGAAGCAGGAGCAGGAAGTCAGACAGCCAGGGGTTCATTAGAAGGGTCCAGAGAAGTAGTGAGAGGTTCCTCAGGCATAGGTGGCATAGCTAGGAGCATGTGGGCAGGCGGACGGGAATCAAGGAGAACAGGTTTGGAGCTGAGATAGAAAAAAGCTTGGATATAAGGCAACTCTTTCCATTTGCCCATTCACTGGCAGAAGTTCGATAACTCCCATAAAATGTCAGGGTCCAGCGAGCCCATTAAGTAGCCACTTTTTGTTATTATCTAAGGGATGCTTAGGCCATTCTTTAGTGCAAAGGCAGATAAGCTTAGAAGTCTTTAAGTAAGGCATTAAAACGAGAGGCTTAAGAGTATCTAAAAGGCATCCCAGAAGAGATGTGGGGCTAATGGGATTGGAAGCCTTCTTTCCCATGGCTGTGGCAAAGAGAAAAAAATAAAAAAATAAACATGATCCAAAGGCTACAACCGCAGGCATCTCTGAGACCAGGCAAGGACTGGCACTCGGTACCAGTCACTTAGTGCTTCCTCAGGATGAAAGAGTGAGGGCCTAGACCATAGTGCCAGGACAAGGGTCTGACAGACCAGAAATGAAAAAGATGATATCTCAGACTACATTCATGGGGAATGGCTAAGAATTATAGTCACAAAGGGGGCTGACCATAACCTATGAAGGTGTGGATGGGGGTATCCCCTATCCTCAGGACACCACAAGGACATTGGATGATTGACAGTCATTCCCAGGAGTCCAGGGGACTGTTTACACTGCCTGGGAAGAGAAAAATCACCAATCGAAGCATCTGGTGTTGTACAGACAGATCAGGCGGCCTGGCAATGGAAAGTGGGCCATTGTAGATGAATGATCCTCGGTACAGGATCCCGGGTTCAGGATGCCAGGAGAGCCTGCTTTATCATGCGGCACCAATGTTATTTATTTGTGGCACTATTTACCATGCGAGAGAAACACAAGGTACAACAAAACCCAATCTAAGAGTTTTTATTAGGGAGGATAAAGAGGGAGTGTGAAATAGGCCTACTAGAAGTGAACAGTGTGGAAGAAGAGGTGGAGAAATGGGTGGAATCTGCTTTTATGGGTCCCCCCAGACATACGCATATGGGTTTACATAGCTACACCATGCTTGAACATAGATTACGTGATCACTCTACATGTAGATTATGTGATCACAAAGCACAGATTACTTAGGACTCAGGGTGCTGGGATGACTAAGCATTCTGCCTGTCTGATAGACAGTGCATGCACAGTCATGTAGCTGGGGAATGGCTAGGAATTCTTACAATCACTGCACATGTCTTATATTCTGTGACAAGGCTGTTATAAGAAAGTAACATCTGTCCTCAAAATCCTCCATGCAATGTTACAAATAATTTACTAATTAATTTCCTGGATGGAGTAGAATTCTGTGGTCAGAAGAGGTTTTCTACTACATACCAAAGTACTTCATGTTGGGTTGATGAGGTAGTGCAGCAGGTGAAGGTGATAGCTATACATGCCCGGCAACCTGAGTTTGACAAAAGAAAAACAAGTCATGAAACAAAACATGACATAGCATGAACCCTATACTGATCATATAATGAAATTAACCAGGAATTAACTTCTGAAATAGACATACAACTTACTCATTGTGAAGTCAATTATGTCTTTATTTCTATTGTTGATAGCGTTAGTTTGAAACGTTTGGAAGTTTTTCTGAAACTTACTGCAAATTAAAACAAGCAGAAGGAGAAGCAGGGGCTAGAAAGATAGCTCAACAGTTACCAGAGCTTACTGCTGCCTCCAAAGACCTGAGTTTGAAATTCCTGGCACCCATGTCAGGCAGTTCATGACCACTCATAACCCCAGCTCCCGGGAATCTGATGCCCTTTTCTGGCCTCCATGTGCATGAGGCATTCATGTGATCAACAGACATACATGCAGATAAAACACCCACACAAACAGAATAACAAACTTTAAAAAAGAGGAATAAACAGAGCTCAATTGTCATCTTATCTTTTTAACAGTGAAGCAGAGGCAGAATGGACCCCTGGATGTAAGAATTGGCTGTAAATGAAGATGAACACCATATTTAGGATTTCCCATTGTCTTTGTTACTGTTCTATTGCTGCAAGGAGACATATGGCTATAGCAACTCAAAAAAGAAAGCATTTACCTGGGGCTTCCTTTATGTATCAGATGTTAGTCCATTCATCATGGTGGGGAGCATGGTGGCACATAGGTGTTGGAGAAGGAACTGAGAATTTTACAAGTGGATTCAGTTGTAGAAATGTAACAAGCATACTCCAACAAGGCTATATAACTCAAACAAGGCCATACCCCTAATCCTTCTCAAGGAGGGCCACTCCCTGGTGACTCAGCATTCAAATATATGAGCCTGTGGGGGCCATTTTTATTCAAAACACCATACTCATCAAATATGAATAACTTCGTTATTCCTCATCAAATACAAATACATCAAATATAAATAATCAATGCTATCTTAAAACAATACAACTGTATTTTTTTTAGTGCTCAAGAGGAAGAATAAGACAATTTACCTGTGCTTAGCACCAAGGTCCTCTTCTACCTGAACAGAAGGAGGCTCAGTGAGACTCAGTTACATACTGAAGGGATTTCTCCAAACAGGATTTCATTTGCTTTCTTCCAGGAAAAAGAGACAAATGAGATTAGGATAGTGTTGGCTTCTGGCCACAAGCTTGGAGATAGCCACAAACATCTGCTCTTCTCATATTACTGATTTAAAACAGTGAGGTGGCTGCTCTCACTACTTTATGGGGTTTAATAAGAAAGTGACAATACTATTAGAGCAGCCTCAACATGTAAAAGCAGTACAAAGACATAAAAGTAAAAATTAGATCCTTGGTAGGATTATGTACCTGAAAATTCTATTTAAGGTCTTTCTTCCCCGCCCCCTTACCACCTGTTTTGAGACAGAGTCCCATGTAGCCTGGGGTGGTCTTGAATTTGCTGTATAGCCAGAATAGCTTTGAACTCCTGTCCCTCCTGCCTGTATGTTCCATGTCCTGTGGTTACAGTTGCACATCACTGTGCCCAGTTGTAACCCATGCAATGTGTTAATCTAACTCAATGTATTTGTTCACTGTAGGGATTTATATTAAGCCCTACTTGAAAATCTTGAAAGCCTATCAAAATGCTATGGCAAATATTGATCTTAGCTGGGATAATAGTGATTTAGTAGTTTGGTGGAAATAGTGAAATCACAATAATGCTTCAGATTGCTGTGGATATCACTCTGTATAAATAAAATGCTGATTGGCCAGTAACCAGGTAGGAAGTATAGGCAGGACAAGCAGAGAAGAGAATTCTGGGAACAGGAAGGCTGAGTCAGGAGATGCTGCCAGCTGCCGCCTTGAATACCAACATGTAAGATACTGGTAAGCCACAAGCCATGTGGCAAGGTATAGATTTATAGAAATGGGTTAATTTAAGATGTAAGAACTAGATAGCTAGAATCCTAAGCTATTAGGCCAAACAGTTTAAATAATGTAAGGGTCTGTGTGTTTATTTTATAAGTGGGCTGTGGGACTTCCTGGGCTTGGCGGGAGCTGGAGAGAAACTCTCCAGCTACATCAGATTATTATTAACTTGTAATTAGGGCTTCTGTTAGAGCCTTTATTTTAAGAAAATTTGATTTACAGAAGAATCCCAAGCACTGTAGAGGGTGTTCTCATAGGCCCTGTGTCCAACTTCCCATGTCACTAACATTACATACTCACACGGGAATCACTAGTATTGAAAACATGGCATTACCCGTAGTCTGAACTTTATTCAGCTTTCCTTGGTGTTCACAGGATGCTCTTTTTCTGCTCTCAGATTCTACCCAGGATCCCAGATCTGGCCACTGTGCTTGTCAGGGCATTCTTGGCTGGTAGATTTTCTCTGACTGTCCTTGTGTTTGATTCCTCCTCATCAAAGGTTTGTCTCTTACTTCCTCCTAATTGACTGATTCAATTATTCAGTTAAGGGCTGATGAGATGATTCAGTGGGTAAAAGTGCTTCAGTATAAGCCTGTTGATCCAAGTTCAGTCTCCAGATGCTGTATAATAGTGGAAGGAGAGAACAGACTCCACAATGATTTATGCCAGTACAGATTTACAGGTATTTTACTTTAGAACCTGGCCTATAACCTAATTATATGTTATTTCTCTAGCTGTTCCCAGGACTCTAGCTTTGGATTTTGGGAGGTTTCCTAGTTGAATATTCTGTTTGTTTGAGAGAACACCTTCTCACCATTGCATTTTAAAAACATGTCCTAACTTTTGATAAATTAGACTTATATATTTTATGCCCCAGTTCCAGAATCATCTATTTCTTCAAGGAGCCTGGTTCTTTCTATTGAAGAAAACTAGCTTTACTTATGTTGGTCTGAGATATAGGTAATTCAACACTGAGAGTCCTAATTCTCACCATCTACTATCCACTTCCTTAGTAGTTTAATCCAGGTTAAGATCGTGATCTAAGAAGAAAAAAATGGTAGGTACATTTTTGTTTATGGAACACATATTTAAAGGGTTAACATGGTGGGCAAGAATGCATCTAGGCATGCTCAGGTTGCATCATGAAGTTTTAGGTAAAAATAAAGGAAATGATAACCTGAGAGAAGATTAATATAGGATCTTGTCTAATGGTGTTAACCTCACTTAGCAGGCTACTCCTTTTGAAAGCCTGTGTCATACACTTCTTATGTCACTTGATACATTCTGTATTCCATTCTAGGATCACAATCTTCTAGGACTAAGACCCCACCCCTGTTTGTATGCATATGTGTGTGTGATACCAGGGATATAACTCACTGAATCCCCGATGCTAGGCAATCACTCTATCACTTAGCTGTATTCCTTCTTTACTGGTAAGTTTTAAGACTTTTTAGATCTTTTCTGTTGTTGTTTTAAGTTTTTAAATGAAGGTCTTGCTATGCAGGCCAGGGTGGCCTGAATTCACTTTGCTTTTGCTTCAGCTTTCCTCGTGCTGAAATCATAGGTGTATGACACTGGAGCTTCCTTGGATATGTTCTCCTAATGCAAGATGGTTTATTTTTTTTTCTGTTTCATTCTCATAATAGCATCTTTCACAATACAGAAATTTTAAATTTTATTAAAGTCCAATTTATAATTTTTTCATTGCTTTTACCTTTTGAGATGAATTTGAAATCTCATCATTAAACCCAAGCTCCTTCTAAAAGTTATATTTTATGTTTTATGGTAACTATTTGTGAAAAGCATACACTATGTGGTCTGTGTTTACCTTTCTCAGTATATCAGAGTCTAATTTATTCAACAGAGAATTTAAAACAGACTACCCTTCTTCTCATGAATGACCATTGCTTTGCTATGATGGTATTAAGACATTATGAGGATTGGTTATAAACTTTTTAATGATTCATATTCATATTCTCTCTTTCTCTCCCATGAATTCATGTGTTCAATATATATCTCTCTGTCTGGAACTTCATAATATTTTGAAAATGAGTACATGTTTCTCATCTGATCTTAAAAACAATCCCAATGAAGTAGACAGACTTCAAGAACAAAAGTCTTTGGGAAGAAGGAATGGAGATATCAATTCTAATTGTGTAGACTGCAGTGAGTATGTAGAACTTAAAAAATATATAGAATGTATATATGCTATATTTTATGTAATTTATATATATTTTTATAAACATATAATATAGGTATATCTAAATGTCCTTTTATATCTTGGTAAATTGATTCCAGGACTACACTCAATACCAAAACTCAAGGATTTTCAAATTCCTTTTATAAAATAGTACAGGATTTTCATGATACCTATGGATCCTCCTGTCTGTTTTAATTATCTCTAGAGTTCTTAGAGTGCCCTATGTTGGCCTGGAATTCACCTTGCTCCTGTCTTAGCTTCCCACCTGTGGGATCACAGGTGTGTGCCACTAGGCCTGCCATGGATATTGTCTTCTAGTGCAAAATAGTAAGGATGTTGTTATGTGAATAGTAGATATAGTGTATTGTTTAGGAAATAATTATGAGAAAAGAGTTAATATGAATTCAGTTGAGATGCAATTTTTAAATTTTATTCTTTTGCAACTTTGTACATGTATATAAAATACTGTGATCCTATCCCTCCTCTATTATGCTCTTATTCCTTTTCCTCCCTTACTGTCTCTACTTCTTCCCAGAAAGGCCCTCTACTTTCATGGTGTGTGTGTGTGTGTGTGTGTGTGTGTGTGTGTTCCCTACTGTTTTTAACAAGTGTTGCCTACATGAGCATGGATGAGGGCTTATTTACTTGATCAAGAACAATCTATCAGTGGTTTCACCACTAAGGAATGTAACTCTCTCTGGGTTTTGTTTTTTTTTTTTTTTTGAGACAGGGTTTCTCTGTGTAGTTTTGGTGCCTGTCTTGGATCTCATTCTGCAGACCAGGCTGACCTTGAACTCACAGAGATCCACCTGGATCTACCTCCTGAGTGCTGGAATTAAAGGTGTGCACCACTGCCACCTGCTATATTCTCTCTGTTAATTTGTTTGTTCTTGAATTAACTGTTTGTCCATTAACTTGCCTACAGCTTACTAAGCCAGGGTGAAGCCACAAGAACCCCTCTCTTATCTGTGAAAGAATATTGTTGGGCCCAGTTTTGTGTAGATAACCACAACTGCTGTGAATCCATACTGCAACAAGTTTATTGTGTCATACTCAGAAGACAGTTTTTCACCACACTCCTTCTGTTCTTTCTACCCACTCTTCTGCAATTTTTCCTGAGCCTTGGGGTAGGGGTGGGGATATAGATGTCCAATTTAGTTCTGAGACCTCAGCAGTCATCTATTACCAACACTTTGGCCAGTTATGAGTCTCAGCATTAACTACTGTAAATAAAAGCTTCTCTGACCAAGGCTGAGAGCAGCATTCACCAATGGGTATCAGCATAAATACTTAGAAGGCAATTTGATACCATGTTCATTTATGAGAACATCAGTGGTACATTCTCCTCTAGGTCCTATGACCTCTTTTGCCATTTTTTAAAATAGTGTTTTCAGTACTGGCATGAATTCCCTCCTTAGGACTGCTCCTCCAATACAGTTAGAAAGAAGGTAGTGCTTGCCCCCTTAACATTGAAGCCACTATTGCTTCTATGTGCACATCTTTTAGACACATTAAAAAAAGTAGTTTTCATTTAAAGTTGACTGAATTCACAGATGTGAAACTTTCAGATATTGAAAGTCACTCATTCATAAATATGCATATATGCTGGTGGGTGTGGATAGTATGTATTCTAAATATACAGCAGGCTCAGAATGTTGAAGATCTTTGTGTAAAGGAACTGTTTAGAATAATGTGTAGATAGTGAAGTTGTTGAAGAAAATAAAGAAAAGAGGTGCTAAATAATGCCATCATTGAAAACTGCTTTGATGATTGTGATTAGCATTTTAAGCCATGATACCACCTTCCATATTTGATTGACAAAAATCTTACCTGCTAAGTGGATTGGAAGAGGGCAGAGACTAGCATCTAGTTAAGGAGTTTGCTACAACTGCTCAGGTCAGACCTCAGAGGTACAACAAGGACAGTAGCAGGTGGAGAAAGATGCATTGCAGAAACCCAAGGTGAAATAGCCAATTTTTAGCAGTATACTGCTTTTCTGTTTTAATAATCTATCCAGAAATTGAATCAGCACTGCCATCTATTGGTGGATTTGTTTCCCAATCTAATTCTTCCCTGCAGAAAGACCAACATTTTATAGGACAGTAACAGACCCTAATCTGTGGGGAATGCAGTCCAAAATACCAAAAAGAGATCTGAAACCACAAACAGTGCAGAACCACACACACACACACGCACACGCACACGCACACGCACACACACCTTATACATACATGGCTGTGATAAACTTTAATCTATATGTTAGATACACAGAGAAGATCAAAACTAATAGTACAATGGAACAATCATAAGAGCAAACTATAGTACAAGCTGAGTAGATGTGCTTCCTTATACCTTGTATCTTCCTAAAACATGTTTGCCTTTCTAGTAATAGTGAGATGACATGAAGCCTATGAGAAGCCTATGAGATCGAGTGAAGTAGGGTCAAAGTTCTCTGGAACAGGCTATTATCTTCAGGTAGAACACTGTGGAGGCCCACAAAGGTTTCTAGTGAGATCTGAGCTTGCTTTGTCCAGCAGAGCTGAATTAGAGAATTGCTTGACCATGTGCATGGTTTCTAGGTGATTGGAAGGATCTATATTTGGCTGAACTAGGGGGAGGTCTTTTGTTCCACCTCTTGGCATTCCTATAAATAGCCCTTTAGAAGAGACACTAGGGGCTGCTGGATAAGGATCTAAGCCCCTCTGAGGCTGTGCTGTGTTTCTGTTTCTCTCCCTCTATCCTTCTATCTAAATCTCTTATCCCTCACACCTCAAGAGTACCTGGGGTAAAATATGGGAGCCACTCTCCTAGCTGGACACCCACAGATGATGCCATGAACAGGGACCAGGGACTTGGTGAAAGGAGAGAGGGGGCATTGAGGGTAAAATGAGGCATGCCTGATAAGAAATTAAAATATAAAGTGACAGTATATTATTCTCGGGATGAAAGTTAGGCAGCAAAATACTGAAGTTGAAAAGTGAGGCTGAAGCATTTATTTCTCTCTATCTAGGTTTTCTCTCTCTCTTAATTTCTATTTATAAAAATTAAGAAAAAAGTGTAAGGTAGAATATAGTGTAAGAGGAAATTTAGAATAACATTATAATTAGGAATATTGGGTAGAAAGAAACATAAGGTTAGGTAGAATAAGATAAGAAACAAGACAGAGGAACTATGTCCTTGATTTCCAACTATGGGACTATGATTGCTAACTCCTGAGAGGAATCGGAGTCATGAAAAAATACTATGAAAGAAAACAGGTAGAAAAGATTCCTGTAATACCTTTTGGCCAATGAACAGCTTGGATCTAAGCCCTGAGTTACAGGGAAAGAATTTTCCCTGAAGTGGATGAGAATGAAATAAAACTTTTCACTCCACTGATATTGTACAATCAAAATTAGTTTCCGCTTGACCGTGAAGCCAAAGTTTAAAGAACAGAAGTCTTGGTAAAAACTTAGCAATCTCTAAAAAACTAAAAGCTTTTCAGATTTTTTTGTCTCAGATTTTTTTCTCTTTCTGTAAGGGATAAAATTATATTCACCTGGAAATATCTATCAGAATAAGAAAATTACCTGTAATTGCTCTAAGAAAAAACAAAAAAAACTCTTGAAACAGGGCAAATCCTCTCTGCCAGTCTTATCTCCCCTTCCAGTTGGTATTAGAAAAACAGCATCTGCCAGAATCCCCTGTGGCTAAAGTCTAGTAATAGATGCTTGGGAGAGCACAGGTGGAGATCCAAGTGGGCCAGGTCCCCCCACAAATGAGGGGCTACAGCAAAGGCAGTATGGGACCCAGTGGGGCAGGGAGCTGCTGGTGTACAAAAGCAGAGTCTAGGTTCTCAGTAGCTATAATGGCACCATGAAAAAAACTGAGGCAAAATTTGGCCATACAAACAAAGCCAGCAAGAACAGTGACAAGAGCTGCCCACTCGAATGCAAGCAGGCACATGGTGCTACACAGCACCCATGGCTGTGAAAAGAAGCTCTCTGAAAAAGCTCTTTCTTTTCTTTTTCCATTGGGGGAAAATCTTTCTTAAAAAGCTCTATTTTCAAGTTCTCTCTTTACTTTTTCATTGACCCAGTAAGACAGGGGAACAAAGAGTTACCAAAACTCCTGTCTGAGTGTATGTGGGTAGACAGGCACAGCCCATTCTGGGGGACAGTGCCAGGTTAAGAGCTTAATATTGACTTAAAAACCTCCTATCATAAAAAAAAAGCAGAAATTTGATTTTGACCATGTGAACAAAACTGGGAGAGTTGGCTACAGCTGACCAGAAAGACAATCTGGGAAATGTCATTTGAAAAATAGCTAGAGAAATGTAATGATGCTATCTATAGAGAAAGTCAGCTTGGGAAATGTAGTGCATAAAAGTGAGGTGGATTAGGCAAGCATGCCCAGACAAAAGACAGATAGAATGGGACAAAAAAACATTTAAATGTTCCCAATAACTTAGCAGAAAAATGACCAAGGGAAATACTGCCAGTATAACTCGGGGAAAAAAAACCAAACCAAAAAAAACCAAAAACCAAAAAACATTGTTTTCCACAAGCTTTGTTAGCTTGTCTCCAGGGAACAGGTGAACAACTTCTCTGTCAGGTGTGAATTATTTGCTATGAAAATCAAGATGGTAAATTGAACATAAAACAGGCATTTCTTATAATCCTCAAGGACAAGTGGAAAAAGCCCATGGCAATCTTAAGAAACAGCTTTAAAAAATTAAGAAGGGGGAAATTTTACCCTCAGAAGTTTGTAGGCTGCCTGAGTTTGGTACGATGTGTGGAACAGAGAAATGTCAGCTCTAATGACATTCCTCCAGAAGAACTATAGTAATTTTCAGAATGATATTAAAGCTGACTATGAACTCCAACAGAAATAAAGCAGTGTTGATTTCACTTATAATTTTTACTATGGTATCTCATGATTTGTGTACACTCTGTCTCATTGAATGAAAATAAGTTATTTCTGTTAAGAGATTCTATCTAGATGTATGATAATAGAGTTTCCTAATGCATATAAGTTTAATAAATAGTTCTTCTAAGAAATCTCTTCTATATATGTGCTAAATTTTGTAAAATAGTTCTATAAAGTTTTCTTTTGAATATAAATTTGTAAAAAGTATAAATGTTGAATGTAAGTCTAAATGTTGAATGTAAGTCTGTAAACAGTGTAAATGTTAAATGTAAGAATTGTTTTTATTACTCCATCTATATCTGTCTAGTCTGGACAAACATTAATTTTTAAAGGATAAAGCATATCAATCATATTAGAAGCATCTTGAAGTTTTTATTACTCTTTTACCTTCAGATATATTTGAATACTTTTTATGAAAACTTAAAATATAATTTTATGATCTCATTGACCCCTGAAAAACTTAAGTATTATAATTACAGGAGCTTTTCTGTCATTTCCCTAGATTTCCATTCTTTCTATCTCTGTTTAGAAAGGGGTAGGCCTCACACAATTGAGTTAGTTTATACAGAAATTCTACTGCTGTGGTAGGAATACATGCATAAATGAGCTACTTAATCTGCTAAAAGTGTATTTTATAATTAACATAGGTTTTTGTTTACTTGAGTGGATACTTTGAAATGATTTGAAATGATTATTTTCTCCTGGGAATCAAAATAGTCTCTTGAAAGTTTTATCAAACATCTGTTAGGACAGAGTTTTGATCCATGGAAAGGGCTTAGTGATGCTGAGACTGCTGTAGTCATCTTGGACTCATTCCAATAAAGATATTCCATCTTTATTATCCTCTACTCCTTAACTGAGAGGTGTGGCAGCTATGGAGATCACTGTGGATGTTTGTAAGCTCTTATTAGGGACCTGGTTCAGAGCTTAGTTAAGCTCTGTACCCATCCTTGCCATAGGCTAGTAGCCAAAGACTCTCAACTTTCTTCTTCATAAATTCCTGAATGTATGAATGTAAAATTAATCAAGAAGGATGATCTAATACAGTCATAGTCTATCTGAGTGACCTTGTGGGCCCTTTTTTATATCAAGAAGGGGGAATTGTGGAGGCCTACAAAGGTTTCCTAGTGAGATCTGAGCTTGCTTTACCCAGCAGAGCTGCATTAGAGGATTGCTTGATCATGTGCATGGTTTCTAGATGATTGGAAAGATCTATTTTTGGCTGAGCTAGGGGGAGGTCTTTTGTTCCACCCCTTGGTATTCCTATAAATAGCCCTTTAGAAGAGACACTAGAGGCTGGTGGATAAGGATCTAGGCCTTCCCAAAGCTCTCTTGTGTTTCTGTATGTTTCTCTACCTCTATCCTTATATCTAAATCTCTTATCCCTCCCTCCTCAAGAGTGCTCTGGGATAAAATATGGGAGCTGGTCTCCCAGCTGGCCTCCCACAAGACACATTTGCTATAAACAAACAAACTTTTCTACGCTTTCTCTGAAACAGAGTTTTTATAAGCTTAAACTCATAATCCCCCCTGCCCCAACCTCATGGCTATGATGAAAGGGTGCTTCATCATGCTAGTTTTGCATTTTTAATGTAATTGAGCACTTAGCACACATCAAGGCTGTGGCATTTGCTATCTAGAATAGTAACAAGTAATACAAGAAACATCAGTCTTTTTGTTCTTTATCTTTCTCCTCTCCTGACTGTTAGCAACATCAGCATATAATTTTTCACTTATTACATCAAGAATTCTTCTTAATACCAGGAAACACATATGGTTTCCCTCTGACAAATCTGAATAGCCAGGATCACTCCTTTTGTGTTTGGAGGCATTACTAAGTTAGATGAGGGTTACTGGGTATTACAACAGCTAAGAGGCTAATAGATTATCAGCATATGACTCAAATCCTGGGAAGGACAGAGTAAGGTGATTTGAGATTTCTCCACACTGCTAGAATGGCACTTAGTTTAAAATGTGTTTTGTTTATTTCTGTCATCTTCCTTTTAACATTTTCAGTGTGTGGCTGACCATGGGAACTAAAACAAAGGAAAGAAAAGTATGTAAAATGGGTCACTGCTATATATTGGCAATATTGCTGCTTATGTCTCTTACTTTGCCTGGTCCTCAGTGTCTGAAACCCCATCAGTGTTCTGAGGAAAATGCCCATTTTTCAGGCTGGAAGAATAGGATAGTAACATTTGCAAAATATCCATCTACTAACATATCGAATGCAATGTGATATCCCAGACACCATCTGAATACCACATATTATTTTATTGTCTTTGGGATTTTTAACTACAGAGAGACATTTGATTGTAGTGGCTACTAAGTTAAACCACTATGTATATTTTAAAAGTGTTTTGACTTCAAAATTTATGTATAAGGATATGTTCTTTTGGAAAAGAGGTTCTGTTCTTGTTTACACAGAAGATGAAATGAGAAATTGTGGATTCCTTTCAGGTTAATATAGTTACATCAAGGAAGACCCCCTGAGAGATCTCCAAGATGATCTATGGTCCAGATGATCCAATATCCAGAACAGTTTCAAGGAAACTGGCTGAGAGGATACATCCTCACAGACTACTACAGTCAAGACTTGACCATAATTCTAAATTTTCTCAGGATCCCTATAAGATTGCTAGTGCACCCAATCAGCAGGAAGTAGTACAAAAAGATACACTCAAATTCCCAAAATATTGTTTGTGTATGTCTGTTTTTATTGAAAGGGGATTGATTATAAATGCAATATCTTTCTAAAGAAAAAAGGTGGATATGATAAAAAAGATATATTGATTCTACTTTGATAAAAAAATCTGTTAACCTCAAAATACTTTACATTGATGTGGATTTGGTTTATTGATACAAATTTAAAGTTAATTTTGTTATGCAATATGTATATTTCTACTCTTTTTTTAGAGTATTATGTTTATGTCGCATATTCAAAAATGTAATATGTAATTAAGAAATACAACTTAATAGTCATTTTAATAATCAAACTTATAGTTGTGTTAGTTAGGTTTTATAGATATGAAGAGATAGATGTCAGATGGATAGGTAATCTTCAAACACTTCAAAGACCTACAGAATTTGACATTTAAAATGTTTTAAGAACTTAGACTTTTCTGGACATTGATACATGTCTGCTCTGGGCAGCACCAATCTACTTCAGAGAAGATGATATGAAACTCCACGTGGAGTTTGCTTTCCTTGTGGCAAAAGTGTAGCTGAAGAGTTTTCTCTCCGGGTCCCACCAAGCCCCAGCAGTCTTATAGCCCACTTATAAAATAAACAAACAGACGCTTATATTGTTCAAACTGTTTGGCCTAATGGCCCAGGCTTCTTGTTAACTGTTCTTATATCTTAAATTAACCCATTTCTATAAATCTACACCTTGCCATGTGGCTCGTGGCTTACCACCATCTTCACATGCTGCTTGTCATGGCAGTGGCTGGAAGTGTCTCTCTGCCTTACCCTTCCACTTCCCCCAATTCTCTTCTCTTTGTCCTGCCTATAGTTCCTGCCTGGCTACTGGCCAATCAGTGTTTTATTTATTACCAAATCAATCAACACACATAACCTACAGAACATCCCACAGCACAAAAGTTAGTCATTTGGGCAAGAAACTGCTCTTGCCTGGACTGCTTCACAGTATATTGTATAAACTGGACATACAGGACCCTTAGGAAAGTGATCACTGAACTTTGCCAAACAAGGTGACATGGTCCTTCAGCTCCTGCTTCACAGAATATACTACCAGACATTCTGCAGGACACAGAGGAAAGTGACTGATGAGCTCTGCCAAGAGGTGAGACAATCTTTCAAATTTCCTGCTTCACAAAAAAGTCTGCCAGAGACTCTAGGCCTATAGGCTGAAGATGGATGCCCAAACATTGCAGAGGAACTTTGGGTGACTGCCCAGGCAACCAAATGTCTCTGTCATTTCTAGAATTTTGGAAGTTGCTTACAATGCATTTCCTGTTTACTTAGTTAATATTACATCCTTCTTGGGTCTTTGATGGAGTTGAAGATTAGATAATTATAATGAGAGTTTTCCTTAGTCATGATAAAAGATAAATTAGATATAAAACTTTAGACTCACAAATATAGAAAAGATAGAATATTTATTTTCTTTAATTTTACCAAATACAAATATACTAGATATTGTAACTATAATTCTTGCTTGATAACTGTTTTATTATATATAATTTTACTGTGTTAAAGTTAAAACATTCCTATTTTATTAGACATAAAAGGGAAAGTGCTGTGGGATGTCTTTCTGTATGCTGTGAATATATGTTGTTCCCATTAGTCAATAAATAAGCTGCTTTGGCCTATGGCAAGTCAGCTTAGAGGCAGGCAGGAACCCAAGCAGAGAGACAAGAAAGAGACAGGCGGGAAAGGAGACAAGATCCCACCGACCAAGGAACAACAAGATGCCAACACACTGGTGATGCCACAGTTGTGTAGCAACATATAGATTAATAAAAATGGGTTAATTTAAGATGAAAGAGTTAACTATAAAGAAATCTGAGCCATAAGCCATACAGTTTATAGTTAATATAAGCCTATGTGTTTACTTGGAACTGAGCAGCTGTGGGACGGGGTGGGACAGAGATAAACTTTCCTTTATAGGAATTTAATGGGGTGAGTCTTCCTTCCTCCAGTTGAAGTGTCTACCCCAAAAGAACATTTATCGAAGGCAAGTTTTGGAGTTACCCAAATATGAACTAACATGTCCACCCTAGTTAAGACAACATTCAGTCTTAGAGTCTTCTATATCTAACACATGGTTTAACAGTTAAGTTGGCATGCTTTAAGTAGGGGCATTTTCTGAGAAATATGAGAAACAAAAACTCATTTGCAAGCACAAGCCTTCCTTGGACACATTCTTCACTGTAGAAGATATGAATTTATTAAGGAATGAAGCAGAAGCAGAGGCAAGGTTTTCCTGGCCCAGCAGAGGACAGCCAGCTCTAAATGGTTCTCTTTCTTGTCTCTTTGCTTGGATTCCTGCCTGCCTATAAGCTGACTTGCCATAGGTCAAAGCAGCTTATTTATTAACCAATGGGAACAACATGTATTCCCAACGTACTGAAAGACATCCCCCAGCACTTCCCAATATATTCACCTAAGCCACTTGGTATAGACTTTTCATCTCTGTATGGATATAACTCTGCTAGTCAGCTTTGTGCTGCTATAATGAAAGCTTGAGCTTTTTATTAGGTAAACAGAAGTTCATTTGGGCTCAGAGTTCTTCAGCCCAAGGTCAAGCAATCTTATTCTTTGAGCTCTGGCAAGGGTGGCACACTGTGGACTGCATGTTGGAGCAAGTGCTCACAACTAGAGTCAGGAAGGAGAGACAGAGACAGAGGAGGGGGCTGGAGAGATACTTAGCCCTTCACTTCCTAAAAGTTCATGTCATTTTCCAATGTTGCTGTCACTATAGGAATCAAAGTTTATGGTCATGAACTTGGGGAAGAAATCGAAGCCATAACAGTAACTGGAGCAGCTTTCCTGTGACGTGTAGTCTGTTTCTTCCCTTTGGGTATGGGAGAAATCAACATGCAATCCATGAATACAGTTCACCTAAGGAGAAAAGTGTAGCATTTATATACTGGAAGATCCCTTCTTGCCTGCCCTCAATTAGAGAGGGAATATGAATAAGGAGTGCTGTGAAGGAGACAGCAATTTGATATCTTTGCCACCAAATGAATTTCATTCAGATCTTATGAACAGGATGTCTTCTTTTTCCTAAATCAGTTTGGAGGGAGAGGGGGCAGAGAGAAAGAGTGTTTACATGAAACACATCTGAAGGCTTGGGAAGGCACAGATGGGTGGTTTAAATGGGACAGAGACAGACGGGAGACCAGTGGGAGGACAGAGGTGGGAGGGCAGCAGAGCAGCTCCTAGGAAGGAGAGTCCTACAGCCTAAGTCCTGCTTCCTGTTTGTGCAGCCTGGCAAGCCATTGGTAAACCCTGGCCCGCAGTCATGATAAAGTTTGTTTTCTTAACTGACACACAGCCATGGGGCTGATGACAAAAATTACACTTATAACTTGGCAGCTCTGCTTTCTAATGGTCAGAATGCTCCTTTGTGGCTAAAAGTTCTCCAGGAGGCAGATGGCTTTTCTTGCTATATAAATAGCCAAGGTGAAGGTAGGCCTGGCAGCAGCCAGCAAAGACAGGTAGGCCCAGTGGTGGCCAGCAGAGACAGACAGGCCTGGCACAGAGGCAGGCAGGCCCAGCAGGTGGTGGCTGAAACACAGTTGCAATAAAGACCAAAAACTGAGCTATTACCCACTGAAGAGCTAGTGAAAACAAGCTCTTAATCAAGAGCTTGGAACAGGGATGCCTTTAATCCCAACACCCGGGGAAGAAGCTATCTCCATGGGACGGAACCAGAACAAATCTGAACACTCTGACTGAGGCCAACCCAGGGCCCAGCTGTTGATCCTGCAAAACCCAACAACTTGGAGGTGTTGGTGAGACTACACTGCTCAGCTGAAATCCATCTGGGAGAGGATTCAGATCCCTACAGTTTGAAGTCTGAGGAAACAAGATCAGCTGAGGAGTTGACAAATGAACAAAACGTGACCTGAGAACACAGAAGAAGGTGCCACCAAGCCAACAAACCAGATCACCAGAATCATAAGTATATACTTTACTGACTGAGATCAGCTGCTCCTGAAGAAACAGCCCAACAGCACCAATTTAACCAAGAACTCCTAGTGAATCAAGACTAAAAATTAGAACAAGAGAGGCACTATCAGACACAGACACCGCCTGCACTGAGCAGAGGAAGAGATGAGTAGACATCAGTGCAAAAATACAGGCAACAACATAAAGACCTATATGTCAAAATCAGAACCTAGTGATTCTACACCTGCAAGACCTGAACATACCAAGACAGAAGAAACAGAAGAAATCAGTCCTAAAAATGACTTTAAGAAGATGATAGAGGCCATTAAAGAAGAAATAAAAAATTCCCTTAAAGAGGAAATAAAAAATTCTCTTAAAGAGGAAATAAAAACTCCATTAAAGAAGAAATAAAAAAATTCCCTTAAAGAAATGGAAGAAAAAATGAACAAAAAAGGGGAAGAAATCAAAGAAATACACGAAAAAGCAATTAAACAGATGAAAGAAACATTCCAAGATCTGAAAAATGAATTTGAGACAATAAAGAAAACACATGCTGAGGGAATGCTGGAAATAGAAATCCTGACTAAACAAACAGGAACTACAGAAACAAGCATAACCAACCGATTGCAAGAGATGGAACAGAGAATCTCTGACACTGAAGACACAATAGAGAAAATAGATTTGTCAGTCAAAGAAAACACTAAAGACAAAAAAGTCATGGCCCAAAATGTCCAAGAAATTTGGGACACCATGAAAAGACCAAACCTAAGAATAATAGGAATAGAAGAAAGAGAAGAATACCAACTCAAAGGCACAGAAAATATATTCAACAAAATCATAGAAGAAAACTTTGCCAACCTAAAGAAGGTAATACCTATGAAGATACAAGAAGCTTACAGAACACCAAATAGGCTGGTCCAAAAAAAAAGTCCCCTCGCCACATAATAATCAAAACACTAAACACACAGAACAAAGAAAAAATATTAAGAGCTGCAAAGGAAAAAGACCAAGTAACATATAAAGGCAAACCCATCAGAATAACACCAGACTTCCCAATAGAGACTATGAAAGCTAGAAGGTCATGGACAAATCTTATGCAGACACTAAGAGAACACGGATGCCAACCCAGACTATTATACCCAGCAAAACTCTCAATCATCATAGGCAGAGTAAACAAAATATTCCAGGATACAACCAGATTTAATCAATACCTGTCTACAAACCCAGCCTTACATAAAGCACTAGAAGGGAAAATCCAACCCAAAGAAGCTAAACACATCCATGAAAAATCAAGCAATAGATAATCCCACACCAACATACACCAAAGAAGGACAACGCAACACAACCACAAAAAAAAATAACAGGAATTAACAATCACTGGTCACTAATATCCATCAATATCAATGGTCTCAACTCACCTATAAAAAGACACAGGCTAACAGAATGGATAAGAAAACAGGACCCATCCATCTGCTGCATACAAGAAATACACCTTAACTTCAAAGACAGATGCCACCTCCAAGTAAAGGGCTGGGAAAAGGCTTTCCAAGCAAATGGACCCAAGAAACAAGCTGGTGTAGCTATCCTAATATCTAATAAAATAGACTTCAAACTAAAATCAATCAAAAGAGATCAGGATGGACATTACATATTTATCACAGGAAAAATCCACCAAGATGAAGTCTCGATTTTAAACATTTATGCCCCAAATACAAAAGCACCCACATTTATAAAAGAAACACTATCAAAGCTTAAAACGCACATCAAACCCCACACATTAGTAGTGGGAGATTTTAACACACCACTCTCACCAAAAGACAGATCTACGAGACTGAAACTTAACAAAGAAATAAAGGACCTAACAGATGTTATGACTCAAATGGACTTAATAGGTATCTACAGTACATTCCATCCTAACACAAAAGAATATACCTTCTTCTCAGCACCCCATGGAACCTTCTCAAAAATTGACCACATGCTTGGCCATAAAACAAATCTCAACAGATACAAAAAAATTGGAATAGTCTCCTGTATCTTATCAGATCACCATGCCTTAAAGTTAGACCTCAACAACAACAAAAATTATAGAAAACCTACAAACTCATGGAAACTGAATAATGCCCACCTGAAACATCAATGGGTCAAGGAAGAAATAAAGAAATTAAAGATTTCCTAGAATTCAATGAAAATGAAAGTACAACACACCCAAACTTATGGGACACTATGAAAGCAGTGCTAAGAGGAAAATTCATAGCTCCAAATGCACACATAAAGAAGATGGAGCAATCCCATACCAATGAATTAACAGCACAACTGAAAGCTCTAGAACAAAAAGAAACAAACTCACCCAGGAGAAATAGACGCCAGGAAATAATCAAATTGAGGGCTGAAATCAACGAAATAGAAAACAAGAGAACAATACAAAAAAATCAATGAAACAAAGAGTTGGTTCTTTGAAAAAATCAACAAGATAGACAAACCCCTAGCCAAATTAACCAAAAGGCAAAGAGAGAGCACCCAAATTAACAAAAACAGAAATGAAAATGGAGACATAACAACAGACAACAAGGAAATCCAGAGAATCATCAGATCATACGTCAAAAACCTGTACTCCACAAAAATGGAAAACCAGGAAGAAATGGACAATTTTCTGGATAAATACCACACACCAAAATTAAATCAAGACCAGATAAACCATTTAAATAGACCAATAACCCCTAAAGAAATAGAAACAGTCATCAAAAGTCTCCCAACCAAAAAAAGCCCAGGACCAGATGGTTTCAGTGCAGAATTCTACCAGACTTTCAAAGAAGAAATAATACCAATACTCTTCAAAGTGTTCCACACAATAGAAACAGAAGGAACACTGCCAAACTCTTTTTATGAGGCTACAATTACCCTGATACCCAAACCACACAAAGATGCAACAAAGAAAGAGAACTACAGACCAATCTCCCTTATGAACATTGATGCAAAATTACTCAACAAAATATTGTCAAACCGAATCCTAGAATACATCAAAACAATTATCCATCATGACCAAGTAGGATTCATCCCAGGGATGCAAGGATGGTTCAACATACGAAAATCTGTCAATGTAATATACCATATAAACAAACTGAAAGAAAAAAACCACATGATCATCTCATTAGATGCTGAAAAAGCCTTTGACAAAATCCAACACCCCTTCATGATAAAGGTCTTAGAAAGATCAGGAATACAAGGACCCTCCAGGGTCCTCCCATTGTGCTGTAAGCCTGTATTTAAGACCTCCTATGCATATATATATATATATATATATATATATATATATATATATATATATATATATATATATATATATTTGAATGAATACTGCAAATGTAATCTATGAATACCACAAATGTGATTAATATCATGAGTGTAAGTAATGAATACCATGAGTGTAATTTAAAAAATAAATTAAAAAAATTTAAAAGATGGCTAAGAAGCAAAACACTACACTGATAGATATTTACAAAATGACACAAAAATCAAGGGCAAACCCCTACAGCCAAGGTGGGGACAGTTCAGGCAACAAAATAAAATAAAATAGTTTTGGATTATAACTCTTAAGTATTAAATATATACCCGTGAGTCTATACTTTTATTAAAAAAATAGCCAAGGTGAGACCAGGCATGGTGATGCATGCCTTCAATCCTAGTTTACCAGGTACAGATGGAGGCAAATATCTGTGCATTCAAGGCCAGTCTGCAAGTTCCAGGCCAGCCTGGTTTGAGATTCTGTCTCAAACCAAGAAACCAACAACAACAACAACAACAGAAAACAACCTAAGGCACCAGCGCATTTTCCCACACTTGTGCAGAAACATGACTTACATCTGCAGAAGACCTCACCTTCATTATCATATTTATATTGTGGTCTTGCTGTCTTCCCTCTCACTTTGTAGGCTTCATTAGAGAATCATGGAAAGGATTTCTCTAAAGGGAGATGTGTTTCATCATGATTTGGGAAGGGAAAACAGTTACCTTACCTCAGTGAATGTGCTACCTACTTCCTGAACATTGATGAAAACTTCAGTAAAAGTAAGAACTCACTGTAATGTGTGCCCTGCTGTCTTCAGAGCATCTCATCCAGTCTCTGTGCAGTGCTTGCTTTGCTTGGGAATCACTTTGTTAAATAAACTCCCACTTAACCTGTTTTGACCAGATTCTTTTCCTCAAGACAAGAACAGAGACTGATGTGTGTTCAACATCAGTCACCAGTGACAACCTGAGTCACTCTACTGTGCTGGCCTGGATCAGTGACTGTCTGCAGCTGAGTCTACAGAGAAGGAACCGTTCTGTCTGCTCAGGGCTACCTACTGTCAATTTATGGACACAGGATGTTCCATTTATTTCTACTGCCTTGATGAAAGTAAAATTCATGCTAAGGTAGAACATGATTATATCCAAAATGACAAAATACATGCAGGTCTTAAGAAGATGGGGCTAGCAAAGTAATTCCTGTGGATAAGCTGGCATAGGAAAGTTTCAGGACAAGTTTGATTTCATTCTGAAGTTCAAAAGCTTTAATACAAACTATGATGAAAAAGTTGGTGACCTTGTAATTGCCAGACACGGTCAAGTGTGGTGATTTGAAAAAGAATGAATACTTACTTTCTTTTTTAGTAGTTTCTAGTCATAGCATCCTTCACAGCACTAGAACAGTGGCTGAGACAGAAGTTGGTACTGGGAGTGGGGTACTGCTTCATAGGTCTGACCATGCTGCTTGCTGGAGTAATACATAAGATTTTGGAATTTTGTACTAGAAAATCAGTTGGGCATTTTAAGAGGGTACTTAATTGACCATCGTAGTAGGAGCATAGAAGGCAGTCTGAGGGAGATTTTAAGTTGGGGGTTCAGATCTGGAAATTTTAGAGGCAAAGAATACAAGCAAGTGTCCTAGAGACCATTCTCGTGATATATTGGCAATGTGGCTATTTTCTTTACCTGTCCTAAAAATCTACCTGAGGTTAATTAAAAAGTTTTGGGTTAATGCCATTGGCAGAGGAGATTTCAAGACAGACTAGTATCGACTGTGTCATGTGGTTATTAGTCATTCTTATACAGCTGTAGAGTGAAAAGGAGCAAGTGGGGCAAGGAGAAATATAAATGTACATTTTGGGGAGAAAAAGAGAGAGATAAAAACGTTAAAGAAAAGTCAAATGCTAAATGGACTTTAGGGAGTGATGACCTCAGGGCAAGACCCCACCTAGCTCAGCGTGTGAAAAGGAGTTAAAGGAAAGCTTAAGCAGGAAAGGTAACCATTGACAACAGAAAACTGATCAAATGTAATTGAAAGGAGCAGCCAAGTTTCAGTCCCAGCAAGTAGCAGAATTTGGCAGCTCTGGCCACTGGCCACATGGTTCTGGATTTAGAGCCTAGGAAAAAAAGGGGGGAGACATATATTAATTATACATGAAAATGTGCTTCATTATAACATTTTCATACATATATATTTTCCCTCCATTTCCTCTCACTTGTCCTCCCGTCACTCCTGCTGACCCCCTTCTTCTTCTAAACTAGTCTTCATTCTACCCTCAAATATTTTGTTTTGAAAACCAATGAGTTTAATTAGGGTTACTTATATGACTGTGGATAAGGAACGTGGGCAAATTACCAGTGGGTACATCACTGAAGAACTGTCTCCCTCTGTACCAATAACCATCAACTTCCAATAGCTCCTTGGGGAACAGAAATTTCATATGCCCCTCTTTAATTTATGATAAAATTTTGATGGGACCAAGCTTGTACAGGTCTTACATAGGTAATCAAGATGCTGCGCCATGCCTTGGGCTTAGATCTTAGACTATAAAAGTGGGGAAAAAAAGAGCATAGACATTCAGCTCTCTCTGCTTCCTGATTATAGATGTGGTGTGATCAGCTCTTGAAAGCTCTTTTCTTGACTTCCCTGCTATGATGGACTGTATCCATGAACTATGAACTCAAACAAATGCTCTCTCTCTAAAGTTGCTTTTGCCAAGGGATTTCATCACAGCAACAGGAAAAGGTCTAAGACACGGGACTTCTGGCAAAGGAAGTAGCCTACAAAAGCTACCATCAGTATGGAATCTACAAGGTGGGGGTGCTTTTGGCATCTGGTGTTCCTAGCTCTCAGCTGTTATCTGAATATTTTTCCAATGCACTAAACTTCATTAAATTCATTACTGTGTTAACTAGATCATGTAATGGTAATTTTTTTCTTAGAAAGTACAGTACCATTTCTTGATTAATAATATTTAAGATATTTCATTCCTTAATTGTCCCTCATTTGTTTTGTCCATGTATTCAGATCTCATTACAGATGGTTGTAAGCCACCATGTGGTTGCTGGGAATTGAAATCAGGACCTCTGGAAGAGCAGCCAGTGCTCTTAACCTCTGAGCCATCTCTCCAGCCCACCATGTATTCAATTCCTTTGTTTATCAGAGTTTTGCAAAGTACATGTTGCCCACTGCACATCACACAGCCCCTGCTGGCTTTGTACTGACTTCTTTTTGGTGTAGTTTGTCCTAACGTGTGTAGAAACCAGGTATTTTATGACAGAATTGTGTTTGCTCTGTGTGGAATTCAGAGAGAAAGCCAGATTCAGTGACTAACAGCTTGAAAAATATTAAAATAAATAGCTACTGTTCAAATGGTAGTGGGGCCTTGTGTTCTTTTAGGCACATTTTCCTCAAATTCTAGTTTATTGGGTGGCAGAACATGGTCCAAGGATAAAGTCATGCTAGGAGATTTCTGAGTGTTTGTGAGAAATTTCCAAGAAACCCAGAGTCATATGACCTCTGTTTCTACAAAAACATGGAATTTTGCCCCTTCCAGGTGTTGCAGACAGGTGTGAGTTTACTTCAGATTACTCATTACTACTGGCTACAGAGAGCTGGGTGGTGGTGCACACCTTTAATTAGAACACACAGTAGGCATAGGAAGGTGGATCTCTGAGTTCAAGGATACCCAAGTCTACAAAGTGAGTTCCAGGGCAGTCAGGGTTCTACAGAGAAACTCTGTCTCAAAAATAAATAAATAAATAAATAAATTAATTAATTAATTAAAACATAAATAAACCTAAAAGTAGATATTATCTATCATTCAGTACACCAAGCAAAAGACTCATGTTATCTATGAAACTATGCAGCATTAACACTAGTTTGCTAAACAAAATATGATAATTTATAAATATGTCATATAAATATGTCAATACCTTGTTATAAATGACATTTCTTACTTTTCACCTTACTTTTCTTTTTTAACTATTATATAAATATTTAAATCACATCTACACCATACATTGCAAACTCCTTGGAGTTGATAGATGAAAAAAGAGGAAAAATTAAATGTATTTCTTAAAATTTAAAGACCTATGCAATTCAAAGTTAAACTGTAATAACAATACAAACAAACTACTCATAATGTGTACACACTGCTACACTACTTCATGTGAAATGGTCTGACACTGAGCCCTACTGATATCTCCTAGAGAAGAGCCAGGTGATGCAAGAACTACCTAGACACCTCCACTGGTGATGTGGGCTGCTGAAGAGCAGAGATGTACAATGGGGGTTCCATCTGACCATCTTGGCTTGAATATCCTATTTTCTATTACTGTGCCCACTTAACTTAGGTAATCCACCTGAAAGAGGACAAGTCTATTTACCTGAGCACTGGAAATGTCTGAACTATTGCTATTAGACCTGCAGTGGGTCAGTGCATTACAGAAAAAGCATGTGGCCATGGAAGCTGCTTATTTCCTGCCCATGGAGGCCTGAGAGAGAGGAAGAGGATTCAGAGTGTCAATATTCCCCTCTTGAGCATGGATCTAGCGGCCCACATCCTTCTATTGGGACCCATCTCTTAGCATTTCTACCACTTCCTAACTTTATACAAAGCAGAAATTGTCTTCAACACATGGGCTTTGTAGTGTGTTCAAGGTAAAAACAATAGCAAGCATTAAAAAAAGATAAATAATTCTTTTTAAGAATATTATGCATTTTTAATTATATTGAAATGGGAAGTAGGATCTGGATGTAGCGCAGTGATAAACCCTTGTCTGACATGTGAGAGGCTCTGGGTTCAAAACCCAGAACAACAAAAAGCAGGGAGGAAGCCTATGATATAATAAAGGAAAGAGATAATATTTTAAAATTGTACTTACAGGAAAATGTGACATGCCATGCCTTGCATGGCTTTGGGATTCACCTGACTAGGGTAATGAAGGATTGAAGAAAGGACAGACACAGACACATATGCAGAAAAGCTCAGATTGCATGTGCTGTGTTCTCTGATAGAGACTTGCCAGCACAGCTGATGGAGGAGGCAGGTTTATGGTATATAGCTGAACAAGGAGGAGGTGGCTATGGTTGATAGTTTCTCCACATACTGGTTTCAGCTAAAGGTCAATTGTTCATCACATCCATACTCCTAGGTGAGGTCCTTGTCATTGCCCTGAGCCTGACTTAGGGAAGGCTTTACCATTCATATGGGTCAGAAATATTGGGGTCCTTGACATGACTTTGCTCAAGTCAACAATATTCATTTATTCAGGGCTTCATCTGCTCCCTACAGTCATATAGTTCTGTTTACACATATGCATTAAGTGACATTCAAGTTAGTTAGCAAACAATCTTGCAACTTAGTGTGTGTGCATGTGTGTGTGTGCATGCAGCACAAAAGCATGACAAAAACTGTGAAGGACATTATCTTAAAACAGATGTAAGAGATTTCAATTAAAAAGAAGGCTACAGTGAAATGTAGCATACCATGAGAGCAGATGTGGATATTGCAGTTTTATTGTTGTTAAAAGAGCCTGCTTCTATAAACTTTATAATAGGATTTTATCTTCTTGGAAGTTCCTAAGCTTTTGTTTTACTGGCCTGTTCCCCAAATTAGCAATGAAATTAAGCTATGAAATTCTAACAGATAACCTCAAGTCAATGCTGCTAGCTTGCCTAGAACAGGACCTCCATTCATCTTGCTCAGGAAACTGACTTTGGAAGATACAGGGAGATGACCATATATTTTTAAAAATTTTAGTTAGACCAAGAAACTGTTGTTTTAGTTTGCTTCTATTGTTGTGATAAAGACCATGACCAAAAGCAATTTGGGAAAGAATAAGTTCATTTAGATTACATGATTTGGTCTCTCAAGTCACAGACCTTTGAGGAAAGCCAGCACAGGAACCAGGAGGCAGGCATTGAAGCAGAAGCCATGGAGGAACACAGCTCACAGGCTTGTTCAGCTGTCTTCCTTATTCAACCCAGGACCACTTGTCCAGGGTTGGAACTATCTACAATGGACTGGGACCTCCCATATCAATCAATAATCAGGAAAATGACCCACAGAATTGTGCTGTAGAATATTATTCCAAATATTTATTTATTACATATACAATGTTCTGCCTGCATGTATGCCTACATGCCAGAAAAGGGCCCCAGATCTAATTATAGATGGTTGCGAGCTACCATGTTGTTGCTGAGAATTGAACTCAGGACCCCTGGAAGAGCAGCCAGTGCTCTTAACCTCTGAGACACAATGGAGTACTACTTAGCTGTAAAAAACAATGACATGAAATTTGCAGGCAAATGGATAGAACTAGAAAATATCATCCTGAGTGAGGTAACCCAGACTCAGAAAGACAAACATAGTATGTACTCACTCATAAGTGGATACTAAAAGTAAAGCAAATGATAATCAGACAACAACCCACAGCTCCAGAGAAGCTAGGAAACAAGGAAGACCCTAAGAAAGATGTACAAATCACCTTGGGAAGGAGAAACAGAGATCTCCATGAGTAAACTGGGAATGAGGGGGTTGCAATACAGGGTTGGGGATAGGGGATGATAACATGAGGGAATGGGATGGTTGAGCTGGGGGAGGGATGGAGTTGGAGAGCAATGAAAGAGATATCTTGATAAGGGGAGACATCATGGGGGAGGGGAGAAACCTGGTGCTAGGGAAATTCCCAGGAATCCATAAGGATGACCCCAGATTAAAATACTATCAGTATTGATAAGAGTACCAGAATTGGCCTACCGTGGTAATCAGATTGGTGAATACCCTAACTGTCATCATAGAGCCTTCATCCAGTAACTGATAGAAACAGATGCAGAGATCCACAGCCAAGCACCAGGCTGAGCTCCAGGAGTCCAGTCAAAGAGAGGGAAGAGGGGCTCCAGGGGAGTTAGGATCATGTTGTGGAAATCTACAGAAACAACTGAACAAAATGCATAGAAACTCATGAACTTTAGACCAACAGCTGTGGAAACTGCATGGGACCAGACTAGACCCTCTGCATATGGGAGATAGTTGTATTACTGGGTCTGTTTGTGGGGCCCCTGGCAGTGTGATCAGGATGTATCTCTGGTGCATGAGCCAACTTTCTGGATCCCATTACCTATGGTGGGACACCTTGCTCACCCTTGAGGCAGGGGGAAGGGGTCTGGTCCTGCCTCAACTGAATGTACCAGGCTTTGTTGTCCCTCCATGGGAAAACTCACCCTTTTGGAGGAGGGAATTAGGGGTACGTTGATTGGGGGGGCTAAACAAGAGTGAGGGGAATAGGAGGAGGGATGAGAGGGGCATCTGTGGTTGGTATACAAAATAAATACATTTTTTTTTAAATAAAAAAGAATAGTATTCTAAGACATGTTACATTTGTTTATGCTGTGGAACATTTGTTTAATGATGCAAAGATGTGTTGTATTCTTTTGTGTTGCATTTGTTTAACCATGTGAAGCTGTGTTACTTTGCCTGTCTAAAACACCCAATAATATAATAAAGAGCTGAATGGCCAATAGTGAGGCAGGAGAAAGGATAGGCCGGGCTGGCAGGCAGAGAGAATAAATAAAAGTAGAACTCTAGGAGAAAAAGAAGAATGAGCAAGAGAACAGGGAGAGAAGGATGCTAGGAGCCAGCCACCCAGCCACATTGCCAGGCATAGAGTAAAAGTGAAAGTAAGATATGCAGAAGTAGGAAAAGTAAAAAGCCCAGAGGCAAAAGGTAGATGGGATAATTTAAAGTTACGAAAACCTGGGAAGAAAGAAGCCAAGCAAAGGTCAGGCATTTATAATTAAGAATAAGCCTCTGTGTGTGATTTATTTGGGAGTTGGGTGGTGCCCCCCCCAAAGAGCCAAAAGAGCAAAAACAACTAACAACAGACTTGTCTACATGTCAATCTAATGGAGTAATTGCTCAATTGACTGCCATCTTCCTTGATGACTCTAGCTTGTGTCGAGCTGACAAACTAACCAGCACAACTGGCTTTCTTTCATAGTGCCAGAAGATGGTCTACAGACAGTTGTGGAGAAGAGACATCAATGGCCTTATCTGTCACTGCATCTGTATGCTTCAAACCGCTAGAAGTGCCCACTGACTGGTGCAATAGTGGTACAACCACTATAGAGTGATTAGCCATGCACTGATTGGATCTGAGCCCCTCTCCACAGGAGGTAATTTCATGCCTAGAACTATAATCCTAGTAAAATTTTCATGGCTGTCCCAGGATGTCATAGGCCATAATGTATAACTTCTATTGTTATTTTGCTAAGTGGTCCTTACTGTCAAATTGCCTTTAAATATCCACATTCCTATCCATAGACTTGGAGTGTTCTCAACCTTAGTCAGAGACACTTCTTCCACAGTTGGTAGGAGTCAATGCTGAGATGCATACTGGTCAATTTGCTGAGAAAAAGAGACCGAGTGCTCAGTTCTAAATAAGACACCCTTCTCAACAAAGCCCACTCCCCATTGTCACCACCACAACTCAGCAGACATCACAGAAGAGGAGGCAGAAAGAAGGTAAGAGCCAGATGATGGAGAGGAGTGCTGTGAAATACAAACTTTGGAACTTGGCCTGGTTACCACACTCATAAACTCATAGCAGCCTGCACATGACTTGCAAATATGATCAATCTAGCCAAAACCTGGGGAAGTGGTAGTGGCAGCTGATAGCTGTTGGGGAAGGAGAGTCATTCAGTTCTTGCTGCCCCCAGCCATTGGTATATATCTTGTACTCCAGTGGATAGCCACACTTCCATCTCCATCACTACTTGGATTTAGTGTGTTGTCAACTGAAAAGACATGAAGCTTGAGGGGACTTGTGGCGATTTGGGGGGAGTTGGAGAAGGGAAATGTGGAGTGGATATGATTATGTTGCATTGTATACATGTGTAAAATTTTCAATAAGAAAATGTAATATTAAGAATATTTGTTAATATTACTATTACTTTTTGGTAATATATTTTGGTAATAATATTTTTGGCTGTGTATAGAGTATTTGTCTAGCATATAAAAGGCCCTAGGTTCGATCTTAAGCACAGGAAAGAAAATTGAAAAGGAAGAAAAACTATGGAAAATCCTAAGAATATATTTTTCTCTCTAATTTTCTTTTAAATTTTTTATTTTGACCTGTCAAATTCAATGTATTAAATTTGTGGCCATAATTTGCAATGGTGAATAAGGTTTGTGTAGTACTTTATTAGGTATGTTTTAGTTGTTACACAGGATTCTACTTGTCTTCTACATCAGTCTTCTAATGAGCACTTGACCACAATAGCAAAGTGATTCAGGCACCACTGACTTCTGTTGCCTCGATGGAGCCACAGCCTGTCTTTTTCATCTTGATTTAACACACAGGGAGAAAATGTACTTATTATGTTGACTGAATTCACCAGTTTCCTTCTGCCTTTTTCGGGGGGGGGGGCACCAGAGCTGGCCTGGCATTTATGAATGATTTGGCCCTTTGCTGTGTTTTGTCATATTGTGCCAATCAGGTCCCAGCCCAGAGAGCATTGGTGCCAATAATGTAGAGGAATATAACTTGTTTTATTTATTAGATAATTTAAAAGAAAATAAATGGCTGGGTTTTGTGGTGCACACTTATAACACTAGCACTAAGGGTGTGAGGTAGGAGAATTGCAAATTCTAGACTGACCCTGATTACTTAGTGTGAGTCTGTTGGACCAAAGAAGAAACCTTGAGCATTGAGGATTAAAAAGTATATTTATAAATGTACACTTCCAAGTTTGAATTATTTAGCTGGGTGCAGAATTTCTGTAGTTCTAGAACTCAGTGGGCTGACATGTGAGTATTTCCATGACTCCAAGGCCACCCTAGTCTACCTATTGAGTTCCAGTCTATCCAGAGCTACAGAGTGAGACCCTGCCTACAAAACAATCAGATAGAATTATTAAAACATGAGTTATTGTCTTGGTTACTGTTCTATTTCTGTGAGGAGATGCCCTGACCAAGACAACTTTGAAAGGAAAGCATTTAATTGGGTCTAGCTTACAGTTTCAGATAGTTAGTCCATGAGCACAGCAGAAGCAGGCAGGTGTGGTGGTGGAGCAGTAACTGAGAGTTCACATCATCCATAGCAGCAGGCAGAAAGGCAGAGAGAGATAGACAGAGAGAGAGAGGAGAGAGAGAGAGAGAGAGAGAGAGAGAGAGAGAGAGAGAGAGAGAGAGAGAGAGAGAGAGAGAGAGAGAGAGCCTGGTGTGGGCTTTTTAAAATCTCTAATCCACCCCCAGTGTCACACTTCCTCTAGCAAGGCCACACCTCCTAATCATCACTAAACAGTCCACTAACAGGAACAAACATTCAAATATATGAGCATATTGGGACCATTCTGGTTCAAACATCACAGTTACTATGTGTCCTGTTCTAAATAGATGGCTGTAAGTCACCAAGTCAAGTCTCAAAACAGAGTTACTTCACTGTGGGCATTCTGCTTATTCATATCAAAACCATTAATGCTGGGCAGCTAAATCTGTGAAACTGACGCTTCACAGGGACAAGGATTTTTTGTCTAATTTACTGCAGTGGCTCGGACCCTGCCTGGCCAATGGCTTGTAGTCAAGTAATTTCTGCCAAACTGAAAGCCTGTTTGCTTTAAACCTACCCTGCCTACCAGTCCCTCCAGCAGAACTGAATGCCAAGAAGAGTGGAAGTCTGCTTTTTAAAATATCTTTAAATTTTCTGAGGAGTTTTGACTATGTTGCCCATTATGGTTCCAAACTCCCAAGATCAAGGAATCCTGCCTTCTCAGACTCCAACATGATACCACCGCCCTGTGCCACCACATGGAGCTCTGGAATCTGCCCTCTTTCACATGTGGTATAGAAGGCCACTAAAGTTCAGCCTGAGAGAAAACATGGGGCTTGCTCTGCCTCACACTGCCCAAACTGAGCAACAAGCCTCACCAACTGTTAAGTTCTGTGAAGTTCCTTGGTTTGCTGCCTTCCTTTGCGTTTGGCATGGAGAAGAAAAAAAAAAGTCATCAGCCTTCTTCACGTGTAGTGACTTGAGGTGCATGTCTGTCACTTCTGTATTTTCTCCAGCATTATTTCACACTCTGGCACCCCAGTCCCTGCTTTCCGTGACTTTTTTCCAGAGTAATACCCAACTTCCGATACTTCTAATTAAATTTAAGTGTGAATTTTTTTCATGCCTGTGAACTTGTAATGTTTCATCATTTCACTTGTGATGAGACGTGAGAAAGTTTATGTCTTCTACTAAGGTCTCTTAAGGACTCTCTAAGGCTGCCTGGGAATTGGAAGCCATTTTTATACTCCATGGTGCCTGCTTAGGAAACATGGGGGTTTGTGCTTCCTCAAGCATCCTGAGTCTTTGTGCAACAATTTTCTTGAAAGAGTTCCAGTCAAAGGTATGACTCTATAAAGCTCTTAGAAAAGTGCTCTTTGTGCTTCCCACCCCGATTTCCTGCGCATGTTTGAAAACAATGCTTAGGCCAACTGAATGAATAAACTGAGATTATTTTTTTCAGTTTGAGACAAACAAGGTACCTTTGAAGAGAAATTTTGAGTCAGTCAATGACTAAGGAACCACAGAGCCTTCTATTGCCTTTAGTTATGAGAAGATAATTAGCAATCAAGCCATGGGCATGTCGGCATATATACTTAATACAACGCAGTAAGACAGGCAGACGAAATGGCTCAAATCGCAACTGCTTCAACAGAAATGCTCTCATTTTAAAGGAATGGGCCCTGCCTCCCGTTATCGATGTTAAGCACCAGAACTTTGTGGTACGAGTTCCATAACCTGAAAATGCCAGTCATGTGGGTCTCTGGTCACCTGTCCAGAGGGACCCTGGTGTACCCTGGTTTGGCATCTCTTGGCTTTTGTTGTCCTGAGTGCTATTCCTTAGATCTTCTGGGGGTACTCCGGTTCTGGCTCCTCTGGGCCCATGTAGAGATGGGGACTCTGGTACCTGAGCAGGGACAGCAGGTGTGCCCACCTGGCCAGCTCTGGGGCAGAGCAGGGCTCCTGGCCAAAGACCTCTTCATCTTGCCTCCGCCAGGAGATACCCCATCCCCTTTTCTCCTGTCTAGAACTAGAAGTTGTGGGTTCTTTCAATCCGGAGGGTCAGCGGAGGCCGTCAGAGACCCACAATCTAGGTCTAGGACCCGGGGGAAACCCTGGGACTCGCTGTGAGACTTTGGCGCCGTCCCTGCCCCAAACCCTGGAGACAAGGAAAGGGTCCCAAGAGAAGCGGCCTGTGCTTCTGAGGGTCCTGTGCCTTGACCCGCCCTCGCCCGCCGGGTCCCCAGCACCGCCCCGCCTCCGGTCCCCGCCCCGCGCCCCAGAGCATATAGATCTTGCTTTGAGCTCCTCTAAGTCCCAGTGCCGCGCCAGCCTGCCGCTCCCCGCTCTGGATGTCAAAGATAATGCGGCTCGCTAAGCCCAGTGCCCGGCTGCCCGCACTGCTGCTGTTGGCGCTGGCTTTGTCCCCACCCGGGACCCAGGGACGGCCCCGGGGACGCAGAGCCATACGTCTAGCCGAGCTTAAGCCACAGCTTTTCCTCCCGGTGACTGGGACTCACCAGGCTCCCAGAGCCTCCCGGAGCGCAGGTAAGCCCAGCCCACCCTCTTGACTTGCCCCTTGCTGAACCTCATCACTCTTACAGCTGGCCAAGCTGGTGATGGTAAGGCGGAATTCAGCACAGCAGAGGGCGGACACCTGTAGATTCTCGGGAATCTTCCCTGGGAATGAAGTAACCAGCTTACTAGATTTGCCTTGGTTGAGATGTCAATAACAAAACCTGGCTGGCAAAGAAGTCAGCTTTATATGCTCCTTGCTAGACCTGGGCTGCAGCCTCACCTGCCAGGATGACGGACAACCTACGCATTTGTCAACACCCCAGCTCTGAGTCTTTTGGAGTCTAACTAACATGGCCGTCCTTAGTCACTTGAACATTCTAGAATGTCCCCCTTTTCCCCTTTTCAAGCTAGCCCCGGGGAATGGGTGACTGGCATGCGAATTCTGTAAGCTATCATGGCTGATGCTAGCTTACATTCTTCCTGGGTCAGTAAGAAGCGTCCATTGTCAGCTCTGGACATTCCTGCTGCTAAGATGCCTAGGAAGAAGGTAGGAAAAGTCAGGACAGAGGACCATGGGACACCTACACACAGAGATGTGTGATGAGAAGGAAAGGGAGAAAGCCTGGAACAGGAAGCGCAGGGGACTAATGGGGAGAGAGTGCAAGGTGCTGGAAAGAAACAAGGTGGTGAGGAAGAGAGGAGCCACTGGGGTGTCTCTGCTTAAGTCTGTAGACACAGAGCAAGGCAGAGACCTGTCTCCCTGGCCTGCACTGAGCTTGCTGAGAGGACAAAGCATAGGAATGCCCTGGAGTTCTTCCTACAGCCAAGGCCTCTTCTCCATACTTCCCTCCCTGCCTCCCACCTTCTCTCCTTCCTTCCCTCCCTGCCTCCCTACTTTCCTTCCTTCCTTGACTCCCTCCCTCCTGCCCACCTTCTTTCCTTCCTTCCTCGTGTCTCCCTTCCCTCCATTTCATTTTTTCCCCTTTTGTCTGAAGCAGGGTCTCACTTTGTAGCCTTGAACTCCTCACCCTCCTTGCTCAGCTTTAGCATCACAGGCACATACCACTTAGGTAGGCTTCATTTTAAGAAAACACGGGGGTTGGGGAGATTCTTAGTTTCTTTTCTGGTTCTCTCTCTCTCTCTCTCTCTCTCTCTCTCTCTCTCTCTCTCTCTCTCTCTCTCTCTCTCTCTCTCAATAGTTTCACTGTGCAGTGCAGGCTGCTTGGAACTTACTCTGGCCTAGAGTTTGCAGAAATCTTCCTGCCTCGGTCTTCCAAGTGCTAAGGTAACAGATGAATCATATGTCTCTTAACAGTTTTGGCATAAGGGGATACTTACTCACTCTACAGCTTCTACTAAGAACTACCCATCATGTAGAGAGCTGAGTCTATGCAGACTGGCAGGAAGCTGGGTGCGCATCTGCCATTCACGCACATTTCAGGGAGAGCAGTGGACACGAACAAACTGAGGAAGCCAGGTGAGGAGAGCAGCAGACAGAAGTGATGGGAAGGCATGGGAGGTGAATGTGTGGCTCTAGCCCAAACCCACTCATCTGAGAGCCTTCCAGAAGAGGATGTAGGGGTGGTCACCACAGGAGGGAGTGTACCATGATACGATGGCATTGGTTATACACTTTGACTTAAAAATTGTTGCTAACAAAAATATTTATGTCAGGATCCAGTGTCACTTTGGAATATGAAAAAAAATGTGAGGAAATCTCAAATTGCAAAATCATTTATGGTTAACACATGAACTTTACCTGTTTTATTTTATTATTTTATTTAGTTTAACATGTTTTCTCTAGTTAAAGACAGTGAAGGGAATTGGGAGATGTAGCTCAGTGGTAGAACATTTTCTTAGCAGATGTGAGACCCTATGTTTAACCCGAAGTACTCACTCTCCCAAATGACAGAGAAGACTTAAAACAATGTAGTTGGTGGAAAAAAGAAGAGCTATGGCTCATCTTCAAAATCTATTGCTTTCTACAGCTGTTTGATGTGACCTAATACTTTGATTATTGTATTTTGTTTACATGGGGAGAGAGGGTGGCTGGTTACATCTGAGCTGTGAATGGAACTCTTGACATGGATCAGGGAAAAACAAGGACATAAATACAGAGAAGACAAGTTCCCATGTGGATATTCTCAGAGGAGCAGCAGGGATCATAATTCATGCAGAAGGAAACATCTCCTAGGTCCTAGAGGCCATGGACTGTCATCCCTGTGGATGAGCCTGGAATTTCCCACTGTGATTCTGAAGAGAGAGGAAGAAGCCCAGGGGTTGTTTGAGAATACCTTGGAAATCCGACTGGAGGGTAGCATGTGAGGGTAGCAGAAGTCTCCACATTTGTGCTCCACATTTCACTTTTCCTCCTCTTCCCCCACACCCCACCCCTGTGTTCTCAGGCCTAAGTCTAGGAATCCTTGCTGTCCATGAAAGTAGAAAAAACTATCTCAGACCCAGTTTCTCCTCCTGTGCCTTGACCTGTGCCTTGACACTGCAGTAGCAGTTCTGCAGTAAATACCAGCTGGGGTTCTAATTTACCTTAGTTCTGGAGTTCTGGCACTTACTATCTCCTGAAGATGAGCCTCAGAACCCACAAGTTGAGAACTCCTCCAGTGCCAAATGCAGATCCCAGGTGTTCATGCCTGTGGTTCTGAGTCTCTAGCTAAGAATCATGTTTCCCATACTCTCTCCTCAGATTTGAACTAATTTGCTGGAGTAGCTCATAAATGGTATTATAAAAGATACTGAGGAAGAGATGCATAAGATGAGGTATAGGGAAAGGGGCATGTGTGAGCAAACACCCTACCCCACTCCAGCCCCAACTCCTTGAATCTGTGTGTTCAATTATCCAGGAACTCTGAACTCAGTGCTTTTGAGTTTTTGTGGAAGATTCATTACATAGATAAGACTGAATCACTGGCAGGGGTGATCTAGACCCATTCTGAAGCTATTTAGAAACTGCCAACCCTCAGTCAACTTCTTAACATACTATCATTTCTGAGATTCCAAGGGGTTTATGGTTTATGCCAGGAAGGTCAACTCTTGCATTACACAGTATCATGACATTGAGTTATATATCATTCCTTTTCAGTAAGTTGGCCAGCTTCCCCAAGTCAGAAGCAAGGCTGGAGGTGGGAGGGCCATTCCTAGGCAGAAGGGACAGTAAATCCAAAGCCTGGGACAAGAGTTGCCAACCAGGATTCCCTCCCTAGAATTGTTGTTTGAGTAAGGGGGAGGGGTATAGGCTCCTGGGAACACTGGTGATTAACCACCTGTGGTATTATCTTCATCCTTATAGTATGTCTGCCAATGTGAATGTACTTGTCAATTGAATTAGCCATTTAACAATGTTTGAGATCAATTTGATAGACTTTTGATTGTGAGTTCTTTTGGTTGTCATTCTTCAGCTCAGTTCAGCTAATAACTGGTGCCTCAAATGCCTAGACCCTGCTGCTTCATTTTAGTGTCTTTCCCACCACTTGTGTCCAAGCCATTATATTGCAGTGACTTTCCAGATTGTCTCCCAGCCCTTTCAGTGTCCCATTTTCATAGCCTCTCTTCCTGCCCTCCGAAACCAGCTCTTTTGTCCATCATCACAGTAGTAGAAAGGAACATAATGGAACCCTACCCCAAACTTTGCCAGGAAAAGGGGGTTCTACGGACATGTAGACAAGATCAGAAAGCTGAAAATAGGCAATGGATTTGGAAGATTTTGAGATCAGAAGGAAATTGACATGAAATATGGGGAAAAGAAGTAAAAAAGGGAAGTTTTGACTTTATTATGCCCCCCTCCCCGCTTTGTGACTTATACACACTTCCATTATTTCTATAGAATTTCTAAGGCTGGAGTCTCACAGGGGTTGTTTAAATGTAAGACCAGGCTGATGGTGGAGCCTCCAGAGAAACTGAAGATCCCATTGGGAAAGTTATTCTAAACAATTACAAATGACAGTCTGTATTAAGTAGTGTAGGATGTGGTCCCTCTCCAGTCATAAATCTGCACTGACTTCTCTTGACTTTTCCAAGAAGTCTTAAGTCCTCTCAAAGGCAATGAGAGACTGGGAATCAGACAGATCTCCTTCAGGCAACAGAAAGGGAAAGGAGGCTCTAGGAAGATTGATGTACATTTCATTTAAACATTTAAGAAGAGTGAAGATGGATTCTGCTGTCTCTCCAGGACATTCCTATCCTTTCTGACTGATTTTCTTTCTCTTTCCATGGTTGTGGCAGTCTCAGGCTCAGTGCTGACTCCGTACAGATGCTGTCCCTATTCCACCTCAGCTGTTCAGTGTCCCCAAATGTGCTTCTCTTACCTTTGCCTGATGGAATTCTGTTTGCACATTTTGGATTCTGAGGTAAAAACAACTACCTTTTCACTCTCTTCTGCCCAAGCAACCAAAATGGAAGACTTCTGTGACATTAAAAGGCATAGGGTTTTCTCCCCACAAGCAGTCTACTCTGCAGTCGACACCAGCTGGTGTCTTCGAATCCAACTCAATCCTGATGCTCTCTATGTGGAGGATCCAACTTCAAGAGTGATTCCTTTTCACACCCAGTCTCAACTCTCAGAATCTGACATTCTGACTATTGAATATGAGTGAAGTCAACCTACTCACAAACAGAAAATTAAATTAATTTGGGGCTAATTAGGATTGTAATATGGGAAAATACAAAATCAAGACATCTTGAAAATGTGCCCCAAAGTTTTACAAAATAGTTTATTTATTTAACTCCAAATGGGTCACTTGTTTGGCGTTTATGGCCTGAGCTGGCAGAAGTTGCCATACAAGAAAGCAACTGGTCTAAGAGAAAGAAGCCATAGTACAAAGTCAGGAATTAACTATTTCAGGAAACTGGTTTGGGGTTTGGCCAGTGTGTGTGTGTGTGTGTGTGTGTGTGTGTGTGTGTGTGTGTGTGAGAGAGAGAGAGAGAGAGAGAGGGGGGGGGAGAGAGATGTGACATTCTGTGGGGGAGTGGGGTAGAAGACAGGATAGCACAATGTCTGCAGCCTAATTCAATTCTAAGGTTCAGGCATGCACCTATCTGAGATGTGATTAACCATGACCTCCCAGCTCCACTTCAAGTGCTCTGCACAACTGCTAACTCCAGTCTGACTTTCCTGACAATCAGCTACAAACTGGGCTCTAAATGGTTTAATTTGCTAGAGCAATTAACAGAGTTCAGGGAAACACTCTACTCACCTTCCTTTGTCATGAAAAGGGTTGAAGACATGAAGGCTGGGGAAGCCACTGACCTCCATGCCCTCTGAGTGGAAGTGACCCTTCCCTGGTCTCCATATTCCCAGCTCCCTGGAAACTCTAAAATCCCACCATCTCATGAATTTAGTGACAGTTTCATTACATAGGTAGGAATGATTGAATTACTGAATGTTGGTGTTCAACTAAACTTTCACCTCTCCCCACTTCCCTGGGACCAGTCCTCTATGTTGCCTTCTTGTTTCTGGTGACCACTTCCCATCCTGGAGTACTCTAAAGGCTACTAGTCCTCGATCAAATCATTAGCATGTAAAAGACAGGGTCATCTTAGAGATTCCTAGGATTGTATATCAGGAAGCAGGTCTGAAGAGACAGTATGTATTTCCTAGTATCACATCTCTCTTCCTTTATGATATCTCTGTCTTCAAAAATAGCTAAACATGTACCATAGTTATATTCATAAAAAAAATCTCAAAAAACCTAGATGTATTTGGATACTGCTGGCACTTGCATAATAATGGAATTTTATTTGTACAATTCAAATTACCTTTGTTGTAAATCTGTGAGGATTCCCTCTGCCCAATTAGGCAGTCTTACTTTAATACCTGGTGCCTAACAATTTCTTCCAAATGGGAAATAATGAAAACATTTTTTTTTTTGCTGCTTTGCATATTACCAAGATAGAATGTATAATTTGTCGGGTTTTTTTTTGTTGTTGTTGTTGCTTTGTTTTTTCAGACAGAGTCTTGTTATAGTCCAGGCAAACCTTAAACTCCAATCCTCCTGCCTCAGCCTCCTGGGTGCCAGGATTATTGACACATGCCATCATGCCTAGTTTTGTGGGTTCTTTCCTAAAACATTTTTATTAAACATAATTAAGGTTCATAGCCTGATACTTATTATACATCTACAGAGGGAAATGATTATTGTAGTCAAACAAGCATGTCCATCCCCTTTGGTTTTAACACATGTTAATGTTTGTAGAATTGCTTAGAGTTATTTGTTTGACTGAAAACTGTGAGTGTGGGAAGCAGTCAAGGTGGAAAGGACACATATGACTTTGTTCTACTTTTGTATTTGGCAGGTGCTTTAACCAGATGTCTGCTGTCTGTTGGGCTCAGTAGCCAGGTACTCCACTCATAAACACTCATTATGAGTGGCCAGAGCTCACTTACATGAATGGATTTCTCCCCATTCACAGTACTTCTGGCAGTAACAGTTATCTGCTTGAAGGATCTATTTATCTCAATGGAAAGTAGAGAAAGTCCATGCAGGGAGTTAATAGAATCACCCAGTATTGCTTCCTTCTCCTAGAACATTACTTTTTTTTTTTTTTTTTATCAGAGATCACCTAAGGAAGCTACAAAATTTCAAATTCCTTTAAAAATTTTTCTTTCTTTCTTTCATTCATTCATTCATTCATTATTTATTTATTTATTTTTATTTATGTGTGCTCATATGTGTATGCATATGCATTTGCTGGTGTATACACGTGGAGGTCAAAGAACAACTTGTATGTGTCAGTTCTACCATGTAGGTCCTAGGGATTGAACTTGGTCATCATGCTTGACAGCAAGTACCTTTACCTACTGAGCCATCTTGCTAGCCCTAAAATCCCATTTTAATTATACTTTTTCCTCTTTGTTTTTCATTTTTATGGTTGTAAGTATACTCTCAAATGTTTGGTGCAGATTTCTAAGGTTGCTGTTAGAAGACAGATAGGCAAATGATGTTTCCCTCCTGTCTCTGTAGCAGCATGAACCACTGTGGATGTGAAGTACAGTAGACCTGGCCTTACGCTTAGTGTCACTTTTAAAGTGTTCAGATACCTATGGCCAATCAAGATTTAAAAGTATTACAGGGGACTGGAGAGGTAGCTCAAGGGTTAAAAGTACAGGCTGATCTTAGGACACAGGATTGATTCTCAGCACCCACATGGTGATTCACGCTGTCTGAAATTTTAGTTGCAGGTGATGCAGTGCCCTCTTCTGGTATCTGATGGCACTGTGTGCACATGGTATACAGATATATATGCAGGGATAACACCCAAAATAAATAAATGAAAATTTAAAAAAAGAAAGTATTAGATGGAAAATTACAGCAGTAGTCACTGGAGACATTGTTCAGTGGGTGCAAGCATTAGAAGTTACTCCTTTAAATACTCAGAACCCACTTACAGACAGGCACAGTAATACATATCCCTAATCTTAGTTTTCACAGACAGAGAGCCCCTACCCCAGCATCACCCAGAGTTCTGATGGTAGTGTTATATGTTCTGTGCTCTCTATTGTGTCCTGGTGGGCACTGGCAGCCCAGGCAACCTATGCAGCTGCTTGGCCCCACACAGGATCCCAGGGCTCCCCCAGAACCCTACTGGTGATGGTCCTAGGAGAACTGTGCAGGGTGTGGCACTACTGTGTGAAGACAAGACTACAGTCCCTAACATTTCTCACAGCAATTGATGCTGTATGTCACTATTGTTTACTGCTCCCTTGGTTGTATGGAGAGGCTTTCCATAATAGGCTGCTTCATGTGGAAGGAGAACACTTGTTCTAGAGCTTTTAGGACTCATTGAAGAAAATGTGAAGAAAAATATGAACTGCTTGAGAAAGGTAGGATTGCTTGAAAAGAACAAGAAGGCTGAGAGGCACCCAGGAAGGAGTCAACAGAAGTAGGAAGTTGGAGGTAAATGGAGAGAAGCTGGAGAGAGAAGCCCACACTGAAATATGATGAAATTCAGTTTCTAGAGAAAAGATGTCTGAACATTCTGCACAGGATGGATTGATGGCTGGTACTTTAAAAAGGATGCTGTCACAAGTAGATAGGCTGAAGCTCCCAGATCATAAATAGCTGGATCCAAAATGATGCTCAGGGTAGTTTAAATAAATGAAGAATGACCTAAAGAATCGGTGAATGTGACCATGAATGAGAGTTACCAACTTCAAGAAAGCCAGAAAAGGCTTCTACAAAAAGCTGAAATATGGGAAGAACAGGTGATCTGAATAGATAGAAAGCACACTAAGAGTCCAAATAATGTGCAGAAAAGCTGTCACAATAAAGAAAGCAACCTCCAGTCATTCTGTGTTAGCTGGCCAATGATAAGGATTGGGCTGCCACATTTGAAGAAGGTGTGGCTTCTGACGGCAAACTGGAATCGAATGTAGAGTGAATCACAAAATTGTGCTCAGTTCAATGCCAAAAGGAACTCAGAAGGAACAGAGTCATGCAACAGAGTTAGATGCTTCTTTAAAATCCCCAGAAGGAGGAAGAAGGCAAGTTTCATGCAGGTTTCTGAAGGAGCTAGAATGAAGTGTTACCTTATGGAGAACAGTAAAACCTTTCAGACTGAAGAGGCATCTTCGCAGCAGAAATGCACAGACAGTGAGGGTCAGAGGCTTAGCCAGAAATAAAGTAAAGCTGAAGTCTTTCCGGACACAAAACAAAATCCCACAGCAAATTAAGAGAGGAAAGTACCAGATTAGAAGAGAAAATTTACAATGTAGAACAGAGCACCAAGCAGCTGAAGAGCTGGAGAGCCACAGAAAGTGAAAGTCACGATCTTAAGGAATTGGAGAGAACCATTTCTTCTTTTCAAGGCCAGGTGACATCAAAGAGGGGAAAAGATACATCACCATTAGCAGCTTGGGTGCTAAAAACTTCATTGTTCTAAGAAGAGAAAATTCTCACACCAGACAAAAATTGACTGAAATGGTCTTTAGATTTGAATGTTTAGGCAAAGATCTTTACACCCTTGATGCTCTAAATATGGCATATGTCAAAGTGATTTTTGCACTTGGCTGCTCACCCTGCATGCAGTCCTGCCTTGTGGAGCAGACTTTCAGCAACAAGAACTTTTCTCTCTAGCTTGGCTCCAGGAAGGAGGAAGAGGTGGAGGAACAGCAGATGCTCTGCACCACCTGATTAGCAACCAAGGAGATCCCACCTGTGATGGGCTGGCTCATCCTTGGACAGCACCTGCTGACATTGCACCTCCATTACCTCTGTGGGAACAAAGCCAGACAATGACCCCTCCACCAGACCAATCACATCCCATTCCATCTCTACCCTATAAAAACACAGCACATTTTATTCTAATTTTGGCAGAAGCTTTCCTAGCCCTCCTTTGGATAAGTCATGGGCCAGTGTCTTCAGAGGAGGAATCCAGCAGCACTGATAACAAGAGTGACCTAGGTAGTCGCATGTCCTTATGGCCCTCTCCGTGCTGAATCAAAGTATCTAGTCCTGGTCTTGTTCTGCCAACTCAGCTCTTCATCCCATCTCTGGTCCATGGTTTGCAGTAGATCCAAGGACCCTTTTGATAAACTGGGATCCTCTTTTCCCTCCCCTTCCCATAGGAAACATGTACGAAGCTTCTAGAGATGGCTTCTCACCAAGAAATTTCTGTGGACCACCTCAAGTGTGCAGTGAAATCTGCTCACTATGAGTTTTCCTCCTGCCCTTGCTGGGGGGGCCTTTCCCTCCTGATCTGTATTCCATTCAGGGTGGATTCCATCTCCAACGGAATTGGAATTGAAAAAGCTTCAGAATGACAGCTAGAAATCTGACAGCATTTGACTCTCTTCAGAAGTAATTTTGACTCCTCTCCCATTTTCAGTGAGTAATTGCAGTCATAGGTGGTTATATTCTTGGTCGTGGCCAACCTAATGCAATTGCAATTACTAGGATGGTGATTTATAAATAAAGATGATTAAACATGAAACTCATAAGTAGTTTATTTTATTCTAGATGGCACAACCATTATGTTTGATTGTCTAGGCCACTTACTTAAAAAATAGAGATGTGTGTGTGTGTGTGTGTGTGTGTGTGTGTGTTTAAACTCCCAAAAGACGTATCTTCATGCCACAAAATGTACTTAGTATATTACAGACAAATGTGAACTAACTCTACTTTCATCTAAATTAAAAAAAAATTAAAAAAGCAAATCTAGAAAAGAAAAAAACATGATTAAACCTTTCACAGGACAAAAATCTGATATTCTTTGCTATTTTCACTTGTGAGTCTATGTAGCCAGACTTTCTTTAAACCACCAGCTCCCAAACAATGACATGGAGACTTCTTATTAATTATGAAAGCTCAGCCTTAGCTTAGGCTTGTTCCCAATTAGTTCTTGTAACTTAACCTGTTGATATTAATCTATGTTCTGTCATGTTGCTCCTTACCTCTCCTTCCTCCTCCAAACTGTACATCCAACTTGCTTTGCATCTCACTGGTAAAATTCTACCTCTTAGATTCTTCTCCCAAGTTCCTCTCTCTCCTGGGAAGTCCCACCTATCCTCTTCTGCCTAGCTATTGGCCATTCAGCTCCTTATTAAACCAATAAGAAGGTACGTTGGCAGAGACACATCTTCAGAGTGTACAAAGAGATTATCCCACAATTTATCTTTCCCAACCTGTGCCTGCCTGTTAAGTAGAAATATTCTTCACAGAGTGGGCATGGCAGCACTCCTGGTGGGCAGTGAGCAGTTGATCTCTATTTCATTTGGCCTCCAGAAAGCTTTGGTACTTTTGACCCCTCCTTGCTTTCATTAAGTGAACCCCTAATTTCAGTGCCTATTCCTACTTGCCTTTCTGACAAGCTTTCAGTCATCCAGGCTTCTCAGAGCATTCCTCTGTATAACCAGGTACACCTCTCTAGTTTTACCTGTTGCCTCTAAGGGATACTTCCTTTCCTCTTTCCTCCCTTTCTCTACATTTGCATAACTACATGTTTGTGTCTTCAACACAGGAACCTTATACCTGACCTTTTCTCACAGTAACCTTCATTCTCTATTCTTTGTTTCTGACCCCAGTAAACCCAAAATTTTGCTTCTTAGACACTGTGGTTGTCTTAGTTCCTTTTCAATTGCTGTAACAAAAAAAAAATCACCACAACCAAGGCAACTTGTAAAAGAAAGCATTTCTTTTGTAGTTTTGGGGTTTGTAGTTTCAGAGGGTGAGTCCATGACCATCATGGTGGGGAGCATGGCAGCAGGCTGGTAGGCATGGTGCCGGACTTGAGAGCTTACAATCTGATCTACAAGCACAAGACTGAGAGGTGGGAGCTGCGTGTGTGGTCTTTTGAGTCCTCAAAGTAGATCCCTGGTGATGCACCTTCCCCAACAAAGCCACATCTTCTAACCCTTCCCAAACAGTTCCACCAACTGGGGACCACACATTCATATATATAAGCCCATGGGGGCCATTTTCATTAATCCACACAGTGGTCCTAGACTGCACATCTATTTCCTGCTGGATCAGTAACCTCTTCTGGTTTCCAGTGGCTAAGTCTATTGCTAAGGCATCCTCAGCAGTCAGTGGGTTATGTGGTTTCCTTTCCCTTCCCTTCCCTTCCCTTCCCTTCCCTTCCCTTCCCTTCCCTTCCCTTCCCTTTCCCTCTCTCCCTCTCTCCCTCCCTCCCTCCCTCCCTCCCTCCCTTTCTTCCCTCCTCCTCCTCTTTTTTGAGACAGGATCTCAATATGTAGTTCTGTTTGTCCTGAAACTCACTATGTAGGCTAGGGTAACCTTGAACTCACAGAGGTTCACTTGCCTCTGCCTCGAAAGTGCTGACATTAAAGGTATGTGCCACCACATCTAGCCTGGTTCTGTGGTTTCTAACGCACAGCTTTCTATTGTCACTTATTTGTAATTCTTTTTGGTCTGAAGTGTTTAACATTTTTATAAAAATATTATTTTTATGAGTCTATGGAGATAATAATTTTTAATCAAGAGGGGTCTAACTATGTTAAATTAGTTACTAAAAAGTTGTTTTCATGAAATCAGTCTTCTAATTAAACAGCTAAAGTTTAAATTACATATGAATTTTCCTGTAATTTGTAAACAAGAAAATTTACATTGAAACTTCATTGTGCATTTTTTAAGTAGTCTGGTCTATGTGCACTATGATTTAGCATTTTGTCCTCATATGTTGTAACATAAAACTTGGAAGGACTTTAAGATGATCAAGTTTATCAATCTCAATGCATAGAAGAAAACTTTGATGAGAATTTTAGTTTGACTGAAGAAGAAAATTTGCCTGTGGGTCTTAGGGAGGACACTGCTGGGTACAGAGTGCTGGCTCAACATTGCACAAATATGACTGTGTACTTGGGGTTAGACCATTTTAAATTATTTTATATGGTTTTTGTAATATTACCAGTGAAATGTTGCAAATTCTATACATCTTAAAAGTATATCCTATCTACAACCCTAATGGAACTGTAGAAGTTATTTAAACACTGAGTACCGTAAAATCAGATCACTCCTTCACACTACATGCTCCCTTGTATCAGCTGAGAGGGCACAGAATAACATATTTCAGCAGTGAGGAGCACCTAAGCGCCCAGCTCTTGAGTTTTAGAACCATTTACAATTAGAGGAACCAGGTTTCCCTGTCAACAAACCTGATTCCAGGAATAGGGAAACCACAGGGCAGGTAGTTAGTTGTGCTGGATGAGCCTAGAGCCTCCAAGACAGTGATAAAATAGAAAGTAGTATATACAAAACAATAACAATAACTCCTACAATGTCAAACACGTCAAAAACCAGAATGGCCCAAACTGCATCTATTTCATTTCAGCAACAGAATAAAGAAAATAATGTTAGATTGTAACCCAATGTAAAAAATACATCTACTGGTCAACATTGGTATAAATAAATGACTGACTGAGGGAGAAATGTTCCACACAGGATTCTAAATTGTTCATATAAAGCATACTCAAGGGAAAAAAGAACCTATATCCCCAACAAGTATACATAATATAGTAATATCCTTTTAGAGAAGGGCAAGCAGAAACTTTACCATGGAAACACACCTGACCGATGATACATATACTAGATAAACAAGGCTAACATGAACAACCATAGTTATGCTATCTGTTCCCTTGATCAGATTAAAATTATATCTTACCTGTGAGATATTCCTTAAACTCATAGCTCCAGTCTAATCATTAGAAAAACACAAATAAAAATGGGCATTCTGCTACATTCTTTACCAGGACTACATGAAATTGTTGAAGTCATCCAGATTCTGGAAATATCAGATTGTGATATCAACAACCTGATATCTCAGGGCCTGAAGTACAAAGATCACAAGTAGAAGGGTAACCTAGCCTGCATAACAACTTCTAGATCAGCTGATCATTCTGTTCAAACAGTAACAACAGCAAAAGGAAAAACTGAAAAATCAGAGCTAGAAGAATCCAAGAAGACATGATGATTGTAACATGAGACTCTAGGATGGAAATAAGACCCTGAGTGAAAAGTAAGCATACTCAGAGAATAAGGACCTTAATGAGTGATCCAGTATCTTATCTATATGCGTTCACTAACTACAAGAATGTACTGTATCCACACTTGGTGTAGAGTGCTTAGGAATACCAAACAGTGTAAAATTTTATGTACCTCTAAAACTGCTCAATAATAAAAAGTTTTTAAATTTAATTTAATTTTATTTTACAATATAATTTAATTCTTCATATCAGCCACGGATTTCCTTGTTCTCCCCCCCTCCTGCTCCCCTCAAATCCCCCCCAGCCCACCACCCATTCCCATCTCCTCCAGGGCAAAGCCTCCCCCCCGAGGACTGAGATCAACCTGGTAGACTCAGTCCAGGCAGGTCCAGTCCCCTCCTCCCAGGCCGAGCCAAGCGTCCCTGCATAAGACCCAGGTTTCAAACAGCCAACTCATGCAATGAGCACAGGACCCGGTCCCACTGCCTTGGATGCCTCCCAAACAGATCAAGCCAATCAACTCTCTCACCTATTCAGAGGGCCTGATCCAGTTGGGGGCCCCTCAGCCATTGGTTCATAGTTCATGTGTTTCCATTCGTTTGGCTATTTGTCCCTATGCTTTATTCAACCTTGGTCTCAACAATTCTCGCTCATATAAACCCTTCTCTTTATTGCCCGGAGCTCCACCTGGGGCCTAGCCATGGATCTCTACAAAAGTTTATTTAAAAATATAGCAGTTTCGAGCTGGAGAAATGGCTCAGTGATAAATAAAACTGGCTGCTTTTGCACACAACCTGGGTTGGATTCCAAGCACTAGGATGAAAACTCACAACTCTCTATAATTACAGTTACAGGGCATCTGACTTTCTCTTCTGGCCTCCTTGGGCATAAGGAATGATGCAGTATGTAGACATACATGTAGGCAAAATACCTATACACATAAAAATGAACAAATAAAATTTAAAAATAAAAATATAGCACTTGATGTTGGGAGGATGGGGGAGATTATCAGTTGGAGAGAGGAAATGAAGTGGATTTAATCTAAATACATTGTATTTGTATGTGACTTTGTCAAGGAGTATCAGAAATGAAAAAAAACTTTTAAAATTGATTGAGATCTTCAACATTTTGTTTTTCATAGTATTAATAATTCTGTCTCTTTAAAGGTAGTTGTGAAGGCTTTTAGAAACCTAGTACAAACCTAAACATTGTGACTGAAACACTCTAAAGTACTCTAAGTGACCTGGAATATGTTCTACATTATGTAAATGTACAGAACTGTCAAATGGTAAAACAATAATGATGATCATAGACCATGTTCTATTAAAAGGAGTCTTTCATTGGGTAAATATTTGCAGGTGGGTGATTCTGTACAGCACACAGTAGCCAACTTGACCAATGATAGTTTCTTTTTACAAAGAATGGTAATAGAACTTCACATCATAAAACTTCAGTTTGTTTAGTGGGCTCAGATTTCCATATGAATTGAATTGTATGTCCTCCCAAAATATGTTCTAATCCTGAGCCCCATTGCTTTGGAAAATGACTTTATTGGGAAGTAGGGTAACTGTATAAGCAATTAGTTAAAATGAGGTCAGAGTGTGGTAGAGAGGACTGTTAGTTCAACTTCACAGGAATCCTTTTAAGATGATGGCCATATGAAGCCATAGGAGGTCACCTCATGGAGACAATAACAAGACTAGAGTGACACCACAGAATGCGAGGAGCTCTAACAACAACAGAAACTGAAAACAGACTGGAGAGAGCTTTATCTTGAGCCTTCACTGAGACTTGCCTAGGCCATACCCTGACCTCAGACATTTAGACTCCAGAATTATGAGACAATAAGTTCCTGGAAATGTGTCACATCCAATTTGTGGAATTTTGTTATGGTAGCTCTGGGAAATTAAAACAGCACAGTTTCTCCTAGGTATCTATGGGGTACTGGTTCAAAAATCCTCTGTGGATACCACAAGCCACAGATGGTCAAGTCTGTTGTATAAGTGTTTACATATTACATATGTGTGCTCCCTGACTATTTGAATCATCTCTAGATTACTTATAACATTGAAAACCATTTAAATACTACATAAATAGGTATTATTATATATTGTCTATGGAATAATGACAAGGGGAAGGTCTGCACACACTTGGTACAGACACACTTTCTCCCAAATATTCAGTATACAGTGGTTGAGTCTCAAGATGCAAGAATCACAGATGTGTATGTTTAACTGGATTGTGTCATTTTTGAGGGGAAATGCATCTATTTTTATCTATATGTAGAATCTGAGAAAGTGGCTACAACTATTCTACTCTTCCTCTGTAGCTCCCAAGCAGACATTGTCATTGTATACAACATAGGAACTGCTTCAAGCATACCATGTTCCATTGGAAAACAAAGTCTGATGTACTTATAAGAAACTCCTAAATGCTCTGATTGGTCAATGGGACATGTAGAAATAAGCAAAACTTTGTGTGATAAGAAGTAATCCATTTGCTATCATATATGTAATTTGCAGACTATGTAGATAGCACTGTTATATCAGTGTGTCTTGTGTATGCATGTGGTTGTGCAGGTGTGTGTATCCATGTGTATACATGTATAAGCCAGAGGAGGATATTGAGTATCTTCCTCTATCATTCTCTGCCTCATTTCCTTGACATAGGGTCTCAATCAGAAGCATGGTTTTTTGGTTAGGATGGCCTGTCAGCTAGTGAGTACCAATGATTTGCCCATCTCTTGCCCCAGTAATGGGATTATAGGTTTAAACACCAGTGCTTAGTTTTTTTCCATGGGAACTGGAGATTTGAACTCCATCTTAATGCTTGCACAGCAAGTGCTCTTACCCATTCATCCATGTCTCCAGCTCCAAACAACTAGTTTTTGATTATTTCTAAAATGTAGGTTTTTGTTGTCACATAGAAGCAAAGCTTGGATCCCTGAACTCTTGCCTCCTCTCGCTTCACTCACTCATGCTCTGAACTTATACACTTCTGGCAATAGTAGCTATTCTATCAGAAAGGGTCTCGTCCACCCCTCACCCCTCCTGGGATATAAAGGGCTGTCATAGTCCCCCTGAGACTCCATCAACATTGCTCCATCTCCATGAACTCTGTCATCTACAGGTGACAAAAGTGTCTTCCATGCTGCATTCATGTTATGTGTGGTTTATAAAGAAGTCATAAGTCTAAATGTACAATTGGTGGGGCCAGTGAGATGGTTCAGTGAGTAAGGGTGCTTGCTGTCAAGCCTGATGACTTGAGATTAATGTCTGGGACCCAGATGCTGGAAGGAGAGAACCAAACACCTGAAAGTTGTTCTCTGACCTCCATATGCATGCTATATCAAGCATACACAGTGTAGTAGTTTGAATGTAATTGCTACCCCCATTAGCTGATAAGGAGTGGCACTATTAGGAGCTGTGACTTTGTTAGAGTAGGTATGGCCTTGTTGGAGGATGTGTGTCACTGTCGGGGTGGGCTTTGTGGTCTCATATATGCCCAAGCCACACCCAGTGTCTCAGTTCACTTCCTATTGCATATGGATCAAAGATGTAGAATTCTCAGCTCCTTTTCCAGCACCATGTCTGCCTGCATGCCACCATGATCTACCATGATAATAATGAAATGAACCTTTGAACTGTAAGTCACCTCAATTATTTTTTTTTCCTTTTATAAGAGGTGCCATGGTCATGGTATCTTCACTTTGAGGCAATAGAAATCCTAACTGAGACAGAAGTTGGAACCAGGGCTTGGGGCATTGCTGTGATATGCCTGACCATGCTTTTGTTTTAAGGAATATGAACCATGGGTCTATGGATTAGAAAAACAGTTGTGAATACTTCAAATGCTGCTTAATGGGCCATCCTAGTAACAACATGAAAGACAGTGGTGCTGAGTGTGATTTGATGAACTATGGGGGCCTGATTCAAGAGGTTTCAGAAAAAAAGGGATATAAATAAGTGGCCTAGAGATCATTCTTGTAATATTTGGTAAAGAAAGTGGCTACCCTTTGTCCTTTTCAGAAGAGTCTTCTTGAGGCTAAAGTGAAGAGTTGTTTTTTTTGAGACAGGGTTACTCTGTGTAGTTTTAGTGCCTGTCCTGGATCTTGCTCTGTAAACCAGGCTAGCCTCAAAGTCCCAGAGATCTGCCTGGCTCTGCCTCCTAAATACTGAGATTAAAGGCGTGTGCCACCACCACCCAGCTAAAGTGAAGAATTTTGAATTAATTCTGTTGGCAGAGGAAATCTCAAAACAGCCTAGTATTGACTCTGTTGTGTTGATATTATTGGTCACTCTTATACAGATTTATAATGAAAAGGAGCAAGTTCAGCAAGGAAAAACACAAAATGTACAATTTGAGTAGAAAATGAGCACCAGGAAGTGGAATGGAGCTAAGTGTTCAAGGAGGTAAACAGATTAAGAAATGAAATAAAGGGAATGGTGACCTCAGAGTAAGATCCCACCCAACTAACTTTCCAACTTGCGAAAGGGAATTAAAGAAAAGCTTAAAATAGGGTGTGGTGGTGCATGCCTTTAATCCTAGCACTCAGAAGGTGGAGGCTGGTGGATCTCTGAGTTTGAGGCCAGTCTGGTCTACAGAGCAAGTTCAAGGACAGCCAAGCTTAGGCAGCAAAGAAAGTTGGTGAGGATATAAGTGAACAAGAGGGCTATGTTCCAGCTCCAGTAAGCAGTAGAACTTGGTAGCTTTGGCCACATAGTTCTGGTGTTAAGGATAGAAAAAAGGGACTATGGAATTTACTTCCTCAACTAAGGAAAGCCATTGAGGTCAGGTATGTGTCAGGGGTGTCCCTGAATGGAGGCCAGAGAGACCATTGTATGAAACTGTGAAGTTGAAGCCTGGATTGCCTTGGAGACCTCAAGATGTTAGAGATGCCAGAGTCGAGGGGTATCTGCTGAAGAAAACTGCTAACAAGGAGTGGAACAAGCCCAAGAGAAATAAGTATGCTGCAGTCAACAAAGCTGAAAGGAATTGGACATCTGAAGAGTATTTTCACATCAGACATGGACATGCAGAGTTTAGAGTTTGCCCAGCTGGTTTTTAGTCTTGCTTTGGTCCAGTCTTTCCTCACTATGCTCCCTTCTCTACATTTTAGAACTGTAATGTATATCCTGTGCTATTATATGTTAGAAGAATGTGATCTATTTTTTATTTTTATTTTTTATGGTATTACATTTAGGAGACTGAATGAATCTCAGAAGAAACTTTGAACTTTGGACCTTAAAACATTGTTGAGAATGTGATAGACTATGGGGACATTTGAAGTTGGACTAAATGAATTTTGCATTATGATATTTTTATAAGCTAATGAGGGCCAAGGAGTTGAATATGATAGTTTGAATGTAATTGGCCCCCACAAGCTCAAAGGAAGTGGCACTATTAGGAACTGTGGCTTTGTTGGAGTAGTGTGGCCTTGTTGGAGGCACTGTGTCACCATGGAGGCACGTTTTGAAGTCTCATATATAATCAAGCCATATTCAGTGTCTCAGTTCACTTCCCGTTGCCTGTGGATCAAAGATGTAGAATTCTCAACTTCTCCAGCACCATGTCCACCTGCATGCCACCACGATGATAATGGACTAAACCTCTGAACTCTAAGCCACCTCAATTAAATGTTTTCCTTCATAAGAGTTGCTGTGGTCATGGTATCTCTTCACAGTAATAGAAACCCTAACTAAGACAGTAAGTGCAAATCATATCCTTAAGAAAAAGTAAATAGACAACTGGCAACAAACCCTGAGGTTCAAGTATTTATTAAGTTTATTTTCTCCTTTACTACATTCATTGTGTGTGCTCCTAATGCATTATAAACTGCATTTTCTGGATGGCATGTTTTAGCAAGTACCAGTGAAGTCTGAAGTGAAGCCTGACCTTTGAGTTGTGTTTCACTCCAAGCTAAAGCTTGTAAATGGGTCCATCTCATAAATGACCTAAAGAGTATCTCAGCTCACTTGCTCTACCTGCTGTTCTGGAGAAAGAATTATAGAGAGGACAAGACAGGTTAGGAGGCTGTTTTCCAATCATACTCACAGAAGTATGATAGCTGGGCCAGCCACAGTTAGTAGATGATAGAAATGCAAGACCCCAGATGAATGTTTGGAGATGGAGTACATAAACTAACTCGATTAGATGAAGTGGAGAAGAAAAGGGGCAGTCAAGCATAACTCGGTGAAGTGGGCTATTGTTTTAGTTTGGGTTTTATTGCTGTGATGATACACTATGACCATTATAACCCTTATAAAGGAAAATATTTCATTGGGACTGGCTTATAGTTCAGAGGTTTAGTCCATTATTGTCATGGCAGGAAGCATGGTGGCATGTGGGCAGACATGGTGCTGGAGAGGTTAGCTGGGAGTCTACACTTGGAGTGGCAGGCAGCAGGAAGAGCAAGTGAGCCACTGGGCCCAGCTTGAGCGTCTGAGACCTCAAAGCCCACCCTCTAGCGATGCAGTTTTTCCAACAACACCACACCTGCTCCAATAAGGTCACACATTGAAATAATGCCACTTCCAATGAGCATTATTTCATGCTATGGGGGCCTATGGGGGCCATTATCATTCAAATCATCACAGCTAAGCAAGGGTTAAAGAACGATACCATTCACTGAGGCCGGAGAACACAGGTTGGGGAAGCTCTGGGAAGCCCGAAAATCAGATATTCAGAAGTATCTCTACATTGGTGAGAGGTCTATAGGGTTCTATGGGAGAGGTGTAGAGAAGCAATAAGTTCTGCTATAGCTCTAGAGCCCTGGAGAATGGTTAGGGCCAGATCCCAGGGATTTGAGATCTGCTGTGCATACTGCATGGATCTATGTATTTAGTGCTATAATTATGTTTTAATAGTGGAAATCTACCCTGGAAATTACGAAGTTTTTTTTCTTTTCAGAAATATTCCCAAGAGACTTGACCTTGAAAGACAAATTCATAAAGCATTTCACAGGTAAGCATATACTATTTCAGTGACTCGGTTACAAATGAAAGGTTTTATATAGAATGAATCCATAAGACAATGAAACTATGGAGATTAACGTCTAGAAGAGGCTTGAGTTCAGCTGGGTTTTCAGTCAACTATTAATTTGTATGATCTGTAATATGCACTAGAATGTGATAAGCAATAGAACATAAAGGATATTTTAAAGAAAAGTATAAAGGATAATTTACTGAGTTTTGACTATGAGGGCTTGCAGTGGGACATGCTTTCTAAGTTTGACTTTAAAGTAGGAGAGTCTGGTCATGAGGAATCTACTGAGCAAGACTTAAAGGCTATAGTGGGAGAGGACAGGCAGATGGTGTGGATGGACTGGGTATGAAGGGTAAACTTAAAAAGGAGATGCATTTGGCTAGTGTGCTAGGAAGGTGTGTGAACAAACCAGATGGCAAATAACCTGGAGCATGCTGAAGAATTTAGACGGTGCTTCAGCCAGTGATTGAGGCTTTATAAACAGGAGACAGATGAGCTTATGTTACACACACACCCATCTTGGATGCTTTTTTGTTTGTTTGTTTGTTTACATTTTAAATTGCAGTTTAATTATAACATTTCTCCCTTTCCTATCCTCCCTTCAAACCCTCTCATATACCTCTACCCACTCTTCTTTAAATCAATCACCCCCTTTTTCATCAATTGCTATTGCATGCATATATGTATGTATATATACATTCTTAAATATAACCTATTGAGTCCATATAATTATCTGTGTGCATGTTTTTGGGGCTAATCGTTTGGCATTGAACAACCAATTGGTATGTTCTTCCCTGGGGAGGGTCACATTTCCTATTCACAGCTTTCCTCAGTTGCCTGTATTTCTTTGTTGAAACCTCATGGCCTACCTTCCCTTAGTTACCTTCATGGTAACTTTCAAATGGTGTTTCTGAGTATCACACAGAGACACCTGCTGATGAGAAAGGCAGCACTGAGTTTTAGGGAGCTGCCTGCGGACCAGGTAGAAGGAGAAAAGTTTTGCTGCAGTTTCAAGGCCCTACCCCCTTCACAGTAATTCCTTCCACTAAAGAACACACATTTCTTCAATTAAAAACAAATGTCATCACTAGAAACATTACTTCCCATTAAGTAGAAAAAAAAATCAAGGGACCAGAAAGCCATTCCTCTTGGTTTGCTCTCTGCATTCCCCTTCTGTCTGGAGTGCCCCCTTTCAGTTCCTCCAGAGCTCTACTAGTCCAGAAGGTTCCATGATGTGAGATACTGAGAATGTGGAGTGAACTTAGATCAAAGTTCAGTGCCTCCCATAGAGTCTGGGTAAAGGAAGGAATTCTCAGGCCAGTTCTTTAAAGGGCAGGAAGGATGGAATCTACAGTTACACCATCTCCGTTCATAGAGTGCTAGAAACTTGTTTGGGAAACACGCCTGTGTTTATAATAAGCATTCTTTCCCTTTCTCTAGGGCCTGTTACATTTTCAGCTGAATGTAGCAAACACTTCCATCGACTTTATCACAATACCAGGGATTGCTCAATGCCAACTTGTAAGTTACCTGGGCAGATTTTAGAAAAACAACAAAAAAAAAAAAAAAAAAAAACTGATCCAACAATGAATGCTTATAATTTCAAGCTTCAACTGTCTTTGGGTGGGACACAATAGACTAAACATTGCATTGGATGCTATTTATAACTTTTCAGCACTCAAGGTTGTATGTACTGTTGAAACTATAAGGAGAGATCAGATTCTGGTTGGGAGCATTTCCAAATCTGAAAATAGCAAAGTTTTCTTAAAGACTAGAATGTTTGTCAGGACAGAAACCTTTTATCATTATTCAAATTCCTTGGTATAAATAAAGTGACTTCTCATATAAATGAAAAAAAATAAAAAGGGAGCTGACTATAAAGTGCAAGTCAACATCTCTTCTGAAGTTATTTTGAAGTAAATGTTTTTATATAATGTCATTTGTACAGTGTGTGCTGGGTTTCCCTGAATGATGATAGCCTGTTGGGCAATGAGTTCTTTTGAATACTTAAGTTAATAGAGTTAATAATAATTCCAAACATAGCATGAAAGGGCTATTATTCAAAATGCCCAGTTATGATAATGTATGGTAGTTGAGTCGCCTGTTTCCAATTCCTTTCTAAATCTAAAATTTCCTTTTAAAGTGAGTGACTTCTGAGCATTTTGTTTCTAGTCATCTAGATGACCTTGAGGAGTATTTAACTTTACTTAGAATGTTGAGTCAGATTTTTATTTTTTTTCCACAAAAAAAAAAAAAAAAACAAACCCAAAACAAAACAAAACAAAAAAACTCTTACATTTAGTGACTAGGGAAAATTAAGCACACTAGATATATTCTAGTTTGCTTCTCTGTTGCTGTGATAGAACACTGACAAAGAGTGATGTGGGGATGGATTTATTTCAGCTTACACTTCACACTCTATCACTGATGGAAGCCAACAGGAACTCAAGGCCAAAATTGAAGCAAAGGCAATGGAGGAATGCTGATTCCTGGTTTGATGCGTTGGCTTGCTGCTTTCTTATACATCCCAGAAACACCTTTCCAGGGTTGACACCTACCCCAGTGGTCTAGGCCCTCCCTTGTCAATCATTAATCAAGAAAATGTGCCACAGATTTACCTACAGGACAACCTAATGGAGGTGATCTCTCAGCTAAGGTTTCCTCTTCCCAGTTGACTCTAGTGTGTATCACATTGACAAAACCAGAAACAAACAAACAAAAAAACCAACTCAACTTGCCAGCAAGAGATTCAAGGCCATGACACTGGATGACAGCATAGTTTGGTGGAGAAAAGTCAGTTTTGAGAAGTAAACCACTTAGCTATTATGAAATAAGTCACATTTGAAGGTGGTTTCTCATCTATAAAGTGAAGGCATCAAATTTCCATATCTTTTCAGAGGAATAAAAGAACAAAACCCACGTTAAGCACTTAAAATGTTAGGTGCTTTTAAAGCTATGGTGGTGACATTAATCAATGACAATAACATTATTTCTTTCTCATTTGAAATGATTAACTAATGTTTTACTACCTTTAAATGGCTTTTCTAGATTATAAAAGATGTGCTAGATTGCTGATGAGATTAGCTGTGAGTCCACTGTGCTCCCAGACCTAGGAAACTTACCCTGTGAGTATCTATTTACTTATTTTTCTTATCCTTAGGGTGTTTTGTTTCCTATTTCCTGTCCTTTCACCCACCCCCATGGTGTTGGGGATCAAATTCAGGATGTGCACACAGGAGACAAACGCTAAGTTGTACCACCAGCCCTAATACTCTGTCTTAAGAAAATTTTTCCTGCAATCCCAAATTCCAAATTCTGGCACTCAAGAGACTAAGTCAGGGGAGTCTGAGAGTGACCTCATTACATTATTAGTGAGACCCTGTCTCAAAAACTAAGAACTTAAACAAACAAAAAAAAAATTAAGAGAAAAATTTTGAAGAGTCCAAAAGCTCAGGAGCTAACCTTAGCATAACACAATATCTGTGGCACTTCCTAATGGGCTTTTTTACTCTGCTTCAAACTTGATTCTAAATGTGCTATTCTGCTCAGTTAATTTAAAATGTCCTCTAAGCAGTTACATCAAGTAAGATAATATTCTGTGTAAATATCTGTTTCAGATTATTATATATTTGAGATTATATTTACTTTTACGTGTATGGGTTTTTTACCCTTGTGTATGCCTAGCACTGGAGCTATGAGCAGCCATGTGGGGGCTGGAAATAGAGCCAGACTCCCTGGAAGAGCAGCCAGTACTTTTAGCTGATGAGCCATCTCTCCAGCCCTGTTTCAGATTATTTATCAAGAGATTATCATCACAATATTCCAGTTAAATATGTTTTAGGAATATTTTGTGAGTTATTTGTTTGCTGTCAATAGGAAGAGCATCATTTTTCTTGTGCACAAAATTCTCTCCTTTCTGTCGGCACATGAACCTGCTTTCTCAGGGTTATATTTCAAAAAAGATATCATAAAATGTAACTATTAAAAATGTCAAAATATTTTATGTGTGTTGAAAACCATGTTCTTACTATTTTTATTCTCTCTCTTTTTTTTTTACTTCAGACATTTTATAAGATGCAAATCTAATTTGAAGAAAAAGTATCTGGAATCATATTTAATGTTTAGTTTCATATGAATCTACATATAATAACTTCCCAGGAGTAAATGATGAGTGGCGTCCTGCAGCAGGATGGAGGCTTTCTTGATTTAACTGATGAGTGGTATTCTGTGGAGAATGGAGGCTTTCTTCGCTTACCTTTATGTAAACAAAAATTCATAGTATTTTTTTAAAAGAGACTTTAAATCATATATTTTTAAATAGAATATTTAAAACTGTGTCATATTTTTGCTAGAAATATTATTTTTATATGGTTAACATTGTATAGGAAACATTTAATTGTGAAAATTATATCTCAGTACTGATGAAAAATAATAACTTTATTGTATATGATTTTAGTGATATGTTTAACAGATATTTGTATATTGTGTTCAGTTTTGTAATTCTTATTTAATATTTAAAAGCCTTTATTGATAATTTGTTGTCTTTATTGCATTAATTTGAACTGTGAACTTTATTAAAACAGGTATATGAAAAAATGTCATTTCTTTTAATAAAAGGTATTTGTAAAGCAGTACTATTGCAACCACACACACACACACACACACACACACACACACACATTTATCAGTAACAAGTATACTGAGATAGTTTTTGTTTTGAGAGATAAATCTCATGGTTTTGACATCTTAACTTAGAATAAAATCCAGGTGTTCTTGGACAGTGGATATGTATGTCAAGGAGGGAGATGATTATGTGCTTTCTGGATTCACTCTTTGAACAGGAGAAAAAAACATACTTGAATGAGTTCAGTTACCTTCACTTAATTACAACAAGAAAAATCCACAACAAAACACTTCAAAAGCTCTATCTTTTCAGAGAACAGACAAAACCTGAGTTTCTTAGTGATGCACCAACAGTACAAATGCTGAGTATTTTTGTTTTGAGAAAGCATCTCAGGTAGCCCAAGACAGCCTTGAACTTACTTTGTAGCCAGAGATGACCTCTAACCCACATTCTCCTACCTCTTCTTCCTGAGTGCTGATATTATAAGTGTGAACCACCATGCCACACTCAGCACAAATATTGGAAGTTGTTTTAATCACCTTTCAATAGTTTATATTGTGTCACAAAAATCTGTCGGTCTATGTCACATGAGAGGTCCCACTCCCACTTTCTAGCACCTTTGGCTTTGTCTATCACTGAATATTTGGTATGTATTTGTGTGTTTATGTGCACACTCCTTTGTCCATCAGAGAAAGGCACAATCACAAGTGCCTTTGGCTTCAAAAATATTATGGAAGTACATTATAAATTTTAACCTTTATTTTCTTTGACCTATAGGCAAATATTTACAAATAATCATATTCAAGAAACCCCAGAGAAGCCAGGAATGGCAGTCATATGTGAAGTACCATCCCTTGGAAGCTGAGGAAAGAGTGTCATAAGTCCAAGACCAAAGTAGACTATATAGCAAGACCCATTGTCCTAGTTTATTTCCCTTTTGATGTAATAAAACACTCACCTAAAACAACTGGGGGAAGAAAGAGATTATTTCTTCTTACTTGTGATCACTGAGGGAAGCCAAGGCAGGAACTTGAAGCAGAAACTGAAAGAGGGACCATGGAGGAACACTGCATGTCTTGCTCCTAGGCTCACATTCAGCCAACTGATTTTCTCCCCGCCCCCCACCTCTTTCTTTCTGAAAGATTTTTGTTTTTATTTTATGCATATGTGGTGGTTTGAATGGAAATGTCCCCCAAAGGGAGTGGCACTATTCAGAGTTGTGGCCTTGATGGAGTTGGTGTGGTCTCATTGGAGGAAGTGTGTCACTGTGGAGGTGGGCTTTGAGGTCTCACATATGCTCAAGATACCACCCAGTGTCTCAAACCACCTCCTGTTGCCTTTAAGATGTAGGACTCATAGCTACTTCTTCCGCACCATGTCTGCCTGGATGCTTCTATGTTCCACCATGATGATAGTGGGCTGAACCTCTGAACTGTAAGCAAGCCACAGTTAAATGTCTTCCTTTATAAGAGTTGCCATAGTTATGGTGTCTCTTCACAGCAATAGAAACCCTAACTAAGACAGCATGAATATTTTGCCTGCATGTATGTAAGTGCACTGCATGCATGGCTGGTTCCTGCAAATACTAGAAGAATGTGAAGGATTCCCTGTAACTGGAGTTATGGATGATTGTGAACTGCCATGTATATGCTGGGAACCAATCCTGGTCCTCTGCAAGAGTAACAAGTGCTGTTCTTGATGCTGTGCCATCTCTGCAGACCCCTTTCTACTTTTCTTATATAGCACAGGCCCACCTGTCTAAGGATGGTACAGTGTACAATGGCCTGGGTCTTCCTTAGCAATCAAGAAAATGCCCACACGCCAATCTGATGGAGGCAATTACCCAACTGGGGATCCCTCTTAGGTGTCTCAGGTTGAAAACCAAGCATAGCTATCACACACAGTCTTAAAAGTGAAAGATGTGAGTGGACATTATATCTGCACTAATGCTATATAACATAGATGGGAAAGAATATTATGCTTTCAATTTAACTATATTTATCACAGTAATTATATGTACTACTTTTCGAAAATGAAGTATGTTTGCATATAACTATCAAGGATTATGGGGGTCCAGCTCCTGGATAGACCCCTCCCAGGGTCCAAGAAGAATCTACAGCCAGCTGATAATTAATCTTTGAAGAAAAGAAATGAATCTCTGTACATGAAATTCCTTAGTCCATACACTTTATTATTCTGTCAGTTTTCCCTCTACAAGCTTATACTCTGCTCTCAGTTTTAGCTCCTTTCTTGCCCAATTTCTCTTTACATTTATCTGTTGTCCCCTCCAGGTTCTATCTTAATTCTTTCAACTAGTTCTGCCCCTTCTAGGTTCTCATCCATCTAGTTCTTTCCCATATTAGCTCCTCTCTCATCTCCTTCTCTCTCATCTTGTTCTTCCTCATATTGTTCATTCCCAACTGGCTCTTCTTCCTCATCTTCCATCTCATTCCTCTAGTACTCTGTTCTAGCCCTTCAGTCTAGTTCTTCCCCATCTCAGTTTGTTCCTCTCAAGTTCTTACCCATCTAGTTCTTCCATTCTCTTTTCTCTTCTCTGTCCCTTGTGTCCTGGAAGTCCTGGTATATATACACTTACAAACAGTAAATTCTTTGACAGTGCAAAGCTAGGCTTCCCGGGTCAAGTGGAGGGGTGATAAGAATTACATAGAGGGGCAGTAACCATTAATTATCATTTGCAACCCCATGACCAATGGGGAAATGAATTAAATAAAAACTAAATTTGGGTAATATCTAAGAAGAGGGATCTTATGTACTCAACTATAGTCTTAAACGTAATTGGTAAAAAATGTTAAGAATCTATAAGTTGCTAGGTCAATGGGAGAAAATAAAACTTCCTTCTTTTTTCCTGTGGCTCCTATCTGTCTAATCTATCTGCTGTTTTTTCTGCAGGGTGGGGGAAAGTGTGCTTTGTTGCTTGGCAACTTGTGTACAGCTAGATGCCTCTGGTGATAGTTAAAGGGAGATCTGGAACTAGAAGTAAGGTTTGGAAAAGGAGGAAGTAAAGCTTAATTGGCACATCTGCCAGGCCTTCTCAAACAGGTAACCTGGATGCTTAAGTCTGTTCTTAGAGAGTAGAGTTATCTCTGATAAGGTACTTTCCTCCATATGGGGATAGACCTGGCTGGATGCTGCCAATGATGAACTGGGGTTCTGGCTGAGCACAGAAAGTTATCTAAATATTCCTAGAAGTGGTTAATGGTAAGGAGTTAAAGGTCTATAAAGTTGGTAAGGCTGTAAGAAAGGAGGATCTGAGCTAAATTGTGTAAAGCTATTACTTAACATCCACCTGACCTAGGTGGTGTCTCCTTGTGGAATTTACCTTAAGTCAGGAGACTTTCATGTAGACTGTTGTTACTGCTAGTCCTTGAAAGTGGCTAAGGGAGATACCTGATTCCAGAGAAAGCCTTTCCTGAGGCTGTTCTCCAAATACCTGAAATGTCTATGTACAGAGAATGATCAGTCCACACTGTTAGCCCTTCTTAGGGAAAAGTCAATTGGGAAGACTATGAAGGCACACATGATTTTCATAACAGAAGACAGCTAATATATAACAAGCCAAATAACACCAAAAACTCCTTGGAATTTGGCTTCCTCTGGAGGAAATCCTTGATCCCTCCAGGTTGTGACTTTACCATAACCAGCTGAGTCTTTATGATATAATCCTGCGGCCCGCAGCATATTACTATCTAGAGAAATGAAGAGGCTATTCAATAATGAAAAATAGGAGTTCATTGGTGGGATGTAGCTGACAGAGACAGAAAGCAGTCTAAAGGGCTTTGTGATTAGTATACTTTCAAGTGGTAAGTTACTTGAGATGTTAGTCTATGAGATTAGATTTTGAACATTCTCATAGATGACTAGTTTACTTCAAAAATTTATTCTAAGCTATATAATTAAAAAAATCTACTCAGGTAATTAAAAATACCTGTTAAGATGCTGTTTATTTTACTTCATAATACACAGTTTCTGGTTGTATGGACTTCAACATAGACAGATTGGGAGCAAGCAATTACAGTGAGTTTAGCAAGGGTTCCAGGGTAGTGGAGCTGAGGAATGAGTAGGGATAAGAAGGGGGTTGTGGGCACAGGTTGTTGGTTAGGAAGTAGGAACTAAGTAAATAAGATAGAGAGGAGGCTGTGGGGCTGAGCTAAAGGCACAGCTCAGGGACATCTTGGTAGATTTGTTGGTACTAATGAGAGAAATACAAAGCAGTTGAGGCATTTTTTTCTGAGGAGTGGAGAGGGATGGATTCTAGAACAAGGATGAAAAAACTCAGATTCATCTTAGGTATCTGAATTAGTTAAAACAAATTTGCATGTCAACAATATTAAATTTGGGAGCAATTTTTTTAAAAGACTTGATTTCATAGACAAATTACTGTGGTGATATATTGTGTACCCCAATAAAGCATGCCTTGGGATCAAAGGACAAAGAGAGCCACTATGTTAAACATAGAGATCAGGCAGTGGTAGCACATGCCTTTAATCCCAGTATTATGGAGGCAGAGATCCATCCAGATCTACGAGTTTAAGGCCACACTGGGAACAGAGCCAGGCATGGTGGCACATGTCTTTAGTCCCAGCACTAGAAAGGAAGTGAGATGGCAGGGCACAGAAAGGTATATAAGGTATGAGTAAACAGGAAGTCTCTCTCTTGAGGCTGAGGATTTTATAGAGGTAAGAACATGGCTGGCTTGTTCTGTTTCTCTGCTCTTTCAGCTTTCACCCAAATATCTGGCTCCAGGTTTTTATTTTATTAATAAGACCTTTTAAGATTCATGTTACACTTGGCACCCTAAAGTTTGTGGCACAAATTTGGGAAAAAGCTGCTTGCTGGAATCTCCACTCCACCTGGGCTGGGAGTACCTAAACCCAGCTAAGTTTCTGTTGCAGCCTCTCTGCAACAAACTCCCCAGGCTTAAGCCCCAAACACCCCAGAATTAGCTGCTTTCACACATTAGCTGGCTTTATTTGGTTCTTTCCTCTCCTGGTGGGTTCTAGCTTTCCTTGGGCACCCTCTTCAGGCTGCTGCCACACCATAATCTGAATCGACATTATCAGCAAATTTGGTGAGTCAATAAAGATTTCTTAAAGGGAGGAATTAGTTAAAAGAGATTATTTTTGCACATTAAAAAACAGGAAACATTTTTACAATGGAGGGAATTTGGTGTCTGTTTGATAAAACATTAGGCAGTCTGAAAAGGGACAATTAAATGAAAGGATAATTAATGTTGATGGGATTTACATAATGCTAAATATAAATATTATTTGTCTGATAATTTTTGTTTTATCACTAAAACGTTGGTTAATATGAGTGCCAAGATAAAAGTTTTAGAAAAAATGTGTTAAAACAGATCATAGAGAGATTCAGATCCAGACAGAGGAAATTAAAGATGAACTTATCTCAGCATTGCATTTTACAGTTATAGAGAAACAGCCTAAGTCTGTCTAACAGCCAACCTTAATCTATCCAGCACAGGAACTGCCAAATGCTCAAGGCTGTGTATGAGCTGAATGGACTCCTGTGCATATGTTAGATTTGAGGAGATCAAGGAAGCTATAGTCTCATAAAGTATGCATTCTCTATTTGTAAAGCAGATGTTAAACTCATGGTCAACTTGTATTATCCCTCAAGACTGGTAAAATTTGGTTACAGCTGTCCTAGAAGCTGTTCCTCAGACACAATGGAGAACCTGGTAGAAAGATGAGGCTAACACAATTGAACAATGATGTAGGACTAAATTATGGACATTTCCCAAGATCAACTTCTTAGAGAAGGTAATTATGCTGATATACGAAGGCAATCTTTATATGATGGCCACACCTTAATTTTATGCTGAATGCCAGCCTTGAAGGCTTGGGACAGAATTGAAGAAGTAGGAAAAGAAATTGAGTGATTTAAAAAAGTTATACAGGGCCCAAAAGAAACCTTCACAGATTTCTTACAGAGGCTGACTTCAGCAGTTAATAGAATGATAGCAAATTCACAACCTAATTGAATATAATAGTAATTGAATCTCTGTCTTTTGAAAATACTAATGCACAATGCAAAAGGATAATTAGGCTGTTAAAGGCAAGATCAGCACCCTTGGAGGAATGGATCCCAGATATATTTAATATTGAATCTCATGACCATGATGATACTTGGAGAGGAGAGGTGATTTCCAGAGGTTTGAAAAAAAAAAAAAGAAATGTCAGGTGTTTCACTTGTGGTAAACAAGATCACCTAAAGGGACTGTAAACATGGCATTCCTAGAAACAATGTATTTTCAAGGAATAATCCCAACAGAACACTCCTCCCTTCTGGAATATGCAGAAGGTGTGGTAAAGGCAAACATTGGTCTAATGAATGTGGATCAGCAAGGGACAGACAAGGTAATCCTTTGCCTTTGCCATTGGAAACTCTTTGAGGGGCCTCTTGCAGGCCCCCATGAAAAATTTGGTTCAATCCTTTCCTGCAAGCATAAAAGAACCCCTTTTCAGAGCAATTAGAGAACCTTATGCCTATTGTAAAAAACCAAACTGCTCCAGGTGATAGAATAGATATAGAAGTCAGAACAAAAAAATTGGGAGAAACCATAAAGCAAATTTTTTGAGCAAACTTCTATAAATGAACAAAGACCAAACTTAAAAAAATATGAACAAATGGCATTCTCATTGAAGGTCTTGTAGACACAGGTGAAGACATAACAATAATTGCACCAGAATCTTGGCATCCAAATTGTCCTCTTCAGGAGGTAAATGTTCAGCTTTTAGGGATTGGAACATTATCTCAAGTGAAACAAAATGGGTCAATTGTATAGGGCCAGAAGGAGAGAGAGGAAAAGTAAAGCCATATGTGACTAACATAACTATGAATCTATGGGGACATGATTTATTAAAACAATGGAATACCCAGATTAACATTCCTCCAATCTCAGAAACAAACCATAAACTAACATATGTTTCTGAGAAAAATAATAGAATGTATTATAAAGAACAATTACCAACCACCCAAATTGCACAGGAACAGGGCACAACAGCTACTGATCTTTCAAAAATACCAACAGCTCTACCTTTAAAATGGTTAACAGACAAGCCTGTATGGGTTCAGCAATGGCCTTTAACAACAGAGAAACTACAGGCCTTAGAACAGCTGGTACAAGAGCAGTTAAATGCTCAGCATATTGAAGAATCAACCAGCCCTTGGGATTCTCCTATATTTGTTATTAAAAAGAAATCTGGTAAGTGGAGAATGGTAACAGAACTAATAGCAATTAACAAGGTAATTCAGCCAATGGGCTCTTTACAATCTGGAATTTCTTTGCCTACTCTGTTACTTAAAGGACAGCCTCTTATAGTTATCAATTTCAAAGATTGTTTCTGCTCAATACCCTTGCAAGAAAGAGACAGAAATTTTGCCTTCTCAGTATCTACTTATAAAATTCCCAGCCAGTCAAGAGATATCAATGAATGGTTTTCTCACAGGGAATGTTAAATAGTCCAACCCTGTGTCAATGTTGATTTTTTGTACTATAGCCATTGGAAGTAATATATAAACAATTCCCTAAATCTATAATTTATCATTACATGGATGACATTTTACTAGCTGATTCAACTGTAGATACTTGAGAAAGAATGTTTGAAGAAGTAAAAAAAAAAATTGCCTTCTTGGAGGTTACAAATTGCTCCTGAAAAGATAAAAAGAGGAGATTCTATTAGTTATTTAGAATATAATGTGGGTCTACAAAAAATTCAACCCTAAAAGGTTCAAACTAATAGAGACTGATTATGGACTCTTAATGACTTTCAAGGAGTATTAGGAGACATTTCCAGTCTATGGACCACTATTGGGGTAAAAAATGATGAACTGAGTAATTTGTTCAAAACTATAGAGGGTGACAAGGACTTAAATAGTCCAAGAGAATTATCAGCTGAAGCTGAGAGAGAATTTGCTTTGGTTGAAAAGAAAATGCAGGATGCTGTGTGGCCTGGGCAGGTGTCTCCATGACAGGTAAGGTGATCTGCTGATGTCCCATGCAACACAAGTCAGAAGCTCATTTTTTAATAAAAAAGGGACCTGCAGGGCCCTGGCCCCCATTTTGGGTAACTGTTGCCTTGCTTGCAGACCTTGACCTTGATATCCTCCCAATGCTAATTCCCTGCCAGGTTCCACCCTCCTGAATGCTTAAGGGAAGTTCCTTGTCTGTGTATACTGAATAATGGGCATTAACAGCTTAGATGCAAGATTGTGAAACATCAGTAGCAAACTTCTGCCCTCCAGGGTCCTCCCATTGTGCTGTAAGCCTGTATTTAAGACCTCCTACCCTCTTCAAGAAATGACATTCAACATTTAAAATTATATATATATATATATATATATATATTTGAATGAATACTGCAAATGTAATCTATGAATACCACAAATGTGATTAATATTATGAGTGTAATTTAAAAAAGAAAGAAAGAAAGAAAGAAAGAAAGAAAGAAAGAAAGAAAGAAAGAAAGAAAGAAAGGAAGGAAGGAAGGAAGGAAGGAAGAAAGAAAGAAAATACAGGATGAACATGTGGCTCATTTGGATCCAAAGCTTGATTGAATTTTGGTTATTTTATCCTCTCAGCATTCTTCTACAGGAATTTTAATGCAAAGGGAAGATATGATGTTGGAATGGATATTTATACCAAATAAACAGAGTAAAAAATTAAAAACTTATGTAGAAAAACATCTCTGAGTTGATTTTAAAAGGAAAATTGAGACTTCATCAATTTGCAGGCATAGACCCAGCAGAAATTGTCGTACCTTTAACTAATGATGAAATTTGACAAATTATAAGCAGAATGTGAACTTGGGCAAAGAGCTTGCAGTAATTTTTTGGGAGAGATTAACAATAAATATCCCAAAAGTGATAGAATTCAAGCCACAAAGAGAGCTAACTGCATCCTGCCTCACATTTTATGGGAAAGACCAATATCTGGAGCCCCTACATTTTATACAGATGCAAACTGTATAAAATTTAAGGAAAGGCAGGTTACAAATCAGAAAATTTAAGTAAAGTTTTCCTGCCTTGCCCACAGTCAGGACAAATCTTTGTCTCCCGCCAGTCCCACAGCCACTCAGACCCAACCAAGTAAACACAGAGACTTATATTGCTTACAAACTGTATGGCCATGGCAGGCTTCTTGCTAACTGTTCTTATAGCTTAAATTAATCCATTCCCATAAATCTATACGTTGCCACGCAGTTTACCAGTATTTTTTCATGCTGCTTTTCCTGGCGGGAGGCTGGCAGTAACCCCTTCTGCCTTCCTGTTCTTTTATTTCTCCTCTCTGTTATTCCTGCCTATAAAAGGCCTTATAATTCAGTCCAAAAATCAGAACTAAATGTTATTCTGATGGTACTGAATTTTCCAGAACCTCTTAACATAGTTACTGACTCTGTGTGCTGAAAGAGTGATCTTACATGTTGAAACTGCTGAATTTATCCTTGATGAATCAGAACTAACTTTGTTATTTATTCAGTTACAAGAAATAATTAGGAATATTAACCACCCCTTACATACAACTCACATCTGATCTTATACAGGTCTGACAGGTCCTCTAGCACAAAGAAATGATGAGATCAATCAACTCTTGATAGGAAATGCACTAGAGACCTCGGAGTTTCATAAAAAAAAAAATCATGTTAATAGTAAGTGTTTAAAAAAGGATTGCTCCATTACCTGGCAAAAAGCCAAGGAAATTATAAGAATATTTCCTACTTGTTCTTTTTACAATCAAACCCCACTATTAGCAGGATGTGTCCTAAAGGGTACTCAGAGGAATAAAATGTGGCAGATGGATGTGTTTCATTTTGAAGAATTTGGAAAATTGAAATATGTACACCACACCATTGATACCTATTCAGCATTTCAATGGGCAACTACTCTGAGTTCTGAAAAGGCTGATTCAGTAATCATGCATTTGCTAGAAGTTATGATCATCATAGGTATACCTGTACAAATTAAAACTGACAATATTCCAGTGTATATCTCTGGTAAAATAAAAAGTTTTTTTTACTTATTACAATATAAAGCATATTACAGGTATATCACACAATCCTACAGGCCAAGCAGTCATAGAAAGATCAAATCAAACTCTAAAGGATATGCTAAATAAACAGAAAGGGGTAACAAACCCCCAAGAAATAGATTACATAATGCTTTATTATCTTTGAATTTTCTCAGCGCTAATGAGAAAGGAACAACAGCTGCAGAGAGACATCAGATAATAGAAAAAACTACAGAATTAAATCAGCCTATATACTTTAAAGATGTGCTGACCTCAGAATGGAAACCGGGATATGTGTTACATTTGGGACGAGGTTTTGCTTTTGTTTCCACAGGAGAAGAAAAGCTAAGGATACCATCAAAATTGATAAAGGTTTGATTTAAACAAGAGAGACCTCTTAATTAGAAGAGGTGATAGTTCATCAACCAGCATGACCATTCTGTTTAAATTAACTTGTGCAACTAGCAAATGCTTCTCATTTAATCAGATATAATTTGCCAAAAGGTAACCTCCCTAATGTTATGGTTGGGGAAGGGTTTTTATTTTTGTATTTTAGGAGAATGGAGGCTAAGGAATCTGAAGAACACTGGAGAAATGAGACATCTGAAGAAAAAAGACAAAACATCAACAGAAATTGTCCCAGGAACAAGAGTAAATTGGCTTATTGGTCTATCACATTTTCAACAGGATGAAATTTCATAAGTTGTCACACCAACTTTAGTGTCATCCGTGTGACATGAACAATTATATCTATAATAGCAGACTGGAAATACGTGTTCCATGGGACTAAGCTCCCTGGAGGTCCCTGGCAGAGTGTCTGTGTTATGTTTTTTTTGTTGTTGTTGTTGTTTTTTAAGATGTACTTTACAGATCATGAGCTCCCTGGGCTATAGGTTTTGTATAACTGTTTTTTTTTGATAATATTTTAATTAATCTATGAAACACAGTCAAAATTAATAGAAGTTTGGGTTGTAAACTATGGAAGAGAGACTTGGATCTTAATCAGATATAACAGAATGAGCTATTTTTTAAGACCCCAAGTTGTTGGATAAAAAAAGTATAAAGGTCTAGACACTTTTAGGGAATGAACACTCACCCACTATGAATCCTTTAGGAATCCCAACTAAAGTGATTTATGACAAAAGACATTATCTCATAGGAGGCAGATGGTGGGCCTCTCCATTGAGACAGTTCAGCATAAAAAACTTAAGGACTACAACAGAATCCCTTTCCCTTATAGGCGTAAAAGTGCAAGAGTCCATATTTTAAGAGGTAAAAAAGGTTTTCTATTAAAAGAGAGATGTGATAAAAAAAAAACTAAAAAAAAAAAACCTTAGAGAGGGTCTACAACATCCAAATTGGTTAAGTGGGTCATGAAAACCAAAAAATGTAAAAGTACATAATAAACTAAATAAGATAAAGGACACAACTACAACCACAAAAAAAGTCTATACAAGTCTAGGGACTGTACTAAGTTTAAAAAACACAAACTGCTCTTTGGGTCATAAAGTTCTTGTGGGTGAAGGGATATGTCTAGCACCGATTAATAATTGTATGCTTGCTGTTTTTTTAAAGATGATGTAATTAAATTATTGCCAAACTCTTGTTGTTCCTTGTATGACTTGATCGTTTTCTTTTCTGTATATAAACTACTGATTTACAAAAGTAAAATTACAATAGATTCAAACCACTTTTGAGTGTGTTGTCTATCTGTCATTTGCCAAATCCTTGCCTTCCTGACTACCCAAGCCCTGGTTCCCCTACAGTCATGGTACCCCCGGTGGGCCAGTCCATGGCAATAAATCTTCTTAAATGTTTGTTTCTTTTGTTTTATACAGATACATAATGCAAGTGGTCTTTATGTAGTCCCAGCTCAATTAAAAATTAAAGCTGGCTTTGGAGTTGGAGCATGCTTCCCTCTTTCTCTAAACCCAAGCATGGTTGTTAAAAGAAAATGAAAAATCTCTGTGTCATGTCAAAAAAGCCATCTGATATGGGACAGAATAAAAACCAAAATTAAGGGACTGTTCTATTGCCACTAATCTCATAATTCTTTGGTTTTATTTTGATTCTTTAAAACTTTTCTTAAGGTATGAATTTATATAAAAATTTATAAGATTTATACATACATTTTAAATATTTGTCATGCTATTAATGGTCATGTAGAGTAATAACTAATTCCAGAAGAAAAAGACTTTATTAAGTTTGAGTCTCTATCAGTTTTCTGCAATGAACCATGCCTAAAAGCAACTTTGAGTTCTCACAAAAGATGGTGGGGCCCCACAACAACAATTCCATCAGGATGATGATAATACCACAAAGATGACAAAAACCACCCAAAGATTGGCTTTGGAATACAAACTGTTCAGGACAATTTTGAGGTGGCTAGCTGAGATGATCCAGCCTAATAGACTACTTAAGCAAGGACTTGAAACAAGCCTTTCACTTTCCCATTATGCAGAGACTGGACAGCAAATGATACAACTACCTCTCCCAGGACTTGACAATTATCCCCCAATTTTTTTCAGGATCCTCTAAAAATGACTTCACCTGTAGACAGAAGGAAATAATTTTAAGAGCAAGATGCCCACATACCCAAAAATGTGGTGAGTGGTTTTGGGCCTTTCAAAAGGTTATGGACAATTGTCATTGTTTAGGATGGTTGTTTACAAGTTGTTAATTGATAGTGGTCAGGGAAAAAGCCAAACAAAGGAGATTAGATTCATGGCTCTTTATTGAAAAAAGAGAAAAAGAAAAAAGAGGATATAGATGTGATAAGATTAAAAAGTAGATTTTTGAATCTACTCTGAAAAAAATAGAAATGATAGGATAAATGGGTAGATTACTGAATCTACTCTGAAAATAAAAATGGGAGAGTATGAATATGATAAGATAAAAAGGCAGATCAATGAATCTACTTTTAAAATGCAACTACTAGTTTTAAATATTTTGTGTTGGATTGGATTTTTATATATTGTATTCAAATTTTGTATATTCATACAAATTTGAGATTATTTTTGTAGATCATACTGTACATACTTTTTAAATCTTGTTCAAGTTATTGTACCTATACAGCTCATTTAACAATATAATGAAAATTGCTCATTCTTAAAAGTTATTATTACTAACTAATAAGGATATAAAGAAATGAAAGTTAGTAGTTAGTTATTACAATCTAACTTTTAGTCATATTAGTTATGTTTTCAAGGTCAAACAGAAATATTTTTAGATAAACAGGTCATCTCCAAACACTTCAGAGATCTGCAGATTATAGTATTTAAGATGTTTTAATAACACAGATTCTTTTTTTAATGACAATGAGACATGTCTACTCTTGGCAGCACCAATATACTTCAGAGAATATTATGGGCATCAAAGAAACTCCATATGGTGTTTACTTTCTTTGTGGCAAGTTAGGCACTGGGCAAGAAAATGTCCTGGCCCCAATGTTACAGAGAAATCTTGAGTGACTGACCAGGCAGCCAGGTGTTTCTGTCATTTCTCACATTTTTTGGAAGTTGCTTGTTTGCACTTACTGCGTACTTGGGTAATATTATTTCCTTCTCAGGTCTCTGAGGGAGTTGAAGATTAGATAGTTATAATTTTTCTTGTTAACAAATTCAGAAAAGAAATTCACTAAAGATGTAGAAAGTGTATAAGTTTGGAAGACATCAAAAGATAGTTTCCTGTTGGTAATTCAAGTTAGGATAGAAAGTGAATTATGTACAACATTTTTGACTCACCAAAATAGGATAAATAATGGAGTATTTTCTCTGAATCTGTCAAATGTTAATGGACTGGACATTGTTAATATAATTCTTGACTGTATATATTGTATATACTTATTGTATATAGTTTTTCTTATATTAATTATAACCTTTTATTATTTTAGACAAAAAAGAGGAAATGTGGTGATTATTGTATACCCTAATAAGCTTGCCTGAGGATCAGAGGACAGAGACAGCCCTGGATTGGACAGGCAGTGGTGGCACACACCTTTAATCCTATCACTCAGGAAACAGATATTTGTCTGGATCTCTGTGCATTTAAGGCCACAATGGACTACATGAGATTGATCCAGTATAGGAGAAAAACAGAGCCAGGTAGTGGTGGCACACACCTTTAATCTCAGCATTTGAGATGTCATGCCTTTGCTTGGAAAGTACATATGCCTTTAATCCCAGAAAGTAATATGGCAGGGCAGAGAAAGCTATATAAAGTGTGAGTAAACAGGAACTCACTCTCTTTAGGCTGATGGTTTTATAGAGGTAAGAACTAGTGACTGGCTGTTCTGCTTCTCTGATCTTTCAGCACTCACCCTGATATCTGGCTCTTGGTTTTTTTTTTTTAATTAAAATACCATTTAAGATTCAAACAATAACTAGCAATGCTGGAAGTGAGTCACTCAGGCTTGCTCAATCTGATCTGAAAACTGGAAACTTTAAACACTCCCCAAAGCTAATACTTTTCCAACATGGACATGATCACAAGTAATTCCATACCTAGCCTGTGGGTCACAGTCAAAATGTAGTCAGACTAAACTATCATATGAAATTGCTTTCAGACTATTGACATCAAGTATACAAATCATCTCATTTGCAAGGTTTTGCATTTTGTGTATGCAAGTACTTCCAAATTAGAAAAGATCTGAACAACAAGCCTCTTCTGCTCCAAAGCACTTTGGAACAGGATAATCTGACTTCTTCCAAATGTCTGTTTAGGAAAGAAAATATCAGTTGGAAAACCCAAAAGGACTCCACAGATTAGCTAAAGACTGAGTTCCTGTCAAGCTCAGTACTGTCCTCCCCACTGAGTCAGGCTCACGTAGCACAGAAAGCTGAAAGCATTTGTTGCATGAACCTTTTCTGGGTAAAGGTGAACAAATGGATACTCACCCTATATAAGGCATAAACAGAAATAAAGATTCAACTCAAGTGTAGCTCAGTGAACCAACAAATTTAAATGGGGTCACTTACAGGAACATGGGCATAGACAGCACAGGAAAAAAAATAATTCCTATCAGTAATCATTACCCGTCTATAAATCTTTTGTGAAGGTGGAGCCTTGTAAGCCCCATTCCCCTCCTGGACAGAAGGTTGAGGGCAGGATCCTGTGCAGGTCCTGCAGATAGTCACAGCCGCAGACAGTTGAAGAGGGCACTGGCCAGGTCATAGAGCAGTATTTTATTCAAGGTTTCTATTGCTGTGGAGAGACATCATGACCACAGCCACTCTTATAAAGGAAAATGAAGTATAAATACAATTAATCTTACCAGTAAAAACCAGGAGTCAGATATCAGGGTAAAGCCTGAAAGATAAGAGAAACAAGGGAGCAGCCACAGTCACTTCCTACCTCTCCAGATCCTCCAACCAAAAAGAGCCAAGATCCTGTCTCCACCCTGCCTTAAAACTTCCTGCCTCCTGTCTGTACAGACTCCAGATCTCTATGGTTAACTAGTGGCTAGCTCTTCCTTCTGACTCCAAGCAAGCTTTATTTGTCAAAATATCACACAAAATTTTCCTCTTTTGTCTAAATAAAAAGTGAAGGTTTTTAACTAACATAGAGAAACTATATACAATAAGTCCAATAACATACATAAATATATACAGACAATAAATACATTAACAATATCTAGTCAATTAGAACTTGACAAATTCAGAGAAAATGCTCCATTATCTATCCTATCTGGGTGAGTCCAAAGTGTACCTAATTCACTTTCTATATTAACTTGCATTGCCAGCCCAAAACTAATTTTTATGTTTCTCAAACATATACTGTATACCTCTTTTGTGAGAGTCTCTTCTGAATTTCTTAAAAAGAAAAGCTATAACTAGCTAGTCTCCAACTCCTTCAGAGACCTGAGAAGGATATAATATTACCTGAGTAAACAGGAAGTGTAGAGCAAACAACTTCCAAAAATAAGAAATGACAGAAACAGCTGGCTGCCTGGAGAGTCACCCAAGGTTGCTCTGTAATGTTGGGGCATCCATCCTTGGCCTTCAGGCCTAGAATATCTGACTTATTTGCAAAGCAGAATTTTTGAAAGACTGTCCCACCTTTTCATGGCAAAGTACTGCAGTCACTTTCTTCTGTGACCTGCTTGTCCAATTTGGACAGCATACTCTCAGCAGTTGAGGCAAGGCCATGTCCTTGCCCAGTGACTAACTTTTGCCACAAAGAAAGTAAACTCCATGTGAAGTTTATTCAATGCCCATCATCTTCTATGAAGTAGATTTGTGCTGCCAGGAGCAGACATGTCTCATTGTCATAAAAAAAAGAACTTTATGTTACTAAAACATCTTAAATGCCATATTCTGTAGCTCTATGAAGTGTTTGAAGACCACCTGTCTATCTAAACTATATCTTTGTTTGACTTTGAAAACATACCTAACTACAAGCATGACTACAAGTTTGATTGTAATAGGTGACTAACTACTCACTAGCATTTCTATATTTTTCTAAATAGTTTATAATAATAACTTTCAAGGACTAGAAATTTACATTATATTGTTAAATGAACTGTATAGATACAATACCTTGAACAAGAGTGGGAATGTATATATAGTATATTCTAAACAAAATAACCTTAAATTTTTATTGATATATAAAAATTTATATCAATTAAAAATATTTAAAACTAGTAGTTGCTTTTTGGGTTTAAAAGTAGATTTAATAATCTACCCTTTTATCCTTCTTCATTATCCCCTCTTTTCTTTTTAGAATGAAATCCTTGAATCTAATATTTGTTGTTCGGCTTTTTTCTTGACCATTACCAACAACAACTTGTAACCAACCCCCTTAAATGATGATAAATATCTATAACCCACTGAATGACCAAAAACTATCCACCCCACCTCTTAGAAATATGGACATCATGTTCTTAAAATTACTTCCTGCTGTCTGGGGTGATGGCATTTTTAGGGAAACCTGAAAAAAATTGGAATAATTATCAAATCCTTGTAGAACTAGCTATATATCATTTATTGTCTAGTCTCTGTGTAATGGGAAAGTGCAGGACTTGTCTTAAGTCCTGGCTAGAGTGGTCTGTGAGGCTGGATCATCTCAGCCAGCCACCTTGAAATTGTTCTAGAAGTTTCTAGTCCAAACCAATATTTAGGTAGTGTTTGTCAGCTTAATGGAATTACCGTAGTCCAGGTGGAATTGTCATTATAGGAACACATCCTCTCTTTGGAGACTTCAAAGGTTGCTCTTAGTCATGGTTATGTTTCACTTCAAAAAACTTAAACATTTTAAATGTCATATGCAACAGATCTCAAAGAGGTTAAAAGACCATAATTTGTTATGTACATCCAGAGTACAAAAAACTTAATTCTTAGTTCCTTGATAGAGACTCAAACCCAAAATCATGTATAGGAAGCTAGATGAAGCCATTTTCTCAAATTACTTCTCTATATGACCATTAATATCCTGACAAAAAATTTAAAATATATATAATACATATTAGTCTTATAAATTTTGATATAATATCTATACCTTAAGAAAAGTTTTATAGAGTTGAAATAAAACTAAAGAATCATGAGATTAGTAGCAATAGAATAGTCCCTTAATTTTGGTTTTCATTCAGTCCCATGTCAAGTGGCTCTTCTGACATAAGAAAGAGATCTTGGATTTTTCTTTTAACAAGCATGCTTGGGTTTAGAGAAGGAGAGAAGCATACTCCAACTCCAAAACCAGCTTTAATTTTTAATTGAACTGGGACTACCTAAAGACCATTTGTGTTAAGTATCTGTAGAGAACAGCAGAAACAAACATTGGGAAGACTTATGAAATTTTATCCTGTTGGAAATGTGATAGACCAATAGGCCAATTTACTCTTTTTCTTGGGACATTTTCTCTGGATAATTTGTCCTTTTTCTTCAAATGTCTCATTTGTCCTATGGTCTTCAGATTCCTTAGTCAGATGCCTTCATTCTCCTGGAAAGACAAAAACAAAACCCTGTCCCAACCCTAACTTTGGGGAGTTTCCCTTTTAGACAGCTATATCTGATCAAATTAAAAGCATTTGTTAGTCTTATAAGTTAGTTTAGATGGAATGGTCACATTGGTTGATGATCTATCACCTCTTCTAATCAAGAGGTCTCTCTTGTTCAAATCTAGTCTTTATAATATTTGCTTTATGGTTTCTCCTGAAATTTTTGTTTTATCTTTTAAAGCTCTTCTACCATCCAGAGCAGTATGGTGTTTTTACAATTGGCATTAGGTCCTCTAATTGTTCTGGTGAGGTATTTCCCCCAATGTAACAGGGAATGACTGAACCAAATTTGACATGGGGACCTGTGAGAGCCCCCCCCTCCACCAAGGCATTACCCAATGACAAAGGGTTACCTTGTCTGTCCTTTGTTGATTTGCATTCATTGGTCCAATGTCAACATTTGCAGCACCTTTTGCATACTGCAGAAGGCAAGGACCTTCTGTCTGAATTATTCCTAGAAAAAACATTGTTTTTAGAAATGCCTTATCTGCAATCCAATTTTAGGTGACCTTGTTTATCACAATTAAAACACCTGACATTTTGATTTTTCTTCAAGCCTCTGGAAATCACCTCTCCTATCCAAGCATCATCATGGTTATGAGATTCAATATTGACTATATCTAAGATCCATTCTTCTATGGGTGCTGATCTTGACTTTAAAGGCCTAATTGCCACTTTGCATTGTGAATTAGTATTTTCAAAAGCCGAAGACTCAATTATTATTTGCCTAGCTTCTGAATTTGGTATCATTTTATTTACAGCTGAAGTCAATCTTTGTAAAAAAAAAAAATCAGTGAAAGTTTATTTTTGGCCCTGTATAACTTTAGTAAATAACTCAGTTCTCTTTTTAACTTCTTCAATTCTGTCCTAAGCATTCAAAGCTGCTGCACAGCATAGAGCCAGGGTGTGGTCATCATGTAGAGACTGTCTTTGTACATCCACAAAGTCAACCTCTCTCAGAAGTTGGTCTTGGGAGATTTCAGTATTTTTATTCCTACTTCATTGTTCAATGGTCCCAGGCTCATCTTTCCACCAGGCCCTCCACTGTAATTGAGGACCAGGTTCCAATACTGCTGTAACCAAGTCTCTCCAGTCTTGTGGGACAAATCTGTTTTTAGTTGACCATGAATTTAACATCTGCTTCACAAAAGGGGAATGCATACCATGAGACTATCACTTCCTTAAATCGCCTCAAATCTAACATTTCCATAGGAGTCCAGTGAGTTCTTACATAGCCTTGGGGATACCTGTTGTTTGGCAGTAAGTTGTTCCCATATCATGATTGGATAAATTAAGGTTGGTTGTTTGATAACTTTGGACTGTTCCTCTCTAATTTTATAATGTAATGGTGAGGTTGATTCTCCTTTAAATTCCTGTCTGAGTCTGAATATCTTAATGATATGTTTTAATAAGTTTTTCTAAGACTTGTATCTTTGCATTCATATCAACCAACTCTTTTAGGGATAAAACAAGAATTATGAAAATGATAATTAACATTATGCCAACCCCAGTTAAGTTGATTATCCTTTCATTTAATTGTTCCATTTTTAAACCATCCATTGTGTAATCATACAGAGACTTAACTCCTTCCATCATTATAGTGTTTTTCATTTTTTAACATAGGAAAACTCTATTGGTAAAATTATTAAGGCCATTCCACGTAGTTAAAAGGAGATTTATTTAATGGCGTAACTTACAAATGAAGGGATAGGTAGGTTGAGGGTTCTGGGAAAGATGCAGCGTAGTCTGGCGGTATTCTCTGGAGAACTCTCCTCCATCTACCTCTAGTGTCTGGGCTCCCATCAGCAAGAGAGCACAGCATGTCCCGATCTCGATCTAGGGTCTTCAGGGCCCTCCCTTGGCCCTGCCTTGTAGGCGTGATAGTTACCAAAGCCTCAATGGGGGTTGGAACTTCCAGACCAAAGCTGGAATGGCTACCCACTACAAAACTCTCTCTCTCTCTCTCTCTCTCTCTCTCTCTCTCTCTCTCTCTCTCTCTCTCTCTCTGTCTCTCTCTCTCTCTCTCTCCTAATTCCCCCTTTAAGAATTCCCAGTTGTCTCACCAAATCTACTGCTGCTGATGGTGAAGATGACGGTGAAATGTGAGGCTGACTGCTGCTGCCTAGAACAATGGAAGCCCGAGTGGATGTCAAGGTAGCTACCTAGTGTGGCAGCAGTCTGAGCAGGGGTCCAGAGAAAGCCCACAACCCAGCAGGAGAGGGATCCCAATCTCTGAGAGATGCACACAGGGGATCGTGGGGAAGAAGCACATGCAGCACAAGCTGCCTAAAGGCAGAGTTGGCCAGTGGTGAGGGCTAAGTCCAGTGGTGTTTGGAGCCCAAGAGCTTGTCGAGTTTGCTGCAGAGAGGCTACAACAGGAAAATCCCAAACTCGCTTAAAGGGCTTGGGGGGAAAAAGGAAAAATCCTAGCCGGCAGGGAGGTGACACCAATGGGAGCCCCTGCATGCAGCTCTGGTGTGTGTGTGTGTGTGTGTGTGTGTGTGTGTGTGTGTGTGTGTGTGTGGTTGCAAAGCCATGGACAAGCAGCTTTTTTTGTGAATTTGTGCCACATGTTGGGTACCAGATGAAGCATAAATCTGATTAATCTTATCAATAAAATCCAGGAGTCTGATATCAGGGTAAAATCTGAAAGATCAGAGAAGCAAGGGAGCAGCCACAGTCACTTTCTACCTCTCCAGACCCTCCAAACAAAAAGGGCTGAGATCCTGTCTCCACCCTGCCTTATCACTTCCTATTTCTGCCCCACCTTATCACATCCTATCTCCTGTCTGTTCAGACTCCACACCTCTGTGGTTAATTAGTCGATAGCTAATTTTATTTGTTTTATTTGTCAGAACACAAACAAAATATCATATAACAGGAAAACATTTAATTGGTGCTGGCTTATAATTCAGAGGTTTAGTCCATTATTGCCATCGTGGGTGGCATCCTTGCAGACATGGTACTGGGGAAGGAGCTGAGAGTTCTACATCTTGATCATTAGGCAACAGGAAGTGAACTGAGACACACTTCCTCCACTAGGCCATACCTCCTGGGCGTGCCACTCCCTCTGGGGGACATTGTCTTTCAAACCGCCCCAGGCAATCTTTTATAAACCATTTATATAGAAAATGATATTTTCTAAGGCATTGTCAAACAAAAGCTTTAGTGTCAAGCCTTCATAAAAACAAAAACAAAAACAAAAAACAAACAAAAAAAACCCACCTTTTTGGGGGGGCTGTTTTGAGATAGGATTTCTCTGTGTAACAGTCCTGACTGTTCTGGAACTCACTCTGTAGACCAGGCTGCCTCAAACTCACAGAAATCTGCTTACCCCTGTTTCTCAAAGAATCCTGGGATTAAAGGCATGAGCCACTACCTCCCAACTAGAAGATAACTCTTAAACTGTGTGTTTTCATTGATAATTGAATGTTCCACTCCAGAAAATGAAAATAGACACATTTTAGAATTCATTATTTGGTTATATTTAAGCTTTTAAACTTTCATGAACACAGATTTTTCTTTGTGGGTTTCAAGTCTTACTTCAAGCCTGGCTAGGGCTTGTCCTCCTATGGCAGGTTTCCTTCCATCTGTTCCCATCTGTTATCTCAAAAATATAAGGCTATTCTGCAACAAAACAATTGTGACTAAGGTAATACCAAAAGACTAAAACTTCAGAAATCAGTTAGAAGATATTAGTGAACATTTGTTTATGAATTCCTCATTAAGAATATACTCTAAGAGTCAGGCATAGTGGTACATTCCTTTAATCCCAGCACTTGGGAAGCAGAAGCAAGTGGATCTCTGTGAGTTTGAGACCAACCTGGTCTACACATGGAGCTCCAAGGACAGGCTGAACTACATAGAGAAACCATGGACAAATAAACAAACAAACAAAACAAAACAAAGCAAAACCCCAAGCAAACAAAAAGAATCTATTCTAGGGCCAGTGATCCCATCTGGTTTGTCAAGTAAAGTTGCTTGTAGAGCAATGTGGGGGCCTGAGATCTATCCCATAACCTGTGTAAAGATAGAAGAAGAAAACAGATTACACAAAGTTGTCCCAAAACCATCACATGAATCCAGTAGCATATATCCTGCTCCAAACATCATACAATATCAATAAATAAAAATTTAAAATGGAATGTTCTATTTTGTAGATCTACCACTGCTTTTATTATGTCCTGTCTTCTGACTTACAAATTTCTGAGTAGACTATTTCTGTTTTGAGTTTTAGTTGTTATGAAGGCCAGGGTGACCCAGCACTTAAGTACCTTAAGCAAGGATGGAGCTTGGATCCTCTGGCTTTAGCCACTTGAGTACTGAGCTTACAAGAGCACCTCCATGCCTGGTTCTAGATTCTGTAGTTTTTTAAAGATTTATTTATTTATTATGTATACAGCATGTATGACTACAAGCCAGAAGAGGGCACCAGATCCCATTACAGATGGTTGTGAGCCACCATGTGGCTGCTGGGAATTGAACTCAGGACCTCTGGAATAGTAGTCTTAACCTCTGAGCCATCTCTCCAGCCCTAGATTCTGTATTTTAAAGCTTAGCTATGTCCCCTCTCACTGCATAGTGAATTGCCACTATGTTCTGACAGATGGTTGTCTAGGAGGAGTCTAGAAAGATAATTGTCCTCTGCTCTTCAGTTAGAATGCCAGCTGTGCTGCTGCCAATCTTGGCCTGGAGCTTTGAAGGCCTTCTTCCTGCCCCATCCCCACCATAGACCCAGGTGACTCTCCATAGGCCACTGAGGGTGGAATCTGTGACAGCAGACAAAGTGTAGTGTGGTGTGGAAAGAAGCATGACAATGAGCCTGGCAGTGGTGGTGCATGCCTTTAATCCCAGAGATTTCTGTGAGTTCGAGGCCAGCCTCGTCTACAGAGTGAGATCCAGGACAGGCACCAAACTACACAGAGAAACCCTGTCTCAAAAAACGAAACAAAACAAAACAAAGAAGAATGACAATGGTTGTAGTTTCTCCTCTAACATCCATGACTTCACTCATTGTAGTTTCTCCTCTAACATCCATGACTTCACTAGCCTTAGGTTGTTGGATAAGTTTCCACTATTTTACTAAACCAGCATAATCACTAACTACATTCTAAATATTTGTCCTTATACTCATTGATAAGTGTAGTCCTCACCTCTCATGAAGGAAACATCTCTTTAAAACAGATGGGGAACACTACAGAAAACCTCAACCAATCAAAACGCAGAGTTGTGGAGCTCAGTCCCAACCAATATATCTACAGCAAACCTGTACCTAAAGCTCAGGGAACACTGTGGAAGATGGGGTGGAAAGACTAAGAGACAGAGGATTAGAGAGTTTGTTGTAAGATTGTATATCCTAGAATGTCAGAAGTTAAATTCATGAAGTATCACCAACATGGTTGCTTTAACATGACCTGAGTAGAGATGATACCAATAGACATGGTAACATAAAAGGGAAAAGCCCATGAGGCTTCAACTCCAGACAAAGAACTAAGGAATGTGAAGAAAAGGAAGTAGTCTTCCCCAGGGAATCACATCAGTGGGTTATCTAATACCAAATGGTCGGCCCTGAAAACACATACACAAAACACATTATACCAATTGAATAGGTTGTGTATGTGTATTTAGGAACACACACTTGCATTCATGCCCACGCTTGCACATGCATACACATAAAATAACAATTAAAGAAACAAGCCCATGAATTTGAAAGAGAACAGGGTAGGATACTTGGGAGGGTTTGGAGAAAGGAGAAAGAAGGGAGAGATGATGTAATTATGTTATAATTTCAAAAAATAAGTAAATAAAAGAATTACCACAGCTATGCAAAAATATAAGGGCTCAGGGGAGATGGATGGTCTGTGCAGGAAAGGTCAGCTACTGCTCTAGGCAGCAAAGAAAGGTCTAGAGTGAGGTACTGGTAACAGTATTATTTGACTGTAAAAGAAATAAATTACTATTATGATAATTTGAATGTAACTTGCCCCCATAATCTCATAGGGAGTGGCAGTACTAGGAGGTATGGCTTTTTGGAGTAGGTATGGCCTTGTTGGAGGAAGTGTGTCACTATGGGGATGGGCTTTGACGTTTCTTAAGCTTGGGATACTTCTCAGTATCTCAGTTGACTTCCTGTTGCCTGGAAGATGTAGGACTCTCAGCTCCAGTACCACATCTGCCTGCACCTCACCATACTCCCCATCATGATGATAATGGACTGAACCTCTAAGCTGTAAACTTCCACCTCAATTAAATGTTTTCTTTATAAGAGTTGCCATGGTCATGGGGTCTCTTCACAGCAATAAAAACCCAAACAAAGACAACTATATCATCAATTTAAGTTTAAAAATTATTGTATGCTTTCCAGTGCTAGTTCATATCTGGTCCAGGCTCACCACAATATCAGCATCATCCTGCCTCAGCTTTCTAAGTTCTGGGATTAGAGGTTTGAGCCACCGTGACTTGCTTTTATATATTTTTAAAGGAAGGAAGAGTTTATTTTTCTTCATAGTTTGAGGGCACAGTCATTCACAATGGGAATTTGAGGTAGCTGGTCTCATAGTCAGGGAGCAAAGAGCAGTAGATGTTAATACTCAGCTCACTTTTTCTTTTTTATACAGTCTAGAGCAACAAGCCCATGGAATGGTGCCATCCATATTTAAGGTGGGCCTTTCCATCTCAATTAACCCATTCTACAAACTCCCTCAAACAAATGCCTGGAGATTAGCCTCCAGGGTGATTTTAAATCCCATTAAATTGACCATCTAGCTTAACTGTCATAGTGACATGTAAGCAACATCTAGCTTAATTCTTTTTTCTTTTTTTATAATATATTTTTTATTGATTCTTTGGGAATTTCACATCATGCACCCCAACCCCACTCACCTCCCCATTCCTCCATATCTGCCCCTCATCACTGGAGCCTCCTTCCCCCAAAAGGGACATACCACAAATTTATTAAAAACAAAACAAAGCAAAAATAAATAAATAAACTCCAAAACAAAAAACCTTGCTCCTTCATCTTTCTAACACCTCTTCATTCATCTCAGTGGCATTGGGACCTGCAGTGTGTCATGCATCATACCCTTGTGTCCACTCAGCTCCACCCACAAGTGTTCATTACAATGAGTCACTGGTCTGGTTCAAGGCCTCTGGCCTCTGGTACACCATTATCACTATCACTGGACCCTTATTAAAACTTCTCTTGGATTTCCTGCTGCTGCCCCAAGTCAAGGAGATCCTGTATCTATCATTCCACAGGACCAGTCTCTTCATGTGCTGCAGCAGGTTATACATGGGGTAGATGTTAAGGTGGGCAAATCCAAGGTCCAGTGCTGTGGGATGTTCTGTATGGCAAATGTGTTGCTCTGATTGGTTAGTAAATAAAACACTGATTGGCCAGTAGTCAGGCAGGAGGAAGTATAGGTGGGACAAGGAGGAAAAGAATTCTGGGAAGTAGAAGGCTGAGTGAGAGACACTGTGAGCCACCACTATGACAAGCCACATGTGAAGATGCCGGTAAGCCACGAGCCATGCGGCAAGGTATAGATTAATAGAAATGAGTTAATTTAAGATATAAGAACAGTTAGCAAGAAGCCTGCCATGGCCATACAGTTTGTAAGCAATATAAGTCTCTGTGTTTACTTGGTTGGGTCTGAGCGGCTGTGGGACTGGCGGGTGAGAGAGATGTCCTGACTGTGGGCCAAGCAGGAAAACTCTAGCTACAGCCCAGGATGTGGGATCAGTCTGGGCCACTGGGACTGCCCCTTTCAAGTGAGGTGTGGAGTCAGCTCTTTTAGGCCTATGCCTTTGGGGCCAGCTCTCTGATGCCTGTGGTGAGGGATGAGTCTATCTCTCCCGAATGCAGAAATCAGCTCTCCTGTGGCAGAGTCCAATGAGGGACAGGGCCAGTTATCCCAGAGCCAGTGAAGGGCAGGGCTGGCTCAGCACAGCCTTCAGATTTCAACATGCATTTCCTATGATCCCTTGTGGTAACACAGGCATGGACATCAACCAAGATCTCAGAAGCAGCAGTACCATGGACCCAGACATGATCCTCAGCAGCAGCTTGGGCTCAGATGTTACTATGGCCCCGGTGGCAGCACAGGCTACCTAGATTAGTATGTCCCTGGTGGCAGCATGGCCCTCAGACACCAATAGGGTCTCAGGTGGCTGGTCAGACCCTGGGCATTCGTATAGACCTCAGTGGCAACATAGGCCATGAACATCAACATAGACCCTGGCTGTGGTAGGACCATGGACCCAGATGGCATTTGGCAGCATGGCCCCAGGTGACAGCATAGGCCACTCAGAAGAGCATGGTCCCCATGGCAGCATTGCCCTTGGACACTAACATGGCCCCAGGTGGTGGTTCAGACTCCTGGCATTGGCATGGCCTTCAATGGTAATAGGAGCCACAGACATCAACATAGACCCTGACTGCAGTAGGGCCATGGACCCAGATATGGTTCTTAGCTGCAGCCTGGGCCCAGACGTCACATGGCATCTTATAGCAGTGCAGGCCACTCAGATCTGTATGGCCCTGGCTTCAGCATGACCCTCAGACTCCTACCTGGCCTCACATGATGGCCCAGACCCTGTGTATTTGCACAGCCTTTGGAGATAACAGGAGCCATGGATATCAACACAGTCTCTAGCTGCAGTAGGCCCTGGCTAGCTTTCATTTTTAATACATCTACTGGAGAATGGTGAACTGGAAGAAAGTAGAGGCACAAATATACTTTTGCACAATAAGCCCACCCAGGAGGCCAGCACTCCAGTGTGGAAACGGGGAAGGACCAGAGTCCTAGAAGTTCCCCGCTCCCCACCCAGTCTCAACCTGAGCACCAAAGTAACATGTTAAGCTTTGTATGAACAGAACTACACAGAACATCGATTGGGGTCGGCCTTCCTTGCCTCATTGTCATGCTTATCCTCTGGATGAAGGGAGACAGATGTGGCCCATAGGAAATGGCAGTTCATAACAGTAAAATGGGAACCCCCACTCTTGGATGAGGTGTTTAATTTCAATTGGGCATGTTAATTAGGTGAGCTAAAGGGGGCTTCTGATTGCTGGACTTTGCTAGCCAGTCTCAGGAGGAAGAAGTGGCCAAACAAGGGAACAGACCTTGGTGGTTGGCTTTAGGAATGTAATCTAATGGTTGTTAGAAAGGCAGAGGGAATGGGGAAAAAGGGCAAGGCCTGCCAGAGCCATGTGCTTGAGTGGGCTACTGTCCCTTCATGGACTCACTCAACTTTTTAAAATATAGATGTTGTTTGTTTCTTACTCTGGGGGGGGGGGATGACACACAGCTCCCAAATAAATCACACACGGAGGATTATTCTTAATTATGAATGCCCAGTCTTAGCTTGGCTTAGTTTCTAACCAGCTTTCTTTAACTTTAAATTATCCCATCTACTTTTAGCCTCTGGGCTTTTCCTGTTCTCTTACTTCCATAAATCTTACTCTTATTCCATGGCTTGCTGGTTGTGTAGCTGGGTGGCTGGCCCCCTGTATCCTCCTTCTCCAGCTGCTATATCTCTCCTCTCAGGTTTCTCCCTCTATATATTCTCTCTGCTTGCCAGCTCTACCTATCCTTTCTCCTGCCTTGCTATTGGCCAGTTCTTTATTAGACAATTAGATATTTTACACAGGCACAGTAACACAGTTTCACAGGGTTAAACAAATGCAATATGAACGAAAGTAACACACCTTAAAATATTATCCTACACAAAGACTTGAAAACATGTTTGAATCAGAGAATCAGATGCAAACTCTTTTCAGCAATCAACGTGTATTTCTTTCTCCCAGATCTACAACAGTGAATATTCTGTTTGATTGAAATAGAACTAGCAAGTCATTTAAAACAGCATAATGGGCTGGGGAGATGGCTCAGCCTTTATTGGCTGCTTTTCAAGACAACCGAAATTCAGCTCCCAGAACTTATGTCAGATAGCTCAAAAGAGCCTGTAACTCCAGTCCCAGGGGATTCTCCAGCCTCTGCAGGCACTGGCACATACATTCACACAGATATAGATATATACACTTAAACAAAAAACACATTTAAAAAAAACAACTTAAACATAACCAGCTGAACACTTCTGCCCTCTAGTGGACTCTTACATCAAAACAAAGCAATGCAAATGTGTGCAGCAAAGTCTTTTATATTTGTAAATGCTTTGTTTTTGAATTTTATCAAGTATGTGTGTGTACATGCTCAAATAACACTAATGACCCAGTTTAGACTAGGCAAAAAAAAAAAAAAAAAAAGGACCAAAAAAAAAAAGTATACATTACTGGGTTAACTTCCAGTTAAAATCCTGGCCTGGGAAACTGCTGGATCATGGTAGCCAGTTCCCAAACCAAATCATGTACCTACTTCTGACTTCACAGAATGGGGTTCTCACTGGTGTCCACTGGGTACTTTGTTGTTGGGATGATACACAATACTCCAGCAATCCTTTGAAGTTTGCTTATGAGGAAAAAGAGAAAACACACTTTGAAATGGATATACATCTTGCTAACCTAGGCTCAGGTGACACTCCTGTTTCTCATTACTCTATATCTAGAATTACAGGAACCTTTCTGCTTCTTCTGAGAAATACTGAACGACCATTTTATCCATCTGATTGAGTTATATTCCAGTATTAGCTTTTCGCCAATCCACAAATGACACAGAGACTTCTTAATTATGAAAGGTAGGCCTTAGCTTAGGCTTATTTTTATTTAACTCTTACATCTTAAATTAACCCATTTCTATTAATCTTCACTCTGTCATGTACTGTCCATCTTACTTCTTCCATTTCTCCTGGCATGTTTCTCTCTGTCTCTGTCTCTCTCTCTCTCTCACTTAGCTTCCTCTTCCTTTCTCTCCCCAGAAATCCCACCTATACCTCCTACTTACCTATTGGCCAGTTTTTTGTCATGGCAATACATTTCCACACAGTTGACAAATATCACACAACAGAGGAGAGGTATGCTAGAGGCAGGAATATTGGCTTCTGTTTATTGTACTGATTCTCTGCACAGTCAATTCATTACTACTGTTAAGAGGGGCCATCGGGGAATTTCTTGGTTTGTAAGTTATTTGCATCTCTCTCTATCAACAGTTAGAATTATGTTATTGTTACTAAAATGGCAACTTCCAAAATTAGAACTTTTTTTCAGCAGTTGTAAAGCATTTGTGGAATGCCTTAAAATATTGAAAATATCAATAAATGAATAAATTTCTGACCTGTATTCTAATGGGAACTTTATGGTGTTTATTAAAGTAAAATACAGACACCTACCACTTTAATTATGAAAGTACATCATGTGCCAAATTGAGCAGTTTCTTGTGTTATTTCATTTTGTTTTAATTTGTTTTCACACAAGGGTCTCACTATATAGCCACTTGCTTCAAACTTGTATTCCTCTTGCCTCAGCATCCAGTGTTCTGGGAAGAGAGAGTCGTGTCACCCCACATAACACGTTTCCTGGTTCTGTGTGAGTTTTGTGAGCAGACACTATGTTTAGTTTCATCTGAAGCACAAAGGGACTGCTGGCACAGAGGCAGAGATGCTCGGCGCACTCCTGGTGGCCTGAGTGGGTTCTCAGGACTTTCATGGTGGATGGAGGGAACAGACCTCCACAAGCTGCTGTCTAACCTACACATGTCCACCAAACCACAGACTCTGCCCCCACAAAAAACGTAACAGAAAATAAAGAGACTTAAATCAAGATTTCCAGTAACTTCCTTAAGTTTACATAGATGATATATAGCAGACTTGAGATTTGATCCAAGGACTCCAACTATCCCTGATTGACAGTCTTTGGACTAGACCACATTGTCTGAAATATGATGATTCCTAATAGCAAACTTCGGTAGAAATGGGGATAGTTGTAGAGAAAAAAAATTGTTCCCAGGGAAAACTGTAGCACATTCCATGAGTTTTTAGGTTCTATATCTGTTTATTGTTGGAACTTTTATTGTCTTCTGTGAATGGTAGCTAATATCTGGCTCTCGAAATTAATGTTTCCAACTGCTTCCCACCTCCCCGAACTGCCACTACTAAAACCAGAAGCTGCTCTTTCCAAAGTCCTGCTAACTCAGGGCAGAAGGCTCTTTTCTTGATTTGTCTTTGGATTTTTCATTTATTTATTTATTTATTATTTATTTATTTTAATAGAAGGTCTTGCTATGTAACCTTGGTTGGCCTTAAACACAAGGCAATCCTCCTGCCTCTGTATCCATCATGCCCGGCAAAACAGGTAGACAGATGTGGATTTTAGAGAAACCATCATAGCAGATGAAGTAGATATGGCAATGGTGCTGTTGGTGTGGGCCATTCAGAAGGTCTGGACACCTACACTGCCGCAGATACCTCCTCGCAGTTCAGGAAGCACAACAGAAGCCGCTTCACAGCTGCAGGGGTTTCAAGTTCACTGGCTGCCTGGGCTCAGACTCAGGGCTTGTGAGACTCACCTTTGGTTTTCTTTTGTTTTCATAGAACTTCGGCTCATTAAGGGCCTGGCTGCTGTCACCATCCAACAGAGCTGCTACCCTATTCTGCAGATAGACCAGCTGGTCCCAGACAATAAACCAGACAGCAGGCTCACACTCATGTCCTCCTTTCCCACCCTCCTTTCTTCATCCCTTGCTGAACAGGAGAAGACACAAACCTTGACCTTGGGTCCATTTCTGACCCTTGCCCTAGGTCCTCCTGTGCACTCCTTTGTAAAATCCACTTCTAGAAGGAAATCCTGCTAAGTACATTTATCCAGAAATACTCTCTCTCTCTCTCTCTCTCTCTCTCTCTCTCTCTCTCTCTCTCTCTCTCTCTCTCTTTTTTGGTTTTTCGAGACAGGGTTTCTCTGTGTAGCTTTGCGCCTTTCCTGGAACTCACTTGGTAGCCCAGGCTGGCCTCGAACTCACAGAGATCCACCTGGCTCTGCCTCCCGAGTGCTGGGATTAAAGGCATGTGCCACCGCCGCCCAGCCAGAAATACTCTCCTTGGAACCTCATCAAATTCTACGAGGATCAGGCTCCTCATCCCCACCACCACTTAAGTGATGTCTGGTGACTCTGTCTGGTGACTCTGTCTAGTCTTCAGCAAAACTCCTCTTAGGTCAGTTCAGGCAGAATTCACTCCACACGTTTTTCTCTACAGACTCTACCTGCTCCAAAGCTATCTATTTACACCTGCCAGTGCTATCCATGGAGTGGAGCCCATGCTTTCTCTCTCCCTCACAGTGACATGTGCTTAGTGAGAAGGTCCTAAACAAAGATTTACTAAATATGAACAAGATTCCTGGGAAGAAACTGTGTCTGCAAAGACTGACTGAGTGATTAAAACTCCAGTGATTTGAAGAGGTCAGAATTTTGGAGGTCCTGAGCCTAACTAGAATTTATCTTGGGTGATCTTTATCCCAATAAACAGTTACTCTTTGCCTCCACCTTGTGTCAGACCCAACATTCTATAACAGATAAACAGATTTAAAAAAAATAAACTCTTGGAATGTATGAACTTAACAAAGGCCTAGTTTTTCACCAATCAAAAAGTTAAGAGTGTTGTCTGATAACATCTAAAGCCTACAGCAGTATTCTCCCATCTCACTATAACCCACCTGCCAGATGTAGTCACCAGTATATGAAAAGATGCCACGATTTATGGCTTTCTTTGTTCTGTTAGTAAAAAAGTTCATGAAATGTCTATTTTGTTGGAACATGGTATTTGGGAAAATCTAAATCTATGTTCCTGAGCTATGGTCACTCATATTTGATTCCAGAATAAAGCATGCCCTTCCTTTGAAGTGAGGTGTCTCTCACCAATCGTATTATACTTTAACATGGTATCATTGTTAATAGTTAATGGTTTACAACAGCAAGAAATATTTTTCTAGAAATTATAAATAAGGTGAATTAGACATTTGTTTAAATTTTATAAACAAGTGTAGTGGGTAGCCATCCCAGCTTTGATCTGGAAGTTCCAACCCCCATTGAGGCTTCGGTAACTGTCATGCCTACAAGGCAGAGCCGAGAAAGGACCCTGAAGACCCAAGATCCGGATGCACCGGCTTGCTTGGTTCCTGGACCCTGGACGCTGGAGGTAGACCAAGCAGAGTTCTCCAGAGAACACAGCTAGACTGAGCTACACCTTTCCCAGACCCTGTAACCAACCCCTTCACTTGTAAGTTACCCCACAAAATAAACCTCCCTTTTAACTACATGGAGTGGCCTTAATAATTTCACCAATAAACATGTAAGCACTAGAAGAAATAGAATGTTAATAAAAATGTATTAAACCTGCAGAGTTGCTAGGCAGTGGTGGCACACATCTTTAATCCCAGTACTTGGGAGGCAGAGGCAGGCAGATCTCTGTGAATTCGAGGCCAGCCTGGGCTACCAAGTGAGTTCCAGGACAGGCTCCAAAGCTACACAGAGAAACCCTGTACCGAAAATAAATAAATAAATAAAACAAAAACAAAAAATGAAAAAGAAACACACACACACACACACACACACACACACACACACACACACACACACACACCTACAGCGTCAACACCATCTCAAAGAGTGACATAAGCCTTGATGAGCACCCAGAGCTTCCATTCACCAAAGGCACAAAGTTTAGGAGCAGTGAGTACTGCAGGGATGATGATGAGGAGACTTCATGTTTATGATATGAATGAGATCAAAGCCACAATAAGCTGTCTGCCTAATAATTATTATGATCACTTGTCATTTTCTTCTGCTAATTTTTCAAATATATTTTTGGACAACCAGTTAATAGGTGATCCTTATTTCAAATTTCAGTTTCCCATTCTTCTGGATATCATTTTAACATTTAGTAATAATGTTTGTTTACATCTGCTTCTGGAATGGTCAATGGAGAGGGTGATCAAATAGCAACTGTGTGACTTCTACTTTTTGGCTAGTTTGTCTCAATTAGATTAAAAAACAACAACAAAAAAAAACAATCAGACAAATAACAACAACAAAAATCCTCCCCAAAAATGACTGTTTACTTTAGTCATTGTTTTGAGGATTTGGCTGTTCAGCACTTAGTCATGGCTCTGTGTAAGAGGCACCAAAATGCCAAACATGAATAAATAACAAAGAGATACGCAGTGTCTTAGTTAGGGTTTTCATTGCTGTGAAAAGATACCACAACTTACAAAAAGAACATTGATTTGGGGTGGCTATAGTTCAGTCCCTTATCATCATGATGGGGAACAGGGGGCATGCAGGAAAATGTGCTGGAGGAATAGCTGAGGATCCTGCATCTGGCAGGCAATAGAAAGGCAGCTGACCATGACACTGAGCGAAGCTTGAGCAAAAGACCTCAAAGCCCGCCCTTCCTTCAACAAGTCCACACCTCCTAATTGTGCCACTCCCTTTGGGGGCTGTTTTCTTTCAAACCACCACAGTTTTTTAAATCTCCACATAATTCATGAGCCACAGATTGCTTTAGGAATTTGAGTTCTTTATACAAGAACAAAATGAAATAAAAAAAAAGCACATGCAACAAATGAAAGTCTCAATAAACACCAGATATTTTAATGTGCAAAGTGTTGGGTCAGAATCATTTTCAGATTCCATGCTGGTCCGTTCTGTTTGCAAGTGGACATGCACACCTTTTTTTCAGCAGTCCAACAAAAGAAGCCATTTGCAGAGAAAGCCTTTCTGTAGAGAGGGTGGACTCCAGGAGCACAGATTTCACTTCTGTTCACTTGTACAGCACATTGCCTCTCCAGCTCCTGGTTCAAGTTAGTCTGCATGCCCCAGAGGGAAGAGAGACGTGAGGAAACATGAGAATGGTGATGAGACTCTAAAAATAACATGGTATAGTTTGTCTTTTTTTTTTTTAAAAAAAAATGTCTTCTTCGTTTCATTTTATTTTATTTTTTTATTTCTACAAAACTGCCTCCTCTTGCATATAAGCTATTGTGGTAAATAAAGACCAAACAAAACAAAACTCCAAAGTCAACCTTCCACTGTGGTATTGTCTTTATGCAGGGCCGGCTTTCTCCCACACGATGGCGCCTCTCAGTCAGACTTTCATTTTAAAAACAGGAGAAATTCTAGATGCAAACTGCTCCAGATGGATTCCCTTGTGCTAGTTACAGTTTGAAACAGAATGTCAGTACTTAAAACATTTGTAACAGATCGCTACTGTGCGTACCTCTTTACCTCCAGAAAGCAAAAGAAGATATAAATAGACTGTGAAAGGGCAAATCGCCACACCAAGTTCAGAAACTCCAGTGTTTTAGAACTTCTTGGAAGTCAATCAAAATGGAGCAGCTCGTTTCCCAGCTCAGAACCTGCTGCATTGGGGATCACACTTTGGAAGAGTTTGTTCTGTGGCAAATAGCTCAGGCCTTGGGATTACACTCCAGTTCAAGCCCAAGCTCACCTTCTGAGATAACTAACTGACCTGGGGTAGGACCCTGGCGTTTTACTGAGGTGCTGAAGGTGGTAATGACTGCTGGGACATGGCCTTCTGGCAATTTAGCAAAGAGCCTGGTCTCCAGGTATAATCTGGATTTATGAACTCAGAAGCTTATGTAATGTTCATAAAGAATGCATGATTGTAAATACAAAATGAGATACAGGTTATATATTTATTCAGAATTTAAAAATCAAAGCAAATTGTAGTAGTTAGAAAGTGTGTTGATGATATAACACCAGAAAATGGAGTGAATATTTTATTAATTGATTTCCTGACACAGCTAACAACTTCTCCCCACTTCGCCCTTCATTCTCTTTAACTACTTCCCTGTATGGCAATCATTTTGTAATCTCTCATCTTTCTTTGACAAAGTTAAAAAAATTTTACCACTAAAATAGTAAATTAAGAGCTATTTTTTTGTGTGTTAATATTTTATGAAATTTCTTTCATGTTTACAACTGGTAATGTTGCATAAAGCTTTTGAATCATTAATAACTTGGGGAAATGTCAACTCTTTTTTGCATATAAGTTGTATTATTCAAAGCATTTGAAGGCAGTGACTGGACTTAGATGCTCTCCAAACTACCAATAGTCTAATCAGCTGGTAGAGGATAAAGGTATTCTAAGCTTTATGTTCATGTCTGTTTTCCTATTCCTTCTATGATGGTGAGTTATAACAATCTAGTATCTTAAAAGGTCACAGATTTGTTCCTTTACAGTTTGGGAGACCGGAAGAAACTTGGCAGACTAATATAATTCCCTTGCCTTCTCCATCTCCTAAGGCCTACCTTCCTTCTTGGCTGTTGTATTTTCCCTGTCTTCAAAGTCAACAGCATAACATCTTCCAGTCTTCCACTGTCTTCAAGGCTTCTGCCTTTGCCACCACCTACAAGGACCCTTGTGATTACAATGGATTTGCTTTGGTAGTCTTGGATGATCTCTCCAGGTGAGCTGATTAGTGATCTTCATTCCATCTGTTGCCTTCTCTTCTAGAAGGGTAGAACACAAGTTGTAGGGCTTAGGATGGGGCATCTTTTGGGGTCTCCTCTTTACTGCACCACTGTTGGTATTTCAGTTCAAATCAGTTTGCATTCAAATTTTAAGACTTTTCCAAAAGTCTTAAAGTTCAAAAGATTGCTCCTCAATATCACAATGCTTTCCACAGAAGAAACTGCCAAAGAAAGGCAATGATAATGGACTTACCCTCTGGAACAGTGCATCCAAATAAACCCTCCTTTCTATAGGTTGTCTTGGTCAGGTATTTTGTCACAATAACAGGAAAGTAACTAATATACTTGGGAAGGCAAATTACTTTTAAAAGGTTAAAGCATGGATGCATTGCCACAAATTTCCTCTAACTTCTGTGTTGTGAAACTGGATTTGGGCTCCTACTGAAGCCAGCAGCAGTTTGAGTGGTTCCTGAGTGAAGCACATATTGCTTTTTTCCTTACTTCTTTTTATTATGGTAAAACACATATGACATTTACCAGTATGAAAGTTTAAAATGTGAAACCAGTTGCATTAAGTACTTTCACAGTATTTTGCAACCATCATCAATAGCTGATGCCTGATGTTTTCTTCATCCCAACAGGGGTCTCCCCTTGGCAGTTACTTCTATCACCTTGGCTATTTGGAGGTTCCATTAGCTTCCTCAACATCCTAGCTTGATTAATGTCAACTTAACTTACATAGTGCACACTCAGAAGTAACTGCTTAGAACCTTGTCAGAATGTCTCTCAGCATGTGTCCTGTGTCCAGTGTGTGCTTTCTGATAGCACACATTAAGTCAAACCCCATCTTTATACACACCTGTTCATTCTCCTTCATATTATTGTCACACATTACAGATTTATTTAACATGGATTCATAACTACTGTTTTAGAGTAACCATGCATAAATCCAAAAATACATTTTGTCTAGTCAGTCCAATGCATGTGGTACCTCAGGGAGAGTTTCTGCAAGTATTTTTTTCTCAGTCCAATGCATGTGGTACCTCAGGGAGAGTTTCTACAAGTATTTTTTTTCCTGCAAATAGGTCATACTTTCTTGCTCTGTGCATGCCTTGAATTTCTTGGTGGTGATGATTAACACTGGGCTGAGTATTTTGTCACACATTTGAAAAGACAGATATGGACAGGAAGCAAAAATGTATCCTACAGTGTGGTGGTTTGAATGAAAATGTCCCACATAGACTCTGGCATTTGAACACATGGTTCCCAATTGGTGATGCTGTTTGGGGAAGTCTAGGAGAAATGGCCCTGTTGGAGGAAGTATGCCACTGGGAGCTGGCTTTCAGGGGTGAGTCATGTACCATTCACAGCTTTCCCTTTACTTCCTGCTTCCAGTTCAATATGTGAGTTCTCAGCTTCCAGTTCCAGCCACCAAGCTGCTGCTCTGTCATCATGGACTCGTATCCCTTTGGAACTATAAGCTCAAATAAACTTTCTTCTATACATTGCCTTGGTTGTGATGTTTATTTTATTTTATTATTTATTTTAGCAATAGAAAAGTAGCTAATACACCCAGATATATGCAGATTGTCTCGGTGCTAAGCTTCTTTACTGCTTATGAAAACCATTTATAGTGTTGTCTTAGCTTCCATTTATGCTTGCTCTGAGTCTAAAATCCAACCAGAGGTGAAAGTTTATAGTCGTGTCAGGTCTTCCCTTAGCATGCATTCTAGCTTCAGAAAGTGCTTTCTTTTTCTTTTTGTTTTAAAAACAAACTCTTCTTTATGATCATTTATTTATTTAATGTATATGGGTATTTTGCCTACATGCATGTCTGTGTACCATGTGCATGTCTGGTGCCTTCAGAGGCCAGAAGGGGATTTGAGGTCCTCTGGAACTATAGTTACAGATGCTTGTGAGCTGCCTTGTGGGAGCTGGGATTGAACTCTGGTCCTCTGAAAGAGCAGTTAGTGCTCTTAACTGCTGAGCTGTCTCTCCAGCCCCCAGCAAGTACTTCCTTATTGCACAAAATAAGTAAAACCACACTGAAATAATGTGTTTGATAAGTTTTTATTATTACAGTCTTTTTATAAAGCTACCTAGTGTGCAGTCACTTTTTAACACTCCCATTCCTCTCTACAAACTTCCTCCCTGGCTTTGTCACCTGGTTACACCTGGCTGTTTTTTCCCTCAGTGGCAGAGCACATTCATTTGGTCTCATTCCTTTCTAAGAACCAAGCAGCCCTGTATTGTGAGTTTGTCAGAACACAGGAAGCTTTTGCTGGATTCCTTTGGGGAAAATCTCAGATTGAAGCAGTAGAAGAAACTTTATTGGTTGGGACCAAGGCACGTTTTGTTCTCTCCAGAACCAGAATCTTCATTAAGATATAGGCTGTGGTCTTCAAGAAGGCATAGCCTGAAGAGGGAAAGCTGGGTCATGTCACTATGATCAGCCTACTCAGCCATCTCTACTGTACCTAACTGGTGTCAATCTCTGACCAGATTCCAGAATTTGGAAATGACGGGCTCTAACAGTATTTTCCAAGGATTTTGGTGTTCTGGGAAAGGATGGCTCCTGGATGTCCATTTTTGCTGACACTGCAGAAGACATATATCCAAAAACACCTTTACTTTCTAACCAACACTCATGCTCTCAATCTAACAAACAACAAATCCCTGTTGTATGCCATTATTGATGAAGTTCTGAAAGGAAGCCCTGAAGGCATGTATCACTGTCATCTCAACTAGGGGCATTGTTACCTACTGCTCTACATGACCTCTGTCCTCTATTCCTAAGAAAACCAATTCTTATTATTGGTTTGTTAACACTGGCATCCTAGGCTATCTGATTTATACAGCCCACACGTGATTTCACTGCATTAGACTGAGTATAAGAATTCCTCAAGAAGGACCCATAAATGGGGAGGAACCAAATGTAAAGGTGGACGGGAGAAGGAGTCGGTCTTTTCAGACTGCAGCACACATGGGCTGGGCCACTTTTATCCAAATACCACAACGAAGGTGGCAAATGGCACCTTAACCCCTAAAAATATTATTCCTTACAGGGATGCTCAGGCCCATCAAGTTTTCTGTGGGGGAGATTTTCTACAATGTGAGTATTGACTTTTTGTTTGTTTTTAAGCAAAAACACTTCTACATTTTCACAGTAAGCTAAATAGTATTTTCTAGCATAACACTCGAATGCAATGATAAAGCGCACAGCCTTCTGATCAAGAACACAAGCCATGGGCCACAGACTGACAAGTGCTCCACAGCTAGTGCCCTTCAGGGATCAGGGGACTTGGAGAATTTCTGTGGGTCCCATAACCTTTCTGAGTACAGGCACCATATCTTTTGCCTTTTGTTAATCCATGGGGCACCCATGCCAGTGGTTCATACTGAATATATGCCTAGCAACTTTTCTAAATACATTGTCTATGTGCCTGGTCTTCATTTGTGAAGGATGAAATTTATATCATAAACATCTTTTCAATTTCTATTGCATTTGGGGCAGACAGGCTAGTAAATTCAATGCAGTTATTACATGTTCAATAGACCCACTCAAAATGTTTCTCTTTTGCCAAAGTAACTATTAAATGTAATGCTCAGGTAGGGGCGTTAAGACTAGTCTGACTTTCAGTCCTCCTTTACTAACTGTGTGGCTTGGGGTAAAGTCTGAGATGCACCTCAGGACTGGAGAGAGGGCCTAGCAGGTAAGAAACCTGGGTGCTCTTACCGAGGACCTGGGTTCAATTCCCAGCACCCACATGTCAGCTCACTACTGTCCGTAGTTCCAGTTCCAGGGGATCCGAGATGCACCTCAATCTTCACCATAACATATTGGGGCAGGACTATTGTCACTCTGTTCCACAAGTGGGGGCCATTAAGGGACATATGTAGTGGGTAGCCATTCCAGCTTTGACCTGGAAATACCACCCCCTTTGAGGCTTCAGTAACTGTCACACCTACAAGCCGGAACCGAGAGAGGACCCCTGAAGACCGGGGATCTGGATGGGGGAGCTCTCTTGGTTCCTGGACCCTGGACACTGAAGGTGGACCGAGCAGAGTTCTCCAGAGAACACTGCCGGACTGTTCTGTACCTTTCCCAGACCTTGTAACCTATCCCTTCACTTGTAAGTTACCCCACATAATAAACCTCCCTTTTAACTAAACTTGCTGTGGAACTGAGACCAGATTAGCTTTTTTTCAGGAATGGAGCCATGTAGGTTTTCCTGGTTTTAAGGAGTTCTGCAGCTTCAGGTACCTGCCAGCCAGGGAGGAAGCTGAGGATGCGAGCCACCCAGGCCTTTGGAATTTGCCCCACGTGAGCACCAGGTATTCATTAAAATATTAAGGCAACTCCACTTTATTTATATATACTAAGTTGTAAGTATAACTGCTAGTCTTTAATCCCATCAAAGACCTGAGAAGGAATATAATGATACCTGAGAAATGGAAGATGTATGCAAGCAACTTTTGGGAGTCTTGCAAGAGTAGATAGAGACAGCTGGCAGCCTGGACAGTCACCTAATGTTTCTCAGCATTGTTGGTACATTCAAATTGGCTGCAGGCCTAGCATATCTGACAGACCATTTTCAGAAGCAGGAATTCTGAGAGACCATCTTACCCTGTCTTGGCAGAGTTCAGAAGTCACTTTTTCTTGTGTCCTGCTTGTCCAGAAGGACAGTATTTGTGCTGTCAGCAGTCGAGGCAAGGGCAGTTCTTTGCCCAGTAGGCCATTTTGTGCCAAGAAGACAAACTTCCAAATGGAAAGCCCAACTTTCTCTTGGTATCAAAGTGGTGCTGCCAGGAGAAATTGTGTTTCACCTCAACAGAATTCTAAGTTATTTAGATGCGATATTCTCTAGGTCTATGAAGTGTTTGAAGATTATCTGTCCATCTGACCTGAATCTTGGATATAGAGGTGTGTTGTGGAATATTATTTGAAGATGTGTTACATTTGTTTATGCTGTGGAACATTTCTTTAATGATATAAATGTGCTGCATTCCTTATGTTGCATTTGTTTAACTTTGTGAAGCTGTGTTACTTTGCCTGTCTAAACATCAATAGCCAGGCAAAGAGAATCGAGAAGAAGCAGGAAAGCAAAAAGGAGGATCGAGAGGAGGAGAGGAGGACTCCAGGGACCAGTCATGAAGCTTCACAGCAAGCCACATATTAAGAAGTAAAGAAAGGTATATAGAATAGTGAAAGATAAAAGCCCAGAGAAAGAAGATAAGTGGGATAATTTAAGAAGATCTGTGATTTATTTGGGAGCTGGGTGGCAGACCCCACAAAGAGCAAAGAGTAAAGGACAAAATAACGACCAACAATAGGAGCCGTGCTATAGATTATAGAGATCCTGTTTGGGGGTGGGCACTACACAGTCACATAGTCTTTGTACTTTGACTAGTTCTGGTTCTTTGTAAGAGCCTTGACCTGCTGCAAAGTGAAGTATCTTTGATGAGCAGGAAGAACTACATTTATCCATAAGCAAAAGGGGAAGTATTTAGAAGGCAGTTGGATACTATGCCAATTTAGCAAAATGGTACCAGTAGGTTCTCCTCTAGGGTCTATGATCTAGCCATCCATGAGTTCTTGACTTACAGTTCCTTCCAACTGAATAGGCCTTAAGTCCAGACAGACAGCTCTTAGTTATCCCCAGAGATATTTGTGTCACTCTTGCATTTTTAGGCATATCTTGCCAGGTCAGTCATTATTATAGTTTACTAGATTTACATCTCGGTAGGATTATCAATGATTTTCCCCTGCTGGCAGCCTGCACTGCACCTTCTGACACCATGAGTGCTAGCCACCAGGGAGAAAACCTGCAGACCACTACTAGCTTGATTTTTCCTTGGAGGATTTTTGATATGTGGGTAGAAGGGCACCTCAGGCAGAGAACTGTCAGGAGGTAGGAAAAGGCACCACGTAAATACAGAATGGTGGCCTGCCTCTTCAGTAGGGTGTGGCTTTTAGGATGGCAATGGTGGGGAACCATGCTGAGAAGACAGTGTAAAATTGTACTGTGGAGCCATATCAAGGTGAGGAGTTGGATTTCATCCTGCAGATCTTGTGTGGATATATTATCTTGGGTGTTTCCAAGGAACATGCTGCCTTTGGCAAAACTGGGCCTACTGCAGCTCTTGGCCCAGATTTCCTCTAACCTAATAGATGTTAGGTAGAAAGTGGCTGCCAAATTGTCCAGCAGACGCAGGACCTTGGAGCAGGAGAACAGCTGCTCCTCAGAATGCTCCAAGGGCTCCCCAGCTGACTCTTTAACACCAGCATCACTTGACAGTGCTTGCCACCTGCTGGAAAGTCTCAGAGTCAGGTTGTAGTTTTCACCCCCTCTCTCCTACTGTCACTCCACAGGCCACTTGGCTTTATAGAACCATTTTCAAAATGTTTATAATATCTTACTACTGCCTGTTCCATCTGCTCCTCGCTCATGGTGGCCTGGCTGCTTCACAAGGCCTGGAAGTCAGGCTCACGGTGCCAGGAAAGGTTCACAATGTGGCTTAGCTCTTTTTCCTGTGCTCGCGTCATAGATCTTGTCAACTAGACACAAACCTAGACATGTCTGGGAAGAGAAAATTTTAGTTGGGCAATTATCGCCATGAGACTGACTTCTATTTTCTCTATTGCTCATTGATGTAGGAAGGGCCAGCCTGATGTGGGCTGTACCATCCCTGGCAGATGGGACTAGACTGTATAAGGAAGGAAGCTTTGCAAGTTGGGGAAGTAAGGCAGGGAACTACTCTACTCCATGGCCTCTGCTTCAGTTCCTGACTCCAGATTTCTTCTCAAATTCCTGCCTTGGTTTTCCTCGATGATGGATTGTAACCTGTAAGTCAAATAAACCCCTTCCTTTCCAATTGTTTTTGCCAATATTTTATCATGGCAACAAACTACAGCTGTCTACACTGCCACAGGTTACTCTACGAAAAAAGTTATACAAACCATCTTTCTATTGACATACTAAGCCAACATGATGGTGATAACACATGAATACAAGGAAACGTAATACACATGCATGCATGTATGTTGGCTCTTAGATTTATTACTAAGAAGGGGGAGATGTCAGGGACAAGGACAGAATCTCACACAGATACACGTTGTGGTTTAAAATAATTCCCCTATAGGTGTATTTTCCTAAAATTCTGTGAAAATGAATTTGTATGTATATTTTCTTAAGAAATGCCAATATAAAAATCTTTGGGTTTTTTTTTTGTTGTTGTTGCTGCTGTTGTTTGTTTTCAAAACAGAATTTCTTTGTGCAGCTCTGGCTGTCCTAGAACTCACTCTATAGACCAAGCTGGTCTCAAACTCACAGAGATCTGCCTGCCTCTGCCACCTGAGTACTGGGATTAAAAAGCATGCACCACCACCGCCTAGGTCAATACAAAATTTTTAATGAAAACTATTCTCATTCAAGAGATGCAAAGCACGTTTGCAACTTAAAGCATAGAGGATATGTGAGTGAAGATAGTGAGTGAGTTTGGGGGTAAGTTTTTGAATTCTGTAGAGACTTGGTAGGGACACATTTATCATTATACTTTAATAACAAATTAAATAAAATGATCTAACAGAAGTTTTAAAATATCAATTTTGTATTTTCATGTAAAGAAACATTACTCTTTTTTTTTCTTTCAAAGAACATAAGAAAATGTTGCAATATTGGTTAGTGTACATGTTTTCCCAATCTTACTAATTTTATTTAGTAAACTTTTATTTAAAATTTTTCATATGTTTCCTCTGGTGCCTATGGAGGCTACATGTTGCTTGCCCACACAGTGACCAAAAACCTGAAGGAAAAAAAAGGTTTTGTTCCGCAAAAAGCAAGCCCGTGTGTTTTACAGCTGTGACAAGAGCGCCGCTTAGTGGCTTTGCTCGGGATTGCCACGTTTGCCTGATTAATGCTGAGGCTTTTCACTGAGGCTGTGGAAACAATCCTTGATACCAACCTGGGAATAGCTGAAAGGTTTACACAGTTCACAAAGCAAGTATTGATAACCACAGCAACCTAGAATGACCGTCCAGCTGTTATCTATCTTACTTAAGAAAGAAATAGTTTATGTCTGGAACTGCTCAGGTGAAGAAATGAGCAGGTGAACATGACCAGGTGTGGTCCTGATGTTTCTGTAACTGCTCTAACAGATTTTTAAAAAACAGTTATAGGGAAGGATGGTTGCAAAATTTTAGATTATAAAATGAACATACACATGATGGCCATTAATTCTTTTAAAAATTAATATATATATATATGTTTGTATGTATATATATATATATATATATATATATATTTACAGTGGTGGGGCTGGACTCAAGCCCTCGCACATGCTAGACAAGTGCTCTACCACGGGGCTACAACTTGCCTCATTGCACCTGAGCCCTGAACACATTCTTGAGGGTAGGCTGCACATAGCAAAGGGCTACTTTTAAGAATTGCATTCAATTAGAACTTAACATAAAAGCACTATGCCAACGTTTATAGCTTAGGACAGTATTGCATGTGTTACACATTCTAGTGCATTTGTTCTGATAGCAATGCATTTGGTGAAGAGGTTATGCTGTTGCAGTTTTCAAACACTGTCTGTTCCCTTTGCTTTCTTCCCAGGACCCTGGCTAGCTTCTCCTGGGACTTCTCTGAACCATTCTGCCAACAGCTCATTACTGAATGCAACACTGATTTAAAGCTTCATGCTGACTTGTGGGTTTGTGGCTACAGAATGCTATTTTACTACATTTGCCACAACCTCACAGCCCTGATTTCCTTCCCCCTCTAGTTTCTGTCCTTGAGCAATGAAACAGTTTTGCAAGCAGCCACCGACTTTAGCTGGGAGTTTGTGTTGTAAGCAATGAAAGGGAATATTTAAAAACAAAAAGTAGTGATGCCCTCTGCAGTGCTTTCTTGTTTCTGTCCTTACAAACACTAGTTATAGTTTGTGACATCACCCCATATATCTGTTTAAGAGAACTTGTAACCACATTCTTGCCTTCAATTATTTATTTTCTTTTTTCTCCAATTCCTTTATTTTTGTTTTTGTTTTTGAGACAGAGTTTCTTTGAGTGTGTAGCCCTGGACATGCTGGAACTCACTCTGTAGATCTCAAACTCAAAGATTCACCTGTCTCTACCTCCCAAGTGCTGGGATTAAAGGAATGTGCCACCACTGCTCAACTCCAATTATTTCTTAATAGTAGTTCACACAGTGCAAATGTCTCTCTGAAATAAGGCCTTCAGTGATTAATTTACCTGCTTCCTGCAATTTAATGAACACATTTTTATATGTTCTATTAGTAACTACATCTCTTTAATTATGACCCATCATGCTGTGTGTATAACATACTAGATGTGTATATAGTTTACTAAGCATTACTGTTTTGAAACCTGTTGGCTTATTACCACTTACAGAGAACACATTCTTCCCCGCACACCAGTACCTGAACAAATTTATGACTTAATTGATACACATTGGATGCTAAATGTAAACTAAACAAACACTGGAAAATATAACACTATCTTAGGGTTATCTTTATGTACCCACTGTGATTATTTCAGATAACTATTTTTCACATAGGAAACTGTTCTGAACAACTACTTTAACAGACTCATTTCCTATTAGCATGGTGTGAACACAAGAGCAGTGTTTGTCCAGAGATGAGGTAGATGGAAAGGACACACCATGTTTACCACATACAAATGGGCATGGCAGAAAGAGCCATTGTTTCTTACTTTGTATTACATTTTACTTCTTATATTTTGCCCAGTGTCCTCCCAAGGTATCAGCTTCAGTCTGATCCAAGAACATTTCCCTAGTTCTGGCCTTTTTGTATTCCTCTGGGGCCCAAACATGAGTGTTGAGGCCTTGTCAAAGTGCAGCTGCTGGGCCAGAGGCTGGATAGGGCTCAGAAATCTGCATTTCTAACAGTGCCTAGGAGTTGCTGATGCTTCTGGGTCGCAGTGGATCACAGCTGGAGGACCTTTGGACTCCCAGATTTTTCCATTAACTACAAGGCAAACTCCACACTGTCTACATGCATGTCATTTTTTCCATAAATATTCATGTGTCTGTGCTTGTAGTTAGTGTGTACTGGATTGTGTCATTTAGCATATAATTTACTTTTCTGTAGCCCCCCCCCACCCCCAGAAACAGAGAACATGACTGACATTCTAGTAGTATGTGTGTCTGTAGTCTGAAGTTTTCCTGTGTCTTGCATGCCCTGCGCCATTGGGACAAATCTCTCCCACTCAGGTCCAGAAGCTGCTCAGTCCCAAGAAAACACACAGAGGCTTATATTATTTATAAACTATGGCCTATGGGCCAGGCTTCTTGCTACCTAGCTCTTCTGTCTTAATAACCCATTTCTATTAATCTGTGCATTGCCACGTGGCTTCCTGTCTCACCGGCACTTTCACATTTGCTTGTCTTGGCAGCAGTCTGCAGCATCTTCCCAGACTCCTCCTTTCTCTTTCCTGTCTCAGATTTTCCACCCGCCTCTAATCTGCCTTGCCATAGGCCAAAGCAGCTTACAGAAAGATATCCCCCAGCACATGTCTTAACATGTTTCTCAACAAGTACTTGTGAGTATCCCATTCAAAATTTCATAAAAAGCTTGGGTTGCATCCAAGAGGAGGGCTGGGGGGCAAAGTTATAAAGTCTACATGTTGACAACTCTATAGGCTATTCTTCTGCACATTCAGCACACAGGACATCCTAGAAACACCATCTCAGGCATCAAGGAGATGCAAAATCCTCTCACAGGAATGTACAATGCTCCTGGAATAACACTGAGTTAGGTATCTGGGGGGTGGGGCCAAAAGCTAGCAGTTGCAGATGAGGTCCTTTTCTTATGCTCTTGAGGGTTCTGAAGGAGGTATTGGGAGGTTCTAGATCATAAGCACCATGACTCCTCCCAGCTCTAGCCACAGTCACAAGATATGAAAAACCAGTTGCCTGCATTCAATGACTGACAGTGACATAGCAGACAGACAGGACATTTATTATAGGAGATTTGGGCTGGGAATCAGAGCTGATCTCTCCAGGAAGAAGAGACAAACCTCAGAGGAGAAAAGTAAACACCAGTCCAGCTACAAACTTTTTGATCTACAACGGTGACCTGTCTGCACGATATGCTGGTACAGTAGTGACATAAAAGTTGTGGGAGTCACCATCCATTATCTGAAAAGATTTAAGACCGACTCCATGGGATGAAACCCATGGCTAACACTGCTTCCGTGGCCAAGAATCTGAGATGAGGTAGGTCATGGGCTTAGGGGAAATCCAAATATTGTTACTCTACTAAAGGAACATAACAATATCACGACTCCTAATGACATTCTGCTACAGTCATAGCCCAGAGCCTTGTTTAGTCACCATCAGAGAAGCTTCTTACTGCAGGAAATGGAAACAAATACAGAGACCATAACTGGACAATGTGGGGAGAGGATGGGGGAGAGAGAGAGAGATAGAAAAACAGACAGACAGACCTTGGAACACTCAATCTTAAATGGGATATCTCCTTCAAACCCCTCCCCTCAGGGCTCAGGGAACTCTGTGGAAGAGAAGGTAGAAAGATTGAAAGAGCCAGTGGGGATGGAGGACACCAAAGAAATGAGGCTTTCTAAATATAGCAGAACCAATGCACATATGAACTCACAGAGACTTTGACAGCATGCACAGGGCCTGCACAGGTTCAAGCTAGACAGAGTCCCAACTCTGAGAGAGAAAGTAGACATAAGCCCCATCCCTAACCCAGAAGCTATCTCCAATTGATAACTACTTGTGAGGAAAAAATTAGTTTTTCCAGTGGAGTTTCACTAGGTACACAAACTACCCTCAAGGGTAGGCCCCATACCCAACAGTAGGTAGCCAGCACAAAATGGACTCAATGGTATTTATAGACCTTTCCTTCTTCATAATGCTTTATTTGAACATTTTTTACCTTACTGGTCTTTTGCTTATATAATATGGTTTCTGATTTTTGTGTTATTATAGTTTATGTGTGTCTGTTTGTCTGTGTTTCTTGTGCTTTTTCTTTCCTTTTTGCTTTGTTTTATTTGCCTCTTTGTCTTCTAAAGAGAGAGAAAGAAGGTGTAGAGTTGGATGGGTAGGGAGGTGTGGAGAATCTGGGAGGAGATGAGGGAGGGGAAACTGTAATCTGAATACACTGTATGGAAAAAATTGTCAATTAAAAAATTAGAAGTTGTGCTCTACATGTGAAGGAGAACATGCATGTAAACCGTTCAGAGTGTATGGTACCTCATTCAGTAAAATTTTTTCCCAGTTTCATGTATTTACTTGCAAATTTCATATTTCTTTACAGATGAATACATTTCCATTGTGTAAACACATCATGTTTTTATTATCCATCCATCAGTTGGTGGACATCGAGGCTGATTCTGGCTTCTGGCTATTGTGTAGTAGGATACATAGTCCTTTTATTGTGTGACCAGTAGTAGAACAGGCAGGTCATATGGTAGTTCTATTTTTAGTATTTTTTTTTAATCTCCACATTGATTTTCCATAGTGATTACACAAAGAGTGAATAAAGGCTCCTCATTCCCCAAAATCTTGCCGATTTATTGTCATTTATTTTCTTTATGATAGTCATTTTGACTGAGGTGAGATGGAATCTCAAAATAGTTGTTGTTTTGCAAAGCAGTTTTAATGTGCATTTACCTGATGGCTAAGGATATTGAACAGATTAAAAAAAAACTTAATGGCCATTTGTTTTCCTCTTTTAAGAACTTCCTGTTCATTTTCATAGCTAATTTTATGATTCAGTTGATCATTTTCTTGTGTTTAGTTGTTTTTTGTTTGTTCGGTTGGTTTTGGTTCTTTGTATTCTAGACATGAGTTGTATATAGACATATAGATGGTAACTGTTAACTGTTTCTTTTGCTTTACAGAACTTTATAATTTTGTGAGATCCCATTTGTTGATTGTGGGTTTATTTTTTGATTTGATTGGCATATAGGAAGGCTGATTTTTGTGGGTTAATTTTGTATCCCAACAGTTGGTTGAAAGGATCAGCTCTAAGAGTGTTCTCCGGGCTCTCTGGCCTCTGTCCTATCTCTCACCTGCAAGTAAAGATACTTTGTCCCCTTTCTTATTTGTATTTTTTTAAATTTGCTTCTCTTGTTTTATTCCTATTCTTAATTGAAATGCTTTGATCTTTTCTCCACTTAGTATAATGTTGACTATGGGTTTGCTGTATAAATTCTTCATTATTTTGAGATAAGTTTCTTCTATTTCCAGTTTCTTTTCTTTTTTTCCTTTTGTTTTTCAAGACAGGGTTTCTCTGTGTAAACCTGGCTGTCCTGGAACTCACTCTGTAGACTAGGCTGGCCTTGAACTCACAAATACACATGTCTCTGCCTCCCTGTATGCTGGGACTCAAGGGGTGTGCTATCACTGCCTGGCTATTTGCAGTTTCTTTGGGACTTAAGTCCTAAAGATTTTGTCAAAAAAATTATTTTTGGTCAGTTTCAACTTGAATCCTACAAGTCTTGTGTCTAGAGTGTGAGGTGTCTTCAGCGATAGGTTCTAATCTTCAGGTTCTAGTAGGCAAACAACGGCAATGACAATATCCAGTATAGTTTGGGACTCGTTTAGACTCCTCCCCTAACCAACTAGGGTTTCTGTTAATCTGTGTGGCTCTTTGGATGGGGAGCATTATCACCCCTTCTGGTGTAACTCTATTTGAAAAATAAATATATCACACACATACACGCACACGCACACGCACACGCACGCACGCGCACACACACACACACACACACACACACACACACACACATATATATATATATATATATATATATATATATATAACATATTTATTTTTTAACTTAAAAATTTACCTAATTTTACCAGGATGAAAGTTTTGCCTGCATGTATGTATGTGCACCATGTGTATGCTTGGTGCATGTGGAGGTCAGAAGAGCCCATGGAAACAGAGTCACAGATGATTCTGAACCATCATGGGAATCAAACTTGTTTCTTTTGCAATAACAAGTGCTGTAGACCACTGAGCCATCTCTCTAGCCCTATTTATGTTTTTTAAAGTAAACTTATAAAATAATGTGTCTTTTAGATATGGATTTGTGATTATTACTATTCAGAGTTATAACTGAAAAATGTATATTAAAAATTGAAAGATGTATGTTAAAGTAGTCTACCCTGTCACTTTATTAATTTTGTGGTATCTGATGTTTCCTATTTCTTTCTTTCTTAACAATGTTTCAAGCACACTTTATTACTTCTTGTCACCTCACTGATTTGTTCGTTCTTCTCTTCTGTCTGAAGGACTCCGTTAAGTATGTCCTGTAGATCTGGCTTTCTGGTCAGGAATTGCTTTAGCTTTATCACATTGTGAAGATTTTTTCCTACTTCAATTATAACAGATAGCTTTGCTGATATAGCACTCTGGGCTAGCAATTATCATCTTTCAGAACTTAAACTGCATTGTTCCAAGCCTTCCTGGCTTTTAAACTTCTCCTGAGACAGTTGCTGTCATTCTGATGGGCTTGCCTTTCTATCTGACATGGAACTTCTCTCTCTTTTCTCTCAATATGCTTTCTTCCCTTTATATTCAGTGGCTAATTATACAGGAAGAGATGCCTCTCCTGGACATGTCTGTTTGTTATGAATGCCTCCTGTATCTGGACTGGCATTTTTTTTTTCTAATTTGGGGTATTTTCTGATATAATTTTATTCAAACTATTTTTTCTGCCTTAGAAAGAAATTTTCTTCTTTGTTTATGCTCATGAGTCTTACTTTCCTGAATATTTTACATCTCTTACTCATATCTTTTTACAGTTAGCTTTGTCCTTGGATTATTCGATTTCTTCCACTTTGTCTCAAACTCAGATAGTCTGTCCCCTCCTTGATCGATTCTATTTGTGAGCCTTTCCATAGAGATTTTTCTTTGGCTGATTGTGACATTCATTTCTAATAGTTCATGGTTGTTTCTCTTTAGTTTCTATGTGTTTAATTCTTCCTCCATATAGTGTGTTGACATCCTTATCATTCAACTATTTATGAGTTTTTTCCAGGGGATTCATTCAGCAGCTTATTTTCTTCTTTGATTTTTTGAATATATGCACAAGCTTTCTTTTGAATTGTTTCAGATTTTATCACCTCTTACAGGAGGTGATTTTGGTAGAGTTAGTAAGGTTTTGAAAAGTTATGTTACCTTCCTGCTTAAATGTTACTTTTACTTCTGCAGTGGGGCTTGTTCATCTCTGGTGTACATTAAATTAAGTGGTTGTTTGAATTTATTTATTTATTATTAATAATTGTGGATTTATTTGTTTTGAATTTACTTATTTATTAATTTTTAATTTATTTTAAATAACACTTATTAGTTCAGAGGAGGTATTTGTACCATTCAAGAGGGACTACACTGCTATCCGGCTGTGAGGTTACTTTCCTCAGCTAAACTGCTTGTAAGAGCAGTAGGTACAGTTTCCAGGACTCCCCTGCTACTGGAATATTATCTGTAAAATCAATCATTATCACATTTTAACCCGAAGTGAAAGTACAATAAAAAAACCAATCCTCCTTTAAGCACAATAACTTTAGGAAGTTAAGGGTCACTGATAGAAGTGTGGACACTAGTATATTACTTACTTTGGGTATGAATGGAAAGGCAAAAGAAAAGATATGCCACCAACAAAGTAATATAAAACCAAGCCAAACAAACAAAAATCTCAATGTAAGAGTAATGGTTAGAATTAGATTGACAGAGAAAAAGGAAGAAGAGGAATGTATAAGAACAGGGAATTATCGGGACAAAGAGTGTAGGTGAGGCAGATTTGGATGAAATTTGATTGAAAAAAGTGAAATAAAGAAATACAGTTGGATGACATCTATCCTTCCCAGTTTTCAGGAGGATGAAATACAGAGATTCTGCAAACTTAGCCAAGAAATGTTCTCTAGGAGAGAAAAATAGGAAGGAAAAGAAGAGAAAAACGAGGGAGGGAAGCAGAATAGGACGGAGGTACAGCATCTGAAAGCAGTCTGACGTGTGTGGTGATTGCTGGATTTTGTCTTAAGTGGCAGAATTCTGCTCATTCCAATCAGCTTTCCATTGCCGTTGGTTGCATTCCAGAAATAAATGATGAGACCCTATTGCCGAAAACACTCTCTGTGTTGTTTATGAGACAGAGAAGTAAGCCTGATACTAAACTGGAAGCCCCTTCCCTGCTAGCTACCTTTCGTAACGCTAGAAGGCACAATGAAGACTGCTGTTCCAACATCCCACTCAGGTGTGGACCTTGGATGCTACACTATCAAAATGACAAGCAAGATGTGACTGCAGGTGCATAGTTGCAAGATTATTTTGAGTACCATCAACAGCTTTCTGGTTAGATTCAAGGCCTGCTCTGTATGAGGGAATTCCTGTCTGCTATTGCAAACCAAGACAAAAACCTATAGTTGGGGGATTATAGACAACAATGGGAAAGCAACTTACATTTTTGTTAAGTGGATGTGTTGTGCCTGTCCACTTGTCTTCTGAACATTGGTGTCTAAATCTGTAGACCACAGCCACAATTCATCTTGGAGGGAAACTTTGCAAATGATGGTGTACAGCACAGATGCAACTCCTGAGAACAAGTGACTGATGCTGTGACATAGTGGCCCAAGCTTAGCCTCTAGCCGTAAATGGGCACCTTTATTACCCCCCTCAAGGCTTAGAAAATGTTGCAAAAGACAGGGGTAGAAAAAAAAATGTAAGAGCTGGAGTGTTTTATAATAATTTCCTCCATGATGAAACATTTCATGCAGGAGGGAAGCTCATTAATATTCAAAACCAGCTGGGTGGTGGGGGCACACGTCTTTAATCCCAGCACTCAGGAGGCAGAGGCAGGTGGATCTCTGCAAGCTCGAGGCCAGCCTGGGCTACAGAGTGAGTTCCAGGAAAGGCACAAAGCTACACAGAGAAACCCTGTCTTGAAAAACCAAAAAAAAAAAAAAAAGACTGAAAACCAAATAACTCATAAGTCTCAGGAAGTCCCTGAAACTACCCATAAGGACTGGTAAAGAAACTCAGAGCAGCCAAGCTGCCTCAAAGAGCATCTCTAGCCTTCAGCTACCTAAAAGTCATGCAGAGAAGCAAGTCAGAGTTTCAACATTCAGTAATGATACTGCCTTTGACTCACCAAGGCTGCTGTAAGTAACATTCACCTATATTTCTGTAAGTAACAGGAACAAACTTGTTGGTAAACCACATTGGACTTCAGTGGTATTGTTACTTTGGGGTCTGTTGTAGGTGCCGTATTTGGAGTGAGTCGACACTTGAAATATCTCCAAAGGAAAGTCTCACACAACCTTCAGCATTCCTTGTTGGAAAAATGTATTTAGTGTCTACAGAGTGTTCTTGGGGGGAATTAGCAAGACTATGAGGAGTAAAGGCTTAGAATTAGTAGAAAAATAGAGACTGAAAATTTCAGGTCCTTTGGGAAGGAATGTAGAGTATGGCTTGCCCTCTGTATCCCAGAGTTCTGCATTGAAAGACTCAACCAACCTCCCATGTAAAATACCTTTTAAAAATTGCAAAAGAATAACTATTTGCACAGCATTTATATTGCATTGAGTTTTACAAGTAATCTAGAGATGATTTGAAATACACAGAAGGATGAGTCTAGGTTGCATACAGGTATGAATACTTCACTGATTTAACAAGGGCCTTGAACATCTGCAGATTTGGGTATTTGTGGCAGATCCTGGAACCCTAACTCATGGGTATTATGCTGGCTAGTTTTATGTCAACTTGACATAAGCTAGAGAAATCTGAGAGGAAGGACCCTCAATTGAGAAAATGCCTCCATAAGATCTGGCTGTAGCCAAGCCTGTAGGGCATTTTCTTAATCAGTGGTTGATGTAGGAGGGCCCAGCCCATTGTGAGTGGGGCCACCCCTATGCTAGTGATCTTCAGTTCTACAAGAAAGTGGGCTGAGAAATCCACAAGGAGCAAGCCAATAAACATCAGTCCTCAATGGCTTCTCTATCAGCTCCAGCCTCTGGGTTCCCACCAGTTTGAGTTCCTGCCTTAGCTTTCCTCAGTGATCTGTGACTCAGGGCATATAAATCAAATAAACTCTTTCCTCTCCAAGCTGCCTTTGATAATGGTGTTTCATCACAGCAATATAAAAATCTATCTAAGACAGGTATGGAGGGATGACCGAACTTATTTTACCTTTAACCAAGTATTCTACTCCTATATAAAGTACTGGTTTAGAAAAATACATCACAGTGTTTTGTTGTTTTTGTTTTGTTAAGGCCTTAAAATATGTTGAGAAGAATACTGAAATTATTTATGAGGTGAAAGGTTTTTATTATTATTAGATATAATATAGATCCTATAAATAAAGATCCCAGAGGCCAAAGACTTTGGATGAGAGAAGGGGATTCTGATGATACCATGGGTACCTAAATAGTGGAATTGAAGGTTCCTGTGTTGGCACTGAGCTCTATAGTGAATGACATCCTGTGTACTAACACAGAAAACCACACCATGTTTCTCACCAATCATAGTCATTTCTCAGAATCCCAAGGCATCTCTTTTTGTGTGAGAGTCATTATTAATGGCAATAAATCTAATTTTTATAATTGGTAAGTGTTTATCAAACAAATACAGCCTTAAAAACAAATAGTCTCATTACCAGTTCTCTTTATTCGTTTGTTTGTTTTTATATCCTGACCAAAGTTTCCCCTCCTTTCTCTCATCCCAGTCCTTCTCTCACCCACCTTCCCACTCCCCACCCCCCATCCACCCCCACCCACCCATGACTACTCTTCTGTTTCTCTCACAAAAGGGCAGGCCCCCTGTGGATATCAGCCAGCCATGGTATATCAAATTTTGGTGAGACTAGGCACCTCCTCTTCTATTAAGGCTAGATGAGGCAACCTGGTAGGAGGAAAATGTCCCAAAAGCCAACAACAGAACCAGAGACAGCCCCTGCTCCCACTGTTAGGAGTCCCACAAGAAGACAAGTTACACATCTGTAACATACATGCAGAGGGCCAGGTCAGTCCCAACAACTCCCTGGTTGTTAGTTCAGTCTCTGTGAGCCCCTCTGGAGTCCTTGACCCCATTGGCTCCTACAATCCTTCCTCCCACCCCTTCCACAGAATTCCCCAAGCTCTGTTTAGTGTTTGGCTGTGGGTCTCTGCATCTGTTTCCATTAGTTGCTGGGTGAAGGCTCTCTGCTGACAGTTGGGCTGGGCACTACTTTATGAGTATAGCAGAATATTAGGAACTATTTCATTGACTTTTTTCCCCAGTCATGTTTTGTTCTATCCTAGGCCTCTGGGCTGTCCAGCGTCTGGGTTCTGGCACTCAGGGGTGGGCTCCCTCTCATGGTGTGGGTCTCAAGCTGGACAGTCATTGGCTGGCCACTCCCCCAATTCTGCACCACCTTTGCCCCAGCACATCTTGTAGGTGGGGCACATTGTAGGTTGAAGTTTCTGTGGCTGGGTTGATGTCCCAATCGTTCCACTGGAAGTCTTTCCTGGTTACAGGAGATGGCCAGTTCAGGCTTTGTATCCCCCACTGCTAGGAATCTTAGCTAGGTCACCCTCATAGGTAGCTGGGAGTTCCCATTGCATTAGGTTTCTAGATGATCCCAGAGATACCCCCAAATTCCAGTTGTCTCTCCCAGTACTCTCTCCCTCCATCCTTCCCCTAACCTGGTCCTTCCTGTTCCCATCTCCATCCGGACCCCTACTCCCATCAAACAATGATGTCTATTGTATTTCCCCTCTACAGAGAGATTCATGTATCTCTCCCTTGAGCCCTCCTGTTACTTAGCTTCTCTCTGGGTCTGTGGATTGTAGCACAGTTATCCTTTACTTTTCGGGTAATATCCACTTATATGTGAGTAGATACCATGTTTGTTTTTGTTGGTCTGGATTACCTCACTCAGGATGGTCTTTTTTACTTCCATCCATTTGCCAGCAAATTTCTTGATGTCATTGTTTTTAACAGCTAAGTAACATTCCATTGTGTAAATGTACTACATTTTCTGTATCCGTGTTTTTGTTTGAGGGACATTTAGTTTGTTTCCAATTTATGGCTATTATGAATAAAGCTGGTATGAACATAGTTGAGCAAGTGTCCTTGTGGTATGGTGGAACATCCTTTGGTACATGCCCTATAGTGATGGAGTTGGATCTTGAGGTAGATCAATTCCCAAATTTCGGATAAACTGCCATATTAATTTCCAAAGTTGCTGTACAAGTTTTCACCCACCACCAGCTGTGGAGGAAAGTTCTCCTTGCTCCACATCATTGCCAGCAGGAGCTGTCATTTGTGTTTTTGATCTTAGCCATTCTGACAGGTGTAAGATGGAATCGCAAAGTCATTTTGATTTTCATTTCCTTAATGGCTAAGGATGTTAAACATTTCTTTAAGTGATCATCAGCCATTTGAGATTCCTCTGTTGAGTCATTAGCAGTTCTTAACCATTAAGAAAATGAAGGATTATCATAGCATTCCAAAGAAATGCATTGTGTTATTAGTAGCACGTGTCAAAAATCCCACAGTCACTAATGTTTCAGTTTAAGTATCAGTTAAGCTTGCAGTTTAAGGTCTATATATTAACAACTTAAAAATGCTCTAGAAGCTGAGTATTGATGTACATGCCTGTAATCCCAGAACTGAGAAAGCAGAGGCAGGAGGCATTTAAATTCAAGATCAGCCTATGCTACATAGTGAAACTGTTTTAAAAAAAATAAAAAACCAAACAAATGCTACAAAATCTGTCAATCAGTTCATCTACTTAATGTCATTTAAGCAGTGCTTCCTGGATTTATCTGTCACAGGCCTTGCTCAGAGAAATATGGGGTCTGCAAATGAGAGCATACTCCAGAAGGTGACATACTATGGGTTCCTGCATACCATTTGCCCAGAGTAGGCACAAAACCCTCAGGGTTTTGCTTCTTTGAACATGTTTTAGCAGTGGAAACATGACAGTGAACTAACAAATGCAGCTAGTGCTGTAGTGGAGATCATGTTCTCTGGAGAAGCCTGTGTGCATGTGGGGACCCTTCCACTGTGGGGAACAGAGCCTGATGACGAGGGAGTGGGTTACCAGAACTTCTGTAAACAGTCTTCCAGGTAGGGAGCTGGTCTTGAAGATATGGAGTCTGCTGAGTAGCTCTGGAAGTAGCTGTGAGGGGAAGTGAGCAGAGCAAATGAAAAAAGGCACAGAGTAGCTGGCACAAGACAAGCAGAAGGCTCTAACCCTTTAAGCAAGCGATAGTTTGGAGCTGAAGGATGTTAGGGTGGGTCTTTATTTACATAGGACCTTTTGGTAAATATATGTAAGAAGAACTACAATGAGGCAAGCTGGGGACAGCTAGGAGGCTTCTGCCAAAATCAGGTGACAGGGCAAATGGCTGGGTTCAGGCTGGTGACAGTAGAGACAGTAAAAAGGGACTGGGCTTGGTTGGTACTTTCAAGTTGAGCTGATGGAGTTTGCTGATGTGTTGGGCATGGAGGCATGTTGGGATCATGGATCCAGATAGAAAGACCACAAATGCTGTGAAGTCACAGGAGCTCTCCTCCATGGCTGACAGGGACACCATGGCACAGCTGCTGTGGAAAAAGTCAGAGTCTTTCAGAACTCAGGACAGCCGAGCAATCACATTCTGGGGTTTTCACAAGTTGAAAACATGTCATCATGGAGAACCACACATGGATTTTTTTTTTTTTTGTGGCTTTCATCTTAATTGCTAATACTCTTTAACTGGGAATAGAGAAATGCTCTTCAACTGGGAATAGAGACATAAACTGTGTTGTATCCAGAAGCTGGCAAGAATAAGAACTGAAGAATGAAAATACAGAAGAAAAATCTGTTGTGAGATCCATGAAGTGAATCTACAAAGGTATGATATGAAACCAAATATATAATCTTCTAGAAAAGGCAGATTATTAGCTTCCATGGTTTATCAGGAGGGAGGGGTGTGTAGAAACACAATGGAGAACTTTGATGGCAGTGAAGCTAGACTGTAAGTAAGATGGTGGTTGACTCATACTATTTCACACTTGTCCTGTCTCATTGGATGTATGACACAAAGAAGATACTCACATGTGAACTACACACCTTCTGGTTATATGTGTCCTGTATAATCCACCCAACTGGTTAAGTCAATATATGTTAGTCAAAATGAATGTCACACTCAGGGAATATTGACAGTAAGAGAGACTGAGCATATATGAGCAATCTCTTGGTTCTGAAAAACAAAATCTAAATGTAAGGTGCGTAGTAGTAGTAGTAGTAGTAGTAGTAGTAGTAGTAGTAGTAGTAGTAGTAAAACATTGTTAGAAGAGGTTAAACTGAATTTGTACCTGCCTCTGTGCATGCTTTAAGCACAGCCTACATTTTTTCCACATAGACAGTGAAATGTAATCTTATTTGATGTGTAAAGAGTGCTGTCATAATGATCAGCCAAGTCTCAGCCAGACACAAGGGGCCCACCTTAATAAACCACATTCAAGTTAGACTTGCACCGTAACCATCCTGGCCGACTCAATCTCATTAGTTTGTGTTGCTTCTTTCTTCTCACTATAAATGTGATCCATCCTTGTGGGGTGGGACTTTCTGAACCATTTTTGGTTCTGACTGCCAAATTCTAGAATTGTAAATAAGGATCTGTGAAGCTAGATTGGGTATTGTTTTCTCACTAGATGGAAACATATTTAGAAAAGGAAACAACTGCTACCCAAATAATTATCCACAACTAAATAATACATAAATAATCAATCAAAATGACAATACCCTAAGACATTGGGTATTGGGAAAGGAAAAGAGTGTGTTAAATGTCAAGTTCCTGCACTGCCTGAACCTCCGTGCAAGGAAGGAAGGGCTGAGAGAATGCGGTAAATGTGTCTCCCCAGCAAACATCCCTGAAGCTTGGTTTGGTGCACACCCGAAGCAGATGTGAATAATTCATCTTTTGTTTCAGTCCTGAATGTAGTCCAGGAGTCAGCTCTTTGCAAAGCCTTTTCTCACTTACTGTGAAAATTGTGACCAGGTGCCCCCAGTCTAAGTCATTAAAAACCTCCAGGGCAGCAAAAGCCCCTCCTTGAAAAACAATGACAAGCTTGTTTGCAAAGAGACCCAGGAGAGGAAGATATACTGAACTGTCTTTGCAAGGTAGATAGATTTTCCACGTTTTCACCAATAGAAAAAGTTATGTACTACATTTACATGGCCTTTCTCTGGGGACACTGGCCAGTGGTCAGTCCCTCCAGTTCTGGGAGATGGTTTAGACAGAGAGGGAGCTAGAGGTGGGAGCCCAGAGTCGGTGCCCCTGCTCAGAGTACAGAAGTGCCCTTGGGTTCCCTTTAGGCAGCACGGAAATTAGTGCTCTAGCACTGCCTAGCCATTTCCTTAGAAAATGCGGCTTTACTTGTCTGCAGGCTCTGCAGAGCTGAGTTTTTACCTAAGCAAATGAAGCCATCTGTCTATTGGAAAGTTTTCCTTTGTTCTGCAGTGCGGTGGCTTCTCAGGCAAATGAGTCAAGTGTTGAGCTGCTTCAGGAAGAACCAGAAGCCCAGCTTTCTCCTCCTCCCTCCCTCCTCCCTTCCTCCTTCCCCCTCCTCCCCCTCCCTCCTCCTCCCCTCCTCCTTTCTCCCTCCCTCCCTCTTCTCTTCCTCCTCCCCTCCTCATTTTCTTCTTCTCTTTTCATTTTTATCTTTAAAAGCAATAACTAATTTACAAATGAAAGGTATAGAGAAGTCTCTAGGGCTTAAGTTGAGCAGACTTATTATTAAAGAGCAGAGCTAGGATTTTAGACCTCATTTTAAAATATTTTTTGCTCAAATATTTTGTTTTGGTTGGCTCTTTCAAATTTTAAAGTGTTGTACAATTTCAAAATACTAAGAAAAACCTTTTTGTTGTGTCTCTTTTATTCTCTGTTCCCTATTCGCCTCACTGGGGAATCTAGACTAATGCCAGCTCTGTATCTGAGCTATACTCCTAGCCCAAACCTATTTAAAAACTTATCTATCCATAATTTTACAAACCAACCACAATGACAAACATATAAGTAGTGGTTTTCTGTGTTTTGCCTGGCACACATTCTCTCCTAGGAATAACACATGATGAAATGCCGAGAACCTGACCTGAGGGTCCCCATGCAGAGCCCATGTCATTTGAGTCCTAGTGGCTCCAGTGTCAGATCCAAAGGTATCACCAAAATATGGCGTGTCCACGGACCATCCAGCTCATCCTGGCCTACAGGGGGATTTCTGGCAGTTAGATAAGAGCCACCATTCCCACTTGTAAAGTGGGTTCTGGTCTGCCAAATGGAGTCAGTTCCTTTACCTCTGGCAAAAGGGACATATGTCTCTCCAGTTAGCATTTCAAAGTCCATGCTAGCATCCTGGCCCCTCTCACCTCCCACACCCAAATCTCCCTCCTGCTCTCAGGCTTCCCTCCTCACAGCTCCCCAGCCTTCTTATAACCTGGCTGTTCTCTAGGCTCCTGCTTGTGCTATCCTTTTCTCTTTTCTCTGTTATTCTGCCTATTCTTTTTCTCATGCCTACAACCAAACCTTCCCATGCCATCAAGTAGCCATGCTGTCAGTTTGTACATCTGTAAGTTGAACGGGGAGGCAGTGAACACTGGCAAATGAAAAGCAAGACTGTTTCTATTTTCCAATTAAAATTAGATCTGGATAAATGTTGGTTAGAAACTTACCTATATCTAAAGAAAAACTCAGAGAAATGCAATCTTCAATGTTGTTATTAGACAGTTATTCCATTTGAACACTAGTTTATTTTTATAAGATACAAACATGAGCTGTAATATTAGCGCTCAAGACTGTAGAACATTATCTAGAAAAATATTACTACTAAAATGCCTTTTGCCAGGTGCAGTCACACACACCTGTAATTCCAGCACTCTGGAGGTAGAGGCAGCAGGACTGAAAGTCCAAGGCTGATCTGGCAGGCTCTGACCCCTCTCCCAAATAGATCACTCCTGGTCACACCACATTTAATTGGTTGCTTAAGATTTTTTTCTTTTTTTATTAAGAATTTTTTTATTCATTTTACATGCCAATCACAGCTTAAGATTTTAGGTGTCTAGGGGGCTGGAGAGATGGCTCAGAGGTTAAGAGCACTGGCTGTTCTTCTAGAGGTCCTGAGTTCAGTTCCCAGCAACCACATGGTGGCTCACAACCACCCATAATGAGATCTGGTGCCCTCTTCTGGCCTGCAGGGACACATATTATGTATTATGTATACATAATAATAAAAATAAATAAATATATCTTAAAAAAAAGAAAAGAAAAAAAAGATTTTAGGTGTCTAATCTCAATCAACTGAAAGTGACAGAGGCAATTTGACAATTTTTTTCTAAAAAGAATATTCAATTAAAAATAAAAACATTTAAAAAGTATTTTTAATGAGATATTTTGAATTCACCTAGAAATCCTCATTCTAAAGTTTCTTTAGTGTGTGGGTGTGGGTGTGTGTACATATGTGTGCGGGTATCTGTGAAGGCCAGAGGACATCAGGTGCCACCCACAATGGTTTTTTGGGATAGAGACTTTTCATTGTGCTGGAACTTAATAAACAGACTAGGAAAGCTAGCTGTCCAGGGAGGCCCAGGGATCTGCCCGCTTCTGCTACTCGTGCTGAAATTATAAGTGTGTATCGACACACTCAGCTTTCTAAGTGAGTTCTGTGGATTGAACTAAAGCACTTCACCAACACAGCTATCTCTCCAACCCTGTGTTACAGTTTCATATGTGGGATGTGAAAAATTACTGTTTGGACAGAATGCTTGTCTACTTTATTAATATTTGTGAGTTTTTATGAGTTATATTTTGTATCTTTATTGGGTTTGCCATTGAATTTCTTCCTTTTACCTAAGCGTATTTTGGTATAATTTAAGTCTATTTGATCTTATTCTCTACCCTGAAAATATCTGTATGGCAGATAGAGTAGGTTGGGGTAGAGGTGTAGTTAAGATGTAGAGTGCCTGCCTGGAATATGTAGAGCTCTAAGTTTGATCTTCAACACTTCAAAGGAAAAAGGATGTATGATTTACCAAACATTTTGCATGTGAATCATATTCTGTAAGTGAGTTACATGTCTACATTATCAGTAGTTCCAGGAGGAGGGTGGAAATGTTCAGGGAGGGGGCCTAGAAAATCATGGTAAGAGATTATGAGATTTGAGTCAAACAGCTAACAGAATCAAAATGGTAAAATTTTGTAACCTGGAGCTATGGCCCCTGCTCCTTCCTGTCATTTAAATCTTGTTCTGAGTGCAGTCTCATGGAGCATTCAGCAAGCTCTGATGCAATCACAGAAGCTGCATTGCACTCTGACACTATCAGGTCACATTCCTTATCTATGTGATCATTCATTGCACAAGTATGTGTTGAGCCCAAACACAAGAAGCACTTTCTGCAGCTCTTCCCTTCAATGAGAAATTGGCTTGGCCTGTAGAGTGTGACAATACAGCATCTTAACAATTTCAGAAACATATAAAATAGATTACAGTTAATTAGCTAAATGGGCTAGTGATAGTTTTACCAAGTTTATCCAAATGGTAAAATATTCTGCATTATACCACATCAGATATATTCTTTCAAGTTTAACTTGTTTAGCTGCCCTTACATTAGCTTCTATATGTCCTTAAAAGTTGTATTATTTAAAGATGTCTTTATTAAATTAGTCATTTTAGAATTCTCTTGAATCAATAAAAAATGATAAGCACTCCATTAAATTATTAAAATTATATTAATTAATAAATGTGTGTATTTTGTCTGCATGTATGCCTGTATAATATGTGCATTCTGGTGCTTGTGGAGGTCAGAAGAGGATGTTGGATCCCCCTAGAACTGTAGTTACATATGACTGTGACCACCATGTGGTTGCTGGGTCCTCTGGAATAATGGACAGTGCTATCTCCACAGCCCTGGTAAAGGCTCCTTTTAACCACTGCATTTAACATTTGTTTCCCTGCTTACACTGAAATTCTCCTTCCCAGCCACCGGGCTGTAGGGTTTGCATGGAAAGTAATGCAAAGCTGCTCATGCAAATCTTCATCAGCTTTGGAAGTCCTGCTCTCCTGCTTTGACTGCCCGTTTGGATTTTTCTTCTTCCTTGTTCTGGTTTCCTAGTGCACTTGGTCCAAGTGTTGGCTCACTTTGAACGGTCACTCCTCGATTCTAAAATAACAATTCAGTCATACACTGAGCAATTCTAACCTGATAGATGCCTCCAAAAGATACTCTAGACGGCATTCAAAATTTTAAACCACATTTCAAAAAGTTTTTTAGACTGAACGAATTTGAATTCTGACAAGAAGCTATAAAAATTGAACTTTATAGTTTTACGTTCTATTACTTTTCTGATTGTTGCTTGAAACACCCGTAAGATAGTTTAATGAAAACAATCCTAATCCAGATGTTCTGAAAGAGAATCCTATTGTTTTGGTTCCTGTTCACTTTGCTCCAGGAACATCAGAGTGCTGGCGTTTGGTTACAGGCATGGATGCTGCCCACTGTTAGTACCAAATTTCTTGACATTAAAGCTGGCCATGAACACTTGTCTCAAAGTTTTAGAATACCTTGCTATTATTCTTCTCCAGACTTCATGAAGAGGAAAAATTCTGAAATTTTGACTGAATAGATAGGAAAAAGTACCACTGTATTTTTGTCCAACAAATCTTGCTTCTAGATAAGAATATGCCAGCACATGACTAAAATCACTGATGGCTCTGTTCCTACTGCCAGTTTCTTGGAAATTATATATTTTAAATGTTGCTTGATATGGACAGCTATCTTGAACAGCATGGGATCTCATAAGCTGCTCTCAGGATTTCCATTCATTCTGGCTTGCTTGTTATCATCATTGAACTATGTCAAAATCTCTAAGAACTACCTGAAAAGTGAATGTGATACAGCTTTGATAGTGTTCTGGAAAAGCAGTCTTAGATTCTTTACTGAACAGTCAGTTAATATCCCCGGAGACAGAGATAAATATTTACCACTTAGTTCTATCATTAACACTGAAAAATGCCACTGCACTTTGAAACAAGAGCAAGGAGAACTTTTTCCACAAAGAAACTGCTGGTCCAGTCTAATCGATTTCGACTGCAGTTAAGAATCATTCCCGACATAGTCACCTTTCTTGGCAGTCTGAAGCATTTACAGAAAAGGAATTTCCTTAGATTTTTTTCCTGGTCTTTCAGTTATTCACATAACTGCATAACAGTAAAAGTGGTCCTTTCTAAGGACAAGAGAAGAGAGGATTTCTGGATTGACCTAGTGTGGCATATTTAAAAGTAGTTTGAGAAATATCGAACTCATTATAATGCTAGGGAATGTTTTTGTTTGCTTGATTTCTGTTTTTGTTTTTCGTGAATATTAATTTCTAAAAAAGAATATCTTGCCTTATTTATTTGGGACCCAAATATTTAAAATCATGTGTATATGTGTAAAACTGGTTTTGTTGTTGTTGTTTTATTTTTAGTAACAAGGTGAAAAGGGGTCGCTTTGCCAATAAGTCTCTAAAGCTTTTCTAGAGGGTCCTGGCAGCCCCAGCTGAGGGAACTACTCTGACACTGGTCTTGCCGGTACCAGAGTTCTTTTCTTTCATTTCTCCTCTTGGGTTTTTGTTTGACTTTTATCTAATCGAACCACAACCTTCTTTGATGAGTTAGCTGAAACTCGGGACAAAGGTATCAAGTGACAATTAAAACAGTCTTGGTGGCTCTATAAAGTGACAGATTACAGTCTTTGCAGTGATAAGAAAGTCATAGAAAAAGTTTCACGTATTACCTAATTTATGACCCAGCCTTACAGAGAGGAGATGTAAATTCAAATCACCTGCTCATAATAAATGAGTATGTGGATGTTAGCATGCAAGTTTTGAATATGAACAAACAGGAGAAAAGGAGAAGTTATTACAGGGACTAAAGTTGGAGTCATGTGGTTCCAAAGTTTGTGGAAAGAATTTTTCCCCTTTTTATGTTCTGTGTGTGTCAAGTTTTTAGATGAGAGTTCTCCAGCCTTGTCTGACGTTTCTCTTCAGCTGCTTTGGAGCTGACTTTTCACAAGTAAGATTTTTTAAAAATTTCAAGAAATTATACACTTGGTTTTCAATTAAAATGTAGATGAAAGATTTAATTGCTGTGGTTTCACTGCTAAGAATTTTCCTCTTTCTGACTCAATTTCTTTCAGACACCTGCCGATGAGGACACTTTACAATTTTGCTGCCTGTGTGAAAACTTGTCTATGCTTTAATTGTTGGTTTGGCTATGCTTGATGTGGATGCTCCCCACTTGCCCCCCCCCCCCCCGGCCCCCATTACTTTGGACTGGCCCATGGTTTCTTTGAAAGGGCACATGCCGTATATTTCACTGTCAAAAGTGTCAGTGTTGTTTAACATCAGCAGCCAGAGCTAGGTAAACGTAGTTGCATATCTATTCAAGCCTGTGTCTATGGCTGCAGTGTTTGATCCATGTTCGGATGGTGACAAGAGAGTACATGTGCAGCTTTTGTTCATCTTACACAATACTGTAAAGAAATAGGCATTTTTAAAATACCAATGAGTCATTCTGTCCAGATGTGACTGCTTTGTGTTACTCACCAATACAGCTGCCATTAGATGGTAAAAGCCTCAGATCATAGCCAAATGTGTATCTTCCCAGGCACTGGCCCCTTTACCCACTTCCTCCAGAGCCTGCTGTGAGGCTTCTGATTGTCTCTTTCCTACCTGAGTCATCAGTAACTCAGATATATGCTTTTAGCTGCTCGTCTAACACTAAGAATCTCCTGGGACAAGTATCTTGTTGTCTAGATGTACAAGTGTGCCTGCCTCTCCAAGTCATCCTGAAACTTTCATGGGTAACTGGCATACAGAGCATTCTTGCCAGATGAGTGGAGTAGACAGCAATCTGGAGAAGGTGACTGTTACTCTTTGGCACCATAAGAAATCTCTTATACTGTGAATTCTTTTTATTAATTTACTGGTTCAGATAACATTATACCTCACACACAATACATGAAGAATTTATCACAAAATATATTCTATCATCTATTCATTGTTCAAATGAAAAGATGTTAATTAACTACATTAAAAAAACAACATTCTATAAATCCTATTGGTAAAGATTATATGATGATCACTAATATTCACAATTAGAAAGTCTTAGATATACTCATACTGCATTTGCCATGGGACTACTACATTAATGGGTAGCTGGATGTAGGTCCTTTAATGTATTCATGTCTATTTGGATTATGATAGACAATTGAAATCCAGCCTTTCAAAAATCTTTTGACAAAGTAATATATATCATGTTCTCTTTCAAAATTACCATGGTCCAGTTAAAAAAGTCACTTTCCCCCATTCATTAAAATAAGTCTTTTAAAAAAGAAACTTAGTTACCTATGTAGGCTGGTTCTTAAGGCATAATATGGTGTTAATTATGTGTAATGACTTAACTGTGTGTAATAACAGAGGGGTGCTGGTTATAAATCAAATGGATTGCACTTGTTATATTAATGACAACAACTATTTTAAGAGCTAATTTGAGTTAAAAATAACTGTAAGAAAGATATGAACCTTCACAGTGAATGGAATGACATAACTCTAGTGTCTAGAATTAAAAAAAATGAAGAGAGAAGACATACAGAAAAGAAAGGAAAGGCATGAGGTTTGTGATTCCATTTCTAGCCCGGCATTGCAAACATGAAGGGGCTTCTTGCGGCACTCTGGTCATCATAATAGCTGTGCTTTTTATATAAAAGTAAATTATGCACTCAAGGTAAATCAAGAAGGTTTTTTTTTTTATCTGAAACAGTGAAATGGCTAGTTCAGGTACTTAAACTAGAGACAAAATAGAGACACTGGATGACTGGGGTGTAGTTCAACGACACCTTGTGCTCACATCAGCGAAGTTCTTATGCACTTCTTGTAAAGAGCTTCAGTGCAAGCTTAGTGCTTTGTGCCAGTTCTAGGAAGGAACTTTATACTCATGACTGATAGTCTGACTTGATTCAAGGATAAGTGTAACCTTTTTATTTAAATTTCTTTCATATGCTATATTTTGATCATAGTCTTTCCCCTCTGTAAATCTTCCCAGATCCTCCCACCTCTCTACCCACTCAAACTTCATGTTCTTTCCCTCCCCTGCGACCCAACTCTCTCTCTTTTTTTCTTTGTGTAACAGCCCTGGCTGGCCTGGAAGTCACTCTGTAGACCAGGCTGGCCTCAAACTCACAGAGATCCACCTGCCTCTGCCTCCCAAGTGCTGGGATTACCACCACCCAACTCTCCCTTTCTTAACAAAACAGAACAAAGACAAAAATGAAAATACAAACAAGAAGTAGGAGTTTGATGAAGATATCTCATTTAAGATTGAGTACTCCAAAGTCTCCACTCTCTGCACATTTTCAAGGTGTGGGTCCCTATGTTAGTTATCATCCACTGAAAGAGGAAGCCTCTTTGATGAGGGCTGATCAATTTACTGATCTATGGGTGCACTAATATGCCATTAGGAGTCATTTTATTCCTGTGTTCCTTTAGTAGAATAATAGTAGCCAGGTTTTGCCTAGGCCTATGACTTATCTAATCTTAGGTTCTTGGACATTTCAGTTGCAGTGTCTGAGGCATGGGTTCCATCTTATGGAGTGTGCCTTACATATAATCAGAAAGTGTTTGGTACTCCCATACATTTGTGCCACTGCTGCACCAACTTATCAAGTGGGAAGTTACTGTTGTAAGCAGCAGGATTTGTTGCTGGGTGATATTGATGATTACTTTCCTCTTCTTATAGCATGCAAAGTACTTCCAGCACCATAGATGTTAGTCAGTAGATGTGAAACTTCCAATTGGCCACCAGCTAAAATCTTCTGTATCTGATTACCTAAGTTAAGTGCTATTTTCAACAATAGGGGTTCACCATCAGGTTGTGGAGAGCAATCAATAACATTGGCAATGACCTGTAAAGTTTGAGGGTGGGTAATCTTTTTTTTTTTTCTTTATTTAGAAATTTTCTACTCACTCCACATACCATCCACATATCTCCCCTCCTCCCACCCCCTAGCCCTCTTTCCCGAGCCACTCCACATCCCCACATCCCCCAAATTGAGGTCTCTCATGAGGGGGTCACACTGAGCCTAGGGAGGACCAAGCCCCTTCCCACTGCACCAAGGCTGTGCAAGGCATCACACCACAGGCATCAGATTCTCAGAATCCTGTCCATAGACCAGAGACAGACCCTGATTCCCCTGCCTGGGTGCCCCCCAAACAGTTTGAGCCAAACAACCATCTTCCGTATCCAGAGGGCCTAGTCCAGTCCCATGGGGCTCCACAGTCACCAGTCCACAGTTCATGGGTTTCCACTAGTGTGGCTGGCAATCTCTACATGTCCTCCCATTATGATCTCAACATCCCTCACCTGCAGTATCTCTCCTCTCTCTCATCAATTGGATTACCGGAACTCAGCCTGGTGCCTGGCCATGGATCTCTGCATCTGCCTCCATCAGTCACTGGACAAAGGCTCTATGATGACAGCTAGCTTATTTGCTAGGCTAGTCACCAGACAAAACTCAAGTCCAAGTGGATCAAAGACCTCAACATAAATCCAGTTACACTGAACTTGATAGAAGAGAAAGTAGGAAGTATTCTGGGATGAATTGGCACCAGAGATCACTTCCTAAACACCAGTAGCACAGACACAGAGAACGACAATTAATAAATGGGACCTCCTGAAACTGAGAAGCTTTTGTAGAGCAAAGGACACCGTCAATAAGACAAAACAACAGCCTACAGAATGGGAAAAGATCTTCACAAACCTCACATCTGACAGAGGGCTGATCTCCAGAATACATAAAGAACTCAAAAAACTAGACTTTAAAATACTGAAAAATCCAATTTAAAAATGAGCTACAGAGGGTGGGTAATCCATCAGACTCCTTTGGTCAATGACTCAACAAGTTATAATTTTTTTCCTGGTAGTGGAAATTTTACTTCATAGCACACGTTATCTAGTTGGGCCATTCTCTCCCCCATTGTTTGGTGACTCCATTTAAATTTCTTCCATGTATGTATATATTTTAGGAAACTTTAGGTTTCCATGTGCATGAAAAAAGGCTTTTAGTGTTGTCCCTTCCCATATTCCCTCCTGTACCCTGCTCTCCCATCCATCATCCATTTAATCCTCCTCCTCTAGTTTCTCCTTTATCCCTTTATAACACTATATTCTATTTCCCTTTCCTTGAAAGAATCATTCCTTCCCCCTGGTCCCTTACTAGCTACCTAACCTCAATAATTATTCATATTTCAGCACACATATCAAAAGTTTAAAAGCTCACATCCACATATAGTGAAAGCATGCAATATTTGTCTTTTGGGGTCTGGGTTAACCCATTCTGGATGATGGTTTATAGTTTTATCCTTTTACCTGCAAATTAATAATTTTATTTTTCTTAATAGCTGAATAATGTTCACCACACATAAGCTGTTTCCAGTTTCTGGCTGTAAAGAATCAAGCAGCCAAGATCATCGATAAGCAAGTATTTCTATAGTAGGATGGAGAGTCCTTTAGGTATATGTCCAAGAGTGGTATAGGTGAATCATGAGAGAGATCAATTTTCAGTTTTTTTAAAAACCAAAAACCACTATTTCCATAGTGGCTGTTTAAGTTTGTACCACCCCTCAGAAATTAATAAGTACTCCTTTTTCCCATATTGTCTCTAGAATATCCTGTCATTTATTTTATTGGTCTGAGCCATTCTAACTGGGGTAAATGAAATCTCAAAGTAGTTTTAATTTACATTTCCTTGATGACGAATGATCTTGAACAATTCTTTAAGTGTTTCTCAGCCATTTGAGTTTCATCTTTTGAGAACTCTGTTTAGTTCTATACTCCATTTTTATTTGATTAATTACTTTCTTGATGTTAAGATTTTTTTCAGTTCTTTATATGTTCTGAATAGTAGCAACCCTCTATCAGATACATAGTTGGTAAAGATTTTCTTCCCATTCTTTAAGCTGCCACTCTGCACAGATGACAGTGTCCTCAACTGTAGTGAAGTTTTGAAGTTTCATTAGGTTCCATTTATTTACCAATGGTATTAAGGCCTGTGCTATCAGTGTCCTGTTCAGAAAGTCCTTTCTTATGCCGATGTATTCACTCCTATTTCCTATTTTCTTTTCTATCAGATTCAAATTATCTGGTCTTATGTTAAGGGAGGATAAAGGTATTTTAATCAATGTCCCATTTTTGTTTGTTTCTTAATACTGGAAGAAAAAAACCTTTTGTTGTCAGTAAAATGTTTGTATGTTTTGACTGACTCATGGTCTGTCTGAAAAGCAGACACCTACAGCAGACACATGTTTGAGCTGTTGTCTTTTTTGGGCAGCTGACAAAAGATTGAGAGTGGACCAGAAGTTTCTGGAGACTGACCACACAAGTTTTTCTTCATTTTGATCATTGAGTTCCTTAAGTAGTGTACATAAACCATTTATGCAGTTATGCTTGTGCATAAACAGATAAGTATAAAACCCCCATTATGTACTTTAAAAAAGTACAAGTAGGGCCTGGAGAGATGACTCAGTGACTAAGAGTATTGGCTGCCCTAAATGGGATATCTCCATCAAAACCCTCCCCTCAGAGCTCAGGGAACTCTGGAAGAGAGAGCAGAAAGAGTGTAAGAGCCAGAGGGGATGGAGAACACCAAGAAAACAAGACCCTCTACATCAACATGATCAAAGCTCACATGAGGCAGCATGAAAAGAGCCTGCATGGGTCTATACCCCGTCCTCTGTGTGTATATTATGGCTTCCAGTTTAGTGTTTTGATGGAATTCCTGAATATATATCACTGATATACCTTTTTTTTTTTTCAAGACAGGGTTTCTCCATGTAGTTTTGGTGCTTGTCCTGGATTTCACTCTGTAGACCAGGCTGGCCTCGAACTCACAGAGATCTGCCTGGCTCTTCCTCCCAAGTGTTGGGATTAAAAGTGTGCACCACCATCGTCTGGCTACTGATATACTCTTAAGGGAAAAAAGGGGACATATTCTAGCCAATTAAGGAACCAGCTCATCTGAGCTAATAAGAACTTACTTAGATATTAACATATTGACCCCCCTATTTGCCAAGCCTATTGTTTTCACTTTCACTACCAAGTGCTCTTCACATGTCATCTTGTATGACATTAGTATATCGAATGCACAGCTAGAGCAGGATTTCCGTCTGTTTTCTATATAAGTGCTTTTATAGTCTATATGTTGTATCACCAGAATGGAAGCTTCCCACGAGGAAAAAAACATTAGCTTGTTTTTCTCTGTGTCTTTAGCACTTGGCATACTTTGTGGCTCACTCTGTTTTCGGTAAATATTTGCTAATCACAATGTGTTAGTTCCTCTTAGGACGTAAGGACCAAAATAGTTACATAGATATCTTCAATTTGCCAACTGTGTAGGACATACCATGGAACCAATAGGAACAGCTAACTCAACATCAGTCGTCTGGGTGCAGCAGGGACAGGACGCAGAGTTCCCAAGAGTCCTTGGGGGAGGACCATTCTGTGCTGACACCGGAAGATTATGTCTAGAAGTCAAATTAAGTGGAAGCAGACCAAGGATGATTCATCCAGAAGGAAGGTCCAGGAGAGGGATGGGGAGGGAAGCATGGTGAGCCAGGCAGGTTTAAGAAATGGAGAGAAGTCCAGTGTGCAGGCAGAGAACACAAGAAAGAGGTACAACCCAGCTTTGGGGTGTAGAAGATACTGTCCTGAAGCCGTGACAAAATACCTAACAGAAACACCTTCAAAAGGATGTAGCTTGGCACAGAGGGTGCAGTCCATGTGTGCTTGGCTCCAAGCACTCTGCACATGATGACAACAGAAGCTTGTGATGGATATCTGCACCTCATTGAGGATGAGAGGGAGGTGGGGGGGCAGAGAGGGAGGGTGAGGAGGGGAGAAAAGGAGAGAGAAAGGGAAGGGGAGAAATGGGGGAGGGAGGAGGGAGGGAGGGAGGGAGGGAGGGAGGGAGAGAGAGAGAGAGAGAGAGAGAGAGAGAGAGAGAGAGAGAGAGAGAGAGAGAGAGAGAGACTCTCCCAGGAACAAGATACAGTCAAGGACCTACTTCTAAGATTTAGTTCCTACAGTTGTGTTCTGCCTCCTAAAGTGGTCACTTCTTCCTCAAGTAGCACCAACATTGGGATAATATATTCAACACATGAGCCTATGGGGGTGTTTCATATTCAAGACCATAACAGGCTTAGGGTCAATAGCAACTACATTTACAAGAAGATGAGAGAGATGAGGCTTCACATGCAAAGGAAGATGAAAGCTTGTAAATCAAACAATGAAGACTGAAGTGTACAATTATCTCAAAACAATGAAGATATAAAATAATGGTTTATTTAGCTAAGAGAAGAGAAGGAGGTGGAGTAATTATAATGCACAAACTTGTTCTTTCATGCTTGGGAGTCAATAGAAATAACCTTTTAGATTATTATTTAGAAATAATAAATTAGAAAATAAAGAAATAGACCTGAAATATGCATTTTTAAATTTTAAAACAATGGCCACAAGAAAAACCAAAGTCACTTTAAGCAAGTAAGCATGGAAAAGAAAAGAAAGTCATGATTAATTGGTGGAATTTCAGAAAGCAGTATCCAGAGCAGTGCTTGCTTTCTTCTTATGTGCATTGGGGATAAAGGCAATTCAACTTTATACACCGTGAGGAAATGATGATTCTTGCCCAAGGTGAACAATTGAGTCTGTCAACAGAATGTAACATTCCTTTGATACTGAGCCTTCATGATGTGCAACAGATAGAATGGGTCCCAGGTGCAAAGTCACTCCTACCACTAGAGGCTCAGGAGACTGGTGATTCCATGGCCACATTAGTCATAATTGTTCTGGTTCCGCAGTATCAGGTAACAGGAAAGACCTGGAATGGATGCAAGGATGTCAAACTTCTCTGAGGCCTATGGAGTCTGATGTTCCAAACTCACTGCCAGATTGTACAGATGGTTTCTTTTTATGTAAGTAGTGACACATTAGGTGCATGAGAATTTAAAGTCCTTCTGTAACATTCTTTCTTATTTTAAGCTTATTTTGGAATTAATATTATCAGATCGAACACATGATACGTATTTAAATATCCAAATTTTATATCAATAGTATACTCAGTTACATTCAAATTTCAGACAGATAACTATTTTTTAGTTCATGTTTTATGCAATATATAGGACATATAACTAAAAATTACTGTTATTTGCCCAAAATTCAAGCATAATAGGTTGTCATAAACTTTTATTTGTAAAACATGGCAAATTTATTTGAGATAAATGAGAATTTCTAGTGGATACAAAAAGAGCTGTGTTTTCATAGGTTGTTAAAAGGACCTAACAGACATCTACGGAATGTTCCACCAGAACATTGCAGAACACGAGCAGCCCACGGAACTTCCTATAAAATATATAATACACAAAGAAAGTCTTTAAAACATAGAAAAAATGAAAATGTTGAAATACTTTGTTGCATTCTATCTGACCATAGTAGAATGAAACTAGAAATCAAAAGCAAGAGAATTTGCATAACACAGAAACTCATGGAGATTAACCATCACACTATTCAATGACAAGTGGTCATCAATTAAATAAAAAAGAAAATTGAAAATGTCCTAGAGCTAATGAAAATAAAAATACAACATACTAAAACTTATGGTGGGAGAGTTTGTAACAAGGGCATTTATAGAAACAAGTGCCTATGTAACATAGAATCAAAAATTTCAAATAAAAATCTTGATAATGATCCATAATAATGATCTTGGGAAAATAAAACTTTAAATCAGTAGGCAGAAAGAAATAACCAAGATCAGGGTAGAAATTAATTAAATGTCAATGAGAAAAATAATATAGAGAACCAATGAACAGAATAGGTACTTTGAAAAAAAAAAAGCAAAATTGGCAAATCCTTAGCCAAACTAAAAGAAAGACAGGGAAACAGATTAACAAAATTAGAGATGAAAATAGAGCCATTTGACAAATATCAATGAAATTAAACACATCAGTAAGGTATACCTCAAAAACATATATTTCATTCAATTCTAAAAGAAATGCATGCAAAACTCTCACAATTGACAATTGGACTTGATGAAGTTAAAAATGTTTCTGCACAGCAAAGAAAACGGTATTCTAGTGAGAGGACAGCCTACAGAGCAGGAGGAAATAGTTGGTGGTTGATGCAGAATTATCTAGAATAAACAAATAAGAAGAAATCAAATATCTAACCAAGAAATAGCCTAGTAAAATAGACAGTTTTCAAAATACAAAATACAAATGACCATTAAATACATGAAAAAATATTCAATTCTCTAGCCATCACAGACATTCAAATTAAAACTATATTTACATTTCATTTTACCCCAGTCAGGATGGCAGTCATAAGAAAAAAATTGCAACAAAGCCAGGCTAGATGTGGGAGGACGAGCCTTACACAACTGCCTGTAGTGTGTAAACTAGTCTGGCTACTATGAAAATCAGTATGGAGGCTCATCAAATTAAATAGAGACCTAACATATAATCAAACTGTACCCCTCCTGGCATTTACCTAATAAGTCACCAAGTCAACATACATAGATACATCAACTATCGTTGAAGCATTATTCACAATAGGTAGTTCTGAAACCAGCTTAGGAATCTGTGTTGGTTAGGTTTTTGTCAGCTTGACACAAACTAGTGTCATTTTGGAAGAGGAAACATTATTTGAGGGGTTGCCTCCATCAGTTAGTTGCCTATAGACAAATCTGTAGGGTTTTTTCCTGATTATTGATTAATGTGAGAGGAACCAGTTCACTCTGAGCAGTGCCACCCCTGCACAGGTGGACCTGGATGACATAAGAAAGAAGCTGAGCAAGCCATGGAAAGGAAGCAATAATATTCTGTTGTTTCTGCTTCAGTTCCTGTCTCCAAATTCTTGCCTTGGCTTTCCTCGATAGAAGTAAAAGAAAAACTATCTAGGGACCCAAGGTGACTAATAGGAGGGGTAATGAATGGGTGACAAATGGGAATGCCAGGTACATACTGGAGATGTGCTCCACTTACAATGTGTACTGCTGTGAATGTGTCCTTACAAAACACAATACCATGTATGTATCACACATACATACAATTAATTTTTTAACAAAAGAAAGATGTCATCTTTTAGACACACAGGTAATATTTTTCTGAAGCTGATCAAAATTGTGAAATGCCTTGAGAATACATTTTCCTGGAAACAACAGAGGCTTGTATTATGTAAACTAAACCAGTCTGCTGGTCTTGGGCACTTTCCTATTCCTCTTCCCTTGTTTTTTCCTCTTGGATGAAGTTATTCCATGGATATCAGAGTGATGTCTCTCATTTCCTCCATGACACTGATCCAGTTGAAGTGTAAAGTTCCACTCTTTGATCCACTAGCTTTCTTGTTTGACTAATGAAACAAGTAGATCAGGTTTCATTCTTTTTTTTTTTTCTTCTTATTTTCAATAGGGAACATGACCATAGGAGGTTACTGAAAAGATGAGTGACTACTAGTGACTGCTTTGCTTTGGATGGGGTTAGGTTTGGGAGTATCCTCCATAGGTCCATGTTGGAAATTTGGTTCCTGGCATGACGTTGAGAGGTGGAGGAGCCTTGAAGTGTTTGGGCTTAGTATGATAATTAGATCAGAGAAACTTTCTCAGAGGAGAAATCATGTGCAGTGATTTGGTTCTTTCAAGAAGACTACTTGTTACTCTATAGCTGGTTTCATCTCTCCAGCTTTCCAATCACTGTGTATCACTCTTCACTCACTCATATCATGATGATGTCCTTCATGGTCCTCTCCCTGAAGGCCAAACAGATGGGCCACCTAGTCTTAGACTTTTAGTCACAGAAATTAAGCTAATTAAACCCTTAAAAATATGTGTACCCAGAATCCAGGAAAAAATTTAATAGCAAGAGAAATTAGGCCAATCAAGGACAATTACTAAAATTCTACACTAAGTTTCCTGATGAGAACAAAAAATATTGTGTTTGGTGGCTATTGGGAAAGTTGTTAGCTTTAGCACTACCCCAATGTATTTCCCTACTTTTTACCCCAGCACAGGAATTTCCCATCTTTTGGCAATGCTGTGGCTCTTAATGCTTTACCTTTGAGATGATAGGTCTCCGGCTCTTTCAGGAAATTAAATTTTTAGAAAAACAAACACATTTGAAAATTCCTTTCCATTCCCATTGCTGCTGCACTAACTCCTTCACAGTGTTGTTTTTTGAAGATGAAATAAAATAATATGTATCAAATTTCTCTGTGAATAACAAATTTAAGTACAAGGAAAGACAGTTCTGTGGGTCATATTAGGACATTATAAGGCTTTTGTTGAAATGCCACTGGAGGCAAATTATTTTAATCAGGAATCATGGCAATTCTAGGCAAAGTTTTGAAATTATGTTTTTATAACACTAAATAAATATTAATTACCTTAGTATACTTTCTTCTATCCTTTTTTCATATTAGCATCTTTATACAAAATATAGTTTCTTTTGGGTATTTGATGTGTTTTACTACTTTTCTTGAAGCACCCGCAAAGACATACCCAGAAGTGTGTTACTGGTTGATTCTAAACCAGTCATATCAACAATGATGATTATTGACTGGTATTTTCCAAAATTATAGACACATTAGGAACCCTTAGAACAAGTATTGATGGGTTGTGCTGTGGCAAGCAGTATTGTGTCTGCCCTGTGAAAATCCATTAGGGTGACAGCGACTTGGTGCTACACAAATGCACCCTCCAGGACCATTGCACAGATGAGAAGAACAGAGAGATCTGCTGCATCACCTCATTAAATAGCAGCTCCCTCAGAATTTGCTAGATGCTTCACACAGACTCTTCAAAGCAAGGGTGAACACATATCGAGAAAGTCAGCCCAAGATCAAGTCCTCAGGAAGCACTTTCTATCCAATGAAAATAGCTGTGTCAAATTTTTCTCCTAGCCAGTGTTTGCTGATCACTTACTATGAGACAGATAGCTACTTTAGGTGAGGAAGAGCAGCTCAAAGTCCTGCTATAATGCGACAGAACACATTGGCAGAAGGAAGGGCAAATAAACACAACTCCCCCTCGGTGTACTTGGGAACAGGTTCCAGAAGCACCAAACTCTACAAAGGTGGGAATTCCTCAAATTATATAACATTTGCAAAAAATATGCAAGTTAATTCATTCATGGATGGCATATAATACACAATACCATGTTTATGGTAAGTAGTCATTATATTGTATCATTTAGAGACTAATAATGAAAACTGTCTATATATGTCAATTCAAGTTGATGGAATCTGCTAATGTGAAACCCACAATGCCAGGTCTGCTTAGATAACAGGTCATATGGAGTCAGTTCTATGTGGGACCTGCAGAGTCAGGGTGCTGTGTGAGGCAATGCAGGGAGCTACTCACAATGAAAGCTGTAGAAAAGGTAGGAGTTAGCATGGCCCGAGGTGCGGGTACAGGACAAACAAAGTAAGAAAGGGCTGACAGAGTGGGCACGGTGAGACCGAGCTGGAACAAGGCCTGAGCAGAGGCAGGGCAGAGTGCGTTGCATGCAAGAGCAGGGGTGGAACACCCAGAGGGTCTTCCCATTCTCATTCGTAGGAAGGGAACCTGAGGTTTATCATCCTGCAATGTTTCCTGAAGAAACCTAGACAAGCAGATTTTGGGCTGGCTAAAGCCTATAGGTTGAGACTTGGGGTTGGACTGTGAGCCTTAAAGTGCTCATGGATTACTCAAGTAAGGATGGTGGACCAATATGGCAAACACAAGATTTAGAATGTGACTGAGTTTGTTTGTTTGTTTTTTACTATCCACCTGTTTGATGTAGCTAATAAGTACAATTGCACCTAAGTTTTATTTATTTGGAAATGTCTTATTTAATCCATTTTGCACAAATGCTTGTTAGGCTATGTGCAGATCTATGAAGTATGAGTGCTGTCCAGGTATATCTGAATAAACAAACTTTGTTCCTAGTTACTTGTTTTAAGCTCAACCCTGAAAATATATGTAAGGGACTGAGTAAAGCTTATCCCTGTAATTAATTACATCAGTACTTAGCCTGACTACAAAAAAAAAAAACTTGATTATTTATGACTGACTATTTACTTATGTTCTCTAACAGTCTACAATAAATAGCCTTAAAAACAATGATTCTAAATTGAAGTTCTTCTAGCATCAAATACGGGTTCAGTAAAGAAACCAAAACAAAACATCAATATAAAACATTTATATGACTCAGGTTATCCAAATAGCTTAAGCTTAACAAATTTAGCAAAGACAAGGAGGCTAGACAACATTCTTAAGCCTGGATGGACCTTGGGTAATGAGAAACATTCTCCAAATCATTGGTTCCCAACTTTTTCATATACAGTTATGCTATTTCATAACTGCAGTTTTGCCATTGTTAAATCTCAATGCAAACATCTGACACACAGGTGGTCCTAGGCTAACCCTGTAAAAAGATTTTTTTTAACCCCCAAAGTATTAAGACTCATGGAGTCAGAAGCTGTTCCAAGCCCTTTGCCTAGGTCATTGTCTTACTGCATCATAAGAAATGAACATCCTAGTTTCTGGTTAGTAATTGGTGCTTATGTCTCTGACCCTAATTTTTAGCCTTTTATTTTAAGTCCAAATATTAACAATATATAGAGCATTTTACAAACTTAAAGTGTCCCATAACCTTAGAAATTTAAATATTTTAAAAACAATTCTTAAAAAGGTTAAAATCACTCAAATGTCTTTCTGCAATAACAACAATAAAGTACCTTTTTTTTTTTATTTTACTTTAAGGGGGAGAAAACATGGCATAACCATAATCTGTATAAAGCAAAACCAAGCTCCAGAGTGCAAACAATCTCAAAGTTCAATATCTGAGATGCATTCAGAGCTGAGGACCAGACCCAGGGTCTTGCACTTGCTAGGCAAGTGCTCTACCACTGAGCTAAATCCTCAACCGCATTCACAATTCTTTTGATTCTTTTACTTAGAGGCTTGGACAATTTCTTTGGCCCTACCCTTGGCAGCATATACATAGCCTGCCTTCTAGATCTCAGTCTGCTCCATTTCACTGTGGCTGGTGCTTCTGGTGACTATCACCTGGGTGACTCTTAAATTAAAAAGTTTAGGTGCCAGAGCAAGGTACATTCTTGTGTATAAAAGCATTGAGGTGCAGCTTTAATAGTTATCAAAAACCTTATTTATTAAATACATGTAGCCATCTATTTAAATTCTCTAGAAGCTTGCTGTTGAACACTTAGAAAAGACATAAGTACTTAGGTGTAAATCTGTAAGTTAGCTTTTGTTAATCTTAATTGAGCTTTATAACCTTAGTAAAAGATGGCTGTTAGCCACATGGCTGCCTATGAAGTCACCAGCCAAAATGGAGGAAAGCCACATAGTTGCTGTTTAAAACATATTTTTCTAAACAATAATTACTTGCACATATATGCACAGTTGGATCCAAGTTACATATATATATACATATATACATACATACATATATATACATATATACAGTTAAAGCTTACTTACATTTATATACAGAGTTAAATCCAAGTCATATATATGTCCATTTATGTATATATATATATGTATACATAAACAGTTTGCAGTGAAGAATCATCAGCTAATTTTAAAATGAAAACCAAGCAGAATTAACTTTCTACTTCAGTAAAACCATAATATTTTAAACAAGAATAGAAATACATGCATATACCGTAACAAGAATAACTAAATTTGCATCAGCACTGTGCTGACATGGAGAAACTATTGGATCTGAGTAATCAAGGCAGCCCTGGCTGTAGCATTATAACATAGCCGCTGTATCTTAGCAACCATAGGCAGTGACATTCCATTCCACCCTTGGAGCTAAACCTTGGTCAGTTTTAGCCCCAGGACAGGTCTTCGAAGCCCTACCCGCCATCATGGGAGACCTAGTGTAGCACAGGGACAGAAGATTGCTGCCAACCCCAGATTCTCAGGTGCCAGAGAAAGGCAGACTGGAAGGGACTCCATGCCCCGGCTGGGCCCCTCCCGGGCTGTGACCCCAGAGGGGCAGTGTCAGGGGCACTCCAAGCCAGACAAGGCCCCATGTGCTAATGGTCTGCCCTAGCACCCAGCCACGCCTAGTTCCCACGACAACCTCTGGGCTGTGCTGGCTGCCACCTGTGCCATGCCACCGTCTTCACTCCTTGGCTCTCTGAGCGATCGGGGGCCTGCTGCATCTGGGCCCGGAGATGCTCACAGCCCACCTAGTGCCTGGCCACTCAGTGGTGCCCGGGCCCCTGAAGTAGACCCTGGCCCACCTCAGCCTGCTGGACTTGCTGCACCATAACAGTGCGTTCCTCCACCCACTGCCTGTGCTCATCGCTTTTTTGCTCTCTGACAGGAGCACAGGCTCTTAGTCTGTCCCATTTCAACGAAAGGGACCCTTTGTCCTTTCTGCTGGCCATTCGGCACAGGAGTCACAATGCACACATAAACCCAGGCATAAAACACACACACTGTGGCCACACTTCTCACACATTCACATAGGCAGGACATTCCAACTAAAGAACAAACAATTTTCCTGGGGAAACAGTGTCAGCTGACCACAAACAGATGTGGGGTTCTCTGCCCCACTACAGATCCTCAATCAAACAGATGTGGGGATGTCTCTGCCCCACTACAGACAAACAGATGTGGGGTTCTCTGCCCTCACTAACGTGGTCTAAAATGTCTTTCAACCCCTTGGGCGCATCTGCCTCTTAACGTTCTTGATCACAATCATCAATTTAGGCATGCCACAGTAAACAAAACTGAACACACACAGACAGACACTTAGAGACACACTTGCCAGCCAGTCAGGGACCCTCCGGTCCAGAGTCCTGTGAGGTCATGGGGGTTTCCGGCCATCGCACCAAATGTTGTACCTATTTTGAGAAACGGATATAACAAATACAAGTTATATTAGCTGCATACTCTTTTTACTGACCCCTCCCCCCAAACACACACACAACTTACACTGCCTGACTCCCACCAAAATAAAAAGCAGCTTGTCATGACTTTTTTCCGGTGAAAGTAGATAGGCACACAGAATGTAACTAATAGCCGTTGGAAACAGTCATCTGTAACTATCAAATCCATTTTTATTTGAGATACTGAGGGTTTGTTGTTGTTGTTATTTTGTTTTGGTTTTTGGTTTCTTTTGGCCAAGGAAATTCTATGCTGCTAGTTATTTGATTTAATGTGCTTCATTTGAAGGAAGAGGATTTCTCACCACCACTGTAATTTTTGTTGTAAGTCCTATGGCCCTCTCTTTGAGGAAGAATATCCACACTGGGAGCATTGTGGTGGATAATTGGAATTATTAAAAATGCATATTCATTTTTAAGTGGAGTGTGTTATAGTTTAACACTCATATTTTCTCTGGGTGAGACATATTAGGATCTTGGAGACATTCAGTGAAAACAAACTGGCATATCTGTGAGGGATAAAGAGGTTGTCTTAGGATTTCTATTGCTGTGAAGAAACACTATGACCAAAAAGCAAGTTGGGGAGGAAAGGATTTATTTGGCTTACACTTCAGCATTGCTGTTAATCACTGAAGGAAGTCAAGACAGGAACTCAATGAGGGCAGAAGCCTGGCGGCAGGAGCTGATGCAGAGGCCATGGAGGAGTGCTGCTCACTGGCTTGTTCTGCCTGTCTTGCTCAGCCTGCTTTCTTATAGAGCTCAGAACCACCAGCCCAGGGATGACACCACCCACAGTGGGCTGGTCTCTCCTCCATCAATAACTAGTTAAGAAAATGCCTTCCAGCTGGATGTTATAGAGGCAGTTTTTCAATTAAATTTCCCTCCTTTCAGATAACTCTAGTTTGTATGTCAAGTTGACACAAGACTTGCCAGCACACTTGATAAAATGCCAGCTAATGCAAGGCTGGTCACCTGTTCTCTAGAAACCTTTCAAGCAAGTTTGCTGTAAATGAAAGTGGGTAATTTATTTTAAGCTAAAAATTTAAAAATTTACCCTCTTCATGGAATTATTTCCCTTCTAAATATCCTTTTCCTGTTTTGGGAAGAGGAACCAGCAGGGCTAGTAATCAAGGTATTTGCTCTGGAATTTATGAAATGTATTTTCTAAGGAGTTTTGAATTAAATCTGTAAATGAAAGTGAATGTACCAAGTATGTGTTCAGGGACTGATTCTGTATATCCACAAGCAGATGGCTTAGAAGCACTAGAAGCATGAGAAGGTAGAAGGTTTATCATCTCTGTCTCCCATTATCCCCTCCCCAACCAAAATAACCCACAATGGTTTTGCACCTGAGATCAATTTTTATTTTAAGTCCATAAGTCCTGAAATAAATGAGAGGGATAGTTTGTTCTCACTCTGAAAAATTTGGTGAAGGTTAACTTATCAGTGATTCAGGCAAAGCCATATTATACATGGTTATTCAATTGATAGAAATGGTTCCCATTAAAATTTTTTCTGTGGGCTGCTAATTGCTATTTTCAGCCTACAATTTTTTGCAGATGATTTGTTTAAAACCATGATTGTGGCTTCCGCTCAATCCTTTGAAATTCAGCCCTTTAATCCTATGCTATACAAATTGTTTTAAAAGTACTGATCTAATTAAGCAAATTGATGCAAATATCCCTTGCCAAGACCAAATTCTTGTCTAATGGACACTCTGTTCACATCATATCTTTAATTAAACTCATGGATTCCAACATGCCTCAATCATTTCTAACATCCATGTATGTGAAACTGGATTGCTTAAGTTTCATGGCACAATGGTGATGTTCTGAACCTCCCAGTTAAAAAATATCACAGACAAAATGTTTTTCCCTTTCTGTTCACCACTGTACATTTTTGTCTCCATGTACAAGGATGGTCCAATGACTTATGGTTAATGGTTTGAATGGCACATTGATAATTACAGCAGCATCCTTTTATACTCACCCAGTGTATTTTCATTTTAGATGTGTGTATTTGATACACAAAGTGCCTGTATGAGCTATTTTGTATCTTTCCTTCTACCTAAATTGTATTCAGGTTTCTGACTATATTCTTGGAAATAAGAAACATAATCATAACTGTTTTAACATCTTTAATAATTCTGTGACTTCTGTTATTTGTGAGATTATTCTGGGTTAATTGATCATTATTATGGATCATATTTTCCTGCTCCTTTTGTGTGGTAAATTGTAACAGAATGTTAGTTATATTGGTCATTGTAAATGATGTGATGATGTTGGGTGCTGCATTTTGTCATTGTGTTTCTTTAAAGAGTGTTAAATTGGGTTCTCGAATGCAGTTACTTATAACCAGCTTATTATTTAAAGGCTGTTTTTTAAGCTTTGTTGGGTAGAGTCTAGAACAGACTTTTGTCGAACATAATTCGGTCCCCATTCCAATGCTTTTCTGGGGTGGATTTCAGATTTTAAGGTGTCTCTTCACTCTGGTTACTGAGTGTGTAAATTACTCCCCTCCTTCACAGCTTGCTCAGTGTGTGTTTCTTTACCTTGGATAATTTTGTTTCCTGCAGGGATCAGTCCTCAGCTGAGGACTGGAGGGGTGTGTGAATGTATGTGTGGATGTGGATGTCAGAGGTTAACATCTCTGTTGCTTTGTACCTTATTTTTGAGACAGGGTTTCTCATTGAAGCGAGAACTCACTATTGGCTAGATGGGGTGGCCAGTGAGTAGCCAGTATCACTCTCTTTCTGCCTCCCAGCACTGGGATTAGAGGCACTCTTTGCTGTTCCCTGCTTTTATGTGGGTGCTGGGGATCTGAACTTAGGTCCTCATTCACAGCAACCACTTCCTACTGAGCCATCTCCTCAGCCCCAGGAGTTTGTTTTTAGGACACAGTAGCCTAGGTTGGACTCAAAATTGCAATCTTTTTGCCTCAGCCTCTTGAGATTAAGTGCATGTATTATTAAACCTGAGGGTTGGGCTTTATATCTGCAGATTTGAGGAGCCATCTTATAGCATCCTCTTTTCTTGTGAATTCCATTTACCTTGTCCGCAGTAACTTAGATCTCTATGTTTTTAGCTCAGATAAATTCCTAGGCTTCCACCAGGGATTTAGAAAGTACTTCCTGCTGTATGTCACAGGCCTGCATAAAACTGCCTAAATATTGTTATTTCCTGTGTTTTGTATGGCTTTCTAGCTATTTAAAATGAGAGGGAAAGTCTGATCCCTGTTACTCAGTCAAGAGGAGGTTGCTCATCTGTATCTTTGTCACATAGTAGGTGATGAGCCAGGAAGCATGGATGCTCACTGAGGACATACCAAGTCATGTTAAGTAGCATGAAGAATTAAAGAAGTATCAAGAGTTGTTGTCAGCTTTCAAAGACACTCAAATGGGAGGCAGAAGGCATTTCATGTCCTAAGAGATGAATCATGATAGAGATGAGAGAAACAGAGTGTCAGAGATAAGGAGGACACAAGCTGACCATGTAGGACAATGCGAATAACTGGTACAGAAAGAGAATGTACACTCAGGGTGTATGTAATTCCAGCACCCAGCAGGGACAGTAAGATACTTGTAAGTTAGAGACCAGCCCGGTCTACACTGTGAGTTCTAAGCCAGCCAATGTTACACTGTAGGACCCTTTCTCAAAACCACAAAACAAACAAAAGCAGCTTGTGCTTTGCTGGGAGCTTGTGGGAGACAGGAAAGGTTAGGACAGGAAGAGAGCAGGGGGCTGCAGTAAAGCCTGTGGTGGAAGTGGCTTTATTGGAGCTGAGCTCAATGTTTCTCTGGATGGTAAACTGTATCTAATGTATTCTGACTACTAGAGACTTTCAGCTTAATTTCGGTGTCTTATATCAATAACCGGCTGTTAATTAATATATTAAAATATTTGTTTCGGAATTTGTGATAGGCTGTCTGATGATCCTTTCCAGTCTGCCCACACTCCATCTCTAGAACTGTGAGTGTTAGTATCTATGACACAGGCACCTTGCTGGCATGATTAAGTTCAGGATCTATTGAAGGGGAATGGTCCATGCGGGCTGTGTGGATAAGGGAGTGGCAGTAGTTCCCAGAATCAGGGAGAAAGTGAGGTGATGATGGAAGTAGGCATTAAAGTGGTGTTCTCTGAAGGCAGAGGGACGAGATACAGTCGGAGGTATACAGCTGGCCACTAGAAGCTGGAAAAGGGAAAGAAACCAATTCAGAGCCTCCAGAAGAAAAGCAGTTTTGTTAACGCCTTAATGCTAGCTCAGTGGACTTGAATTTGAAGTTCTGATATCCAGAACTATAAGAGAATGATATATGCATCTTCTGCTAAACCATACAGTCAGTGATTTGTTACAACAGAAACAGGAAACTAATACAAATCGAATATTCAAAACAACAAATTCCAGTGCTTATTGGATATATTTTTGTTTACTAAGTGGAAACAGGAGGTTAAGGAAAGAATATATAGCTGCTTGCACTGTACTATGTATCATGTGCTGTGATGCTTTTCCTCAAAGTCTGTGTTTGAGTTTCTGCACAGGATTATGTAATTGGTGGGGCTTCGTAGTCCTATCCCAAAGTATATACAGGTCACAAAAAAAGACAAGGAAGTTACTTATAAATGTTGTAAATCTTTTAGTTCTAGAGATTTAAACCCTGTTCAGGATTCCATTTTTTAGTCCTTAAAAGTGATGTGCTTTTTATTTTTATTCATGTCTGTGTGTCTATGTGTATGTATGTGTATGAATACCAGAGGAAGACAGAAGAAGGTATGAGATCTCCCCCAGAACTGGAGTTACAGGCAGTTGCGAGCTGTTTGATTAGGGTGCTGGGAACTGCATTCCAGTTTTCTGGAAGAACAGCAGGTACTGTTAACTGCTGAGCAATATCCCCAGTCCCCATTTTCTTATCTTTTAAAATCAATAATAATCATCATCCCAAACCTGGGTAAAGTGATAATGATACATTTTAGAAATTAGCCTTCTGAGTGTAGTGGTGCTTGCCTTTAATCCCAGTGCTTGGGAGGCAGAGGCAGGTGGACTTCTGTGGGTACAAGGCTAGCTTGCTCTACATAGTTCCAGGACAGCCACAGCTATATAATGAATCTAAAGAAGAAGAAGAAGAAGAAGAAGAAGAAGAAGAAGAAGAAGAAGAAGAAGAAGGAGAAGGAGAAGGAGAAGGAGAAGGAGAAGGAGAAGGAGAAGGAGAAGGAGAAGGAGAAGGAGAAGGAGAAGGAGAAGGAGAAGGAGAAGGAGAAGGAGAAGGAGAAGGAGAAGGAGAAGGAGAAGGAGAAGGAGAAGGAGAAGGAGAAGGAGAAAAGAAAGAAAGAAAGAAAGAAAGAAAGAAAGAAAGAAAGAAAGAAAGAAAGAAAGAAAGAAAGAAAGAAAGAAAAGAAATAATAGGTACTGGATCATAAGTTCTTTATAAATATCTTTAATCACAACAAAGATGCCATGGTCCCAAGCACTCGGAAGGAAGAAGCAGACAAACTCTGAATTTGAGGCTAGTCGGATCAACAGGGCAAGTTCCAGAACAGCCAGGGCTACATAGAGAAACCCCTGAAAACCAAAAGGAAGAAAAAGAGGTTCTGTGAGAAGATCAGAGGTGACCCAGGACCTATACTTTAAAAATAGTATGGGTGGATACTACTATTTTTCACATTAGAAACTTCAGAGTTATCAGAGTTTATTAGGTCTTCCAAGTCACCAAAAGGGAAGTGTTAGCCTCTGCATTCCCTGCCTCAGTAACCCAAATGCAGAGTGTGCTGGCTAGTTTTATATCAACTTGACACAAGCTAGAGGTATCTGAAAGAAGTGAACCCAAATTGAGAAAATGCCTTCATAAGATGTGGTTGTAAGTCATTTTCTTAATTAGTTGTTGCTGGGAGAGGGCCCAGCCCATTGTGGGTGGTGTCATCCTTTGCGGGCTGTTTACCCACCAACCCCATAGCTCCCCAGAGTTTTCTTAAGTGCGAACAGCAGGAAATATTAGATAGAATGATTTAGATTGTGGAGATAAACAGATAAAAAAAATAAAGGATAACCTCAAGAGGGCCTGTAACCTAGTCCAACAGGCCCTGTCTCTGGCCCAGGGTATTTATAGAGAGGCAAGGGGTGGAGCAAAAGACCTCCTCCCCCAACACAGCCAAGTTCAGACCATTTCAGACACCTGTACTCAGGCCCATGGCCCTAATCATCCTCTATGAGGACCTACTGGATAAAGCCACAGAGAACCTGGAAATGGGCTCCCACAATCCTTGGACTGGTAGTTCTGGGTTTTGTAAGAAAGCAGGCTGAGCAAGCCAGTAAGTAGTACCCCTCCATGGCCTCTGTATCAGCTTCTGCCTCCAGGTTTCTGCCCTATTTGAGTTCCTGCCCTGACTTCTCTCAGTGATGGACTGTTACCTGGAAGTGTAAGCTAAAGTAAGTTAGTTTCCTCCTCAACTTACTTTTGGTCGTGGTGTTTCATCTCAGCAATAGAAACCTAAGTAAGACAAAGAGGTAATTTAAAAACTCTGTCTTGCTCATACGTTTTGGTTATAGCATCTGAATGGAAGCTTTGTGAAGATAAATCATCTTGGGTAACCCTGGTGAGCCGGACAAACCTTTCTCTCTGTCCTCTGTGGGTAAATGTCTCTTCCTCTATGACAAGGGATAGTTTCTGAACTCCTGTGGCTGTCTACCATGACATCCAACTATATGCTTTATTACTTGGAATTAAAAGAAGATTTAGATCACATGGATATCCCATTCTGTCAGACTTAGTCCTGGATGGAGGGAGGACTAAACAATGCCTCTCTCTGTCTGTTAGTCAGCCCCAGCCTTGAGGTTCTCCACCTAAATGACAGGCAGCCATGTAAATAGATGTTGTCCAGTAGAAACAGAATGTGAGCCATACATGCAAACAATACATCATTAAAACGTTCTAAATAGCAGTGTTAGAGAAAGGAAAACAGAAAAGGTAATATTGAAAAGGTATTTAAGCCCCATAGTATATGCCTACCATTTCAACATTTAGGAGGGCAGGAAGACTGTGTGTTTGAGGCCCACCTGAGCCACATGATGAATTCAAGCTAGACTGAAGCACACAGTGAGATCCTTTCTCAAAAAAATATGAGTTGTGGATGTAGCTTAGTAATAGCTTTTCTAACATGCATAAAGCTCTATTTAGTTCAACATTCTGAAAATATTTCAGGACCTATTAATAAACATGAGTGAGATGCCTTTCTTATTTATTCACATGTTATTGAATCACATGTGTATTTTATACTTAAGGCACACATGAGTTTGATTGAGCTATATCTCAAGTGCTTAATGGTGCAGTGGGTCACGATATTGGACTATACTACATATAGGTCATCTGCCATCCTGGAATAAGGTAGAAATTCTCCTGGGTCTATAAGAAACAGTAAGATCTTAGCCTTTCTGTGCCCATAGTCCTCCCACAATTGAGGGAAGGAACCTTAAAGTCTCTATTTCCCTCGTTTGGCTAGGAAGCAAAACTTACATTTCCTGCTGTACACTCAGGAGCCCCTGCATTAGTAACACTGAGTTTTACTTTAACCTTGACAAGAAGTGGAGTAGTGTATTTTCCTAGATTTCAGTTTGTTTTCATCTTGCATATGCAGAGTATTGATTCTGGCAGCAACAGCAGAAATGGGTGTGTGTGTGTGTGTGTGTGTGTGTGTGTGTGTGCGCGCGCACGCGCGCACACACACACACACATACACACATTGGGTTTCAGGGAGAACAACAAAAAAAGTGGAAAATGTTTCTAGTTCGGGTTTCTAAGAAAGCGTGAAAAAAACCTTCCAACACGACAGGATAAAGGGATCCTGACTGGGAGTCTTCCCTTCTGTACTGCTCTGCAGATCTGTTCAGGGAGCCAGCTTCATTTACTTTCTGTGGAGGATAAATTTTGCCCTAGCCAGCTTTCCTTATCTAACTTTGCATCAAGAAAATTATGTTGCTCTGCCAAGTAAATGATATGATGTTACACATTCTATATTTTTGTCTTTTTTTTTTTTTTTTTTTGGTTTTTCGAGACAGGGTTTCTCTGTGTAGCTTTGTGCCTTTCGCCTTTCCTGGAACTCGCTTTGTAGACCATGCTTGCCTCGAACTCACAGAGATCCACCTGTCTCTGCCTCCCGAGTGCTGGGATTAAAGGCGTGCGCCACCACTATGTTTATTTTTTTTCTACCATGACTGGCTTGTATCTACTGCTTTAATGTTTATATTAGTTTACAAAATAATGAGTTTTATTATGGTGTTTTCCTACTATATGGTTATACTTTGTTCTGATTTGACTTCCTCTCCCAATGCCCTCCCCTGTTTTCCTGTCCCCAGCCCTTGCTGGTTCCGTTTCTCTCCAGTATAGTCTCCCTGCTTTTGACTTTTTCATTATGTAGTGTATGTTTCATTATCCTCTTTACCACTGACTTGTCTATAGTGTGTCCTTTAGCAGCTGGACATTGCATATCCTATTACAGTGAGAAACAGAGAAATACATGAATACTAAAGAGAAATACACAAATCAGCAAATATGGCTATTGCCTTTTAGTTTACCTCAAATAATCCTTTCTGTAGTTGCACCAAATAAGATCACAAGTAGTTTTCTAGTCAATCATTGCATAAAAACATTTACAATTAAAGATTCAAAGTCTTAGAATGTAGAGTAGGGTCATAGTGTTTCAGAGAGCCCCAGGAACTAAGATGTTTTGTACTTTAGGTAAAAGAGATAAATGATTTACAGAACAAAATAGAACACCCAGAAATAGAAGTTAAGACTATGTTAGTGGGGCATTTAAAAATTCCCGAGGAAGAGGTAAGTATTCCATGATTTAGATGTGACAGGTAGGGGCCCCTCTGTATATACTCTTGCTTGCTGAGCTAAAGAGCTGAGATTGGGGCAGTCGATCACATGGGAATAAGCATGAGCTTGTCCTAGGTTGAGTGTGAAATAGGAAAATGGTCATTGTTTTAATGTGTGTGTTTTATGAACTGGTGCACTAAATTCTTATGCAATTTTATCAAACTCCTAAGGACACTATGATTTTAGTTTCTTAGCTCTTCTATGAATGCTTTTCATTTTTTTACATGTGTGACATGTTAAATTAATTAAAAATTGAATAACAAATACTATAAAACAAAGTCCATATTGGCAGTGTTCCTAATTTGCCAAGAATTATACATAACTCATATTTTGTAGCCGAGAGATTCTTTCTTAGAGAGAAAGAATTGCCTTTAATCGTCTCATACCTCAATGGTTGATGAAATGTCTGGTACATTTAACACATAGCCACCAGTTATAACCAGACATATCTATGGATGACAAGCATATTAGAAGACACTGACTAGTATATTAGACACAGTCTCTGCCCTTCTTTAACCATGGTCCAGTAGGGCAGACTAGTAACTAAGGGGTGGTAGTGTCAGAGATCGGAGGATCAACATCATTGTGAGAATGTGCATAGAACTTACTTTGGTTTACTGTAAGCATCAGGAAAGATTTCTCTTTATTCTATGTGCCAGCCATGTAAGTCCTGCCTATCATCTCAAGTCCTGCCTTTGAAGGATTTATTCTTATATACTGGTACAGAACCCCTAACCCACTGTCATGTGACAATGGTTCACTGTTAGCTTCTGCTAGTAAGGAACACAAAGAGCAGATGGAGGCAGGACAATGGAGAAGTTCTTTCAGTATACAGTGTTCTGAAAATGGCCATTGACAATTTTCTTTTTCATCTGCTCTTGAAATTATCTACAGAAATCCCCAAAGTAATGAATGATGGCCCTGTCCAGGAGTCTTAACTCCAATTCTATGCTCCACCCTTCAGCACCCCCAAGAATGCAGGATGTGCTGGCCAGATTTATGTCACCCTGACACAAACTATAATCATCTTAGAGGAGGGAACCTCAATTATGAAAATGCCTCCATAAGATGGGGCTGTGGACTGGCCTGTAGAGCATTTTCTTAATTAATAATTAAAGTGGGGCGGCTCCAGCCCATTGTGAGCGGTGGTATCCTGGACTAGCAGTTCTGGGTTTTGTATGAAAGCAGGCTGAGCAAACCATGAGGAGCAAGCCAGAAAAGCAGCATCTCTCCCTAGTCTTTACATCAGCACCTGCCTCCAGGTTCCTGCCCTGTTATAATTTATGTCCTGACTTCTTTTAATTGATGAACAGTGATATGGAAATGTAAGCCAAATAATCCCATTCCTCCCTAACTTGCTTTTTGGTCATGGTGTTTCATCACTGCAATAGAAACCCTTAGACACAAGAACTAACCTGGTCAGCTACCAGCCACATTCCTGAGCTTCAGTGCTGAAGCTTTTTCCTCTAAGTGTTGATACAGCTAACATGGATTTCTTCTATTTGGATTAGACCCACAGTCTTCCAGGATGAATAATTAGCTTTGTGGCTAGTAAAGAAAAACTGTTCCTAGGAATGGGAAAAAGAAGTGTAATACAGGTGGTCCAGTTCTATTTACTTTTAGAGGAATCTATCTGGCTTGACAGTTGGAAAAATGAATTGGTTCAGAACAAGACAGCAATAGAAGGTTAAGTAAGTCATCTCCAAGATTCTGTCCATCTTCTTAAGGGGAAGACACGGGGTTGTTTCAGGATACTTAACTACTTTATTAGCAACTATTCCCTCAATGCCTTCTTATTTATTTATTTGTTTGTGTATTTGTTTATTTATTCTTTGTGTCTTTCACATCACGTATCTTGATTCCATTCATCTCCCCATCCCATTGCATCCACCCTCTGCTCTTGCAACTTCCTCACCAAAATAAAATAAAATAAAATTTAAGGAAAAAGAAAAGAAAAAAAGAGAGAAAGGAAAGGAAAGAAAGAAAGATCTTGTCATGGAAGTTGTATGTGACACAGTGAGTCACACAATATACCCTTTAATCATACATCTTTACTTGCAAGTGTTCATTGAAAAGAATCATTGGTCTGGTTCGAGGCCTCTGGTTTCTGCTGCACTACTGATACTGGGCCTTCACTGAGACTCTTCTTGGATATCCTGTTGTTGCCCTAGGTCATTGGTTCATCTGAAGCCCATCAACAGGGTCAGCTCTACTGTGCTGCCCAGGTGAGGTAAAGGGTCCACTTTCCTAAGTGCTGCAGCTGGTAAGGGGGAGGGTCGGTTCCCTTGCCCACCACACATGGCAGGGACAAGGGGGGTCATGTTTCCCTCACCCTCACCATCACACGGAAGAATAGGGGTTATGGCCAGCTATGCCACTCTCACACCCTCAGGGCCAATTCACCCACACTGCTGTTATAGAGTCAACCTCACCATGGCACCATATGTCAGATAACAGGAGAGGTCAGATCTCCCATACTCACATTTTCTTCTTGGGCGGCCAGGTCACCCATACCCCTATCTACAGGGTCAGCTGGACTGTGATGCCCAGGTGGGGTATAGGGCTCATTCTTCTGAGTGCTGTAGCTGGTGAGAGGCGGGTCAGCTTGCCAGCCTGCCACAGGTGTCAAGAGGTGGGGGGGCAATTTTCCTCCACCCATGCCACCACATGGCAGACGAGGCTGGGGGGGGACCCACTCTCCCACTATCATGCTCTCAGGGTCAACTCATCCATACCCCCTCCAACAGGGTCAACTCTGTTGTGTTGCCCAAGCAAGGTATAGGACCAGCTTTCTCTAGTGCTGCAGTTGGTGAGGGGCAGGGCTAGTCTCCCTGGTATTGTAGCCAATGAGGGGTGGAGCCAACTCTGTGTAGCCCTATCCTCTGGCCTTTGGTGTTATCAGGAGCCATAGCTTATCAACATAGATCATAGCTGCAGCAGGGCCATAGACCCAGACATGAGCCTCAGCAGTAAGTAACCCCAGCCCAGTCATCACCATGGCCGCAGGTGGCAAGCAACCCCCCACCTCAGCCTGTACTTTCACCTCTTCAGTTCTGCCTCTCTCCACAGGACATATGAATCATTCTGCCTCTATCTCTCTTCCATACCACACCATACATTTGCTTACCATAATAGCTGGGCAGGGCTGTGCGTTCTCCTTGGCACCAGGGCAGACCACCAGGGCATGCCTCAAAGCTCTTTTTTTTTTTTTTTTCTTTTTGTGGGCAAAGGGACACACAGTGTTTATTTGCCACAAGGGATCTGCTCACACTTTTGGGGGTGGCAGAGAATTCCCAGCCTTCCAGCTTGCCAATCTTGAACAGGGTTGCTGTGGTGCCCATGTATATGCAGCCAACAGTTACAGTCCCATATCTGTGAGCATACGCTCCCAGGATCAGGCCCCCGGCGCAGCCTCCAATGAAGTAGTTCAGGGGATCATCTGGCTTCTCCCGGACCTGGACACCGACACACAGGTGGCTATACCAAACATAGCTCCGACAGCAGCTGCCGTGCATGTGTACCGGCCGGGCCAGGCCCTTGCTTCCAGGTGGGAATCTGCTGGGTTGAGTAGACGCTGTAAACTGAGCCTATTGCTCATGAGGCCGCCTAATGCAGTGGTGATGTAGGTCTTGTGGTGACAGTGAGTGCTGTTGCCTGGAGGAGCCGCTGGGCCATGGCTGTGCCTGGCCGTGCTCGCTCCGCAGACCCTTCTGGGGGGCAAGCTCAAGGGCAGCCGGCAAGACCAACTCTCTTAAAGCTTTTTTTTTTTTTTTTTTTTTTTTTGGTTTTTTTGAGACAGGGTTTCTCTGTGTAGCTTTGCGCCTTTCCTGGATCTCGCTCTATAGACCAGGCTGGCCTCGAACTCACAAAGATCCACCTGCCTCTGCCTCCCGACTGCTGGGATTAAAGGCATGCACCACCACTGCCCGGCCTTAAAGCTCTTTTTCAATAGTTCATGGCTTGGTTGAGATTTGACACAGCACTGGTTGTTTAAATAAAACAAACCTGATGTGTGATCCTAATTAATCTTAACAGTCAAAACTAGGAGTCAGCTATTATGGTGAAAGCTGAAAGAGAAGCAGAGCAGCAGCCATAGTCACTTCTTACCTCTACAAAATCTCAGACCAAAAGGGGTCTGATCCTGTCTCTACAAATCCTCAGACTGAATGGGCTGGAGATCCTGTTTCCACCCGCCTTATATTCCTATCTCTGTCTCCCATGTACTGGGATCAAAAGTATGAGCCTCCCAAATGCTGGAATCAAAAACATGAGATCCCAAGTGCAGAGATCAAAGGTGTGAGTAACCAACATCCAGCTCTATTTCTCTTTTAGACTGAATCAATCTCATGTAGCTCAGGGTGGCCTTGAACTCCTGATCTTCCTGCTTCCTCCTCCCAAGTGCTGGGATTAAAGGTGTGTGCCACCACTGCCTGGCCTCTATGGTTAACTAGTCGCTAACTCTGCTCTCTGATCTCCAGGCAAGCTTTATTTGTCAGACCACAAACAAAATATCACACAACACAAACCAAATCAGTTCATCACCTGACTAGCCTACCTGTCCACCACCCACTCACCCACCCATCTACCCCCCCACTCATCCATCCACACACACACCCATGTATCCAGCCACTCACCCACCCATTAACCCACCCACCTACCCAACCACCCACCCACTCACCTAACTAACCATCAACCCTCCCCACTCATCCACCCACCCACTCACCCATCAAACCACCCATTCACCCACCCATCGACCCAGGAACCAAACAAGCCTCAAAGATTCCCCAGATGATTTAAATATGTCTCCTGCTCTGGCTCTTGGTCAAAGGTCCTCACACTTCATCCTATACCATGCTCATGAGGAATGTGTTCTTCATGGTACGTTCTCACACTCAAAAGATTCTGAAGCAGTTGTTGTGACATTTGTGGTGGGTCCAGGTGATGCTGAAGCTGTAGGTTTTAGTATATTTTGAGAGACACTGGTGGAGGTGGTTAGCATATATGTGAATACCACAAGCTTCTCTCTACTTTTTTCCTTCCACTTTTATCTCAGTACAATATATTCCTCCATAGGCTTATCTGAGAGGTCCTGAAAAAGCAAATTGGATTATATGAACCTCTGTGTCCCTCATGTTGCTCTGTTTCAGATTCTCCCTAAGAGTTTCTAGAGAATTAGAGAAAATCCAAAGTCTTTCACCATACTCTGCCCTTTTCTGGAATCTGGCCTGTCTCCCACTTGGAGAGTATCTCTTGTAAACAAACTGTATAGTGATACTAGTAACTGTAATGGTGAAGGATGATGCATGCTCCTTTGGGCAATGCTTCCCCTGCCCACTCATAGGCAATACTTGATTACAATGAGGTTTTCTTTCCTGTCTCCTCTTATAAAGGATGGAACACTTTCCCTTTATTGCCAGCCCTGGGATTCCTCATATGTACCACAATCTCTTCTCACAAGTCTGCATTACCTGATACTATATCCTTTCTTCCTTAGACTACAAGTGTGCAGAAGACAGGGATATGTGAAAATAAATTTTTGCATTGATTATTAAATAAGTAAGTAGATATACATATAACATAAAAGATAGGACACTTTCACAGTTTGTTCCAGTACTTCATTAAAGACAAGCAGTGTGTTTTATTCAATTAAAGAAATACAAAGATATTATGAGCCTTTTTGTTCTACCCATAATCCTAATTATAGAAGTGTAGATTACCACTTCTAACTAACTGTGGTTCCAGGTTCCTTACACATACTAAATTATACATACAACATAGGCACTGTTATTGCTGTGTTTTGTTAGATGACAAAACAGCATTAACTAAATGTCTAACTTGTTCAAAGTAGCTAAGGACTAGAGACTGTTAGCCAGTTCCAGAGGTAGGTCTCAGACCTTTATTATTCATGTACAATAGTCCACCTGAGAAAAGCAACCTGGTGTCTCCCCACAGAATTCCCATATAAATTAAAAATGTCTTCTATCCTTTAGTTCTAAGTAAGCTTTCAGTGTTGGTGCCAAGCATCAAGTCCTCATGGTTTTAGCAATTTTATCATTTTGAAATAAATACAGTGATTACTCCATTTTGATGCAACTAGGACACTCAGGTGTCTTTAGAAAGCACATTGCATTTTGCACAAACTATCTGTCATGCAACTAATCTCTATCTTGCTTGTATTATTATTTTTTAACCAATCATTAGTTAATGGAAGTGCTTTTAAAAATCATTCTCAATAAGCCAAAGCATTTAAAAAATAATTTGCTCAACTTCAGAGAGGTCCAGCGTCTCAAGTACAAAACTGGCAATTAATGCTCATTGTTTGAATATCCCAAAATGGTTAGATGTTTCCATGAGGGAGAAATTTGAAGTGCCCACATTTTGTACCAGGTGTTTGAGTAAAGGGTGTTATTTGTCTTGAGATGTAATTGGGGTCAGATATGTAGTAAAGAGGTTTAAACTATTATTACTGGGCCAGCCTCAACCCTCTTCATCAGACTCTGGCTCCATTACCATCACTAACAATTATTTTCTTACTGGGAGTTATCAATAAGATTATATCTATTGTCAGAACCTATTAGCCAAAAAATTAACTCAGCATGTGAAGTTCAACAGCTCCAGAGTTTATGTCATTCAGCAGGACTCTGAACAGTGCAGACACAGACACACAGACAGTGGGAGGAAGGCAAGAGAGAAAAAAAGTAATTGTAACTAGATGCATATTAAATTATGTATAGATGCAAAAAGATTATTTCGCTTTGGAGTGTATGTACCAATGATCTATACCCCGCTGCAGCCAAGTTAAAAAAATAGTTAAAAATTTATTTGTGGATATGAAAATTCCTTTATTTGTGGGAATCATGTGAAGTGATTATTGACTTTGGTTTAAGATAACAGCACTGTAAAGGAAGGAACCAGGTTTTTCAAAATGTAGAAACTTTAAATAACATTATTACATTAAAATGTATGCAATGACTTTATATCCCTTAGTATGAGGCATATAGAAATTATCAGAATGTTGACTAAAATGGAGGTCAACAAACCGAATAATAGCATTGACTGTGTTTTTGAAAAACATGCAGTTGTGTCAACCTGTGTAAAGTGTGTTTTAGTGCTTTTGGTAGCTCTTTACCACGCCTAACCTTCTTTCTTAACATGGGATTCCCAATGTTGCTAGATACCAGTTTAATGGTATATAATTGTCATGCTCTAGATTCTTTTACTAAATAGCCACTTTAAAATTTTGCCTAATTGTTCATAGCTCACAGATTCCTGTTAGGAACTCTCTTTCCAGCTGAGATTATTTTAGTGGTTCTCACTTTAACTACGTCCTCACCATCTGTTATTCCTTTTATTTTAAATGCTAAAATAAATTAATTTAAAGTATCATAAACCAGCTATTTTATGTTTTTTAACATTTCTGTCCAGGTCCTGACTCTCAGTTTAAATGTGCATTGTTGAACTCCAAAAACATCTGGAGCCAAACAGCTGTCCTTTGACTTCTGATTTGGAATTCTTCCCAGGGAAGAGAAGAAATCATTTTTAAATGATTTCATTACAGATGACACCCATGACTCCTCTCCGCCTGTTTAACGTGTACTGTCATAATTAAACTTATAAAACAGTAGTGATTTTAATCTAATGTTATCAAGGTTTTGTTTCTTATACTTGAGACATTTTCTTCTCTTTAGCATTTTCCAAAATACAAAATATTAGCACTTGGAGTTTAACTAATTGAACACACTTTTTTTTCTTTCTAGATTTTAGCAAACAGTTTCTGGAGTATAGGTAATGGTTGTGACATAGGTGGCTGATGTGTCCTGGTGGCAGGAGGAAGTCTGAACTACAGAGACGCCACAAAGGAAGGGGATTAGATGGGACTCCCATCTTAGCCTCTGACAATGTCAGACAGAGCTTATTGTGAGAACCAAAAAGGGTCTCCCCAATGAGGTTCTCATCCCTAGGACTCTGTCTATTGGTAATGAACACCAGATGCATTGGTGGCCCTGACAAAGTAGGACTTGGTGTTCAGCAGTATCTGGTGGGGCATGTGTCCATGTCTGCACCTGGACTTGCTACCACATACTACTAGTACCTGGTATTGCTGGGCCTGTTCTGTGTTCTTGCCACCAGGCACAGTCCAAAATTTAGTGCTCTGGTTACAGGATAGCATTTTAGGGGATGGCTTTAGGGTGCCAGAGCATAGAGTCATCATTTCTTTCCTACAGAATTTAAGGTGATTGGTGACACTCATTGCAGCAGCTTATTGTAACTTTGGGTGCACTTGTGTTACCCTATCTCAAACCATCTTATTTAACTCGAAGATTTCCCTGGAAACAGAATGGTCTGGAAGTGAATGGTACTAGCAACAGACAAACTGAAAGCTGGGAGAGAAGACATGGAGGGATAACCTGGCTTTTATTAAAGAATAGCAGATACTATAAAGAATTCATTTAGGAGTCAATCATAAAAGGAAAAAAAGTTTTTAAAGGACAACTGCCTTAAATGTATAACTGATATTTTTAAATGAACAGAGAATATGATATTGTATATTGAGTAGAAAAAATACTAGGATCAAAATTCATCCTTCATTAAGTTAGAGTGCAGGGCGAATCAGAAGGACTTAGAAAAATAAGAAAAGGCCTAGCAGAGGGAAGAAGATGCACAAGTATGAGAAAGTGGGGGGTGAGATGAGAAGCATTCTAAATGAGCAGTAGTTTAAAAAAATCCTTTTGAAATTCAGCTGTCATGTCATCACCTGGGCTGTGGACTTCTGAGTGCTGCTGCTTCTCAATCAGTGTGTTGTTTCTTCCTTCCTTCCTTCCTCCCTCCCTCCCTCCGGGTTTAGAAGTAAAATGTCAGATTTCTCTTTCTTCACTAAAAGAACAACAAACAACATGGATGTGTGTGTGTGTGTGTGTGTGTGTGTGTGTGTGTGTGTGTGTATTAAGTGTTTTTTATTAAATCACAACTCAGAAAAATGGAGTTTTTTGTTTTACTTTTTTGTTTTGTTTTGTTTTGTTTCTCTAGAAACAAAAATAGAAAATAGATTTGTCTATTTTCTATGACCCAATCAGGTAGTGTTTTCAGCAATAGGGTCTTGCCATCAAGTTCTCAAGAGTAACCAAGAACATTGGTATTGCCAATAACCTATATTGCTTGGGAGTCTACAGGACCTTACTGATGAACAAGTCCAAAAGAAGTAACCTACTCTTGTAACTAGGTTTTTTACTTTTTATTCTTTGGTATCTGGTAGGGCATTATTGTCTTATTATAGAGTAGCTCCATTTTAATTCTCTCTCCCTCCCTCCTTCCCTCCCTTCCTCCCTTCCTTCTTTTTTTCCTTTTCTCTTTCTTTCTCTCCCTCTTTCTTTCTTTTTTTTTTTCTTTTTTTTGAGAGAGGTTTGAGTAGTCTAGGCGGCCCTTAAATCTTCTAGGTAGCTAAGGATGACTTTGAACTTCTAATCCTCCTGTTTGAGTACAGGGTTTACAGGAATGTGCCCCACACCAGGTTCCTCTGGTACTGGAGGCTGAATTCAGTGCTGGATAAACATTTCAGCAGCTAATCTCACCACAGCTCACATTTTGCTTTTTGTAGATTAACTTTGTTTATAGATGCTAAGCTGCCATCAACCTAAACTTTTAGAATAGATAGTAAACATTCAAGTGTGTTCAGTGGCCTGTTGGAAGTTTAAATAAGTAAAGCTGTCTGTATGCAAACAAAACAAAAAAGTAAAACAAAAAACACCATTTTTCTGAGTTGTGATTTAATAAAAACACTTAATACACACACACACACACACACACACACACACATCCATGTTGTTTGTTGTTCTTTTAGTGAAGAAAGAGAAATCTGACATTTTACTTCTAAACCCAGATTTCAAAGTCGTGTATCTCGTTTTAAATTATGATACAAGCATAGACTTTACCTTTGACCCCTTCAATTGGGAAAGAGACTTGGATTAGTTGGACTACTGGGTGCAAGTTCAGTCTTTGGAAGAGCTTTTTTCTTTGTGGTACTGGAGAGAGAACATGGGGCCTTGTGAACACTGAGCAAGAGCTCCACCATTGAGCTCAATCCACAACCTTAGACATGAGCTTTGAAAATTGATTTTTTTATTGCCCTGAAATAGGTGAAAATGTGTGGGTTTATTTATTTTTTTATTTAAAATATGGTCTTGTGTGTCCCAGGTTGCCCCCAACTTGCTGCACAGCCAAAGTTGGCTTGGACTTCTGACCCTCTTACGTACTTCTTCGGTTACAAGTATGCACGGTCACATTTGGCTTTGTCTCATATTTAGATGTAAATATTTTGCTAGAGTTTGACAAATTTCCATTTGTAACTTTTAATTCAGCTTGTATTATACTTGAGAAAGGGAAAATTCACTGGTTAATAACTCTTGTGAATTTGTTAAGTTTACAAAGTGCCATGAATATTTGAAACAACATGCAGTGATTTTCACACTTTATTCTTTACGTTTTTTTTAATTTTTATTTTATGTGTTTGAGTGCTTTTCCACAATGTATGTCTGTGCACAACATATACATGCCTTGTGTCAGTGGAGTTTGGAAGAAGGAATTGGATAGCTGCAATTTAATATGGATGGTTGGGAGCCACCATTGGGTGTTGGGAACTGAACGCAGGTCCTCTGTCAGAGCCATCAGTGGTTTTAAGAATGGAGCCATTTCTCCAGGCCCTTTGCTCTACTCTTAAGAACTAGAACAATTTCTAATTTGCCTGATAATAAATTTTTGGCAAACTCTCTCCCTCTAGTGATTTAAATAAAAGAAATAATTATTTCTTTTTTATTAAATTAATTTTTCCAGCCCAATCACAGTTTCTCCTCCATCCCTCTTCTCCCAGTCCCTCCCCACAACCTCTGCAATGAGGGGCCACCATCCACTCCTCCTTTCTCTTCAGAAAAGGGCAGGCCTCCCAAGTATTATCAGCCAGCCATGGTACATCAAGTTGCAGTGAAACTAGGCACCTCCTCCTCTATTAAAGCTGGAAGAGGCAACCCAGGAGGCAGAAAGTCTCTCAAAAGCAGGCAACAGAGTCAGAGACAGCTCCTGCTCCCACTTTTAGGAGTCCCACAAGAAGACCAAAATACACAACTGTAATATATGTGCAGAGGGCCTATGTCAGTCCCACACAGGCTCCATGATTGTTGCTTCAGTCTCTATGAGCCCCTATGAGCCCGGGTTAGTTGATTCTGTGGCTTTGGGGATATTCTTGATCCCTCTGGCTCCCACAACACTTCATCCCCCTCTTTTGCAGGATTCTCCAAGCTCTAACCAATAATTATTCTTTATAAAACACAGTGAAAAGTGGATTCTCTGAAAGAGAGATATATTCCAATCTAGAAAAAAAATAATATTAGGGAAAAGTTAACACACTCATACCTGGTGTTTTCTAGGCTCTTGTAGAAGAGACTTGCATACTTATTTTTTAATCATGATTTCAAGTAATTGTCCATTCTCATAGGATTATGCTAACTTTAGAAAGCATAGCTAACCTGGTAAATTCCATTTTGTTAAATAAAAGGCTGACAACTCACTTGTTAGTTGCCACACTGGAAGCAGGAGATTCCTACAGCTCTTTCTACTTCAAGGGATAGAAACTTGTGCCTTGATCACTTGAGGCTGAGTTCCAGACCAGATCCTATCTCAAAAGCAAATAAACAAAAACCCAAGTGTAATTCACTTGTGGCTTAAATGGTATGTCTAGAGGTAAAGCCAACTTGTTCTGTCACCCCTCAATCCTTACGCATTGCAAGCTAGACCGGGTGAATATAGCAGTCATTTTGCTGTGTTGTCACAACAGAATAATCTCTAGGAACATTTCCAATAACTCCCTGTACTACTTCAGCATTCATATAGCTTTATATGAATGTTAATTTGGGGTATATTATCCCTACCAACCTCTTACCAGGTTACTTATCAATACTTGTATCCAGTTATTTATAAGATCGGGTTACTTATAAATCTAGCAACTTGTTGATAACCTGGCTCTACTGTTTTAAAGTGAAGAAAGTTAGTTTTGAAAATAAAAGTGAACGCAGCAATGCTTTAAATCTGAGGGAACAAACCTCATGGCTGCTGGATGTGGGTCTGGGGCTAGGGGTATGGGACTGGAGTGGTTAGTTGGGGGGGGTATAACCCCAAGGCTCTTGGTCCAGTTCCAGGAAAACCCCTCCTCTCTCTACTGTAGCTAATCTCCACATAGCTCAGACCTCAAAAGGCAGAGAAAACCAGTCAGGTTCTTCAAAGGATTCACTTATCGTGGAACCTCTATGTGGAGAAACTAAGAAGGCAAGTGAGCTTCTTAGTTTTTGTCAACTTGACACAAACTAAAGTCACCTTCAAAGAGGGAACCTCAGTTGAGAAGTTTCCTCCATCACATTGGCTTGTAGGCATGTCTGTGGGGCATCTTATTGACTTATGGTTGATATAGGGGGGCACAGCTCTCTGTGGTTCCTGGGTTGTATAGGAAAGCAAACTGATCAAGTCATGAAATGTGATTCATTAAGCAACTCTCCTCTGTGGCCTCTGTATTACTTACTGTCTCCAGGTGCCTGCTTTGAGCTACTGCCCTGGCTTGCCTCAATGATGGGCTGTGAGATGTAAGTGAGGAAACAAACCTTTTCTCATCAAATTGATTTCGGTCACTGTTTTATCACACCAAGAGAAGACAAAGTAGGATTCAGAGGAAATGTCTGCAAACTAAAATCCTGTGCAGAATTAGCAAAGAGAAGTTGGGTGCCCTTCCACAGCTTCTAGACTCTCACTGCCTCATCTTTCAGCCTTTTATAGGATCTCTGGAAGGTTATTACTTTAGAAAGAACTAGTAGTAATAAATCAGTGTTATTTTAATTATTTTCTCGTGATGTACTGGGAAGTTTTTAGAGAAACAGATCCAGTGGGATATTGTATCTATTGCTATTAGGATGAGACCCAGAGAATAGCTGATGTAGTTCAGAATTCCCTTCATACATGTCCATGTGCAAATTTCCTTTCCTTATAGAGACACCTGCAATTACATTATGTCCTGACTTTAAGACCTCACCTTAACTTATTTACACCTGTTAAGGCCCCAACTCCAAATACTACCAGACCATTTTGGCAAGCAGCTAAGATTCTCAGACATTGATCCACCAGATAACTAACACTCCTACAGTGCCTAGGAGACAAGCAGGCAGTAGATGAATAGCTCTGTTTCTTGTGTAAATGAAGCTCAGACCATCCCTTGCCTTCAGGCCTAATGGCATTTCCAGAGCAATTGACTCATAACAAAGGAGGTTTTTGCATATCCAGGTGGAGTAAAAGGTGGAATGAGATTCCTGGCCAGAACAGAATCGCATGACCAGGAGAGAAAGAACAAGAAAATTTCTGTAGATGGTAGACAGTCACATGACCAGAGAGAAGAGAGAAAGGCAGAGATTCTGTAGATGGTAAGGCAGATCTCTTGTAGAGTTTTCTCAGAGCTAGGAGTAAGGAGCTAGGAAGGAGAGATGGAGAATGAAGGAACAGAAGACGAAGATGAGTTTGAAAGCATAGAAGCTTAGTTAGGACAATGAGAAGACAGGAAAAGTAAGTACAGAGAGGATCTGAGACTCAGGACGGAACTGAAGTTGTATAGGTAGAATTTTGTCATAGAGGAATAAAGTAAACAGATGAAAGAGCATGGTGTATATAGATTCCTTTCCTAGATAACCCCATGCTGGATGTAGCATCTTCCCCATCTGTGACCTGCTAGAGTGCATGGAGAGACAGGTCCTACGGAACCATAGCCACAGGATCTCCACGACTCGGGGCAACAATAGGATACCTGAGAGAAGTTTCAGTGAGGGCCCAATATTAATGGTGCACCAGAAGCCAGAGGCCTTGAACCAGACCAACAGCTCATTGTAGTGAACATTTGCAAGTAAAGCTGTTTGGGCAGAAGGGTGTACTGTGCAACATGCCACAGCTCCCAAGGCCATTCCTACAATGGAATATGTGAGGGAGAGGCAGGAAAGACAGAGGAGTGAAGTGTTTTTGTTTTTCTTTTTAAAAAAATATTATTGTTATTATTATTACTATTGTTATTTATTTTCTTTTGGCTACAATGGTGGAGTGTGGACATGGAAAGGACTGACAAAGGAGTGAGACTGGGGTATGTGATGTGACATTCTTAAAGAATCAATAAAAATTATGTTAATTTAAAAAATGCCGCAACTGCTGCTGTAACTAATAGGCTTGGTATTGCTCTTGGGTTCTGATGGCTGGATTCAAGTGTGCAGGGGCATGCACATTTGTCACAGAGATAACAGTATTTTAAATCTATCATTAAACAGTTCCTTGAAAATACATCATTCTATTTGTAATGATTGAAAGTAATTTTACTAGTTTTTTTTTTTTTTTTTTTTCTTCTGAGACAGGGTTTCTCTGTGTAGTTTTGGTGCCTGTCCTGGATCTCGTTCTGTAGTCCAGATTGGCCTCAAACTCACAGAGATCCGCCTGGCTCTGTTTCCCTAGTGCTTGGATTAAAGGCATGAACCACCACTGCCCAGCCTTACTAATTCTTAGTGTCCTTCTTCCTGATATCTGGTGGATGAGATGTGGTTCTGGAACAAAAATATGCAGTGACAGAGTACTAAGTGTTCTGTGCAGGTTTGTTTTACGCTAGTCATTTATGTTGCCATTCTCAAAGGTCCTAGGGCCAAGCTCCTTTGTGGTTACAGTGTGTTGTAGAATTTAACAGCTCCATGAAAGCTCCTCCCTCCCATTCCTGTTTCCCCTTCCCAGCATTTTCCCTCTAAAGTTAAACACATGACTAAACATCCAAGTATCAACTTTGCATGGGAGTTATTCAGCTCTACTGGGAATGCATGGGATGCATGGATTCTTTCTCTGGGGGGTTATTCAGCTCTGCTCTTAAAACATAGAGTGCATGGGTTCTTTCTCTATGTGTAGTTTGAATTTTGGTGGAGATGGGGTAAGAAAGTAGGAAAAATGAGATTATCTTATCCTGAAAGCAGACTATGTTAATCAGCTTTCTATCAGGGTAGAAAATAACTAAACTTAAAATGGGGGAAAGGCTTATTTGACATGTTTTAGAAGGTTTAGAGCCATGGTAATTTGGCCACAATGTTTGGACCTGTGGTAAGAAAAAATATGTCTGGAACATCCCACAAAGGAGCTTTTGATCTCACGTGCCCTTTACAATGGGTCTTTTGGGATTTTTAACACCCAAACCACAATAGAAATGTTTCAGATAAGACTGTATCCTGCTCTAGGAGCACTCTCTGTTAAGGGTTTGTCAGCACTGCCATGGGAGGCAGGGTGCAAAACCAGAGAAAACTTTTGTAATGAATTAAGGTTAATAACTAGGTTTCTATATTTTTTTCTATTTTAATTGATAGTGGATCTCTTGAAGTTATGTATATCACTCAAATCATTCCCCTAACCTAACCATTTGGTAGCACATGGCCTAGAGTTCTACCTCTGAAAAGTTGGCAGGCTCCTCCCACCCAAGACAGGTGTTGGTCTGTTAACTAATGTCTAGGCTGTTGCTTCCCTTTGAAGTCTTTCTACTCACGTTCCTTCATTAATTCATTTTATCTACGATTTTGTAACCAGAATCTGACATACATGCTCTATTGACATATTTTCAAGGTTTCGAGTGAAAATCTTAACTCATCACACTGGATGATGAATGACCTCTTATAGCAAAAGAGGCTATAAGAGAGAACCCCAGCAAATTTGGAACTTTTTAATTGTTAAAAAAAAAAAGAGGTGTCTTAGACTGATTAAGTAAGGGGCTTTTTCCTGGGTGTGAAATATAGAAATTTATTTTTCCATGGAAAATGGCATGAAGCAGAAAGTAGAAGTATGCAGTAATATCCTTGTGTTTTATTTAGATTATTATGATACTATATTATATATGAGTGGCATCTGTTTTTAATTTTCCAGAAATATTCTGTGAGGCTCATTTTTATATTCTTAAAGGGAAAATGAGCAAGAACTCTGGCAGTGAGGCAGTCATAGTCGCAGAGAGTAGGCTACCAAACTGATGTGAAGTTGCTGGCAGTGGTGCTAAGCTTTGCTTTTGTGCATATCCATTTCAGCCGTTGCCATTCATGCTCTGGATCCTTTCCACATGCCATGGGTGGGTTGGGAAAGAATCCCATTTTCTAGTTAGTTCTTACCACTTTCATTATCTCCAATGAAATATTGACTCTCCAGGGAAGCCCTTCACAGTGCCCCAGAGAGCAAGAGTCCTGTGCTATTGGCTCTGTAGCACTTTCTGCCTCTTTTCCTAAAACTGTACCTCAGTGTTGTATTTGTTCAGCATCTACTTTAGTCATAGACTGCAAACTCTATGAGTAGAGGAATTTGTCTTTTATGCAGGGAGTTACCAGCCTGGGACTGGGCAAGCTTCCTAGCAGTGACAAAAGCACCAGTGAGCTCACAGAGCCCCCCCCCCCCCCCAATGCAGCCTGAAGCAGTGTGTTGTAGAGCCTCACTGGTTGGTCTCTTAAGTATCCTCCTCTCGCTCCTTCTTTCTCAAGGTGTATTCTATAAAGAACTGGTATCACAGCTGATCCTCAGAGGGCACTGCATAGTTCTCTGATGCAGAGCTAACTCACACACATAAAAAAGGACAAGGGCCTAATCCATCCTAAGCTTTGGGTACATATAGCTCAGAATCGTGCAGCTGCTACCTTCCCAGGCCACTCACTTTTTCAAGTGGATGGCCCTTGCTGACAACTCATTAGGAAAGAACTGCTTCAAAGTTTGATGCATAGATAAAAGAGCATTCCCTTAAGTAGAGTTTGCATTTCATGGAAGGTGGCACATTAGCAGGCTCTTTTAAAACATGCTGCTTTTTAAAAATATGCATTATGCTTACAGAATACCTTACAGGTTGTATAGTGAGCTCTGACCCCTGGGCTTGCAAATTGATCCAGGGTGACTGGGTATCAGTACAGTTATTTCATCCTGACAGCAGTAGGGGGAGCCAAAGAGGCAGTGGTGACAGGTGGCAGTATCAAAGAAAGGCCATGCCATCTGGATCTTGGAAGATGCACTTGTAGAAGAGCACTCAGCTCCACACTTCTCTCCAGTACCATCTTCTTCCCCTTTGCAGCTTCCCACTTCCCATCTGTGCCCGCCCACTGGTTTCTCAAAGAATTTATATAAAAAAAAAAAATTGGCATGGTTTAAGGAAAAAGAATCAGGAATCTGTGGGCTGCCCCTTCCTCAGCTTTATTTAGTGTCAATCACCAGTGACCACATGGCCAGGCCTGCTTCTCACACCCTTTCTCAAGGCTGTAACCTGGTGTCACCAATGGGGCTGTGCATTTTGCTGTACCATACTGTGGAGATCCAATTGCTACTTGTATTTTGTAAGTTGCCAGCAAAAGGCTTTCTTTTCCATTTCATCCTTGCCAGTGCTGCCTGCAGCCTCCAAAAGGCGTTTTCAGAAAACAGATTCCACAAGTTACAGAGTCCAAAAACTAGGAATCATTGCCCATTCTACTTGGGTACAGTTTTTTAGAGACAGTGACATCTTTGCCAGTAGTTATTAAATTATCACCTTGTCACATTAATTCATTCAGGAAACATCATTTAATAGATAAACTTTAGGACAACCTTTGCTGTCCAGTTCCCTAATTCAAATAAATTTAATTTTCTAGGGAGAATAATCCACAACCCAAACCTTAAGCAGCACTTATTCCTGAGCAGAATGTAACTATATGATTGTTTTAAGGATATTTCGAAAAATGGGTACTTGGTAAGTGGCTGTTTTGCACAGGAACACGTACTTTGAAGCAGCCAGCAAGTGAGAATTTCATAGCACATCTTATAGAGTGCTGTGTGTATGTAACTATTGGCTGGAGTGTTCCCATGTTGTTCTGAGTAACTTCTTTTAATTAGAAAGTAAGACTTCATCTGGGTACAGGTGGTGGATTATCTCAACTTCACTTTCTCCTGTCAGTGGCCCTGAAGTATTTGCAGATGTCATGCTTTGCTGATGGCCTTTTGAAGCCAAGAAACTGCTAGTGGAAAAGGAAAAGGTGGGATTTGCATTTAGGTTGTCCAGAGGATGTGTTTACTCAGGCTTTTTACCCCATCCCACCTCCGTCAGTGAAGAGGGTGAGAACAGTTAGAGTCAAGATCTGATCCCCAGGAGAAAGAACTGTGGTTGCTTCTCTTAGAGCCCCCATTCTTAAACATAGCCCCAGTGGAGATTCTCCAACTTTTTCATCAATTTTATCTAGTACTGGATGCCAAAGTCAGTTCTTACATTGGAGACCCTAGGATGTGGTTGGTACAAATGGACTTGTCAGTGAATAGCTGAAAGGTTTTAGTAGTAAAAGGAGTGAATAGGCTGTGGTTCACTGCCCCAAGAGTCTTGGTTTTTAATGCTTTAACCACAGCACAGTCTTAACTCACACCCATTCACACCTAGTCCTACCTTGAGGAAGGGCCCTCACCTAGTTATTTCTAAATGTATATTTCATCATGTAAGAATTCCATCTTTTGAGATATGGCCCTGGGTTACCAGTTTCACATAACTTGTGGAAAAAATACTTCAAAATGATATGTAGGAAAAATTCTCATCTGAAAAATTTCGGCAGTGGAAGTTAGATTTTGCAAGTTTGTTTTGGATGAGCAGCATATTTCCCTTGGTTGGTTCAGCAGCAATATTTCTGTCCCGTCATCTAGTTAGGGATGAATGGCATATTGTGGCTTCCCAAACTGAGGCTGCATATGCTTGCCCAAACTTGCTCAGTTTGGGAAGCTCACTGGTATGCTTGCCTTTCTTTCTTTCTTCTCCTTCTTCTTCTTCCTCTTCTTCCTCCTTTTTTGGCCAAAGAGAAATATTTACATGTTATTACAATATTTGACCTCAGTTGCAAGACAGAATATTGAAGTAGCTAATGAGGACTGTCTCAGAGATTTTGTGACTTGGAAAAGGGGTAGGAGGTAGTGGGAACACAAAAGCTGTAAAAATGTTTGGAGTTTTGCTAGAAAACATGTATTGATATTGATCCACAGTTAGAAGCTTCAGGAATAGACACTCATCTAGAATTCTCTAAAACAACCATAATGAAGAACATTGCCTTAAAATGAACCAATCAAATTCCAGCTGGGAAACTAGCCTACTGCCATGGGCCAGGCACTGTGTCTGACTCTGGGGAAACTGCCATAAAATGCAAGGCCATGTCTCTTGGTGATTCTATTCTGTCAGAAGTGTCTATGAGGGATGACTTAGTTGAGCACTTGAAAAAGCACAACTCTTGAAAGAATCAACATAGAGCTTGCTTTTGCTCTCATTCTTGTTATCTTATTTATTGGAACTAGATCCCCAACCATGGGATGATATCCATGATATGCAGGTCTGACACCCCATTCCCTTCATGTACCAACCACTTGGGTATATATGGGATATGTAGGAAGGGACGGAATCATTTGTAGTGATATGGATGCCTAGCATCCTGCTTTCTGTCCTGACTTTGCTGTAATCCTCTATAATGGGCTTTCTAGAACACCAAATCTTGGGCTCCTCCTGATAGCAGGCTGCCTCACTCTTTATTCTCATGTTCCCAGGGAAGATGCTGCTCACTTTTTACAGATAGCCCCACATATACCTTCCTTAGCCCTGGCATTTTGTTGTATACTGAATGTTTTTTCTGGGTGGGTCTGAGACATGTTTCAAAGCTCCTATATTTCAATAAAGAGCCTTAGATAGTCTGTCCTCTCCCTGTTTATTCCCTGTGTCCTTTATGTGGTCAATAGAAATAGTAAGCTTTGTACTGAGGCCTGATGACTAGAGCTTCAGAGGGGGGAGGGGGAGGGGAGGCATGGGAAGGGCTGCATTGGGAAAACATGGCCATGCACGGCTCTAGTAAACAACTGAAGTCTCTGTGATTTATACTACTTGCTCAAGGACAGCAACTCAGCAGTTTTCTAGCCAGCTGCTTCTTTTGTCACCTTGGTGACATCATGCACATCTGTGGCAAAGGAACCTTTTGGAGAAGGGCTACTGATGACAGAGATTTGGGGCAAACAAGCCAAGAAACCAAGGAAGAGAACATCAAGGAGCTTAGCCCCACCTTATTTCTTCACTTCTGGCTTTGAAGGTCCCAGGCTGTTTACAACAAAACCTTGTAGGATGTCTGAAGGCTGTGCCACTCAGTGCCAGCCCCACAGCCATCACTGGACCACTGGGGATGTGACTGTGGCTTGGGACATGAGCCCGCTTGTTCGCTTACTCACAGTGAAAAGAGTTTTGAAATGAGTTCTGAATAGACAGCATTTTCTTTGTGCGATTGGTAAATAATACAGAGCAAAGTTAGCAAGTTGCAGGCTTCTGCATTCTGATTCCATGCAACCTTTTTGTGGGGAGAAGGGCAGGATGTTTCTCACAGAATGTGATCTCACGGGAATACTAGAGGTAAGGAGCAAAAAGCTGGAACTGATATAACAAACGTGGCTTTTAAGTAAAGCTACAAGAGGAGAAAAGGTTTCTGGCACTATAGTCTACAAAAACCAACACCTGTTAGTGCTATGCAAGGTACCAGTCACAGTGGTTTGTCATTGTTTAGCCCTGTTATGAAAAAATGGGCTTTCTTACGATAATTTAACATTTTTCTCTTTTAGAAGGTAATGCAATATCTGCATGGATCAGCATGGAGAAACCCTAAGAGAAATAGCATAAGAACATTTTGGAACATATCCAAGAAAAGATAACTCTCTGAATAACTATAGACATCTACCAGGTACAGGTAAGGACAAATATTGTCAAAGGTAGTTTGCAATTATTTGATTACATCTCATACTGGCTTGGACTTTGGGAGGAAACAAACAGTACTGAGGTAGGACTGGAGAAGGGGGATCTGGGAAGACTCACCTGTTGTTTCTCTTTCTTGTGAGTGTGGGTATGGTAGCCCTGTGTTAAGTGTGAGCTGTGAAGGAGTAGAGGTCATGTGATCTGGTTATAGGGAATACTGAATATTATCAAATTCTACAAGCTCTTCTGTAAAGTGTCAGTGTGTTTATATTACAAATGCTACATGTGCAGTATGGATTTGTACTGGGACTGACTCATTTTCTATTTAGAATTTTCTTTTAGAAAACCACTTTTTCATGGTACTCAGATAAGAAATACATCTGTTGCTTACATATAATAAGCATCAAATCTGAAGATAAGTTGAATATTTGAATGGTTGTTTGTTGCTATAAGAAACCTGCAACATATGTATACTGTATGTCGCTTTACTGGAATACAGGCACCAAACTATGGTTTTATTACCCTTGTGAAATATAATTTGCTCTTAATGCCACGCTTACTCAGCTTTCTAAAAAATGAACATCGTTTTAGAACTCTCAAGTGGGTACTTTGGCAGATGTTCAGAAGGACAAAGATTTCATTGGTCACCCTATGGTACTTAAGACTCTGAATATGTTCCTTAAAGCAAAGCTTGGAAACACATTCATTTGTTGCAATTTTGTGTATGTAATGCCAGTGTTGTAAGGAGATTTCTCCTTCTGTGGTGTGGGTTGAAGTGAAGCTGTTGTTTCTCAGGACTGTGCCAGGTCTCTCTTAGGACTGATGAAGCTAGGCAGCTCTAAACAGAAGAGGTGGGGACAAGAGGCCAAGGCTCATAGCAGATGTCTTCACAAATAAGAATTTCTGCTTCCTGACTGCATACCATCTAGAGTCTTGGTCTTTCCAACTAATTCACATAAACCAATGTCTGATTAATTGTCTAGGTCTCTCAGGTCAACTCAGATGAACAATGCAGAAAGGAGTGATTCTCCTGTAGCCCTTATTCATGGAATTTGAAAAGAATGGTGATTGTCATGGATAATTAGTCTCTTAAGTAAATTCATAGTAGCATACTGATCTGCTTACTGACTTCGTATTAAAGCCAAGCTTCTTAGGTGATACATCATCCTTAGTTTGTATCTGTGTTTGTCTTCTGAAAAGAGCAGCATCTCAAGATCAAAGATCTCAAACTAAAAAAGCTTTCCTCCAATTCTTCTTTAAAATTTAAAATTTAAATTTTAAAAATCAAATTGCTGCCCTCCATATTTCTCCACTTCTGCACAAAGAATGAGATGGGTTGCCCTTGAATAGCACTGTTAATGAATGGGGTAGAGATGTGGAGTATTTTCCGTAAATTATTTATACCAGCAGAGGGCAGCTCAGAGCAATAAAACCCTGAAAAATTTCCAACCAGTTATCAAAAAACAAAACAAACGAAAAACAACCAACCAACCAAACAAAAAACCTGCAGGGAAAATAACTGCTTAAAATATGCCCTTTCAGAGGGTGCCCTTTGCTGAAACTACAGATCTCTAAAATAACAAAGGACCAAGTATGATGGTCCCTGAGTGGGTGTTTCATCATACAGATGTTGAGGTACAAAGGACATAAAGAATTCCCTGAGACCCCTGTGATGTTTACACTTTGATTTCTCTTTTCTTCCTCTACTGAGTATTGAGTCTAGGATCTTGTGCATATAGTGCTCTACTACTGAGCTGCATCCCTGAGGAATTGTTTTCATTTTTCTTTTGGTTTATTGTGTTACATAAGTCTACATGAACTCCAATACCAGTAAGATGTGTAAGTCCTCATAATGCAGCTTTTCAAGGGTTATTTTTCTGGAGAAAAATAACAAAATCAAATTTATAGAGAAGTCTCTTAAAATATATTTTTGGGGCAAAATGTATATTATGGAGTTTCTCTCATCACACCCAAAATGATAGCTCATTGTTTTATTTACATTTTTTTCTCTTCAGAATTGCTACGGCAAACATTTGTTATTGTTCTGTATTAAGACTCTCTTAATGCTCAACATTGGGACATATATATTCGTACTGCAAATCTGAAAAGAAACTACACTACTAGTCTACACATTAGTCTTCAACAGCTTCACAACGACCACAGGGGAAAGTTCTACATGAACACTTTATGTTTTGTTGTAAGGTTGTTACAAACTCCTGGATTTAGTGCATAAATGTTTAGGAAATTGAAATGTCTTTATACTAAATCATTTTCTGTATGTGAAAAGTTGGCATTTAGGGTTATTATTCTTTTAGGGCAATTAAGAGATTATGCATTCTTTTTCTCATTTCAGAATTTTAGTTCTGAGAACATAACACATCCATAATGCTCCCTTTCACACCATTTGCTTGCTTGGTTTTACCTCTACATAACTTTGGCACTTATTGACTTAAGATATTTGACATATCAAATATTGTTGCTTTCAAATGTTTCCCAGGCAACTGTAACAATTCATGTGGCTTCCATCAAAAGTGCCCTTGAACTCTCCTCTCATTTTCTCTGTATATTGTAACAAATGCTGAAGGAAATAGACTAGAGACTTGGGGTACTGAGTTACCATGGATAGTTTAGTGAAGAGAAGGATAAGTTTTACTTAAATTACTCACCAGGCTGATGAATCTTCAGCTTCCTGGCTCCCTCCTCTTTGTTGAAAAGGGGGGAGAAGGGGGCTCCATGTTCAAAGTTAGGTTTGGTCCTTAAAGTTTCTAGGCTGGCTCTTGAGTGTTCATCCCCCAATTTGTGCCCTAGGTCTCTAGAACCCTGTGTTGGGGTTGACCTGACTAGGCCAATGAGAGAATGAGGAAAGACAGACACCTGTGCCAGAAAGTTGGGATCAGGTGGGCTGGGGGCCCTGATAGAGGCTCAGCAGTAGCCAGCAAACTCAGTGAGTTTATTATGTAATAGTGGGCAAAGAGGCAGGTTTATGTACATACTGTACACAGCTGGATGAGGAGGCAGGTTATTACATACAGTGGAACAAGGAAGTAAGTTGAGCTAATTTTGGTGGAGGAACAGTTTCAGACTATAAACACCGGGAGAAAGAAGCTATTAGTGCAGTCTTGGTGTACATACTACCACCATCCATACACAGACCAAGGCAATGGCTTTGTCATTCTCATGGGTCTGAGGCACTGAGATGGTTGCCAAGTTTGTGCTCTGGTCAAACAATATACATTCACTCAGAACTTCATCTGCTCCCCTCATTGGACTAGAGCTCTCTGGCCCACAAGGGATTATCCAACCCTCACATTTCTGACTGCAGCTTTCCTGTGTGCTTGCCTGGCTCTCGCATGATGATGCTTGAGTTCCAGATTTCATTCTTGTGTAACTTGTCATGAAACCAGCAGCTGTAGCTAGAGTTTTCCTGCCTTGCCCACAGTCAGGACAAATCTCTGTCACCCGCCAGTCCCACAGCTGCTCAGACCCAACCAAGCAAACACAGAGACTTATATTGCTTACAAACTGTATGGCCGTGGCAGGCTTCTTGCTAACTGTGCTTATAGCTTAAATTAGTCCATTTCCATAAATCTATACCTTGCCATGTGGCTGGTGGCTTACCGGCATCTTCACATGCTGCTGGTCATGGCGGCTGCTGCTGCCAGTCCTTTTGCCTTCCTGTCCTTTTATTTCTCCTCTCTGTTAGTCCCGCCTATCCTTTCTGCCTAGCCACAGCCGATCAGGTTTTATTTATTGATCAATCAGAACAACTTAACATACAGACCATCCCCCAGCACAGCCAAGTGCAGACCATCTCAGACACCTGCACTCAGGCCCATGGTCCTAATCATCCTCTATGCGGACCTGCTGGGTAACGACACAAAGAACCCAAGAAGGGCTCCCACAGGACATACAGAACATCCCACAGCAAGCAGCAGAGTTTTTATCCCATTTTTCTCAGAGGAAAACTTTGCAATCAAGAGTTCCTACAGTTAAGAAGGAGGAAGTTTGAATCAGTGATCCTGTAGTAGTTGTTGCTGCTGTTCCTCCTCCTTTTTCCATTGAATATATTGTTTTCTTTAAAAAAATAAGAGATTTCATCTCATCTATAGAAATGGTACAACTTAACCCTCATTTTTTCTCTTTTAATTTACTTTAGCTCTTGTCTTCAAGCTGGTTATATAGTCCCCATACTAGTATATTTAATCTTCAGATCCCACAGTGGAATTCTTTAATGAAAAAGATTGTTCTTCTAAGGCTAGATTTCTGTAGAAGTCTCCCAGTCAATGTTACATTGAATCAAAGTTTAGAGACCTGTCCCCACCTGGATCATGCCTGAAAGTATGGCCACTCTTGTTTCTCTCCTTCTCCTCCATCCTTACCACCCTTTCTCCTGTGTTTGCTGTATTTTGTTCTTTTTAGTATACTCATAGGTACTTAAACATTTCATTGAACTATTTCTAAGCAGATTTTTGAAAATCTTTTTAATAAGGCCCTTTCTTGGTGGAAAAGAAATCACATATACTATGACACAGGTACTAACAGCCCTTTAGTTCCTCACCTTCCAGCAAGCATGGTCACTGGGAAGGACTGTTTGGGTAATCCTTGGCTTGTTAAAATCAACATAGATAAATAGACTTTTATAGTAGGAAATGGAGTTTTCAGAATGTGAAATAATCAATTTGAATAAATATTTGATATTTGTTTTCATAAAAGTTTTAATCCTAAAAGAGAACTCTGACCAGAAAAAGGATGCAGCAGGATCAGTGAGACAGTTGGTATGAGTCATAGAGCTGCCTTAATTGAAAGGATGTTGTGCATGTTGGCAGGGACTGAACTACACATAGGTAGTTTTAGAATTTCTTAAGCTGAAATCCAGCTGGAAATTTCTCAATCAGATGGATGTGTTTGGATCATTTCTAACCTGTTTGTGCATTCAGAGCATTGATGTTAAGTTTTACCATATAAGTTAAAGTTTAAAACCCTCAAAGATGTATATGACTCCTGATATGTGGACAGTTGTTCCAGAGCCAGAGGATTTTATGCAAAGCTCATTTGTATAATAGAGAATCAGTCTTTCACTGTAGCATTTTGCTATCATGTTTCAATAACTGAATGAACATTCTGAATTAATAAGCATAACGTTTGTGTAAGCTAAAGACTAGTTTAAGCTCTGCATTCATTGATGGGAGCCTTAAGCAAATGCTTTTTTCATCAGCTTGTTCAAAAAGCATAAACACTATCATGAGCTTGTTCCAGGCAGGAACATTAGACTGGTTAACACAGTAACTGGCTCTGAGCAAAGTGACTTGAACATGGCTGCATGTTGTTTTTAGTGCTTGGGAGAATTGGAAGAAATTATTTTCTTTTTGTATGTAGATATTTATATTTTTTGTCTTGAAGAAAAGTTCTGAGCATTAAAGACAACCAGGAGGATTTGCAGTTTGTTTTTTTATTTAAAGCTTTGGTTAAAAGTGTACCAGACAATTGGTATTTATTACTTGAAGAAAATGTATAAAAAAGGTAGAAATACCCAAGGATGAGTTACTTATAAACTTTTCAGCGTGTAGCAGGTGGGGAAGGGCTTGGCTCACTGTCTTTCTCCACTGTTCTGCATTATCTCTTGTTCCAGTTAGTTCATATACACAGTGGTGGGATGTAAAATCTTGTCTTGTTCTCTTATCATTTCTTGTTCCAAAACATTACCTACTTTTTTCTTAAATGTTATGGTGGATGTGATACCAGAGAAAGACATTGGGTATGTGTGCTCTTTGGCCTGGGAAATGCTGCTCTGCCTAGGCCCTATTTATCTATTCATTCTTTCAACCAGTATGTGAGTACTTCTCAGAGTCAGGCCTAGGCTCACAGATCTGAATGTGCTCTCATTTAATCCTCTTAAAGATAGCAATGCCTGCCTCTATTACACAAGCAGAGAAACTGGGGTTTCTTCAAAGAAGTAAGGAAGGATCTCCAAGAACACGAAAGGAACTGTCTCTACTCAAGACCTAAACACCGAGCCATAGCTGTCCTCTTTTATAATTTCAACAACTTGGTCTTAAGGAGCATGTGTTTTAGTACTGATGATTAAGCCATGCTGTCATTCTAAGCACTTCACAGTGATATATAACATTAGAGCCTTTTCTTCCTATCTAACTGTACTCCTAATCCATCAATGACTGCGCTACCCCCAAATAGCATCTTTAGCAAATGTTAATGGGAAAACACATTTTTACATGTAAGAAAATAAAAATTTCCCCCATTTTTTAAAATCATATGTAAAAGTAAAGCCCAAATGGAGAAAAGACCTGCAACCATAAAACTCCTAAAAGAGAACATAAAGGAAAGGACCTGTGACACCGGCTTTGGGAGGGATGTTTTGGGTACCAAAATCTCATGCTCAAAACAAAAACAAAAGGAGTTCAATCAAATGAGAGAGCTTTTTTCACATACATGCACACACACACACACACACACACACACACACACACACACACACACACACACAACTGAAGAAGAGACAGCCTACACAATAGGATAATATAGTTGCAAACTACAGACTTGCTACAGGGCTACTATCCACAATTTATAAAGAACTCTTACAACCCAATAGAAAATGGCAAAGGATATAAAAAGACTGCTCTCTAGAGCAAACATAAAAACTGTTAATCTATATAAGATGCTTTGCATCATTAATCATCAGAGGAGTTCAAATCAAGCCATGATGATATATCATCTCACACATGTAAGAGTGGATTTGGGTATACATCTAAAGGATTTGTCAGGATCTGCATGCCCACATTCACAGCAGTATCTTCATGATAACTGAGGTAGAAGCAATCTATGTCTGCTGATGGATGAGTAGGTAAGGAAACTGGTATGTCTATATAATGAAACATTATTCAGTCTCACAAAGAATGATATTTTGCTGCTTATAACATGAATGGACCTGAAAAACATGCTAATTAAAATATTAAGACACTGAAAATTATATTATCTCACTTATATGTGGAATCTAGAAACACTTTTTAAAAATTTGTATTATTAAGAAATTTTCTATTCATTTTGCATACCAACCACAGATCTCCCCTCCTCCCGTATCCCATCCTCCACTCTTTCCCCCAACTCACTCCCCATTCCCACCTCCTCCAAATCAAGGTCTTCCATGGGGAGTCAGCAGAGCCTGGTATTGTAGGTATTTATTAAGGCAACTCCATGTAGTTAAAAAGGAGATTTGTTTTGGAGTAACTTACAGCCAGTAAAGGGGTTAGTTACAGCATCTGGGAGAGGTGAGGTGCAGTCCAGCAGTGTTCTCTGGAGAACTTTGCTCCATCTACTATCCAGCATCCAGGATCACAAGGAACCATGAGACCTGGCACATCTGAATCTCCTGTCTTAAGGGCTCCTGTCTTGGCCCCACCCAAGGGGCATAGGCCATAGGCAGGCGGGGCAGTTACCAGAAGACTCACTAGGGGCAGTACTTCCAGGTCAAATCTGGAACAACTACACACTACAGCCTCAACGTTCAGTTGAGGCAGAGGCAAGTCCAAACCCCTCCCCCCTGTACCAAGGCTGTACAAGGTGTCATACCTTAGGCACTGGGCTCCAAAAAACCCACTCATGCATCAGGTATAGATCCCGATCCCCCTGCCTGCAGGACCCCCAAACAGTTCAAGCTAAACAACCATCTCGCATAGCTAGAGGGCCTAGTCCAGTCCCATGGGGGCTTCACAGCTATTGGTCTACAGTTCATGGGTTTCCACTAGTTTGGCTGGCCGTCTCTATATGTTTTCCTATCATGATCTCAATGTCCCTTGCTTATAGAATCCCTCCTCTCTCTCATTGATTGGACTCCTGGAGCTCGGCCTGGCTGGCACCCAGCCATGGATCTCTGTATCTGCTTCCATCAATAACTGCATGAAGGCTCTATAATGACAGTAATGACAGTTGGGGTATTTACTAATCTGGTTACCAGATTAGACCAGTTCAGGCACCCTCTCAACTATTGCTAGTAGTCTAAGGTGGGGTCATCCTTGTGGATTCCTGGGAATTTCCATAGCACCCTGTTTCTCCCTATTCCCATGATGCCTTCCTTTATCATGGTATCTCTTTCCTTGCTCTCCCACTTTGTCCCTGTTCCAGCTCAAACCTCCCATTTCCTTATGTTCTCATCTCCCATTTCTAGCCCTCTACTATCACCCCTCACTCCCAGTTTGCTCATGGAGATCTCATTTATTTCTCCTTCACTGGGCTATCTATGTGTCCCCCTTAGGGTCCTCCTTGTTAGCTAGTTTCTCTGGAGCTGTGGGTGGTAGTCTTGTCCTTTGCTTTACATCTAGTATCACTTATGAGTGAGTACATACCATGTTTGTCCTTCTGAGTCTGGGTTACTTCACTCAGGATGTTACTTTCTAGTTCCATCCAATTGCCTGCAAATTTCATATCATTTTTTTTTTAACTGCTGAGTAGTACTCTATTGTGTATATGTGACACATTTTCTTTATTCATTCTTCAGTCAAGGGGCATCTACATTGTTTCCAGATTCTGGCTATTACAAATAATGCTCATCTGAACATAGTGATCACTAAGGCAATCTCACCAACCCCTCCAAGTTTTGGAGCTTCGCATGATCGGCAAATGGACCCCCGGCCAGCCTTGGGCAGAATGCTCAGGTCCAGTCTGGTTGCATCCCACAGTGATGGCTCCTTCCCCAAGTGCTCTACAAAATCCTCACCTGTTCCCATTTGGTGAAGGTTGGGCTTATGACTCCAGTGACCTGGTTCAGTGGCTGGACGGCTCCTTCTCTTGTGTTCTCGGGACATGCTCTGCTCACTTGCCAGCTCCTCAGTTGATCTTGCTTCCTCAGACTGCAGGCTTCTGAATCTTCTCCTAAAAGGATCTCAGCTGAACAGGTTGATCAGTAGGGCAATCTCATATGAACATAGTTGAGCATGTGTCCTTGTGGTATGATTGAGCATTCCTTGGGTATATGCCCAAGAGTGGTATAGCTGGGTCTTGAGGGAGATTGATTCCCAATTTTCTGAGAAACCACAATACTGATTTCCAAAGTGGCAATACAAGTTTGCATTCCCACCAACTGTGGAGGAGTGTTCCCCTTGCTCTGCATCCTCTCCAACATAAGCTGTCTTCAGTGTTTTTTATCTGAGCCATTCTGACAGGTGTAAGATGATATCTCAGAGTCATTTTGATTTGCATTTCTCTGATGACTAAGGATGTTGAGCAATTACTTAAATGTCTTTCATCCATTTGAAAATTTGTTGAGAATTCTGTTTAGCTCTGTAGCCCATTTTTTTAAATTGGATTGTTTAGTATTTTGATGTCTAGTTTCTTCAATTTTTTATATATTTTGGAGATCAGCCTTTTGTAAGGTGTGGGGTTTGTGAAGATCTTTTCCCATTCTGTAGGCTGTCGTTATGTCTTAATGACTGTGTCCTTTGCCCTACAAAAGCTTCTCAGTTTCAGGAGGTCCCACTTATTAATTATTGCTCTCAGTGTCTGTGCTACTGGTGGTATATTTAGAAAGTGGTCTTCTGGCCAATACATTCAAGAGTACTTCCTACTTTCTCTTCTATCAAGTTCAGTGTAACTGGATTCATGTTGAGGTCTTTGATCCACTTGGACTTAAGTTTTGTGCATAGCGACAAATATGGATCTATTTGCAATCTTCTATATGTTGATATCCAGTTATGTCAGCACCATTTGTTGAAGATGCTTTCTTTTTTCCATTGTACAGTTTTGGCTTCTTTGTCAAAAATCAAGTATTCATAGGTGTGTAGATTAATGTCAGGGTCTTCAATTCGATTCCATTGGTCCACATGTCAGTTTTTATGCCAGTACCAAGCTGTTTTTATTACTAGAGCTCTATAGTAGAGCTTGAGGTCAGGGATTGTGATACCTCCAGAGCTTGCTTTATTATGCAGATTCTTTTTTTTTTTTTTTTTTTTTTTTTTTTTTTTTTTTTTTTGGTTTTTTGAGACAGGGTTTCTCTGTGTAGCTTTGCGCCTTTCCTGGAGCTCACTTGGTAGCCCAGGCTGGCCTCGAACTCACAGAGATCCTCCTGGCTCTGCCTCCCGAGTGCTGGGATTAAAGGCGTGCGCCACCACCGCCCGGCAATTATGCAGATTCTTTTAGCTGTCCTGGGTTTATTGTTTTTTTCATATGAAGTCAAGTATGGTTCTTTCCAAGTCTGTGAAGAATTATGTTGGAATTTTGATGGGAATTGCATTTGAATTTGTAGACTGCTTTTGGTAAGATTACCATTTTTACTCCAACCTATCCATGAACATGGGAGATCTTTCCATTTTCTGATATCTTCGATTTCTTTCTTCAGAGACTTTAAGTTCTTATTATACAAGTCTTTCATTTGCTTAGAGTTACCCCCAGGTATTTTATATTATTTGTGGCTATTGTAAAGGGTGATGTTTCTCTGATTTCTTTCTTAGCTCATTTATCATTTGTATATAAGAGGGCAACTGATTTTTTTTTAGTTAATCTGTATTCTGCCACATTACTGAAGCAGTTTCTCAGCTGTAGGAGTTCCCTGGTAGAATTTTTGGGGTCACTTAATATATACTATCCTATTGTCTGCAAATAGGGAAAGTTGGACTTCTTCCTTTCCAATTTGTATCCCCTTGATCTCTTTTTGTTGTCTTATTGCTCTAGCTAGGATTTCAAATACTATATTGAATAAATATAGGGATAGTGGACAGCCTTGTCTTGTTCCTGATTTTAATGGAATGGCTTTCACTTTCTCTCCATTTAATTTGATGTTGGCTGTTGGCTCGCTGCAAATTATCTTTATTATGTTTAGGTATGTTCCTTGTATTCCTGATCTCTAGAACCTTTATCATGAAGGAGTGTTGGATTTTGTCAAAGGCTTTTTCAGCATCTAATGAGATGATCATGTGGGTTTTTTTCTTTCAGTTTGTTTATATGGTTATATGGTGACAGATTTTCAAATGTTGAACCATCCTTGCATCTCTGGGATGAAGCCTACTTAGTCATGGTGGATAATTTTTTTTGATGTGTTCTTGGATTTGGTTTGCCAATATATTTTTGAGTATTTCTGCATCAACATTCATAAGGGAGATTGCTCTGTAATTCCCTTTGTTGCATCTTTGTGTGGTTTGGTTATCAGGGTAACTGTAGCCTCATAAAAAGAGTTTGGTAATGTTCCTTCTGTTTCTATTGTATGAAACCATTTGAAGAATATTGGTATTAGCTCTTCTTTGAAAATCTGGTAGAATTCTGCACTGAAACCATCTGGTCTTGTGCTTTTTTTTTTTTTTAAGTTGGGAGACTTTTAATGACTGTTTCCATTTCCTTAGGGGTTATTGGTCTATTTTAATAGTTTATCTGATCTTGATTTAACTTAGGTATGTGGTACCTGTCCAGAATTGTCCATTTCTTTTAGATGTTCCAATTTTGTGGATTACACATTTTTGAAGTATGACCTGATGATTCTCTGGATTTCCTCATTGTCTGTTGTTAAACCTCCCTTCTCATTTCTGATTTTATTAATTTGGATGCTCTCTCTCTGCCTTTTGCTTAATTTGGATAAGGGCTTGTATATCTTGTTGATTTTCTCAAAAAATCAACTCTTGGTTTCATTGATTCTTTGTATTGTTCTCTTCATTTTTATTTTATCAATTTCAGCCTTCAATTTGATTATTTCCTGGTGTCTATTCCTCCAGTGAGTTTGCTTCTTTGTGTTCTAGAGCTTTCAGGTGTGCTGTTAAGTCACTAGTGTGAGATTTCTCCATCTTCTTTATGTGGGCATTTAGGGCTATGAATTTTCCTCTTAATACTGCTTTCATAGTTTTCCATAAGTTTGGGTATGTTATACATTCATTTTCATTGAATTGTAGAAAATCATTAATTTCTTTCTTTATCTCTTCCTTTACCCATTGGTGATTCATTTGAGCATTATTCAGTTTCCATGAGATTGCAGGCTTTCTGTAATTTTTGTTGTTGAAGTCTAACTTTAAACCATGGTGGTCCAACAAGATACAGGAGGTTATTTCAATTTTTTTGTATCTGTTGAGATTTGCTTTGTGGCCAAGCATGTGGTTGATTTTAGAGAAGGTCCCATGGGGTGCTGAGAAGAAGGCATATTCTTTTGTGTTAGGGTGGAATATTCTGTAGATATCTATTAAGTCCATTTGAGTCATAATGTCTGTTAGTTCCCTTATATCTCTGTTAAGTTTCTGTCTGACACTCCTGTCCATTGGTGTTGAAGTCTCCCACTACTAGTGTATGGGGTTTGCGTGTGATTCAAGCTTTAGTAATGTTTCTTTTACAAATGTGGATGCCCTTATATTTGGGGCATAAATGTTCAGAATTGAGACTTCATCTTAGTGGATTTTCCCTGTTATAAATATGTAATGTCCTTCCCGAGCTCTTTCAATTGATTTTAGTTTGAAGTCTATTGTATTAGAGATTAGGATAGCTACACCAGCTTGCTTCTTAAGTCCATTTGATTGGAAAGTCTTTTCCCAGCCTTTTACTCTGAGGTAGTATCTATCTTTGAAGTTGAGGTGTGTTTCTTGTATGTAGCAGAAGGATAGATCCAGTTTTCATATCCATTCTGTTAGCCTGTGTCTTTTTATAGGCTAGTTGACACCTTTGATATTAATGGATATTAATGATTAGTGATTGTTAATTCCTGTTAATTTTTGGTGGTAGTATTGTGTGCTCCTTTCTTTGGTATTTGTTGGTGTGGGATTATCTATTGTCTGTGTTTTCATGGGTATATCTAACTTTCTTAGTTTGGACTTTCTTCTTCTAGTGCTTTCTGTAGGGCTGGATTTGTGGATAGATATTGTTTAAATCTGGTTTTATCATGGAATATTTTGTTTACACAGCCTATGGTGATTGATAGTTTTCCTGGGTGTAATAGTCTGGGTTGGCATCCATGGTCTCTTAGTGTCTGCATAACATCTGACCAGGACTTTCTGGCTTTTAGAGTCTCCATTGAGAAATAAGGTGTTATTCTTATGAGTCTGCTTTTATGTTACTTGGCCTTTTTCCTTTGCAACTCTTAATATTTTTTCTTTATTCTGTATGTTTGGTGGTTTGATTATTATGTTGCATGGGGACTTTTTTTTTTTTTTTTGATTCAGTCTATTTGGTGTTCTGTAAGCTTTTTGTATCTTCATAGGCAATTCCTTCTTTAGGTTGGGAAAGTTTTCTTTTATGATTTTGTTGAATATATTTTCTGTGCCTTTGAGTTGGTATACTTCACCTTCTTCTGTCCCTATTATTCTTAGGTTTGGTCTTCCCATGTTGTCCCAAATTTCCTTGAAGTTTTGTGTTATGACTTTGTTGGCTTTAGTGTTTTCTTTGACTGATGAATCTATTTCCTCTATCATATCTTCCATACCACAGATTTTCTTTTCTGTCTCTTGCATTCTGTTGGTTATGTTTGTATCTATAGTTCCTGTTCATTTATTCGGATTTTCCATTTCCAGCCTTCCCTCAGTTTGTGTCTTCTTTTTTGTCTCAATTTCAGCTTTCAAATCTTGAACTGTTTCCTTCACCTGTTTAATTGCTTTCTCTTGGCTTTCTTTAAGGGATTTATCAATTTCTTCCAATTTTTTTTGTCTTTTCCTCAGTTTCTTTAAGGGAATTTTTCATTTCCTTTTTAAAGGCCTCTATCATCTTTTAAAAGTCATTTTTAAGGTCAATTTCTTCTGCTTTGGGATGTTCAAGTCTTGATGATATAGAACCACTACGTTCTGATGGTGTTATATTGGTATTTATATTGTTGACTGTATTTTTGCACTGGTGTCTACCCATCTCTTACTCCTCATGGTTCATGTGGTGTCTATGTCTGAGGGAGCCTTTCTTTGTCTGACTGATACTTTTTGTCCAATGGGAGCTCTTGGTCCAATCGGTACTGATAGACTCTGTGTCTCAGGGAGCAGCTCTTAGTCCAATTGGCACTGGTAGTCTCTGTCTCAGGGAGCAGCTGCAATCTTGGAAGGTGGGTGGGTTTGGGGGGGTGGGGCTTGTGGGTTACACAGTCTGGTGGAGGATGTTGGTAGTCCAAACTGTCTGCAGGAAACCTGTCTGCTAGCCTGAAACTGGGACTGCAATGGGTGGTTGTGTAGGGGCACAGGGTTGTGCCCCTTGGCCCAAAGCCTAGAGGCTGGGGTTTTTGGCTATGAGGACAAAGACTCACGTCTTAGTCCAATCGGTGCTGGTAGGCTCTGTCTCAGTTGTAGTCTTGGAGTAGAAACATTTTTTTCATGGTCATCCATTCTTCCTTTTTGTTGGTCACTATATTCATTTTGAAAACCCAGAAAATTATTCCAAGCATAGTATTCTGGTTTGAGAAAGGTTATCCACTCATTCATGTAGCAAGCATTTTATTAAGGAGTCTTTATTCCAATGAAGGGACAAGATAGCTTGGATAGGCACACAGTGAAGGGGACTACAGTGTATTAAATGGTGTGCTCACTCAATGTCCCTTGTGGCAAGAATGAAACTATGAACTAGAAATATAATTTCTGATTTTTTACTGTAATTGTTTATACATATTAACCATACAAATTATTAGGATTCTTAGATATTTCTATATATGCACATAGCGTGCACCAATCCTCTCCACTCTGCCCTTTCTAATTTCTCTCTTCTGAGTCCACAGTAGTCCATTTTCTGCTTTCAGATGAGCTGTTTTTCTTTTTAGTTTCTGTGTAGAGAATAAGCAATAGTTACCCATGTCTGACTCATCTTTTTAACAGGATGTCCCTGGCTCCTCCCACTTTTTGATTTTATGAGAATCATGCTCAGATGAATGTCCTAATGTTTCACAGAGTAAACAGCAAGTGGAGCCAGTCCAGGCTAGGATTTGGGAAAAAATTGATGGGAGGTCTTTAAATAGTTTTCAGGAAATGAATGATTTGCTGAGGACTAGAGACTGCTTTGAAAACACTTCCCTCCATGTTTTGAGATCTACAGTGTGCTTGCATCCTTTCCCCTTCAGGTGACACTTCAGTAAATTCTTCATTGTTACAGCTTTCCAGAGGAATTGATTGTTTTTCTTTTAGAGGAGGAATGGAACAGGGATGGATATATAACACAAAAGAAAACTTTGACAGAATTGGCAGGCCTTTTAAAGGGGGTGGCTGTGAAGTATGAGAGAAATGGGTGGAAGCCCTCTGTGTACTGAAAAAAGACCAGATGCCATGGGAGAGCAAAATGGTGTCTCAGTGACATTTTGCTAAAGAGCCCTGAAGATAATAATGGATGTTGTGGAGGATTTGTGAGCAGGAACATATGATGACTATGTTTAGGTTCTGTTGCTGGTACCCTGTGTTTTAGAGTAGGGAGAGAGAACTGAATATGTACCTGTGGGTGGAGCTGTGTGTACATTGTCCAAGAGTCTCAGTAATTATTTCATAACATTTTTTACTTCCCTTAAATGTGCACAATCAATGCCCTGTTGTGTGTGATTTGGTACTTGTAAAGGGGAATACATCTCTAGTTCTCATAGAATCAATACAAAATGAGATTTACAGGTTAAAATGTATTTGATGCAACTTGTCAGAAACTCTGTCTGTATCGTGATGCCACTCCACATGCACCTTCCTCCTTTGTCTGCTAGAGACTACTGGCCTATATGGTTATAAGTTACATTGATCATGTTTTCCAAGATCACAGAGAAGGATACATTGCTAACATTTTCTGTTGTGAGTCAATTGAATCCATTTTCAGAGGTGACTGCTTCACATGTAGCTACCACAAAGAAGTAGGCAGAAAGTGGGTCAGTACTTATGAAGAACTTTGAAACCCAGAGTTAATCCACTTTGGAATATAGCTATTAAATTAAGGTCATTAATGTCCCATTAGTCTCTTTTCTGTTTTTCTGAGTTCTGTCTATTTTCAGTTCTTGGAAGTTGTCTTTCTGGTTAGCCTTATGCCACATGCTTATCATTCCCAGCAGAGTGAATGGTCAGTTCCACCAATATCCTGCCCTTGAATGCTATCATCAGCTTTATAACTGATGTTTCCAGTTGCATCAGTTACTTTTCTGTTGTTGTTGTAAAACACTATGACAAAGGTAGAAGAAAGAGTTAATTTTCAGCTTTTGGTTCCAGAGGGATAAGAGTTCTGTAGATGTAACCAATCGTATTATTAAAATAAGAAACACAGAGCCAAGGTAAAAGAGAAAAGCCGAGAGGTCAGAGCTCAGAGATAAAATCTTACCTCCTGCAGTGCTCCTAGCTTCCCCGAGAGAGGGAGGTACTTCCTGTGTCCCTGTTTAAATAATCTTTCTGTTCTGCCTTCTCATTGGTTGTAAACCCAACCACATGACTGCCTCATCACTGCCTGTAAGTACCGCCCTCCAGGTCTTAAAGGCGTATGTCTCCAATACTGGCTGTATCCCTGAACACACAGAAATCTACCTAGCTCTTCTAACCACCACGCTCTTACTATGGCTCTAATAGCTCTGACCCCAGGGCAACTTTATTTATTAACATAAAATTAAAATAACATTTCAGTACAAATAAAATATCACCACATTTCCCCTTTTCTATTTTAATAAAAAGAAAAAAGGCAAAAGGTTATAACTAACAAAAGAAAAACTATATACAAAAGTACAATAACTATATACAATATATACAAGTAACAAATACCTAAACGATGTCTAGTCCATTTGTATTTGACAAATCAGAGAAAATAATTCCCTTATCTATCCTATTTTAGTAAGTCCAAAATGTATCTAATTCACTTTCTATCCTAATTAATCTTCAACTATAACTAACTAATCTTCAACTCCCTCAGAGACCCAAGAAGGAAATAATATTAGCTAACAAAAATAAAAACAGGAAGTGCACAAAAGCAACTTCCAAAAATTTTGTGAGTTGACAGAAACAGCCAGCTGCCTGGACAGTCACCTGAGGTTTCTCCACAGTGTTGGGGCATCATCTTCAGCCTATAGGCTTAGCGTATCTGACAGACTCATTTGTGAAGTAGGTTGTACACAAGGTCAACAGTTCAACCTCACACTGGGTGAGAGCAGTCCATGTACCAGAAACACCTGAATTCCACTAGTGTCATGTCATGATTCAGGATTTTAAATTCTGGAAATTGTTGATGGTTTTTGAATTCAGCTGTCCATTCTTCTTGGCTGTGTATATATGGCTTCATCTAAGCATGCCCTTCTCCACATCCCTCTATTAAATGCCAGTCTACTATTGAGAGGCGTGAGCTTTCAGTTGCTGTTCCATTGCACAACAGAAGCCATCAGCCCACTGCCTGTTCAGCTGTCTTTGAAGAAAAGGACACTGTACCTTTTCTGGATTGTGAGGGCCACTTCAGGGATGGTGCCATATTGTCCTGGCCTCAGAAGATGCCGTCTGATAAAGCCATAACCACACTTGTTTTGGCAGGAATCGGTAGTCCTTTGTTTCGTGTTCTGTCTGTCCATTTTGTCCTGTTGATTTGAGGATACTTTGTTGTCCAGTGGCTAACTTTTGCCACAATGAAAATTAACTCCATATGCAGTTTCTTCAATGCCCATATTTTCTCTGAAGTAGATTGGTACTGCCAGGAGCCGACATGTCTCAAAAAAGAAAAATTTCTAAGTTATTAAAATATTTTAAATGCCATATTCTGTAGATCTCTGAAGGGTTTGAAGATGACCTGTCTAAAATATATCTGCTCAATTTTTAAAACATATCTAATATGACTACAATTTCTATTGTAATGTCTAACTACTAACTTTCATTTCTTTATATCCTAATAGTTGGTAATAATGTAAAGTATTTAAAACTAGTAATTGTCTTTTTCTTTTCTTTTTTTTTTTTTTTTTTAAACAAGAACCTTAAATCTAATCTCCTTTGCTTAGCCTTTTTCCTAACCCTTGACAACAACTTGTAACCAACCCCCCTAAACAATTGAAAATTATCCCAGACCCAAAACCCATTAAAAGAACCAAAAAACCACCTGCCCCACACCACTTCTTTGGCAATGTGGGTGTCATATTCTTAAAATTGCTTCCTGCTGGGTATGGGTGAAGTTATCTTTATCCTGAAAGAAAAATTTAGGTTAATTGTCAAATTCTAGGAAAGGTAACTATATCCTTCATTATTATCCAGTCTGTGTATAAAGCCAAAGTTCAGGGTTTATCTCAAGTCCTTATTCAAGTAGTCTTTGAGACTGGATCATCTCAGCTAGTCATCTCAAAATTGTTCTGAGCACCTTGTAGTTCAAAGCTGATCTGTAGATGATGTTTGTCAGCTTAGTGATATTATTATTGTCCACGTGGAATTGTTGTTGTTGTTGTTGTTGTGGGGCCCCATCTTCTTTCTGGAGACTTCAGTTGATGTTAGGCCTGGCCGTGATTTCCTGCAGAAAACTGATAAGAGACTCGAACACAAAGACATATATATGCAGCTAACTGAAGCCTTTTTTCTAGAATTAGTTAGTACTCTATATGACCATTCATATCTTAACAAAGTTTAAAATGTATATATATATTAATCTTGTAAATTTTGATATAAAATTTATACTTTAAGAAAAGTTTAAAGAATCAGAATAGAATCAAAGAGTTGAGATTAGTAATAGAATAGTCCCTTAATTAATTTGGCTTTTGTCCTGTCCCATAGCAGAAAATGGCTCTTTTATTCTGTCATGATACAGGGAGTTTGTATTTTCATTTTAACAACATGCTTGAGTTTAAAGAAGGAGAGAGCCATTCTCCAACTCCAAAGTCAGCTTTAAATTTTAATTGAACTGGGACTATTAGAAAACCAATAGTGTTAAATCTTTAGAGAAAAGCAGAAACAAACATTTAAGAAGACATAAAATTTTTTAGATAATATATACCCATATGCCATATACTCCCATATACTCTGTTTCCTGGGATAGATGATTTGTCCCTTTTCTTCAGTTGTCTCATTTGTCTTGTGTCCTTCAGATTCCTTAACCTTCGTTCTCCTAAAAGACAAAAACAAAAACCTTCCCCCAAGACTAATTTTGGGGATGTTCCCTTTTGGCAAGTTATTATCTGATTAAATGAAAAGACATGTGTTACAGGTACAAGTTAGTTTAAATTGGATGTTCATGCTGGTTGATGAACTATCACCTCCTCTAATTAAGAGGTTTCTCTTGTTCAAATCGAACCTTTATCAATTTTGATGGTACCCACAGCTTATCTTCTCCTATAGAAACAAAAGCAAAACCTCGTCCCCAACGTAATACATACCCTGGTTTCCATTCTGAGGTCAGCACATCCTTAAAGTATATAGGCTGATTTAATTCTGTAGTTTTTTCTATTACCCAATGTCTCTCTGCAGCTGTTGTTCCTTTCTCATTGGCATTCAGAAAATTCAAAGTTAATAGAGCATTATGCAGTCTATTTCTGGGGGTTTTTGTTACTCCTTTCTGTTTATTTAGCATATCCTTTAGAGTTCTGTTTGACCTTTCTATAACTGCTTGACCTGTAGGATTATGTGGTATGCCTGTAATATGCTTTATTTTGTAATAATCAAAAAACTGTTTCATTTTAACAGAGACATATGATGGAGCATTGTCAGTTTTAATTTGTGCAGGTATACCCATAATGGCCATAACTTCTAGCAAATGAGTGATTACAGAATCAGCTTTTTCAGAACTCAAAGCAGTTGCCCATTGAAATCCTGAATAAGTATCAATGGTGTGGTGTACATATTTCAGTTTTCCAAATTCTGCAAAGTGAAACACGTCCATCTGCCAGATTTCATTCCTCTGAGTACCCTTTGGGTTACATCCTGCTGGTAATGGTGTTTGATTATAGAAGGAACAAGTAGGACATTTCTTTACTATTTCTTTGGCTTGTTGCCAGGTTATGGGAAAATCCTTTTTTAAACCTTTACTATTGACATGATGTTTTTTATGAAATTCTGAGGCCTCCAGCACATTTCCTATCAATAATTTATCAATCTCATCATTGCCTTGTGCTAGAGGGCCTGGCAGACCAGTATGAGATCGGATGTGAGTTATATATAAAGGATGACTCCTTTTCCTGATTGTATCTTGTAATTGAATAAATAGTGAAGTTAATTCTGAAGCATCAGGGATAAATTCTGCAGTCTCAATATGTAATACCACTCTTTCAGCATACTGAGAGTCAGTTACTATGTTGAGAGGTTCTGAAAAATCCATTAATACCAACAGAATAGCATACAATTCTGATTTTTGCACTGAATTATAAGGACTTTGTACCACTTTACTTAAATTTTCTGATTTGTAACCTGCCTTTCCTTGTTTGTTGGCATCTGTATAAAATGTACGAACTCCAGATATGGGTTTTTGCCGTACAATTCGAGGCAAGATCCAATCAGCTCTCTTTATAAAATCAATTCTGTTGCTTTTGGGATATTTGCTGTTAATTTCTCCCAAAAAATTACTGCAAGCTCTTTGCCAAGGTTCACTTTCTGTCCATAATTTTTCAATGTCCTCCTTAGTTAAAGGTACGACAATTTCTGCTGGGTCTATTCCTGCTAATTGACGAAGTCTCAATTTTCCTTTCCAAATCAAGTCAGAGATTTTTTCCCCATAAGTTTTTAATTTTTTATTTGGTTTATTTGGTAAAAATATCCATTCCAATATAATATCTTCCCTCTGCATTAATATTCCAGTAGGGGAATGCCTAGAAGGTAAAATAACCAAAATGCAATCCAGCTTTGGATCAATACGATCCACGTGCCCTTCATGTACTTTCTTTTCTACCAAGGCCAATTCTTTCTCAGCTTCAGGTGATAATTCTCTTGGACTATTTAAGTCCTTGTCACCTTCTAAGGTTTTGAACAAATTAGTCAGTTCATCATTTTTTACCCCAACAATAGTTCGTAGATGAGAAATATCTCCAAATAATCTTTGAAAGTCATTAAGAGTCTGTAGTCTATCTCTCCTAATTTGCACCTTTTGGGGTCTAATTTTTTGTAGCTCTATTTTATATCCTAAATAATTAATAGAATCTCCTCTTTGTATTTTTTCAGGAGCAATTTGTAATCCCCAGCAAGGCAAAATTTTCTTTACTTCTTCAAACATTCTTTCTAAAGTATCTGCATTTGAGTCAGCTAGTAAAATATCATCCATATAATGATAAATTATAGATTTAGGAAATTTTTTACGTATCACTTCCAATGGCTGTTGTACAAAATATTGGCACAGAGTTGGGCTATTTAACATTCCCTGTGGGAGGACCCTCCATTGAAATCTTTTAACCGGTTGAGAATTATTATAAGTAGGCACTGTGAAAGCAAATCTTTCTTTGTCCTTTTCTTGTAAGGGTATTGAAAAGAAACAGTCTTTTAAATCAATAACTATGAGAGGCCATCCTTTTGGTAACAGAGTAGGCAAAGGAATTCCAGATTGTAGAGAGCCCATCGGCTGAATTACTTTGTTAATTGCTCTAAGGTCTGTTACCATTCTCCATTTACCAGATTTCTTTTTAATAACAAATACAGGAGAATTCCAAGGGCTGGTTGACTGTTCAATATGCTGAGCATTTAACTGTTCTTCTACCAGCTCTTCTAAAGCCTGGAGTTTCTCTGTTGTTAAAGGCCATTGCTGAACCCATACAGGCTTGTCTGTTAACCATTTTAAAGGTAGAGCTGTTGGTATTTTTGGAAGATTATCAGTTGTTGTGCCCTGTTCTTGTATAATATGGATGGCTGGTGACCACTCAAAATAATGCCTTCTAATATTTCTCTCAGAAACATGTGCTAGTTTATGATTTGTTTCTGAGATTGGAGGGATTTTAATCTGAGTATTCCATTGTTGCAACAAGTCTCGACCCCACAGGTTCATAGCTATGTTAGCGACATATGGTTTTAATTTTCCTCTCTGTCCTTCTGGACCTATACATTCCAGCCATCTTGCACTCTGTTTCACTCCAGATAATGTCCCAATTCCTAACAGTTGAACGTTTACCTCCTGAAGAGGCCAAGCTGGATGCCAAAATTCTGGTGCAATTATGGTAATGTCCGCACCTGTGTCTACCAGACCAGACAACAAAACACCATTTATTTTTATCGTTAATTTTGGTCTCTGTTCATTAATAGAAGTTTGCCAAAAAATTTTCTTTATGTTTTCTCCTGAATTTTCTATTCTCTCTTTTTCATCATCCTGACCAGCCTGATTTATTCCAATAGTCATTTGGTTATTTAATCGCTCAGAGCAGGGATTTCCTCTACAGCTGCAGGAAAGGTTTGAACTGGTTTTGCTATGGGGGCCTGCATGAGGCCCCTCCGGGAGTTTCCCGAAAACTGAGGCAAAGGATTACCCTGTCTGTCCTTTGTTGATCTACATTCGTTGGTCCAGTGTTTTCCCTTACCACACCTTCTGCATACTCCAGAAGGAAGGGGCATTCTGTTGCCATTGTTCCTTGAAGAAACATTGCTTCTAGGATTGACCTGTTTACAGTCCCTTTTAAAATGTCCTTGCTTTCCACACCCAAAACATCTAACACTCCTCAAACCTTTTGAAATTACTTCTCCTACCCACGTATCATGCTCATCAACCTCAACATTAATTGTTTCTCTAATCCAATCTTCCAAAGGTGCAGATCTTGCCCTTAACGGCCTGATTATTCTTTTGCATGCTGCATTCGCATTCTCAAATGCCAAAGCTTCAATTATTGCCTTACTAGCTTCTGATCCTGAGACCATTCTGTTTACTGCTGAAGCCAGTCTTTCTAAAAAATCTGTGAAAGATTCTTTAGGGCCTTGCATAACCTTTGTGAATGACTCATGTTTTTTTCCTGGTTCATCAACTCTGTCCCATGCATTCAAGGCTGCCATTCGACATAAAATTACGGTTTGAACATCATATAAACATTGTGTTTGTATTGAAGCATATTGGCCTTCTCCAATAAGCTGATCCTGACAAACTTGTATTCCTTTATCCCTCCATTGTGTTTCTACGTTTCTAGCTTCCTCCTTAAACCAAGTCAGAAATTGAATTCTCTGGCTGGGTTCCAGAACAGCTTGTGCAAGGTCCCGCCAGTCCTGTGGTATAATCCTATTATATGTTGACCAAGAGTTTAACATTTGCTTTACATATGGGGAATGCATGCCATAAGATACTATTGCCTCCTTAAACCTTTTAAAATCCATCAGTTCAATTGGAGCCCAGATATTTTGTGTAGCCATTTGATCAGGCATCTGCTGTACGGTTACAGGATAAATTAAGGATGACTGTGTGAAAACAGGCTTTCTTTCTGTAACCTTATGATCCAAACTTGAACCAACTTCACTGTTAAAATTAACAGGTTTTTCTAAAGCTGTTATCCTGGCACTTAAATCGACTATCTTTTTAAATAGTAAAATGAGAATAAGCATGGTGATAAACTGCATAATTCCCATAATACTAATCTTTTCATATAGTTGTTCCATTGTCAGACTGCCTAAAATTTCAAACAAAACCCAATTTTCTTCCAATGTACACAGGAAACCCATTTTTTTTAAATGTGGAAAAAATTTGTCTTTTAAATAGTTTCCTTTATGACTTACCAAATCTGCGTAGAACAGTAGAAATCCGAGCGAATTTCAAAACAGCCACCTAGAGTCCTAGGTGTAAATCCAGAGAGAGAGAGAGAGAGAGAGAGAGAGAGAGACAGACAGACAGACAGACAGACAGAAACAGAGAGACAGAAAGCAAGAGAGAAAGCAAAAGCGAAAGCGAAAGTGAAAGTGAAAGTGAAAGTGAAAGCGAAGGGGTAGCCGGCTAAAGCTTAAAGCCAGCCACTTGTTCCCTCTTGAGCCGAGTCAAGGCTTGGCTTTACAGCCAGGGGCCCTGTTTAGCAGGGCAGGCCTGAGCTGTTTGTCGCACTGGCTTTAAGCAAGCAGCTCACAGTCCAGCCTGAGCCCAAGCAGACCTGGGCCGGGGCTAGGGAGCCGGCTGCTCCGGCTAGGGAGCCGGCCCCAAGCAGTTTTTAATGGATTCTTGTCACGTTGGGCGCCAGATGTAGATGTAACCAATCGTATTATTAAAATAAGAAACACAGAGCCAAGGTAAAAGAGAAAAGCCGAGAGGTCAGAGCTCAGAGATAAAATCTTACCTCCTGCAGTGCTCCTAGCTTCCCCGAGAGAGGGAGGTACTTCCTGTGTCCCTGTTTAAATAATCTTTCTGTTCTGCCTTCTCATTGGTTGTAAACCCAACCACATGACTGCCTCATCACTGCCTGTAAGTACCGCCCTCCAGGTCTTAAAGGCGTATGTCTCCAATACTGGCTGTATCCCTGAACACACAGAAATCTACCTAGCTCTTCTAACCACCACGCTCTTACTATGGCTCTAATAGCTCTGACCCCAGGGCAACTTTATTTATTAACATAAAATTAAAATAACATTTCAGTACAAATAAAATATCACCACAGAGTTCCTTATCATTATGGCAGGGAAATGTGGCACAAAACAGGTATGGCAACTGGAATAGCTGAGGGCTCATATATCAAACTATAAGCAGTGAACTTGGAATAGTTTGAATCTTTAAACCCTCAGAACCTGCTTCAGTGGCATACTTCCCCTAGCAAGACTCTACTCAGGCTTTTCTCCCCTCTAACTGCATCCATTTACCTGTGAATTTAATGATTTCATTTTTTAAAAAAACAACTGAGTAATGATACATTGTGTAAATGTACCACATTTCCCTTATCTTCTCATCTACTGATGGGCATTTAGGCTGTTTTCAATTTCTGGCTATTTTGAACAGAGCAGCAATGAACATGGTTAGTGCATGCTTTTATACTAGAATGTAGAGTCCTCCGGGTATATGCTAAAGATGGGTACAAATGGATCTTGATGTAGATGGATCCCCAGTTTTCTGAGGAACTGCCACACTGATTTTCATAATGACTGTACAAGTTTGCATTCACCTATTCACCCCACATCCTCACCAGCATGAGATGTCATTTGTTTTACTGATCTTGCCTACTCTGATTGGTAGAAGATAAAATCTCAAAGTAGTTTTGACATGCATTTCTCTGAAGATTAAAGATGTTGAACATTTCTTTAAATGCTCCTTAAAATTTTGTGTTTACTCTTTTGAGAATTCTCTGTTTAAAGCTATACCCCATTTTAAAACTGGATTATTTGGTTTCTTGGTGTACAGCTTTTGAGAGTATTTTTTTGTATATTTTATATAGTAGTCCTCTGTGTTATATGAAGTTAGTCAAAATCTTTTTCCATTCTACAGCATGCTGCTTTGTTTGAATGATGGTATCCTTTGTAGTTCTAGTCTTGTCAGGACTTCATCATTGAAGTTGTTGGATTTTTGTCAGAGACCTTCTTTTGTTCTTTTTCTTTTTCCTTTAATGATACAAACATGTGTTGTTTTTTTGTTTTTGTTTTTCAGTGTGTTTATATGGTGGATTCCATTTATCAATTTATGTATATTGAACAATTCCTATGTCCTTGGGATGAAGCCTACTTGAACATGGTGGATGACCTTTTTGCTGTGTTCTTGGATTCAGTTAGCAATTATTTAATTGAGAATATTTGCATCTATGTTCATTTGGGAAGTTGGCTTGTAATTCTTTGTTGGATCTTTATGTGGTTTAGGTATCAGGGTAACTGTGGCCTCATAAAATAAATTAAGTACTCTGCCTTTTTTTTTTTTTTTTCCTGTTTTCCCCGAATCATTTGAGGAATGGTGGTGTTAATTTTCATTTGAATGTTTGGTAGAATTTTGCCCTGAATCCATGTAGCCATGGGCTTCTTTTGAGTTCAGAGACTTTTAATTACTGCTTATATTTCACTAGGAGTTACAGGTCTGCTTTAATTGCTTATTGAATCTTGATTTAACTTTGGTAAGTAATACATATCAAGAAATTTATTCATTTTAAATGTTCTAATTTGATGGAGTACAGATTTTTAAAGGATGTACCTATGAGTCTCTGGATTTCCTCAGTGTCTGTTTTTAATGTCCCTTTTTTAAAAACTCTAATTTTGTTAATTTGGATCTTATTTCTCCATATTTTAATTAATTTGGCTAATGGTTTGTCAATCTTAATTTTTTCTAAGAACCAACTCTTATTTTCATTGATTTTTTTGTAATTTTTTTGTTTCTATTTTATCGATCTCAGCCCTGAGTTTGTTTCTCACTTACTCCTCATTTTGGGTGTTACTCTCTTTGTTCTAGAGCTTTCAGATGTGCCCAGACATTCCTAATATAAGATCTATCCAGTATTTTATGTAGGCACTTAATGCTATGATCTTGTCTCTTAAAACTACCTTCTGTATATCCCACAGGCTTGGGTTTGCTGTGTTTTCATTTTTATTTAGTTTGCATGAGTGTGTAAGCTTTCTGTTGTTGATATCTAGCTTTAATCTGTGTTGGTCAGTTAGGCTGCAGGGTGTTATTTCATTTTTTTTTCTATCTGTTGAGGCTTGCTTTATGTCCAAATATGTGTCAGTTTTGGAGAAGTTCTATGTGGTGCTGAGAAGAAGGTATATTCTTTTGTGTTTGTGTGAAATGTTCTGCAAATATCAGTTAGAACCATTGGTTTTTAACATCTGTTATCTCCAGCATTTCTCTGTTTAATTTTTGTATTGGTGAGAATGGGTTATTGAAGTCATCCACTATCACTATGTGAGGGTCAATAAGTGATTTAAGCTGTAGTGGTGTTTCTTTTGCACACTTGAGTGCCCTTGTGTTTATTGCATAAATGTTTAGGATTGAAATGTTATCATTGTGGATATTCTCTTTGGTGTGTATGTGTGTCTTTATCTATTCTAGCTAGTTTTGGTTTGAAGTCTGTTTTGTCAGATACTAATATGCACATCTGCTTTGTTCTTAGGTCTATTTGCTTGGAATATCTTTTTCTATCATTTACCCTGAGGTTATGTCTATTCTTGATTAAGTGTTGTGTGTGTGTGTGTGTGTGTGTGTGTGTGTGTGTGTGTGTGTGTTTGATACATCAGAAAGGTGGATCCTTCTTTTTAATTCAATCTGTCAGTCTGTGGAGGATTGAGACAATTGATGATGAGGGCTATCATGAGCAGTGTTTGTTGATTTTTGTTATTTTGTTGTTACAGTGTGTTTTTTCTCTTTCTTGATGTGCTGGTCTATGATTATTTATTCCTTGTTTTTGTTGTTGCTGTTGTTGTTGGTGGTGGTGCTGGTGTGTGTGTGTGTGTGTGTGTGTGTGTGTGTGTGTGTGTGTGTGGTGTGGTTAACCTCTTGAAGTTTTCCTTCTAGCAAATTCTGTAGCTCTTAAATTTTGTTTTAATGTGGAATTTTTTTTATTATGTTTTGTGATTGAACGTTTTGCTGGGTATAGTAGTCTGGGTTAGCATCTGTGGTATTTTAGAGTTTGTAGAGCAATTGTGCGGGCCCTTCTGGGTCTTAGAGTCTCTTTGAGAAGTCACATGCTATTCTAACAAGTCTGCCTTTACCTGTTATTTGGTCTTCTTCCCACACAGATTTTAATCTTCTTTCTTTGTTCTTTGTATTTAGTGTTTTGATTGTAATGTGCTCAGAGGACTTTCTTTTCTGGTCCAGTGTATTTTCTGTTATGTATATTTCTTGTACCTTAATAGTTATCTCCTTCTTTATGTTGAGGAAATTTTTTTCTTATGTTGTTGGAAATATTTTTGGTAACTTTGATCTGGGTTTCTTCTCCTTCCTCTATTCCTATTTTTAGTAGATTTAGTCTTTTTATACTGTCCTTGATGTATTGTATGTTTTGTGCTGATATTTTTTTAGACTTAACATTTTCTTTGACTGAGATCTATTTTTTTTATATCTTGTCTTCATACTTGAGATTCTTTCTTCTATCTCTTACATTCTGTTGCTGAAATTACCTGTGAGGTTCTTTTGTTTTGTTTTGTTTTTGTTTTTTGTTTGATTTCTTAAATTTTTTATTTACAATTTTACCTCAGTCTGGGTTTTCTTTAGCAATTCTACTTTCATGTCTTGAAATGTTTTCTTCATTTCATTCCACTGTTTGTGTTTTCATAGACTTCGTTAATGCATTTATTCATATCCTCTTTGAAGCTTTTGAGCATATTCATAATACCTATTTTGAACTCCTCATTTTGTGTTTCAGCTACATTGCATTTCCCTGTGCCTGCTGTAGTAGAGTTGTTGGATTTGGTGTAGCCATATTGCCAGGAGTATTAATGATTGTGTTTTACATTGTATCTAGGCATCTGGGTTTGGGATGATTTGTGATTCTAGGTGTTGATATTTGGTCTTGTCTTCATTATCTGTGTGTTCCATTCCTTGGTTTCTCTTGCCCTATCTTCATCTCTGGGATGTGTGGTAACTGTTGGTTGACTGGTAGGGAGTGATTCTGAATCCCTTCTAGGTGTGGACAGTGGGGGTCCTGATAGAGAGTAATTTTAGGTATTAGAGTTGACACAATGGGGAAGGGCTAGAAAGGGGAGGTACTGAAATGGTAAGGGAAAAAGCTGGGTCTGCCATGAAGTTGTCTGGAATCCCCAGGGAGTGAAATCAGAGAGGAATGACAGGCCCCAACAGGTGTTCTGCTTCAGGGTTAAGAATGAGAGGAATGAATTGGAAATGGAGGACAGGAAGGAGAGTGAAGATTGTCTGCCTGGTTCCCAGGCCAACATAGCCAGCAGGTTCCCAGGTAGAGCTATATAATGTATCTTGCTTATATTTATCCCCAGCTTCTTCCTCTACCTCCTCACATACCCAGTTCCATCTCTCTTGCCTCCCCAAACTTCATTCCTTCTCTCTTTTTTTCTTTTAAATAACTAACCAATTCATATTTGTTCTACTCAATATACTTTTGGATGTATGGGTCACTTGGAATGTCCTCAGTCTGCTAGGTTGCTTCTTTCTCCAGGAGCTATCAAATATCCAGTGCTCTTCAGGCATGGGTGTTCATAAACCCCTTTCCACTCCATGCTAGAATGGTGACTAGCTTTATCTTATGCAGGTCTTATGCAGGCACTTATTGCATGACGTGTGTAGTAGTCATGTCCAGAAGACACTATTTTACTCTGATTCTCTTGATCTTTGGTTATTATAATCTTTCTGTTCCTGTCTTCCACAATGGTCCCTGAAACTTGTTGAAGAGTGTGGCAAGCTACAGGAATATGAAACAGAAGTCTAGCTGTATATTATAAGCTATACCTCGATGAGGACAAGGGTCAGTCAAGTGGGAAGCCAATCAGCAAGGTCTATTGGCTTAACATTCAGTTGTGACTTGCTATGAATTCCTTGTGCTCATAATTCTTCTAAAATGTATATGTGTGTGCGAATCTCCATTTCAAAGCACTTAGATAGTCTGTAGATAGAACCTTCTGCCTCTGAACTCCAGGCCCCCTGTTTAGCATTTGTTTTGGGTATCTGCCTTTTGCAAATACCCTCCTTGAGCTACTTCCTAAGATAGAGTCAACCCCAAACAAAGCCTCAAAAGGCAAGTAAGGAACAGATAGCTACCAGGCTATCTGTTAGATGCCTGAAACTCCCCCCTCCCTACACCCCCCCTCCCCGCCCCCAACTTAGATAAAATGTGTTTTCCGAGACTACTTGTCTCACAGGCCAAATGCCTACCAACTAGATGAACAAGCTTTGTTTCTTGTGCAAATCAAGTCCCCCACCCCACCCCAGAGAACCCCTTAGATCAAAGGGAGTTCCCCTTCAGCAGGTGTTTCAAGCTGTGATGCAGATTGACTAGTTATCAGTACTCTTCCCCTCCCTGTCAGGAAACTGGTGGCAGAGGGAAAAAGTGACAGTTTTAACTTTTAGTGATCTACAGACTCTCCCTATCCTATCACCTGTAAGTTTATAGTTGAACACATTTATGATAGACTTGTAATGCCTTCACCTAACCACAGTAAGGATACATTTCTAGCACATAAATTCCTTCTCTGATTTATTTTAACTACTAACTGACTCCAACCCTATCTCTCCCTTTTTGGGTTGCAAATAAAATTGCCAGGAAGCCTCTAGCTGGGACCCCTACATTCTTGTGCTGTATACAAAACATAAGGCGTTACTGTTTGGGATAGGATATAGACCAACCCGGGAGGAGGAGGGAAGGATTGAAGATTTGAGGGAACTGAGGATGAAGGGAACTAAGAATGAAAGGAACTAAGGAAATGAAGAGATCTGAGAGAGTTGAACTGGATTGGATGATGGTGACCGACGAATAAACGAATTGGATGAAAGAGCTCAGAGCAACTGGATTCATTCCCATGCTCATGGTAGTGTCTCTCCTGGTCCCCTGGATTTGTATAAGTTTAAGGCTGGACCCTTAAATATTATACAAAAGAATAGGTATGATATAGATGTTACATATGTAGCTGAACACTTTACTGATACTTCTCTACATTTTGAGCAGGTGTGAGTTTCTGTGCTACCATCCACAGCACAAAGAAACTTCCCTGAAAAGGTGTGAGCACTCCACTAGCCATGGATATAAGGATAAGAATTTAGAGGGCTGTTTTATGCCATTCCCATTTAGCAGAATAATGGTAGTAGGTCCACACCTGGGGCCACCAGTTCCCTGGCCCTGAGTTCCTGAGTTCTTGGTTATATTTACAGGACAAACATGTGTTTCTTTCTGTGAAGTACACCTTCAATCTAATCAGGAAGTACGTGGTTATCCCCATTACAATGTTCATGCCACTAATATATCCATAGGCATATCTTGCCAGACCATTTATTATTAGGATTTACCCGGTTCATTGTAAGACTATTTGGTAACATTTTTCCCTCAGAAATTTAGATAGAACCCTTTGGTAGTCACCAGAAAGTAAGCTTCTGAATCAGGAGACACTTGATTTCTCCACATCCTGTGACTAAAGTGTGTGGTGTCTTCAGCAATAAGTGTTGCCACTGCTCTCAGTTTCCTACTGGAATTCAGTGTTAATGGTCTCTGGAACACCCTTACTAACACTCAGGAAGATATCCCATACCTGGCATTTGGGCATTTTATTTGGCAACCTATGGTCTGGGTGGGAGGAATATTATCCCCTGTGGAGGGTAACTCCAGTTAAACGTGTGTGCGTGCGCGCGCGCGCGCGCGAGCGTGCGAGCGTGCGTGCGTGCGTGGGTGCGTGCGTGCGTGCGTGTGTGTGTGTGTGTGTGTGTGTGTGTGTGTGTCTGTCTGTCTGTCTGTCTGTCTGTCGGTTTTAGTTAGGGTTTCTATTGCTGTTACTAGCCACCATGACCATGGCAACTCTTACCAAGTAAAACATTTATTTGTTTCTGTAGTTCAGAAGTTTAATCCATTATTGTCATGGTGAGAAGCATGGTGGCACACAGGCTGACATAGTCCTGGAGAGGTAGCTGAGAATTCTACATCTGGATCGGCAGGCAGCAGGAAGACAGAGAGAGAGACACTGGGTCTTCCTTGGGCATTTAAAACCCCAAAACCCACACCTAGTGACATACTTCCTTCAACAAGGCCACATCAATTCCAACAAGAACATACCTCTTAATAGTGCTACTCCCTAATGACCAAGCATTCAAATATGTTAGTCTATGGGGGTCATTCCTATTCAAACCACCACATTCTACTCCTTGGTCCCCATGGGCCATATCATAGCCTATCATAATGCAAAAATGCATTCAGTTCAACTTCAAAAACCTCCATAGTTTATCACAGTCTCAATACTGTTTAAAAGTTCAAAGTCTCTTTGGAGACTCATGGAAATATTTTAACTGCAACCCCCTGTGAAATCAAAATCAAAAAGCAGATCATATACTTCCAACATACAATGGCACAGAATAAACATTACCATTCCAAGAAGAGGGAAAAAAAGAATAGTGAGGAAATACTGGACCAAAATAAGATGAAAAACACAACTGGGCAAACTCCAAACTGTACATCTCCATGTCTTATGTCAAAGCACTTTTCAGATCTTCAACTCCTTTCAGCTTTGTTGACTGCAGCACACTTCTCTCTCTTGGGCTGGTTCCACACCTAGTGTTGAGCTCATTGAGGCTAGTATCCCATGGCTCTGGCATCTCCAACACCTGGGATCTCCAGTGCAATCCAGGCTTCACCTCCATAGCTTCCCACAGTGGTTCTGTAGCTCTCCATTCAGGGACATACCTGACACATATCTGGCCTCAGGAGTTTTCCTTAGTTTTGGAGAGAGATTCCATAACCCATTTCTGACTCTAAAGCCAGAACCATGTGGCAAAATCTGCTAAGTTTTGCTGTTTTCTGGAGCTGGAACATGGCCCCTTCATTCAAATACATTTTCACCAGCTTTCTGTTTTTGATGGTTTCCTTTATAGCCGAAGCTTGGCTGTTCTGGAACTTACTCTGTAGACCAGGCCAGTCTTTAACTCACCTCCCTGAGTGCTGGAATTAAAGGCATATGGCACTACACCTGACCCTAATCTTTTCTTTAATTCTTTTTCACAAGTTGGAAGCTTAGCTGGGTGAGGTCTTGTCCTGAGGTCACCATTCCCTTTATTTCATTTAACATTTAATCTGTTTATCTCCTTGAATGCAGGACTTAACTTCATTTTACTTCCTTGTGCTCCTTATCTCCTTAAACTGTGTATTTTGTATTTTTCCCTGCTCAGATTGTTCCTTTTGATTGTAGATCCAAACTAAACTCTGTGTGTGTGTGTGTGTGTGTGTGTGTGTGTGTGTGTAAGTACCTTATAAAATACTTGGTTTCCATATAATTCTTTCAAACATCGCTGGTGTTAGTATCCCTCCCTTTTTCCCTTCTCTCTAGGGCTTTTCTAAATTGTTACACATCCTTTCTGCAAACCAGTTACAAAATCCTTGAATCACATGGTCATATTTTTCACAGAAATGATCCTATTTCTCCGTATCAACTTTCTAATTGGCTATTTTCCTTGATGTAATGACCAAATAATCTGGTAAAAAAGAAAAGAAAAGGTTTATTTTGGCCCACAGTTCAAGAGTAAAGTACCACATGGTGGACACATCCTGGCAGTGGGGGCTTGAGGTAGCTGAATATACTGGTTCCTCATTCAGGACAGAGAAGTGAGTATTGTTCTGTCCACTTTCTTATTCTTCTTCAGTTCAGAACCCCAGTCCATGGAATAGTGCCAGCTGTATTTAGAGTGGGTCTTCTCACCTCGATCCAAGCTAGAACCCCCATTTTCCACACCCAGACATTCTCATAGCTTTGTCTTCTAAGTGATCTTAGCTCCCATTGAGTTGATCACATTTACCACCATACACCTCTTCTTTAGGGCCTAATTTCTGTGTATGGTTTGAAACTTCCTTCCTCCTTGCTTCCTCGGAGGTCTGTTTGCAGTTTGTCATACTATATAGGGTGTCTGTTTTGCCTCTGTGTGTTTTTGCTTACCTCACCGGCATATCATTTTTGTTTGTTGGTTTGTTATACACTGCTATCAACCACACCTCTCCCATTTGGAACAAAGCTTTGCTTACTAGATAAGAAGGAAATATTTGAGAATTGACATGGAACATTCATGGAAGAATAAGGGAGGTCCTAAGCATGGGTCTGGAACACAGGAAAGGGTAGGGTAGCTGGCCAAAGCCATGGCACCTGTTAGGAGAGAAAGACATTAGCTCTGGCCAGCTGGCTATGCAGAACACAAAGACAAACTTTGCCTTACTCACAATAGGCAAAAGGCTGGTCCTGGGTACACACAACATCTTTTTATAAATAAAACAGTTTTATTCATGGTGAACTAGCAAGAAGAAGATACAACAGGTGCCAAAGATGAATAGGCATTATTCATCATTTATTGATTGGAAAACAATCCTATATTTTGCTTCTTCCTGTCCTATCAAGTGGCCTTTGCTGAGTGTAATTTTTACTTTTTAGTGCTGTCTGCACCTGTGGCCTTTGGACCTACCGTTTATGACAGATGGGCCCGGCCGTGTTCACACCATTTAGTGGCTACTCTCCTCCTGCAGCACTGTGTGCTGCCATCACTGGCTCAGGCCCAGTGAGCATGTTTGCTGGTAAAGCTCTGAATCTATTGCTCAGCTTTTGCACTCAGCATAGCCCCCTATATCACACATCATTTTCTCTTCTTGTCAGATCACTGTCTCTCAACGTATAGTGCTCAGTTGGAAGGATGAAACATCCACCTCATATGTTGAAGTAGGACAAATGGTTGAAGTTCTCAGTAGCTGCTTTTAAAAAGGTTTAGACGTACCTTGTGCAGGAAGGGAACTTTGTGTCTTGAAAGAGTGATATGCTCGTAACCAGTGCACTTTGGACTTTCTTAGGGAGATTTACCTGCTGGCTTTATTGACTTTTCACCCTAACAGATGCTAACTCAGATTTTATATCAGCACAAAGTAAATGTTTGCCTAATAGAGATAATGAAGGGAGCTGTTTCATTTTGAAGTTGTGTGAATCTGGGGAAATAATCAACACCAGAGTCAGAACAATATCCTTCTTCTTTTTAACCTGACTTCTCTGAAGATATCTGGACTACTGTCTCCATTTTCTACCCCAGTTTCTTCTTCTTCTTCTTCTTCTTCTTCTTCTTCTTCTTCTTCTTCTTCTTCTTCTTCTTCTTCTTCTTCTTCTTTTCAGGGTCTATAAATAATTTTATTGAAATTGAACAAATAACACAACAGTCTTCCTATGCTGGGGACCACCCTCCCCAAACCATTTCCCACAGTCTAGAAGCCCGGAGCATCCACAAATAAGGATTTTTTTTTTTTAAAGCCATCTCTATATAGAAATCAGACTCTGCCCCAACATTATCATAGTCTAGACTATTTACAAACCTTCACATTTTAATTACCCTTTTTCTGTATTTTTCCCTTCTTCTGATCCTTACCAAGGAGCTCCAGTACTTTCCCTTAACTGACCCTGAAGAGGTGAAGATACTGTAGAAGGGGTGATGGGCTCCTCATAGCTACTGGGTGGTGGACAGCCCCTCCCCCGCAGCTGGGGATGGGTGGGACTGGTGCAAAGACGAGATTAGACAGAATATGTGGTGTGGGGCCAGTCCCCACAGGCACAGGCATCCACGGCCTGTCCTGACCCCGGCCGGCACCCTCTCAACTTGGGGGAGGGCAACTAGTTGAAATCAAGAGAGATCAGTCCAGCTCTGGGTGATAGGAGAAGCCTCCTACGCTGGTCCTCATCTTATTTAACGGCCAGCAAACTGTCCATCTTAGAGTGGGGACAAATGGCAGGTAGGCAGGAAGACTGGTCCTATCCCCAGTCTCTGTCCAATACAGGAGGAATGGAGGTAGCAAACGGCTGAAATGCTCTGACTAGGGGTATGGGAAGTGAGGGAAGGAAGTTCCCACTTGGGTACAGTCCCTAGAGCCCAGGGTTGGAAGAAGGCAGACTCTGCTTGTAAAGTGCTGTAGCTTCTAGGAGGGCTGGGCCCTAGGCAAGCTTGGAAGAAAGCAGGTCAGGCAAGGAACGAGGAACCAGGCATTCCTGACCAGCATATGCTCCGCCATGCTTCTTGCACAAGTGGCTGGGAAATGGGCCGGCGATTCTGCCATTAGCCCTCACCAGCCACCAGCCACTTATTGTTCAGACATAAACCAACACCAGTTAACAATGAGGGACTGCCCCTTTTACAACTGAAGGTTCTGGGCCAACAGAGTTTAGTTTATTCAGGGTTGTGGCACCAGCCTGGACTCCTGAATGGAAGCTACACCTTGAGCCTGGGAGTTTCTTGCTGGGGCAGTGGGTGCTTGTATCTGCCATGCCACAGGCTCACATTTCATAGAAGATCACAGGGAAATCCACGTGGATTCGGGGGGGGGGGGGCGGAATCCAGCTTCATGATGCCCTGAGGAATCAGATTCTTATGGACCCGCCTCAGCTTGGCTCGCTTCTGCCCATTCTTGGTGACGATTGTCTCCTCATAGAACTCGTGAGCCAGATACCCGTCTTCATCATAGAACATGGAGCCGTGGCGCGTGAATACGAAGTGGGGCACCTCTTAGGTTCGAGACCGCACCAAAGACTGCTCAGTGCCTGCTGCTTCGGGGCCGCCCCACCCCCACCCCCGTGGTGGAGGGAAAGGGCCAGAGGCCCGGAGCTTTGGAGCCACTGGCGCCCATGTCATCGCCACAGGCGCATGGCGGACCCAGCGGCCGCTCCACTCTCACAGTGCAGCGGGCATGACCATGCCCTACCCCAGCCTCCACTCACCCAGTTTCCTCCTCTTCTCTCTTTGTTCATTATATTAATTACTTTTCTATTGCTGTGATAAAACACCATACCAAGGCAATTTATAGAGGAAGGGTTTGTTTGGGCTTACAGTTCCAAAGGAATAAGAGTCCATCACCATCACAGGGGGGAAGTGTGGCAACAGGCAGGTGTGGTCCTTGGAGCAGCTGAGGGCTGAGAGCCCACATCTCAAACCACAGACAGGAAGCAGAGTAAGTGGACTTGAAGTAGTAAGAGTCTTCAGACTCTTAAAGCCTACCCCAGTGGTGCGCTTGTCTAGGAAGGCCATACCTTCGAAGCTTCTCCAAACAGCATCAACAATTGGAGACCAAGTGTTTAAATGCTGAACTGCACTGACTTTGATCATTCTTTCTCCTGGTTCACCAGCCGGATGCTTCTGGGGACCTCAGTATGGTCCCTTTCCTGAGCTTTCTTCTGTTCCCCTAGTCTAACTTAATCTCCCTTAGGTTCTCAGAAGAGTAACCTTTTGAGAGAGGCATTCTCACATGTGTGGTTTTTTTCTCTTGTATCCTAACATTTCTCTTCTGTGATACTCATGCCAACAGTCAGTTAAGCTATAATGCGCTATGCAGCAGCATCCTATGGACATTACAGGTTTCATCAATAACATTAAAAGAAACAGAAACCTTGTAAAATGCTAGTGTGCTTTTACATGTGGTGCATGTTTAAGATAGGAACTGAGCTGTGCCAGACATGGCACCTTACCTTGAAAACGTTTGGAATTCGCAGGAAGGTTGGGGCTAGTGCTCTCCTGTCACAGGTGGAAGAAGACCTCTGAAGTTATATGGCAAGAGTCTGTATCATCCATGGTGGGTAAGTCTTGTGATACATGGGAACTGGGAATGAGAGAGACTTCCAGATGGGCATGGGTACACGTTTGTGTTTCTGTTTGGCCAGGCAGAGCTAGGGAAACTTCACAGTGTTCCCAGCATTGCTCACACAGTATTGCACATAAACAAAACAAATTTGCCTTATGCCCCAGATGCTCAAGTTCTCTCTAGTGTTCCAATCATGTTAGAATAGAACCAGGTTTGCAGAATGTGTATTGCAGCAAAATGCACTGTATCTATAACAATTTTATTTGAATTGGTTCATCTGTCTCCCTCATAGGAATGTACCCTTCTACAAGGCAAATACTCTGTTTACCTTTTCACTGTCATAGTTCCTCCTGTGTCAGGCACAGGAGAGGGTCAGTGTGTGTTAAACTAGTTAAAAACAGCAAATTATTTTTGGTCATTGATCATGTTGCTTTCACTTAAAGCATTTAAAGGTACTTGTTCTAACAACCTAATATTTTTTTCTTATTTTCAGTTATTGAGAGAGGACATGTGGCTCAATAATTTTTTTCTTTTTAAAAATATTATGGATGGGCCAGTAATCCCAGTAATGGAGAGGCTGAGACAAGAGAACCACGACTTTTAGCCCAGCCTGGTCTAAATTAACAAAAAGTTAAAAGTAAGAATGAAAAAAAAAAAAGACCAAAAAGAAAAAATCATGTGGAATATATTAAACTGTGGAAGTATCTCTGCTGACACTGCTGGCAGAATGTCAGGGTGATGATTTGCCTGTGTCCTGGAAAGCACTCTGATGCTTCTTAGGTTTTATGTGACATGAGCACAAGAAAACATAGCATTCTGTGTATCCTTAAAAGTGGTGGCATAATGAGAATGATGAGAATGGAATTTACCTATTTTAAAGAAGCCATCTTCTCCATATAAGCACGGACTGGAAACACAGGACAGCAATCACAGAAGGGGACAAAGTGTGATAGGGAATCTTTTGGGGTATTAAAGATGGTAACTTTCAGTCTAGTTTGGCCCAAACGCTAGGGTTTTGCTTGGACAAAGCAAACTCATTGATACAACTGACAAGCTGCCATTGCAAAATCCTTCTACCTAAGCCAAGTTTCCATGGATGACATACATCATCTGAACTTTCAAAAACAAGAAGAATGGCGAAAAAATGCTAAAAATAACTTGACCAAGAAGTGTAAAACCTTTTACCCTATCTGCAGTCTGTTCAGTTTTAAAAGTCTAATTACTCTTAGTTTATAAACAGAAGAGAAAAATACAAAAAGAAAAATATAATAAAATGGGAAGGAGAAATAAAGGAAAAAGAAGAATTCATTTGTAAACCTAGTAAAAATCACTCATAGAATGGTCATAGAATGGTGGTGTCTGGCAGTTTTTCCACAACATTTTCAAGTTTACAGTACATATTTTTATTTCTAAACTCTTTGAGGGCTTGCCATCCAGCTCCCAAATAAATACAGAGATTTATTCTTATTTATGAATGCCCAGCCTTAGGTTGACCTGTTTCTAAGCAGTTTTTCTAACTAAATTATCCCATTTCTCTTTACTACATTTTGTCTTTGGGCTTTTCGTCTTTCTTTATTCTGTATATCTTCCCTTCCTTCTTACTCCATGGCTGTCTGTGTGGCTGGGTGCTAGCCCCTGGCATCCTTCTCTCCTCTTCCTTTTCTCATTCCTCACTCTGCCCTAGATTTCTCCTCCTATTTTTTCTCACTGCCCATCAGCCCCACCTATTTCTCTCTCCTGCCCAGCTATTAGCCATTCAGCTCTTTATTAGACCAATCAGATGTTCTAGGCAGGCAAAGTAGCACAATTACAGAGTTAAACAAATGCAATATAAAAGAATCCAACACATCTTTGCATCACTAAACAAATATTCCACAGCATAAATTAATGTAACACATCTTAAACTAATATTCCACAACAAAGGTGTCTACAGGTTTTTGTTTAGCAAGTACTAAACTAGTTTAGTGACTTTAGTTTTGCTAGTTGAGTGACTAAAACACTTGCCTCTCAGTTTGTTATTTTGTGGGTGTGGCTTTAAGGAATGGAAAAATGAGATAGTAAAAGAACATATTGCCATTTGGAGATGTGGGTGGTTCTGGATTTTTTAATTGTTCAGTTTTGTAGAGTGGTTTCTTCAACTGGCCTGTTTGATATAGTCCTAACAAAAATTCCATAAGGGGAATGATTTCAAGGCTCTGGTATTTTCAGCTTAATAAAATATTTCTCTAATTTGAAAATGCAAATCACCACCTTACTATAACAAGATAATCCCTGTAGCAGTAGCGCCCGCGTTACCGCTAACCGTTCACCATGTCTGAGCGAAGGGCTGCGGATTAAAAAATAGAGACGAGACAGCGAGTCATTCGTACGTTTGGATGTCGAATGCCGTTTATTGCAAGAGGGAAGAAACCTTAAATACAGGCTTACAACACAAATGGAGGATCCCCTGAGGGCAGAAGTTCGCTACCAATGATCTACATTCTAGACCAAAGTTCTGCATTCTTGCATGTAAGTTGTTTACACCAAATACAGGATGCACCTAAGTTGTTTACATCACAAGCAGGATGTAGGAACAAAGAACCTCCGGTAAGCTCTCCGATGATCCTAAGGTGAGAAGGACACCGGCAGGGAATCTGAATGGGAAGGACACCTGGTCAGCAAGCAAGGCTACAGCCACTCACAGTCGGGGGTCAGGGCCCATGGCGCCCACAGGTCCCCCCTTTTTATTAAATGAGCTTCTGACTTAGGTTGCGTGGGACCAGCAGACCACCTTACCCGTCATAGAGACACTTGCCCAGGCCACACAAGTGCTCTGTCTTAGGTTGGAGGCAGCGGCCCAAGCATTACCCGTCTCTGAATACTCATTATCATACAGACTCAACCATGTGAGCTGTAGAGTGACTGCCACCAAAGATCTCAAAGTGGCACTGGGCTTGCAATCTGTGCGACACAGAAAAGACCAGCAGAAGTCCTAACCCACCCATAGCCAGAGGGCTACAGGCAATTGAACCATTCCCTATTTAAACGAGCCTTACCGCAAATAGGAGTCCTGTAAGGTGGTATCCCGAGCAAATGGAACTTGAGTTTAAATAATTTATAACTTACAAAGCCAATTATAATGTATAAAAGTGGAAATAAATTTATCATGCCCAATAAGAAGAAAGATTAACTAACTGTGGTAGCTACTTTTGCTGCCAGGGTCTCCATTGTGCTAGCTGTAGTAACCAATTATGAAATAGCAATCCCAGAAACAATAGCAGCAGTGGCAACAGCGATGTCAGAGTCTCTTCTGGAGCGTGTGAGCATCATCTGTGTCTAGCTGCCACGGTCCACTGGCATGGACACGGCTCCAGGAACACGAACCACCAAGGCCCATTTTTCTTGATCCCAGCACTACTTAGGCTGGCAGGTCTGCAAGAGAACAACTGAGAAACATAAAGAAAACAGAAAACAAAAACAGCAAACAAGGAGCAGAACTAATGGCCTCAGTAATGGCTACATTCAGGCTCACAAATTTTGAGGTATCTTCAGAAAGGCTAGATGAATTTCAGGAGGCAAATAAATGTTGCACAGAGCCATTCCTGAAAAGTAGGTACTACACCAGCTTGAGGGGGGTTGCAAAATGTGAAAAGCTTAGCTGGCGTGCTACTGTTAGCAAATGAAGTTCATTGACCTTCAGAGTTATCCTTAATCTCCAAGGTGTGATACATTCTCAATGTTTTTTGAAAAAAGTTACCATACATTACCTTCTGAAGAATCCAACCACATGGCTACAGTTCCTAGGCTTACAATAATGTTTGCCAAGGCTGGCCATATTGGGCTCTCAATCCCCATTGGCATCAGAAGGGGAGAGTTTTTTACGAAGGCCCAATAGGTCTCTGCCATGTTGGGATTCAGCAGCAGCCACAGAGCGTACACAGCGTTCAGGAACCCACAGAGGAATTTCATTGTCCTGCGGAAAGACACAAACAGATCCCCGGGCCCACACCAACACTGGATCGGGTCCCCTCCAAGTGCCAGTAGAAAGATCTTTCCATCGCACCAGAGGATGATTTGCAACAGGAGCCCTCCAGTGCTTATCTGCAGCAGATACTCCAGCAGAATCCACCGATAAAAAATTTAAAATATATAAAACAAGGGAAAGAATAGAATGTGGAGAGGAGAGATGAGCCCCTAACTCCCCCCTTTTTACTTTAGCAATATAAGTTTTTAAGGTACGATGGCAGCGTTCTATTATAGCCTGCCCTTGAGGATTATAAGGAATACCAGTCTTATTAACAATAGAAAAATCTTGGCAGAATTTTGAAAATCCCGTACTACTGTAGGCAGGACCATTATCAGTCTTTATGCATTTTGGCACTCCCATGTAAGCAAAAGCATGAAGACAATGATTCTTTACATCCTTAACCTTTTCCCCTGAATGGACAGAAGCAAAAATTAGAGAAGAATATGTATCAATAGACACATGGACATGTTGTAATTTTCCAAAGGAAGGCACGTGTGTGACGTCCATCTGCCACACATGATTAGGTAAAAGTCCTCGAGGATTAACTCCCAAATGAGGAACAGGTAAAAATTCCACACAAATAGGGCATGATTTAACTATCTGGATGGCTTGTTCCCGTGTTATGCCTGTATGATAACGGAGAGATCCAACATTAAGATGATAACGCTGATGCAACTGAGCAGCCTTATCAAAGGCAGAACAGACTAATGTGACAGCCATACGAGTAATGGCGTCAGCCCTCTGATTACCTTCACTTAGAGGTCCAGGCAATTGAGTATGAGCTCTAATGTGGCCCACATAAAGGTTATGTGAGTGGGACCATATAAGTCCTTGCACTTGCAATAAGTATTCATGAATGGAAGAAATGGATGGTATGTAGGCTGCTGTTTCCAAAGGCATAATGGCATGTGCCATATATTGACTATCGGTATAAATATTTACACTCTCATCAGAAAACATCTGTAAAGCAAGCAACAGCGCCTGTACCTCTGCCACCTGGGCAGAAGTGCCCTGGACTTTTATTCTCTTTACTATGTTACCAGAAATCACCACAGCAAAACCACGTGAAGTGCCATCAGTAAATATCACACGGGCCTGAGGAATAGGAGTCATTTGTACTATCTTGGGAAATATAACAGGATGCAATTTAAAAAATTGACACACATCATTGGAGGGGTAGTGAGTATCAAACTGACCCTGCATGGAGCATGTCAATATGGCCCAATCATTATCATTAGCTTGCAACCATGCTACTTGAGACTGGGTGTATGGGGTCATCACAATATCTGGCTCCTTACCAAAAGTTTGAACACTGATCTTGATTCCCTTAAATATAATCTGAGCGACAGCCTGTGGATAAGGAGTGATGATTTTTGCTGGAGAAGCTGGGGAATGTACCCATAAAATAGGACCTGTTTGCCAAAACATTCCAGTAGGTGAATGAGTAAAACAAAATATCAAATACAATAAGGGAGAATTAAGATCTATATACTGTACGTGAGCCTGTTCCAGGGCCTCTTGCACACGTTGTAGGGCTACACGTCCTTCAGCTGTTAAATTACGGGGAGATGAAGGGTCAGGGTCGCCCTTTAAGACATCATACAAGGGGCGAAGCTGACCTGTTGGAATTTTTAAAGTGGGCCGAAGCCATTGAATATCTCCCAGAAAGGTTTGGAAATCATTAAGTGTGCGCAGCTGATCCATGCGCAGAGTAATCTTTTGTGGGCGTATGCCCGTGCGTAACAATTCATGACCTAAATAATGATAGGGAAAAGATACCTGTACCTTTTCTGGGGCTATCTGTAAATTAGCCAAGCTAAGAACCTCTTGTAAATAAGAAAAGGCATCAAAAACAAGTTTTTTATCTTTAGCAGCCATTAATATATCATCCATATAGTGAATTATATAAACACCTGGAAAAGCTTTTCGAACTGGAGCTAGGGCCAAAGACACATAAATTTGACATATAGTAGGGCTATTGGCCATTCCTTGAGGCAATACCACCCACTGATATCTCTGATAAGGTTCCTTAAGATTTTCTGAAGGAACACTGAAAGCAAAGCGAGGAGAGGACTGTCCTCGGGATGCAAAGGAATGGTGAAGAAACAATCCCTCAAGTCAACCATAATTAAGTGCCAATGCTTAGGAATTGCCACAGGGGCAGGCAAGCCAGGCTGTGTTGCTCCCATGAGAAGCATGGTTTTATATACAGCTCTAAGATCCTGTAACAGCCTCCATTTTCCTGATTTCTTTTTAATAACAAATATAGGTGAGTTCCAAGGTGAAGTGGAAGGAATGATATGTCCAGCATCTAACTGCTCCTTAACCAATGCATACGCAGCCTCCAATTTTTCCTTAGTAAGGGGCCACTGTTCCACCCATACAGGGTCATCAGTCTTCCAAGTGATTTTTATTGGTTGTATTATTGAAGGCTGCTGTGCAGTGACCTCTATGGAAAAGACCCTAATATTCTAGTATCGCCAGGACCCCTAGTGACACAGTTTTTGTCTGCCGCAGGGAGCGGGTCTCCTTGCAACATTTTCCCTAAGCCTTTGCCCTAACTCTTCAGCATCTATTGTATAGGCTGTGTAGTAACACTGTTCTCATACCATTTAACACATCCCATCCCCACAAGTTCACTGGAATGTGAGGTAGCACAAATGGTTGAAAAGTTCCTGTATGACCTTTCTCATCCTTTTAATTTAAAAGTAGCCTGTAATGTAATGGCGTCTGAGCTGTGCCAATACCTTGTAGGTTAGAGGTAGAATTTTTAAGGGGCCAATTGGGATCTCAGGATTCTTGTGAAATTATAGATATATCCAGCACCAGAATCCAATAATCTTCCAATCTCAATCCCACATAATTTTATTTTTAATTTAGGCTGTTTATCATTGATAACTGTTTGTCAAAACACCTTTTTCCCTGTACTTTCAAAGCCTCCAGTTCTATATATCGGCACCATTTTGAATTTAAAATATGAAAGCAATAATAATTGAGCAATTCTATCACCAGCTTTTGTTTCCGTGGTCCTTTTTTTTTTTTTATATATGTCAATTATAAAAGCATTAAACACAATCTCTATAGGATTTGAAAAGGTAAAACTTTAGGTAATACTTTTCAGTAGTATTTTATAAAATCTTAAAAAGAGGATTCTTTTATAGATTTTAAATAACACATTAATGCAAATAGCCAATTATTAACAATGTGGACCAAACAATTTACCTGTATTTTATTTACTGGAAAATTAATTTTGTAACCTCTTTATCAGTAAGAGATTATCATTTATGGGTTATCTTAGCAACATTATTTAATAGGCTAATAACCCAATTCATTCCAGGTGTCATATTTTTATAGAACTAAACCAAGAATTTCTAGAAAGCAACTTAAATTGCAGAGCCAAATTTTCAGTGATCAACAATGATCAACAATCAATGATCAACAGACAAGACCATACCTAATATATAGTTCAAAATTATGAATTTTGAAGGAACAACAACCATGAGGATCAAACATTCATCCAAACATTTATCAAGACAATCAAAAGAACAGAACATCCTTTATTCAAACAGCATTGACTTAGCATTCAATGTCCTGACTGAAACCATTTTTCACCAGAAGTTAGGCCCCGTTTAAACTTTTAGCGCTAGTCCCTTCCCAGGCTCAGCTCGCTGGCTCTGCCCAGTGCTCAGGCTCTATTGCCAGCACCTGCCTGGGCCGCACTCCATCACGGCTCTGCCTCCCACCAGCGTGTATCTGTCCGCCCGCTGCTTTGGGCTATCTTGTGCACGCCTTTGTCCGCCACAGCCTCTGGGCGCGCCCCGCACATATAAACTCATGTTTAAACTTCCTACTCCCATGAAGGGAATACCTAATAACGAGTTATTCCCACCATAAGGGAAAAACAGAAAAACATTTCCCACGAAGGGATCCTAAATATTGAATTATTCCCACTCTGAGGGAAAAATAAAAAACATTTGAACCAAAATTAAGCAAACAGACAGCAAAACTTTAAGCTCTGGGCTTGCTTGCTGTTCAGCCAGCAGCAGAGGCCTACCTGCTGATTCTTTGTAATTCAGATGCTGCCGCTCTGCATTGGCAGGGAGAAAAAACTCAAGAGTTTCCAGCTATCCTGAAAACTCTACAACTGGAAAAAGTCTTTACGTCCTCCATTACCACTGGGAAGAGGCTTTTCTCTTTCCTTCATCCTTTCTCTACAGGGCCCAAATCTTTAGGCCTAGTTTCAAAAATTTTTCCCCTTTTTACCGGGAAAATCCTTTTTTCTTGATTAAAATTTTTCCCCCATTTTTAACGGGAAATTTCCTTTCCTTCCCTCTTCTCTATTGGGAAGATTTCCTTTTTCATTTTATTTAAAATCTTTAGCTGTCTTGCCCTTTCTTAACTTTGGTGCCTTCCTGCTTCAACAGTCCAATTAACTGACTGTGAGCTACCTGCACCCATTTCAACATTTCAATCCACTCTTACCTTTAAAATGCCGGCCGGCCTTCCAAGAGTGTCCGTCAGCTGGTCCTTTCTTTCTCAGACCTCGGTAGGAACCTCCATCTGTAGCAGTAGCGCCCGCGTTACCGCTAACCGTTCACCATGTCTGAGCGAAGGGCTGCGGATTAAAAAATAGAGACAAGAGACAGCGAGTCATTCGTACGTTTGGATGTCGAATGCCGTTTATTGCAAGAGGGAAGAAACCTTAAATACAGGCTTACAACACAAATGGAGGATCCCCTGAGGGCAGAAGTTCGCTACCAATGATCTACATTCTAGACCCAAAGTTCTGCATTCTTGCATGTAAGTTGTTTACACCAAATACAGGATGCACCTAAGTTGTTTACATCACAAGCAGGATGTAGGAACAAAGAACCTCCGGTAAGCTCTCCGATGATCCTAAGGTGAGAAGGACACCAGCAGGGAATCTGAATGGGAAGGACACCTGGTCAGCAAGCAAGGCTACAGCCACTCACAGTCGGGGGTCAGGGCCCATGGTGCCCACAAATCCCTAACTACATTCTAAATATATACACAGGTAATCCTCACCCCTTATCAAGAAAACTTATCTTTGAAACAGTTGGAGATCATTACAGAAAACTATAACCAATCAAAATGCAGAGTTTGTAAGGCCCAGTCCCAATGGATACATCTGCAAATACTCTTGTACTTAAGGCTCAGGGAACCTTGCAGAAGATGGGGTAGAAAGGTTGTAAAAGTCAGAAATAAAGGAGTTTGCTGTTAGATTGTGTATCCTAGTAATGTCAAAAGCTCATAAAATCTCACCCACGTGACTGCCTAAATATGAGCTGAACGAGGACAATAGCAATAGTCATGTCAAAGTAAACAGAGAGAGCCTCAGAGGCCTCAGCTCTATACAAAGAACTAGTTGGGTGACTTTAGTTCTACTAGTTGGATAGATGAGGCAGCTGAAGAATGCCAAGAGTAGGAGAAATAGTGTTCTCTTGGGAAGAACACACTAATTGATTATCTACCTCCAAATGGTCATCCCTGAAAACATACATATAAGTAACATTATACAGACTGAGAAGGTTATATTTAGGAATATATCTGTATATACAAATATATATGCATGTAGTGACAGTCACTGACAAAAGAGGCTATGGATCTGAAAAAGAACAAGAAGGGGCATATAGAACAGTTTAGAGCAGGAAAGGAAAGGGGAGATAATGTGTTTAAATCTCAAAAATAAAAGAATAAATGAATGCCATATAATCATAAAGTTTAAGAGGAGATGGATTGAGTTGCATAAAACACTGAGTGAACCATTGCTTTATAAAATTATCTCATTTTAGCATTAGTTTTTCCATAAATCACCACAATTTCTCTCCCTTCTTAATTGTTCTCTATTACTTTCATTTCTAAAAGAATATTGTATTTTTCTGATTAGGAAAATGGTATAGCATCACTTAGAAAGTAGGAAAAAATATGAAGGTAAATTTATTTGTGCTACATCACAGAAAATGATAACATTTTGACATTTTGTTATATTTTTTAACTTTCTTTTTATTTATTCTTTGTGTCTTTCACATCATGCATCTTGGTTGCATTCATCTCCCCGTCCCTTCGTATCCACCCTCTGCCCTTGCAACCCCTCCTCTACAATAAAATAAAATTTAAGAGAAATAAAGAAAAAGAAAAAAAGGGGTGGGGCGAATCTTGTTATGGAAGCTGTAGTGTGACACAGTGAGCCAGGAAGTAAGCACTTTTGTCCACATATCTTTACTTGCAAGTGCTCATTGTTAAGAGTCATTGGTCTGGTTCAAGGCCTCTGGTTTCTGCTACACTGTTGGTGCTGGGATCCTCTTGGATGTTCTGATGTTGCCCTGAGATCCTACAGCTTTGGATCTGCAAGACTGGTCCCTTCATGTGCTCCTGCAGATCAGAGATGGGGTGGATGTTGAGGTGGGTCAATTCATAACCCTGGTTTTGGACCTGGGTATTTTCAGGGTTGGTCAGCCTGCTAGCTCTCCGGGTCTTCACCACGAGGGTGAACTCTCCAGCATCGCCTGTGCTAGTTTACCCCTTGCAGCAATGAGCAATGAGAGGGGCCAGTTCCCCTGCTTTTAAAAATGTCCTCAGGGTCAGCTATCCCACACCTGGGCCATCAGAGCCAGCTCTACTTTTGTTGCCCAGGGGAGATACAGCAGCCACTCTCCCACTCTTGTGACCTCAGGGTCACGTGGTAAGGCAGGGGAAAGCATCTCCCCACACCCCAAGCCACCATGTGGCAGAAAAGGGGAGGGGCCAGATCTTCCACGCTCACTTTCTTGAGGCCAGTTTACTGTACCCCTGTAAATAGGGTAAGCTCTGCTGTGCTTCCCAGGTGAGGTGTGGAGATCCATGTTCCTGACTGATGTAGGTGGTAAAGGGGAGGGTCAGCTCCCTCACCAGCGTCAGAGTCAGTAGGGCCGAGGGGAAAGGGCATCATCACCACAAGACAGACGAGGGAGGTGGTACTAACTATGCTCCTCTTATGCCCTCAGGGCTGGCTTACCCATGCCTCTGTCTACAGGGTCAACTATACTGTGCTGCCCAGGCGAGGAACAGGCCTGTTCTCCAGAGCTCTGTAGCTGGTGAGTGGTTAGGTCAGGTTCCCCACCTGCTACAGGTGGTGAGGGGCAAGGGAAGGAGGGCATCATGGTATATGAGAAGAGGGACAGGACCTGGTCTCCCATTCTCATGCCCTCAAGGCCAGCTCACCTCCGCCCCTGTGAACAGGGGCACTCTATTGTGCTGCCGAGGTGAGGTGTAGGAACTTCTCTCCTTAGTGCTTCAGCCAGGGATGGGCAGGACCAATTTTCCCTAGTGTTGCAGCCAGTGAGGTGTAGGGCCAACTCTGTACAGCCGTATCCTCTTGGCCTTTGGAGGTATCAGGAGCCACTGATAACAAATACTGTATCAGAGTCATGAACCCAGACATAGGCCCTGGCAGCGGCCCAGACCCAGACATCAACATGGCCCTGGAAAGCAATCAAGCCACTCGCCTTAGCCCACTCCTCACCTCTTTTATCTCTTCAGATATGCCTCTGTCCACAGGACTTGCACCATTCTGTCTCATATAACATCCCATACATTTGCTCTCCGTAATAGTATTCATTTGCTTGGCACCACAAGGTACTGGGTGGGCCTGTGTTTTCTCCTCAGAGCCCAGAGAGAACCACCCCAGGTCTGTGTGTGGGTCTCCTTGACCTGCTCAGACTGTCATGGCATTGGGCAGGACCATGCTTCCTTATCACAAAGATCATAATAGTGCCCAACCTCTAGATGCTGTTGCTGGAGTCCTCTCTTGGGTTGGGGCTAGAAACCTTGTGCTGGGTTTGGTTTGCATACATGGATTAGAAAATAGCTCCCTCCCTTTTTGAGTTCTCTGTTAAGTTAGATGAGAATATTTAGAGGGACAGGAGGATACATGGCAGAGCAAGCACTAGGTTCAAGCAACAGTTTCTTTAAACAGCCAGTCACATTGCGTTCATGCTTAATGCATGCTCCTGCTCACCTTCCTTTCTCTTCTTACAGTCCAGATCCCAGGCAGTTAGCCCCAATTAAAGGAATCAAAAGCAACCCTCTATAGGCATGAATAGAGGCAAACCTAAACCAGATAATATCTTACAGGTGTTTTAGTTGCCTGTCTTCTAGGTGACTCTAGAGTCTGTCAAGTTGACAGTTAATTCTAACCTTCACAGTGGTATATAGAATTGATTAAATAAAACAACTCATGTGAAAACAGCAGTCAATGTAAGGTATTTTTACTAGTAGTGTCCTGATTTTTCTCTTAAAATGAATAAGCTCACTGTAAATGTGGATGGTTTCATTCATATGTTAACTATACTCACTACATTTGCTAATGGTCTAATGTTGCTCACAGCGCTTAAGATCTGAAGTCATCTGTCTCATTGTGAGTGTTACAGCTCTGGAGGGAAAGGCATCCTGACTTGTTCAGAAGTCAGACTGTACCTGGAGCTGCAAAAGGACAGCTCTGGAGGGAAAGATATCCTGACTTGTCAGGAAGTCAGGCTATACCTGGAGCTGCAATAAGACAGCTCTGGAGGGAAAGGTGTCTTAACTTAATGGGAAGTCAGGCTATACCTGAAGCTGGAGTAGATGGGGGATGGTCTCCTTGCAGGATGCAGCAATCCTGCTCCTCTCCTAGAGAAAGCCCTAAAGCTGAGCTCTGCTCTGCACAGGGCTTCCCAGCAGAGCCCTGCTTTTCCTTCTCTCTGGCCCAAGATGTTACTTCTTCTTCACTCTGCTAAAAGATAAACCAGTACAGAAATGTAGCAATCTCCTCTGGCTCATGGAAAAAGTTACTTTTTTTCTGCTCTGTCCCTCTAAGGGAACATCTCAGCTAAGGTTTTTCTGTTCTGTGCTTGGCAAAAGAAGATCTTCACCTAAAACTTTTAAGAAAGACATTTACTTGGGAAGAAGGTGTCCAGGAGAGTGGCTGTCAGGGTGGGAAAGGACAGCCAACAACTGAACAGGTAGAGGGAGGGGCTTATATAGGGCTTCTTAGGGTTGGAGTTTCTCCAGGGAGAAAAATTTTCTGCTCAGGTATTGGTTAGTTTGAGCTCAGGGAATAGTTCGTTTCATTGGTCAGGGTCAGAGTTGGCTCTTGTTTCAGAGCCAGACTGTGTTTCTTTCACAGGGGCTTTTTAATTTTGGGGCTCTAATTTTGGGGCCAGGGCATATTTCCTTCACTGACTCTGGTTCCAGCGTCAAAGTGTGTTTCTTTGGCTCTACAGACAGGGTGTGTTTCTTAGGTTCTGGGTTCAGGGCTAAAGGTTTCTTTTACTGGTTCTGGTCTTAGGGCCTGGGTGGGTTTCTTTCACTAGCTCTGGTTTCAGACCCAAGGTGAGTTTCATGCATGATTTGCATTTTAAAGGGAGTTAGTGGTGCTGACTCACACACTGCATTTGCACCTAGGCACACAGCGAGTAAAGCAGAATGTAGGTAGACATGATAAAGAGTATAACCAGCCTGACAGGAATGACAACATTCTGTGTCTCTCAATACTATCAGACTATCAAACTAAGGAAACAATGGACCCCAAAGATATGGGAATTTCCCTGGAAATCTCATGCTGGGAGGACGAAAAGGCACCAGCTAGAGAGGAAACTTGGATCCCTGGAAGAGCTTTCATACTTTTGATAACTTGTCAGATGTGACTATACAGCCCAGACAAGGTTGAGTCAGTAGTGGTTAGGACCACACCTTGCTGGGAACTGCTTTAATGTCTTTATCCTTGACCTCTATTTAAACATTGGTCTCATTTTAGGACCCATAAAATTGTTTGGGGTGTTCTGTGGATCTTTTTGTCTTTCTCCCAATGTAGCCACACTGAATAAATATTTTTAAACTTTCTACTTTTTTTTTCAAAGAGAGTAATATTTTTATTTCAGTAAGATTTTGTGGTTTACAAAACACATTGGCATCATCTGTTTATAATCTGAAGAAAGTTCTGTTATCTATCTTCAGTGGAAAGTGGAAGGAGTTTCTTCTTGTTAACATTATTTGAAGATATCTTCCTTCCAAAGTACCAGCTTCCTCAATGTTCCCTATAGTTGACAAGCTTTCTGATTCCCTAAAGAGAATGCTGAGCCATTTTTTTTCTGTAGAAACTTACAATCTTATCTGTCTGTCTGTCTATCTATTTGTTTTATTTTTGTTTTTTAAACATAATTACTTTATTGTTCCTTGGGAATTTTACATCATACACCCCAATTCTGCTCACCTCCCAGTCTCCCCATATCCTCCTCTCACCTCTGCAGCACCCCATGAAAGAAAATTAAAAAAAAAACAAAAACAAAACAAAACCTTGCAAGCAAGCAAGCAAACAAACACAAAACAAAGCCCCCCCCCCCAAAAAAAAAAAATCCTCTTCACTTCTCTATCTTTCCAGCCTCTCCAGTACCTCTTCATTTGTCCTGGTGGTATTGGGAGCTGTGTGTCACACAGTATACCATTTCATTCAATCAGCTTTATTAGCAAATGTTCATTACAATGAGTCATTGGTCTGGTTCAAGGCCTCTGGTTTCTGGAACACCATCATCATTGGATCCTTGCCTAAACGCCCCTGGGATATCTGATAGGGATTCACAACATGCCCCCATGGTTGGGCATGTTTGCGCATGCCTGGCGGACAAACCTAGCCACTTCCGCCTAGCCATTTCTGGGTCAAAACGTCTCGGATGACCAGGACCCCATGGCTTTGCATGGTTGTGTAAAGCTCACAGCACAACCATGTGATCTGTGGAACAGCCACATGGGCCTATGTGCACTGGCGCGGCCCAGCCTTTATAAGCCGATGCCATATTCCTGGCTCCATCTTTATTCATGTGTCTTTCCTGCAAGCCTGAGCACCTCTCTCTCTCTCTCTCTCTCTCTCTCTCTCTCTCTCTCTCTCTCTCTCTCTCTCTCTCATCTTAATAAAACTCTTAGTGGATTCTGTCATGTTTTGTGACATTTCCTCGCAGGGTAAGAGTGCTGCCAAATAACTAACAATATCCTGTGGCTGTCCTGGGTCATGGAGATCCTGAAGGTTTCCTTCCATAGTACCAATCCCTTCACTAGTTTTAGCAGGTCCTAGATGTTAGGGTAGATGTTAGGTTGGGCCAACCCAATGTCTGGCTGTAGGCTTGGATGATAGCTGAGCTGGTCTATCCTGGCCACTGGGAAGCCCCTAAGAAGCCTCTACCAAAGAAAAACATTATTTAAAGTAGCCATTGAAAACTGGCACGATGCTGCATGCCTATAATTTTAGTGCTCAGGAGGCCCAGGGAGGAGGATCACTACACATTTGAGATCAGCAGCCTAGACCGAGTAGTGATGTCAAGGCCAGCCTAGACTATATGGTGGGACTCCTTCCCCCACATGCTGCTCCCAAAACCCAGCCAACCAAATTTAAAAATTACAGTGAAACTGCACAAAGTTTGGGGCATTCTGTTAAAGAACTGATGATGAATGCCATTTTGGATACAATGAAGATTTGAAATTAAATGTAGCTATGAAAGATAGTTGCTAGATTCTGATTAGACTAGATTTTGTATGTGCTTGAATGCATGTATGTGTGTGTCATTGTGTATTTGTATGAGTGTGTGTGTAAATGAGGTAAGCCAGGCACAGTGGAGAGTGGAATGGGGGAAGCAGATAAGATAAGGCTGGAGAGAGAGCCTGGAGCCAGGTCACAAAGCTCCCTGATAGCAATCTCACTTACATTTGTCTGCTGCACAGAAGAAATAAGGGAGGAAATATCCAGCAGACATCTGGGGATTTGCTTAGAAAATCAAGCCTCTCTTTTGTTTTGAATTCTACAGAAAATGACCACAGTAAAGAGTTGCCGCTCTGCTGGTGTGCAGCTTACAGCACTGCTTTCCCATCTGCTGTTTCCAGATTCCTGACTGTGGCTCAGAGCCTTGGCCTGTTTAGGGTTAAATGTATGGGATGTGTTCTGAGGATGACCTCAAATAGTATTTACAAGTTAAAAATCATAGCGATGATGGCCACCATCTATCTTCTTTTTCATTTAATTTGATTCCTATGTATCAGAGCTCAGGAGTAACTTATAAAACGTATTTTTCTGTGTTCTTCCTGAGGAGAAAACAAGGAAGAGAGTTCAGGATTATAGAACATGTTCTTTCTTCCTTAAATGCCATATTGAAGGGTGCACTTAGAAGTGCAGCTGCCTCTTTATCTTTCTGAAAGTGAAGCTGACCTGCAGTCCGGACCCTGGATTGGAAGTGTTCCTTTGAATGTCCTTTTCTTTTCTAGTTTTGAAACCTAAACGTTTCAGAGCTGGTTTCTGGTTTGGTAGTGCAAAAGGGCAGCACAGGCTTTAGCATGGTAGGGTTTACTAGAAAGTGCTCTACGCTGGAAGGTGACAGATTGTCTTTTCTGGGCCTCCTCCCTAAAAGCCAGCTGCATGATCACAGGATGTCCATCTCCCCAGGGTACGTGTCCTTCAAGAGCTATGTTGCCAGACTGAACCCTACTTTGTATTTTAAGAGTCTGACAGTCTGTAAGTTTCCTTTCATAAGTGCATCTGCCTGTATTTCTTTAAAAACCTGTTCATAAATCTCCCCAAAGCAGCGCCCTCCTTGCTGCTTCTCACGGTTTAGGGTTGACTATCCTCATCAATTGCTTTCACTTGGTGTGAAAATCCGTCCTCCTTTCTTTCCTCTCATCTCTGCTCTTCCTTTTCTTAATGTCTTTTGAACAAACATGTTTTTGTCTCCTGGTTCCAAGCAAGTAAGCCCTTCATCTGTTCAAATACAAAACAGGAAAAAAGAAAGAAAATGCCTTGAAACAAGGCAAAGTAAATCACGTGCCTTCAAGATTCAGCTGAAAATGTTTCCTTGAGCTTCATGCTTTATGTCAGAACATCTGAATGTTCCCCCTCTGAACAAGATGATAACAGAGAGTGGTTTTAAATGTTTGCTTCTTGCTTTTTTTCTGCCAGCAAACCATATCTGCACTAAGCCAGGGCCACCTTTCAGTGAAAATGGAGCAGGAGGCTGCCCTCTGCGATCCGAACATGCCTCCAGCCCTATTTATTTATGAGGAGCTTTGTGCCATAATGTTATCCAGCTTTATGGGAGACATCACACGGTCCTGGTAATCTGATAGAAGGCTTTAAATGGATAGGCTCTTCTGCCAGTTTTGTGTGCCAGAAGGTTTTGGGCTTTCAAAGAAAAAAACAACAAACAAACCTCAAACCCTAACTAAGATGGAATCCTAATGCCCAAGGAAAACATCCTAAGTTTTTCTGAAGAGGGTTTTCTGTAGATACAACATAGCAAAGAATATAACAAAGAAGTAACTTTTAAAAAATAAAAACAATACACACCAAAAAGTCTCAAAACTTAATTAGTAAGTTATTATAATATTCTTTTAAATTTCATGAAGAAAGCAATGTTAGTGAGATCTTTTGAATACATTTTTTTTTCATACTTGTAATGTGTTTCAAATACAGCATTTTATTTTCAAGGCAGAGATTTAAAAAAATTCTCTGAGGTTAGTCTCAGATGGGAAAATGAAGACATCATTAATAAGAACACATACAAGTAACACTCAGTGCTCAGTATTAATTGACTGTGATCCAGGATTTAGTGCAATCTGCCCAGCAGTATGAAGATTATTAATGTAATGAGACAACACAGTGCACTTATGATACAAACCCAAAAATCTTTGCTGTAGGGGAAGGGGACAGGACATAGTGGGCAGATTGTAAATGATATATACTAAAGTAACCTGGAGAAGCCAGCCACTCTATTAGACATGGATAATTTTGTAGGTATTTCTTAAATAGTGGTGAATATTTGATGTCTGAGAGAATAGGAGTTAAATTTGAGATCTCTCCCTTCAAGGAGTTTTAATCTGGCTTGAGACAGTGCTGCATGGAACACAAAAGGAAGTGTAAGACGATAACTGAAATAAGTACTGTGGGGTGGTGTCATGGCCCTCATGTGATCAGAAACTAACTGCTTCAGGATTGTGTGATGGTTGTCCCTTCCTCATCTGTGAGTTATTTGGGCTGCATTTCTTTCTCTACTCCACTGAGTACCTCTGAGTTGGCAAATAATGGAAATGAGGTAATTTTACTTCAGGTAACTAAGAAGGTTTAGAGTAATGAATTTGGTGTAATTGAAGACACCCAATATTGACATTTTTGCAATCTATCTCTTCTCTACTTAAAAAGAAATTAACCGGGTGGTGGTGGCGGCGGCGGCGGCGGCGCACGCCTTTAATCCCAGCACTTGGGAGGCAGAGGCAGGCGGATCTCTGTGAGTTCGAGGCCAGCCTGGGCTACCAAGTGAGTTCCAGGAAAGGCGCAAAGCTACACAGAGAAACCCTGTCTCGAAAAACCAAAAAAAAAAAAAAAAAAAAAAAGAAATTAAGTTTTACTTTCAGTAAATGTAAAAATAATGAACTTATGAACTTTATGGCATTTTTTAATTTTTATGTGTATTTTGGTATACAGGTTCATATGTGCATATGTGTTTGTGCATATGTGTGTGTATATACATGGATGCCAAGTTTTACATTGGGAATCTTTCTCAATCATTCTCCACCATATATATATCCCCAGGGATCCTCCTGGCCTCAAACCCCTCTCAGTGCTGGAATCATGCACACCGCCTTGAGCACTTTTTAATGTAGGTGCTGGGGATTAAACTTAGTTCTTCATGTTTGCATGGCAAATGTTTTACCAATTGTGTTATTGCCCCAGCCCATTTAATGATGCTTTCTTACATAAATATGAATCTTAGTCAATGTTCTATTGCTGTGAAGAGACACCAAGACCATCGCAAGTCTTATAAAGGAAAACATTTACTTGGGACTGGCTAACATTTTAGAGGTTTACTCCGTTATTAGCATGGTGGGAAGCATTGTGGCATACAGGTAAACATGGTGCTGGAGAAGTAGGTGAGAGTTCTACACCTGGATTGGTAGGCATCAGGAAGAGGGAGTGAGACATTGTGCCTGGCTTAAGCATCTGAAACCTCAAAGCCCACTTAGAGTGACACACTTCCTCACAGAAGGTCCCACCTAGTCCAACAAGGCCACATAACCTGATCCTTAAAAACAATGCCACTCCCTTGATCCTATGAGAATCATTTTCATTCAAACCACCATATTAGATAACCATTGCCTTATAGTTTTATGTATTTATATGTACAAATAAATTTTTTCCTATATTGTGCTATAGATACAATCTATTTAATAGGAGGTGTCAGTTTTCTATTGGTGTGACTACTGGTGGATGAGGTACAAAGAAGAAAGGATTCAGTGGGAAAGGAAATGGAATACCGGAGGGTAATGTTGAATTTTAAAAACTTAGATTCTATGAATGAGGGTAAATTTGCCTTCTGAGTCTGCCTTGTTTTGTTTACTATAATCTACCTCTACACATAATTTCCTGTAAATGATATCAATTTATTTTTTATTGCTGAATAAAAGGCCATTAGTATATATACTAAATTTTCTTTATTGATTCATCTTTTAATGGGCATCTAGGCCCTGTCTTGGCTGCTGTGAATGGTGGTGTTGTGAACATGGTTGTACAGATAGTTTTATGATATGTTAACTTACATCCAGGCCTTTGGCATGACTGGATCATATGGTAGTTCCAGTTTTAATTTTTAAAAATAATTTCTTTTTTTTTAGATTATAATTTAATTACATAATTTGCCCCTTTGCTTTCCAGCCACCAAACATTCCTATATATCCCTTCTTGCTCTTTGTCAAATTCATGGGCTCTGATTTCAGTAATTGTTACCAAATGCATATGTGTATATTATGTACAGATACATTCCAAAATGCAACCTGCTCAGTCTGTATAATGTGCTGTGGATATCACTCTGTATGCTGTAAATGTGTTGCTCTGATTGATTAATAAATAAAGTGCTGATTGGCCAGTAGCCAGGTAGGAAGTATAGGTCGGACAAAGAGAGGGGAGAATTCTGGGAATAGGAAGGCTGAGTCGGGAGTCACCAGCCAGATATGGAGGAAGCAAGATATAAAAGTACCGGTAAGCTACAAGCTACATGGCAACTTATAGATTGATATAAATGGGTTAATTTAAGATATAAGAACTAGATAGCTACAAGCCTGTCACAGCCATACACTTCATAAGTAATATAATTCTCTGTGTGTTTACTTGGGTCTGAGTGGCTGCAGGAGCCAGGTGAACTCAGAAAAACTCCACCTACAATAATGTTACTTGTATTTATGTTTTCAGGAGTGACCATTTGGTACTGGATAACCAGTTGGTGTAATCTTCCCTGGGGAAGACTGTTTCTACAGCTATTTCAGGAGTCCTTAGTTGCCTGTACTTCTTTGTGTACGGTTGAGACCTCATGCTCTTTCCCCTGTACATTTGCATGTCTATCTGGTATCATTATTGTTCATCTCATATTTATACAGTCCTGGGGTTAAGACTTTATGGATGTAGCTTCTGACTTTACTAGGAGACACAATCTCACAGTAACTCCCTGACCTTTGGCTCTTAACAAATCTTTCCACCTCCTCTTCTGCCAAGTTCCCTGAGTTAGGTGTAGGAGTTGTTTTGTAGATGTCTACTGGGCCTTGGCCCTACAACTCTGCATATTGATTGGCTGTGGTTTTCTATAGTGGTCTCCATCTGATTCAAAGAGAAATTTTCTTGACGAGCAGTGAGGACTAAACTTACCAGTGAATATAACATTAAATGTAGGTAGGGATTATGCTGGTTTAGTAAGGTGGTGATTGTAGGTTCTTCTCTAAGATCCACTACTTCACTAGCCCTATAGGTAGTTATCTAGGTTTCTAGTTGTTTCCCTCTTGTTGAGTGGGTCTTAAGTCCAATTAGTGACCCATTGGTTACCGCCAATGTATGCATCCCAGTACCTCATCCTTAGAGTTATTGTTCCATGCTGGTCATTGTTATGGCTCACAGGCATCATAGCTGAGTAGGACTATTGATTCCTTCCCTCCTTTGGAAGTTTGCGTGGTGCCTTCTGGTACCATGAAAGCTAGACTTCACAGAGGCGGCTTTCAGATGGGTTCCAGTTCAGGGGCTTTTGGGTCCTGTGTCTGAAGTACATGGTGTCTTCCTCAATAGGGACTTACTTTCCATGTCTGCAGGGCAATCAGAGGCCATAACAATAGCCTGTAATATTTTGGAAGTCTAATGGACAATTCTGACTAACAACTCAGAAGAGAGCTTCTCATGCCTAGTGCTGAGGTTTTCATTAGCTGGCTTTTGTCTCTTGGAGCGGGTTTTGTCAACCCAGATAAGAAAATTTCATTTAAACTATCTATGTATATTCATACACATGTTTTATAGTTTTTTAAGGTGGGTAGTTAATAGTATGATTCCTTATGACTTTTTCACACACTGTCACTGTTACTTTACCCTCATATCTCATTCTGTATTTATTTCCAAAATCACCATACTTATTTCTATGGCTGCTGTAGTTTTTACCACATCCAGCCACGTACAGTAATAATAATTTCCCTGAGGGAGACCAGCTCCCTCTTTTTTCTCCAGGGTACTCTTAAGAAAGGAGAAGTAAGAAATATGTGGATATGTAGCTGGAGAGTTTTCGCTCTGGGTCCACCAAGCCCCGACAGTCTAACAGCCCACTTATAAAATAAACACACAGACGCTTATATTATTTAAACTGTTTGGCCTAATGGCTCGGCCTTCTATCTATCTAGTTCTTACATCTTAAATTAATCCATTTTTATAAATCTATACCTTGCCACATGGCTTGTGGCTTACCGGCATCTTCACATGCTGCTTGTCATGGCGGCGGCTGGAAATGTCTCCCTCCACCTTCTTGTTCTCTCAATTCTCCTCTCTGTTAGTCCCGCCTATACTTCCTGCCTGGCTACTGGCCAATCAGTGTTTTATTTATTAACCAATCAGAGCAACACATTTGACATACAGACCATCCCACAATTGGCTCACTCCCACTCTAAACCCAAGCATATTACTAAAAGAAAAGGTTGAGAGATTCTTCAGTCCCATATCAGAAGAGCCCTCTGATGTGGGACAGAAGGAAACCAATAAAAAGGGACCATTGTCTTCAAGATTCTAATTCTCCCCATGCTTACTCTTGATTTCTCGGAATCCTTTCTTACATGTTATGTCCTCTTTAAATCCAAACTTTCCATTTTGATAAAAAATAAGTTTTTCCAGTAACAATCTCTGAAGTCTCCAGAAGGAAGATGGGGCCCCAACAACAACAATTCTACCCAATCTACAATGATGCCATGGTAATCATCATCATACTACACTTCTTGCCAGAATTTCAGACAATCTTACCTATTACTCTAAGACTTGCTGTGGAATCTACAGTTATTCTAACTGAGATTTAACTATCTAAGCTTTCTCACAATACCCAACAGAGATACCATCACCCCCAAAACAGCAGGAAGCAATTCTAAGAAAACTATGCCCCTTATCCCTAAGGTTTCATATTTCTCAGGGTTATGGATAGTGGTTATAGGATTGGGGGTGGAAGAAAATATTAAACTCAGCCTTCTCCTTAAGAAAAGAAAAAGTGTCTCCAAAAAAAAAAGAAAAAAGAAGAAATAGAATGGATAGGTATAAGATATTATGGTAGATTATTGTATATACTAGTAAACAAATTTAGTAAAATAGCAGCCTTACATAATTTGCACTGTAATTTGTACTGTTATGGATTCTTATATGCTGATACAAATGTAAACTATTTTTATATTCCTTTTTAAGATAATTTGTATATTGATACAAATACAGAACTATATTTGTTATAATGTACATATATTTCTACTCTTATTTGAAATATTTGTATATTGATGAAATGTAAGTTTATATCTGTCATACTTTATGTATGTTCTACTTTTGTTTAGGATATTCTGTATATTGATATATATTTAAGATTATTGTCATATTACATATTGTACTATATATTCCTACCTCTGTTATAATATCTTGTGTATTGTCATAATTTTGAAGTCATTGTTCTTTACCATACATTTGCTTATAGATTGTTTACTTTGTTTACATGAAGCCTTAGTCCTTAGGTTATTTTGGTAGATAAGACTTATAGATTTATAGTCACCTATGCTTGTCATCTCTATAGTTACGTTAGTTAGGTTATCCAGATTTACAGATACATAGGTCAGATGGACAGATAATCTTCATAGACCTAGAGAGTATGACATTTAAATAGCTTAGAATTCTGTTGACGTGAGACACAATTGCTCCTGGCTGTACCAATTTGATCCTGAGAGAATGTTGGTCTTCTAAGACATTTCCATTTGGAAGTTTGTCTTCTTGGCACAAAATGGCCTACTGGGCAAAGAACTGCCCTTGGCTTGACTGCTGACAGTACGAATGCTGTCCTTTCTGGACAAGCGGGACACAAGGAAAATGACTTCTGAACTCTGCCAAGACAGGGTAAGATGGTCTTTCAGAATCTCTGCTTCTAAAAATGGAAATAGATACTCTAAAAATAGAGTATCTGTCAGATACTCTAGGCCTGAAGCCAATTTGAATGCACCAACAACGCTGAGAAACATTAGGTGACTGTCCAGGCTGCCAGCTGTCTCTGTCTACTCTTGCAAGATTCCCAAAAGTTGCTTCCATACATCTTCCATTTCTCAGGTACCATTATATTCCTTCTCAAGTCTTTGAAGGGATTGAAGACTAGCAGTTATAGTTACAACTTAGTATATATATATATATAATCTTAGATAGAGCATATTAAGTATTAGATTCATGTTCTTTACAATAGAACACCTTTTGGAATGATATTTTAACATGCCATTTACCTATGCTCTAGACTTCTCTGGATTTTAGTATGTGTTTCTTGCTTGATATTGTTCGTATTGATTGTAGTTCCAACTTATCTAGGTCATTATCCCTCATTACTCCTGGACAATATTTGATAACCATTCCTTCGTATATAGTCTTGTATTAAGTTAGAACCTTCTTATTTAGACAAAAGGGGGAGATGTAGTGGGTAGCCATTCCAGCTTTGATCTGGAAGTTCCAACTTCCATTGAGGCTTCGGTAACTGTCACGCCTACAAGGTGGGGCCAAGAGAGGGCCCTGAAGACCTGAGATCTGGATGCTCTGTGCTCTCTCTGTTCCTGGACCCTGGATGGTGGAGGTTGACCGAGCAGAGTTCTCCAGAGACTACCGCTGGACTACGACACACCTTCCCCAGACCCCACGACCTACCTATCCCTTCATTTGTAAGTTATGTCACTAGTAAACCTCCCTTTTAACTACGTGGAATGGCCTTAATAATTTCACCAATATGGATAGGAATATAGAGGAGAGAGATAGTTAAAAACATAGGATCGCCTCAGGAGGACCTGAGTCAAAACTCACTAGCCCCTTCTGTCTCTACTCAAGGGCTTTTAAAGGAATGCCAAGGGGTGGAGCAAAAGACCTCCCTCTAGCACAGCAAAGTGCAGACCTACCCGTTGTGACCATGCATGTGGTCAAGTCATCCCCTAATGCAGCTCTGCTGTGTAAAGCAAGCTCAGATCTCACTAGGAACCTGTTGTGGGCTTCCACATTTTCCCCTCCCTTTTTCCTCCTTCACATGTGTCCTCTCTTCTCTCTCATCCACTACACTCCCTCTCAAATTGATGGCCTTTTTTCCCTGGGGTGTGTGTGTGTGTGTGTGTGTGTGTGTGTGTGTGTGTGTGTGTGTATACATACATGTATATATATGTATATACACACATGTATATATAATCAAATATATAAATATATATTGCCTAGTTTATTTAGTGTTATTTGTTTGTATGTGATTTCAGGGATGCGCACATGGTATTGGATGACCAGTTGGGTATCTTTACTCTAATAAAGACCATTGTCCCTCTCTCTGCAGTCATTAGTTGCATATAGTTCCTTGTCTATGGGTGGGGACCTGTTAGACTTTTATTCGTGTCAGCATTGTCATTGCTTGTTTAGGCAATCATATTGTTGAGGTATCATAGGTAAAACCTCCTTGTCATTTCTGGGAGACACAATCTCATATCAGACATTCCTGGTCCTCTGGCTCTTGCAATTTTTCCACCCCTTCTTCTGTGATATTCTCTGAACCTTAGGTGCAAGTGTGGTATTGTAGACGTATCCTTTGAGGTTTGGCACACCATAATCAGTTCATCTCTGTATTTTGACTGCATTTATTCTTTGCTGCAAAGAAAAGTTCATTTGATGATGGGTAAGAGCTCTAATCATCGATGGGTATAAGGATAAATACTTAGGATGCAGTTAGGAATTATTCTGGTTTATGAAAGTGGCATTAGTAAGTTCTTCTCTATGATCCATGATCTCACAAGTCCTGTTAGTTGGCTAGGTTTCCAGTACCAAGCATGATTTATCTTCTGTTAAAGCAGGCCTTAAGTCAAATTAGACAGCTGTTGGATACCTCCAAGACATGAATGCCTCTGTTGAACTTTTATAAGTTCCGTGTTGGTCATTGTTGTGGTTCATGGGCATCATAGCTGCTTGGCACTATTGATTTCTTCCCCCCACCTTGGCAGCTTGTATAGCACCTTCTGATACTGTGGAAGCTTTCAGGTCATATCCAGCTGGAATCTTTTGAGTCCTATGGCTGCTGTTTATGGTGTATTAGCTTACGTTCAAACTCTGTGAGGCCACCAAGGGCAACAGTGGCCTGTATTGTTTGGGGCATGTCCTAGGCCACCCAAACCAAAACTTAATTTTTTATTTTTAATGATAGCTTATCTTGCCAAATGAGATGGACTCTCAATGCAGTTTTACCTTACAATGTCCCAGTGGTTACAAATGTTGAACTTTTGTTTATCCATTAGTCATTTGTGCTTCTTGCGAACTATCTGATGAAGTCATTTATTTCTATTCAGTGGACAATTTTTTTGTTATTTACTTACATTCTTTATAAATTCTAGATATTAATCCTCTTTCAGATGTACAGTTAGAAAATATTTTCCCTCATAGTATAGGATGTTTTGTCAATGTTTATTGTTTTCTGTACAAAACTTAAAATTTTATATTTCAGTGTTTTGAAATTTTTATAATATATGTCTCTCACCTCCATGATTATCTTTACTTGTTTTTTTTAACTATTATAAATGGGATTTCCCCAGTTTCTTGGCAAGTTGATTTTTGGCATACAGAAAATCTACTTATTTTTTAAATCTTTCTTTTGTATCCTGATACTTTATTGAATTTATCAAATCTTAGAGTTTTCTAATGGAGTCTTAAAGGCTTTTTAAAGTATAGGATCATATTGGCTGCAAATAGGGATAATTTAGATTCTTCCTTTTGTTTGTTTTAGTCAGACTTCCCTAGAGGAACAAAATTGATAGACTGTGTATATATTACAATAGGGGTTTTATTAGAATACCTTATGACCATAGGAGCTGAGAAGTCCAACAGTGTCCTCATAGACCCATCAAGAAGCATGTTTCTTAGTTGATTCCAGATCCTGTCAAGTTTAAATTAAGATTAGCCACCACATTATTTATCTTTTTTTCTTACTGCTATAGCTCAAGCTTTAGGCACTACATCAAATAAGAGTGGAGAAAGTACACAGTCATGTCTTATTTCTCATTGAAGAAGATTTAAAAAAATTTTTTTGAGACAAGGTCTTGTTATGTAGCCCAGTTTAGTCTTAAACTCATGATTCTCCTCCTTCAGCCTTCTGAGTAATAAGACTATAGGTTTGCACTGTCATTCCTGGTCTTGTCTCCTCTCTCACTGCTTATTCTATATGAGACTTGGAGAAATTACCAAAGAGTTTTGAGAGTGGGCCTGATAGTAAGCATGCCCAGGCCTCACCATCTAAGTAGTATGTCCCAGTCTAAATGTATCCAAAACACTCTCATTGCTGTTGTACCCACTCCATTCATCAGTAGCTATTAATTGGTTATGTAATTCCTATTGAATTATAGAGATCCTTAGAAGCCAGTATTAGGCAATGGGAATAAAGCAGGTAATAACATGAATATGGCCCAAGTGCAGGAAATCAATTTTTAGGAAAAACTTTAATTTAGTATTGATATATCAGGCAATTTCTGATGATTCTGGATTTTAGATCATATAAGTATATTTCTAAGTTTGAAACCAATATTTATGCATATAGAATACATATGAAAAGTGAGGTAGAGAGAGGAGATGGGGTATAGTTTCTTTGTGGACCAGTGTGTTACACAAGAAATGTCATCTTAATATAAATATGCATTCACATTAGCTGTAGACATATTTCGTTCTTACTTTAAAGGAAAATGGGTGTGTATCAATCACCATTTGCTATGGCTCCTTTGATCTACAGTGAAGTTTCTGAATACATACATTCTGTGTGTAGACACACAGAATACAGGAATTATGACCATGCAAAATGTTATGAAGATTAAATTTATTTAAATTATTTTTAAAAATTTTTGCTTACAAAAATATTATAAAATTATTGCTTACAACAGTTCTTTTGAGGGGATTTTCAAGGTTCAGAAATATAAAACTTTATACAATGTTCTTTGTTACTCTTTTAATTTTTTTACTTTGAAAAAATTCAGGTATACATTATACAATAAAGGTTCATGTATCTATTATCCACTAATGTTTATTTCACTTTTATTTGTTATCTTTCCTCTGCTTAAATTCTGGGGAAGTTTAAAGCACATCATATCATTTTTCTCATTGTATGTATCATAAGAACAAGACATTTTCTTAACTGCAATGCCATTATTATACCTGAAATTGCCAGTGATTCCTCAACAGTATCTTTTCAGTCCTGTGCCATGTGCCAGACTTGCCCCAGTTTTGACAGCACATTGTTGTGTATTCAGTCCCATATGGTTTCAGTGAATACTCAACAGTAAGTTCATGTCCAGTAATCATCAAATATTTTGGTTTTCTTAAATGCATATATTTCCAGCTGGTTTTTATTGATTGTTTTACATGTGGTAGAGGTTGCTCTCAGAACTCTTATTAATGATTAATTTACTATATATGTTCAGGCTGAGGGTGTAGCTCTGTGGTACAATAGTGCTTACTTAGATGTACAAAACCTTGAGTTTCATCCCACAAAATGAACAATAAAATATTTTGTTTCAGTAATGCTCTGGTAAATGTTATGATCAGCCTTTCTCCATAGGAACCCAGTTGTTCACAGTCCCTTTGTTTTATAGGTAGAAAATGGGGAAACTAAGTAGCTCAGTGGCTGTCATCACAGATCCAAGCAGGCAGCAAGGCATTCAAGTTCAGTTCCTGTATAGATAGTGGAGTAGCAGTGAAACCCACTATGTAGAGCTGGTATAAATGATTACAGTGGCAGGCATGTGAGTATTGGCTCCTGTGTTGGGATTGTTACCTTATCATTTAAGTCTAATTTTGTCTGACTCCAAGGCACAGATATGACCCTTGTATAAAATCCAAACTACAAATATTTTGTTATGACATAGGAGCATATTTGTCTTTTTAGATAAGGCTATATCAATCTTAGTTCATTACATAAAAAAATGGTTGGTTGGGAACTTATATAGTCAGGAATGTAGAACTTGTGATTAGTAACAAATTTCTATCAATACCAGAGGATGGAGCATGTGACAGTAAGATCCCCTGAGTAGTAGGGACTGTGGCCCCTACAGGATCAAAGCCTGGGGAATAGCCCATTGCCTGCAGACATGGACTGGAATCAGCCAGCTTGTCCATGCTAAGAACTTGATTATTTCAATACTGTTGAATTTTAACTGTATAACCTTTATTCTTCTAGCAATATAATACCCAAATAAGCTCTAGAAAAGCTTAAACATGAAACCCTTGGCTCCTGGTATGTCCTGAGCTTGGTATTGTGACTGCACTGTAGTCCCTGTTCTGTGGTTTGAATATGTCCATTCAACTGTAGATAGTGCCGACATGATAGCATTAGTAGGTGGAACCTGAGGTAGTTCGATATGATAGTTTCTTACCTGCAAATGAGATGATGTCAAGAGTCTTGGTGGAACTAATAAGTTCCATTTTCTTCCAACAAGGCATATCTGGGACCCAGACTGTGAATCTGTCAATATCTTAATCATGGACTTCTCCATTTCCAGAGGTATGGAAAATGAGTTTCTGTGTTTCATTAGTTGTCCAGCCTCAAGTATTTTATTAGGACATAGTGGACCTAGAAAGAGTGGTTATGTAGTTGTTTCTCTCTCTAAGCATCAGATCTTAGATGCTGAAGGGATGTGTACATGATACATGTGCTCACACACACTCAGCCATTTTTATCACAGGCCTTGGAAACAGTCTCACTGAAGTTTGCTTTTGCCCCGTTGATCTTTGTCTCTGAGTTTAGTTTACTTTGGCTCTTCGTTTTTTGCTGTCTTGGCCATAGACCTGGATAGACTGTGTCATTTCTTAAAACAACCCCAGTGCCAAATCAAAATGTGATCTAATTTTTTGGCTGGAAATTTTACTTTTGATCTAATTTTTATTGAATATGGGCTCTTACAGTTAGCCTGTCCTTCTTATGTACATATATGCTTCTGATGATGTTGGCAGATACTGTGAACACTGTTTGGAAAGCTCACAATTTGATGAAGAATCTCTAATTTTGGCAAATATTGCCACATTATATTCTAGAGAAATACAAATAAACCCTCCAGAACATTCTCAGAAAGTTGTCTAAATAAATCATGAAGCAACCAGTTGTAGCAGTATGTGCTTGTAATGCAAACAGTTGAGAGAAAGGTAGAAAAATTTTAAGTTCAAGACCATCTTGGGCTATATAATGACAACTTGTCTAAAAAATGGTGGATCATTTTTTATGAACATCACTAGAGATAAATTTGACCCTGTGGCTATGATTTATTATGTTATCTCCAGTATTCATTGAAGTCCTTAGGGCATTGACATCTAGCTCATATCTTCTATGATTGAAATAAGGACACTTTCTATTTTTTACTTTCTTTCATTCCCCTTTAATGATATTTTAAGGGTTGGATCAGGAGTGAACACAATTCCATATTGTTTTCCATATATATTGGTTATAGGTTTGCCATCTGTAATGGAGAAATGTGTTTCTCTCCCATTTAACTGTCTAGGAATCAATAGGCAGGATGTTGTTAAAATCTGGGCCCCTTAGATCTTCTTTTGCTCTGTCATATTAAGGATACGCCTGCCTTAGCATAGTCCTGGATGAATTGCTATATTTCATGCATTTCAGTCAGCAGGAAGGGAAGAAATGAGAAGGAGGCCATAGTCCCCTTTTTCTGAGTGTGACTCAGTGACCTTCTTGCACTCAGGCTGGTTCCTCTGGCCAGCATGTTGTGACAGGGTCATGCTAGTTATAAAGGAATATGGACAGTATTCCAGATACTGCTTAAGATATAGAAGTCTTCATACAGTAGAAAATAAGGCAGAATGAGTCTGTCACAGTCTCTGCCACATCTTAGAAATAGCAATTTCACTCATATTCTGCAAGGTATTACTATAGAGTGTATCCTTTCTGTAAAACTTAGGAGAGATTGCTTGGTTTCATAAAAATCCATTTTAGAAAGTGAATTAGGTACAACATTTTGGACTCATCAAAATAGAATAAATAATGGAATTTCTTATCTGAATCTGTCAAATGTTAATGGACTAGACATTGTTAATGTAACTCTTGATTATATATATATATATATATATATATATATAGTATATACTTATTGTACTTATTGTATATAGTTTTTCTTACATTAATTATAACTTTCTATTATTTTAGACAAAAAAAGAGAAATGTGGTGATATATTGTATACCCTAATAAACTTATCTGGGGATCAGAGGACAGAGCTAGCCACTAGATTAGACATAGAGGCCAGACAGTGGTGGAACCCTTAATCCTATCATTTGGGAGGCAGCAATCCATCTGGATCTCTGAGTTCAAGGCCACACTTGCAACAGAGACAGGCAGTGGTGGCACACACCTTTAATCCTAGAACTTGAGATCTCATGCCCTTGCATGGAAAGCACATATGCCTTTAAATCCCAGAAGTGACATGGCTGGGTGGAGAATGGCATATAAGGTATGAGGAGACAGGAACTGAGCAGTAGTTCAACTGAGATCCTCAGGGCTGAGGACTCAGAGGCTTTCAATCTAAGGATTGATGGAAACAGGATTGGCTGAGAAGTTGGCTAGATGAAGTTGGCTGGCTTGTATTGTTTCTCTGATCTTTCGGCTTTCATCCCAATATCTGGTTCTGGGTTTTTTGTTTGTTTGTTTGTTTCTTTTTAGTAAGACCATTTAGCAATTCATATTGCATATCATAAAACTTTTTTTATTGAGCTCCTTTCTGGATGTACATGGTGGGTCTACATTTCCTGCTTTTGCTAACCCTTTTCACTACTAAGAACGTTTGGGCAATAGATTGAGATATGAGAGGAAGGAATGTGTTCCCTATCCAGATTGAGGCTGGAAAAGTGGCTATACAACTTCCTGCTTTTTTTTTTCTTCCTTTGGCTATTTGAGTTAGACAATAAGGCTCTCAAGGATGATGGGGCCATAATATGAAAAAGCAAGTATGTCTAAATCACTGTGTAGCATGAAGTCCACTCCCTATTTGAAAAATTCTTCTTTGGGCCATTCCTCGAAAAGAAGCCTAAATATCTTTATGTTTGAATATGATATGCTTTGGAAATCTGTTTGTTAATACCATCTTGCCCTACCATAACTAATATATGTTTCTTTTAGGACCCCATTTACTACTGATTTTTGTAGTCATTGTGGTTTTAGAACTAAATGTTCCACAAGGAACACCAGAATTTTGATTTCTAAGCAGCTGGTGAACATTTTTGGGTTGTAACATTTCTCCAAATTTTGTTGTTATTCACAAATTCTCCATTTGTTTGTGAATTTTGTTCTCTGTCAAAACATTTAAGACTATTTTCCATCTTTTAGAAATTGAACAGCAGTTTTTCTGACACTGTTTTTTTCCTGAAGATAAATAGTTTTTTTCTTCTACTTTTGGGTTTTGAGACACTAATGACAAAAAACAATAAGTCTGTACTGAGTCAAGAATTTCATATAGTATTTGCTAGAATCATTTTTGTATGATAGTGACATTGTAACTTATTCTTAGAAAACAAATGTTATGAATCTAGAAAATCTGCAGCCTTTTAAATTAGGAAATAGGCATAATTCTATCTTCACATTAAACCCACCATCGACAATGATGCCATAATGTTCTGTAGGACCACCAGCTTATCAATAACCTTCTGTACACTATTGATTTTTACAAAGACAATTAAAATATTTATAAAGTCAAGATAACACTGCACTTACTTTCTCCCCCTAATCCTAGTCCTTTGTTCAGTTCAGGGTTGTAGACTAGGAAATGGAAGATGATCAATGACTAAAAAAACCTCAATCAAGACTACATTGTAATGGCTATTCCTCTTAACTTTGGAAAATACCACTTAGTAATATTTATATACCTTGTTAATTGATTTAAGCCATTAGTTACACTGAAGTAAGATATTACAGGACACAGGTCTCAACTCTAATTAGTGGATCATATAGTCTTAAGCCTTTGCTCTTCCTTTTATGGTTTGTTTTTGCTCGGTGTTTAAAACTGACAACTTTTTGTTTGGACAATTACAATTTACTATAAATGTTCATCAGACAAATTTGCTTTTAAAAAATGCAGCATATGTCAGTGATCTTTATGTGTTTGTGCCCTTTGTAGGGATCATAATATCTTAATGTCTAGCCAAAGAATTCTTGAACTGTTTAACTGATCTATTAATTCTATATATAATTACTGGGGTCTGTTTTCTAGGCATGTTTCCAGCTCCTAGTGAATCATACAAAGTTGAACTCATGGGTTTGCTTTTTCAGTGGTAACACGATACACAAGTTAGAAAATACAAGTAAACTGTGAGAGTATCAGGTAGTATAAGTGTGATGATGCAAACAAGAACAGGTTAAAGAAAGCTCCTGGTATCTATGTGTGGTGTGTTTAGAGTGGTGTTTGCATAAAAGGAGACAAAGGGTTTCTCGAAAAGATGGTTAGCACAATTACTCAAGTAAAGTGAGGGGACTAGGACTGAGAATCTCACTTGGTGAATCATCAAGTCGGCAGTAATAAATGCTCTTAAGAGACAACAAACCAGGCCAACTTTGGAAAACCTGGGAAACCAGCTTGATTGGAACAGGAAAAAAAGATGAAAAGGTAGAGAGATTAGATCATATCAGACTGCCTGGCCTGCAGATACCTGGAGGAATTTTTGAATAATGTGAATGTTCTTGTTTTAGTCTGTTGCCATGACAAAACACCATGATCAAAAGCAACTTTTTTTCTTAAAGTTATTTGCCATATACTTATAACAGATAACAATCCATCACTTGGGAAAGTCAGGGAAGGAACTCAGGTGGAATCATGGAGGACTCTTGCTTACTGGCTCTTTCACTGGCTCATGCTCAGCTAGTTTTCTTATAAAGTTCAGGATCACCTGCCTAGGGACACTGCCACCCTTAATGGGCTTGTCCCTCCTGTATCAATTAGCAATCAAGACAATGCCTTACAGACATTCCCACAAGCCAATATGATCAAGATACTTCTTTAATTGAGGTTTCCTGAGGTGGCTGATGACTGTAGGTTGCATTAAGTGACAATACAATCTAACCTGGACAATGAGAACCCACTGAATAGTTCTGAGAAGAGAAAGGAGACATAATGTATCTTTAAATAATTCATCTACTTTTGGCCTGCTGCAGAGATTGCTATTGTTGAGACATGCAGTACTGAATCAGGTTGCCCTTTGAGAGTGTTTCAGGGATTCAAGCCTGACAAGGGGAGGTATAGGCAATGTGTGGAGATTGTGGTAGGGGAAAGTTCAGGGTGGTAGGAATGGGTAAACTTGCCTAATCTCCTGAGTATAGTCAACTATGATTAACATCTAGGGGCCAGAATCCTGAGTTCAAATCTCTTTTGACTACATGGTAATGGAATGATTCTAGACAGTTCCATTCCTGCTTTGGGACTCATTACTCATCTAAACTGGGAATTGCCTCCAAGAGGTGTCTAAGGAGCTGATCCAAGATGCATACTTTAAACTGGCACACAATTAGAATAGGTTAGATTTCTGTCTCTGAAGGCTCTGTATTTGTAGATGCCACTAAACTTGGATGGAATTGGGGGGTGGGGAGAATTGAATTAATACTGAACAAATACAGTCATTTTTTTCTTACTTCTTTTCTCTAAATTTCACATATAATATTTATAAAGCATCTATGTTGGGTTTAGATATGGGAAGCTACCTAGTGATGATTTGAAGTGTACAGATATACAAGCAGGTTTCATATAAATACCATTCATTCAAAGAACTTGAACATCCATGGATTTGATATTCACAGGAGTTTTGGAATCATTCCCCCCACAGACACCAGACACAAGGGAATGGCTACTAAAATATTGCAAACTATTAATCTTTTGTGTGGATGTTGTATGTGTCTGTAATGTATGTGTAAGTGTGTGCTCCCAAGCTGGTGTGGAGTCCAGAGGAGGACATCAGGTGTTCCACTCAGCCACACTATACCTTATGCCCCTGAGACAGACTCTATTGCTGAAATTGATGCTAGGCTGATGGTCAGCAATCTCAGTGATCCTCCTGCCTCAGTCCTTCACAGAGTGCTTGGGTTATAGGTATGTGGCTGAATGTACCCAGCTTTTAACTTGTTAGGGGTTTGAACACAGGTGCTAATGTTTGCTCTTTAAGTGTTCTCATCCACTGCTGTAGATACTTTTCACCTGCAGTGATAAACAAAATGAGCAAAAGCAACTTATTAACAAAAGGGTTTATTCAGCTTACAACTCACAAGTCATTATATAACATTGAGGGAAATCAAGGCAGGAATTCAAGGCAGGAAACTGGAAGCAGGAACTGAAGTAGAGACCATGAAGGAACACTGTTTACTTGCTTGCGTCCCTTGGCTTGCTCAACTACCTGCTGTCCATTTGTCCTTCCTTCTTGAGAAACTTTAAAGTTTAAATTTTTATTATTTCTTTTATTTTTGAGATGATAATTGTATCATTGCTCTTTCCCTCTTCTCCCGCTAAACACTCATGTATACCCCTCCTTGCTCTCTTTCAAATGCATGACTGCTTTCTTCAGTAATTATTGTTACCTGCATATATGTATATGTATTTACAGATAGAGTTCTAAATGCAACCTACTCAGTCTATATAATGTTACTTGTATTTATGTTTTCAGGAGTGACCATTTGGTACTGGATAACCAGTTGGTGTAATCTTCCCTGGGGAAGACTGTTTCTACAGCTATTTCAGGAGTCCTTAGTTGCCTGTACTTCTTTGTGTACGGTTGAGACCTCATGCTCTTTCCCCTGTACATTTGCATGTCTATCTGGTATCATTATTGTTCATCTCATATTTATACAGTCCTGGGGTTAAGACTTTATGGATGTAGCTTCTGACTTTACTAGGGGACACAATCTCACAGTAACTCCCTGACCTTTGGCTCTTAACAAATCTTTCCACCTCCTCTTCTGCCAAGTTCCCTGAGTTAGGTGTAGGAGTTGTTTTGTAGATGTCTACTGGGCCTGGGCCCTACAACTCTGCATATTGATTGGCTGTGGTTTTCTATAGTGGTCTCCATCTGATTCAAAGAGAAATTTTCTTGACGAGCAGTGAGGACTAAACTTACCAGTGGATATAATATTAAATGTAGGTAGGGATTATGCTGGTTTAGTAAGGTGGTGATTGTAGGTTCTTCTCTAAGATCCACTACTTCACTAGCCCTATAGGTAGTTATCTAGGTTTCTAGTTGTTTCCCTCTTGTTGAGTGGGTCTTAAGTCCAATTAGAGACCCATTGGTTACTGCAGTGGTATGCATGCCATTATTGCATCATGTTGGTCATTGTTGTGGTTCATAGGAATCAGAGCTGGGTAGGACTGTTAGATCCTTTGTGGGATACAACAGAGGTTTCCTAGTGAAATATGACTGTGCTTTACCAACAGGGCTGCATAAGAGGATGATTAGACCATGGGCCTGGGTACTAGGTGTTTGGAAGGGTTTACACTTGGTTGTATTTAGCAAGGGAGAGGTCTTGTGCCTCACCCGTTGGCATTGTTATAAAAAGCCCTTTTGAATAAAGTTCTGGGCCAGTGCATAAGGATCCAGGCCCTCCCAAGGCTATCCTGTGTTTCTCTCTCCTTTCTATCTAAATCTCTTATTTCTCTCTCCTCAAGAGTACCCAGATAAAGGTGGAGGCTGGTCACCCACAATCCTTCCTTCTTCTGGAGACTTACATAGACCTTCTAGTACTAAGAATGCTAGGTGTATCTCAAGAAGGAGACATTCAGGGGCCTCTGGGATCTGAGTTTGAAATACAAGGTATCTTCATCAATCAAAATTTACCTTACACCTCAGGGGAGCAATCAAGGGCAGTAACAGTAGCCTGTAGTGTTCTGGAAGTCCTTTTCTGCAACCTTGACCAATAGCTCAAAAGAGGGCTTCTCATGCCAGGTGTTGAGGTTTTTATTAGCTGGCTTTTGACTCTTGGAGAAAACATTGTCAGCCAGGTGAGAAAATTTTATTTAAACTATGTGTGTGTGTGTGCTTATATACATGTTTAATAGATTTTTTTTAGGTAGGTTGTTAATAGTATGATTCCTTATGACTTTTTCAGACATTGTTACTGTTATTTTCTCTTCTCCCTTCTTTTTCTGTATTTATCTCTTTCTCTTTATTAGAACTCCCCTTTCCCCTCATTTCCCCAGTCAGCTCACTTGTGCTCTGATGCTCTCTCATCCCCCTACCCTGACAATGACCCCTTCTTACTTTCCTGGTTTCTGAAGTTACTCCAGGAAATATTCTTATATTTGAAGATTTAGAGTTAGAAGCTGCCATGTTTATATTTTTGCAGTCAGAGTTACCTCACTGAATATGATCTTTTCTAGTTCTGTCCATTTACCTGGCTAGACCCTGGTGATAAGCCTGGGTGGAGACTTAGGTACCTTTCTTTTATGACTCAGGCCCACCTATGTGGGCTGGGACTCTACATCAACTCACAATTAAGGAATGCCCCACAGGCATGCTCATAGTCCAATGTAATGGAGAAGTACTTCAACTGAAAATATCTCTTCCCAAGTATGTCTAGGTTTGTGTCATGTTGACAAAAACTGTGGTACCCACTGAGATACCTCTCCTATCCCTGCAAACTATCTTGATTGATGTGTTATAATGTAGTCATAAGAATAATACCATAAGTTTAACTTTAAAAACTAATATCTGCTTGTAAAGAATCATTTGCAAGGAGGAAAATTACCAATATATACTCTTTACATCATTTTTAGTCATAAATGTTTTAGAAAATACTCTTTTCAGAACATCTACTTCTCTTTAAAGATTTGTTTATTGTTTTTATTTTGTGTTTGTAAGTGCTTTTCCTGTATGTATATTTGTGTGCCATGAGCATGCAGTGCCTACAGAGGTTGGAAGAGAGAGTCAGATCTCCTGGAACTGGAGTTAAAGGTAGTTGTGTTCCATCATGTGGATGCTGGAAACTAAACAGGCACTCTCCAGAAGCTGCAAGCACATCAATTCCACACCAACCTTTACTTTTCTTTAGTTTCCCAACTCTTCGCTTATTTCCTGGTTTTTATTATGAAGATATATAAAACATATCATCCATTTTCAGAGTGGCTAGGAAGACGCACTTGTTGAATGCTGCTGGTTCTTGCTATACTGTAGGCCACTCAGCCTTGTTGAAGCTCATTACTTTTATCAGCAAAGTAGTAGGACAAAGTTGATTAAAAGAGATCATTAGACAAGGACGTATTTCAAACATTTTGGAAATACTTGACTTTCTTAGTTTCTATTTTCTTTTCCATCATCATGTTTGTATACATATATTTTGAAAATGTCAAAGAAACTTCATATAGGAGTAAACTATAGTTGAAAGTATACAATGCTGCAAAGTATACACTGCAGGCCAGTGGCACTAAGTCTTCCTCCTCTTTTGGAGGCCATCCTAGAACCCTGTAGCAAGAAGAGATGTTTAACTAACTGAATAGCCATGTGTCTGGCAATACCTCTCAGTTTAGTGAAAATTACATTTGGTATCAGTAGATTTGGTCATAATGATAACAGAATACCTAAAATGTCTTAATTTCCTCTGCATAAATCAATTTGTTGTTTCTTTTATATGTACAAAATTAGCATTTCCAGGTTTTCCTTCCTGTAAGTGTGTTTTGGTCATATATTCCCATCTGAATACAACCATCCTGGATAGGAGATCTCAAAGATCTGGGAATGTAGACAGATGACAAATGCTGACCTTTGGGCCAGCCTCTCCCTCACTTAGGGTCCATGGTCCTATTCCTCTGCAGATCAGATAATGTGAAATGATGGGAAATAAAAATGAAAGGCTTACAACTAAATGCATAAATATAGGGGAAAAGCCATGCAGTGATGAGAAATGATTTAACTGTCAAGGAAACTCTACTTCAACACTTGTTTTACCAATCAGTGAAAGAATATACACAGAAACAATAACTGAGGGGAAAAACCCCATACATGTGCCTGGCTGAACAATCCATGTCAGATGAGGGCCAGAGCTGAAGGAAATGAGCTGAGGCTCTCATGCTCTCATGTTGGGAAGTTCTTGAAGAAAACATCAGACTCTAGCACACACTCTGACTGGGCCCCCAGTGCTTTCTTTCTGTCCAAAGATGGACTTACGGAACCTAGAATTAAGATTGATTTTGCAGTCATAAAATTATATTACGGTTGTTACAAAAACTCAAAGTTATCAGAAGGCACACATGCATGAGCAGTGGTGAAAGGAAGGAGGCCAGCTGTACGCTCTCACATTGCTGCTTGGAACCAAAATGAGCGCCAGTGCTCTTCCTTGTGTTTCTTATGCTAAGATTCAGCATACAGAATATGCTTAATGTGTAGTGAAGGCATGATAAATAGCTAGCACACTTGAAATATTACAAGGCAATTCAGATGCTATAATAGAAACACAAAACTTTGCAAATTTAGTCAATGAGGACTCTAATAGCATATGCACACACAGCACATGGCTTTCAGAGCCATGACTGTGCTCAATGTAATTGTTTTATTATCAGGCCAAGGTTGAGACATATTGACAAAAGCCTAAAAGGAAACACTTAGGAAGATAGCCTTCCATGACCCAACAATGTTCATTAGCAATTAGCAAAAATTCTGAGTGTCTACTGTCTTTATAATATAATCCTTATAATATATGACAAAAATTGGCATAATAATGCAGGTGAAGAGGACAATTATGGTAAGGTCTTCTCTGATAACTGTCAGAGTTTTCTGTTTTAGGGAAGGCACCATGGGAAAAGGATGAATGATGTTGAGTCTAAAAGATGTGGTCTTTGGAAATTAAATTGTTTGGTGTACATGCAGCTAGAGAAGTATCTGTGTGCCGAAGGCTCAAAGTGCTGGAAGTGTTAATCTAGAGAAATCTGCCATTGAATTGACTAAAATTTAGTGGCCACGTGTCAAAGATTACTTGTGTCCCCCAGTAATAGACCAGGAAGGATGCTATAAAGTTGCTGTGGCTGACAGGCATCCCTTCTTCTCAATCAATATTTTTGAAATTTTCATAACAATACTATGTTTGTTGCTTGACACTATATTCTTTATTTTCTATTTTTATGCCTTTATTTTCTTTTTCTTATCCTCTCCCTCTCCTTTTCCCTCCCTCCTTTTCCCCTCTCTCCCTACCCTAGTGAGCTCAGGGGTCTGACACAAGCTGGCACATGCTTTGCCACTGAATTGTACCTCTAGTTGATTTGTCTAAATTAGTAGATTAGGAAATCTAGGTGAGAACATAAATTCAGCTAATGTCATAAATTGTCTCAGACTGCTGAGTGATGATTAAAAATTTGATTCCTGGCAAAATTGTTCAGTGAGTCTAATTTTATCTGCATTTGAAACTAAAGTACATTATTTATATAATATGCCTTATATGCCAATGAGAGGAAATAATTTTAAGTGTCTGAATGGCATCATATTAGGAAGAGCAGCCTCACTGCAGGCTCACCTGACTGACTAGGGATATATTCCCAGTCGACATGCAATAGCAGCATGTAAGGAGGACTCATTTTGTGACTGTCCTCTCTTGATGAAGTGAAAGCAAATATATTGGTTTAAAGTGTACTAAAACATAAAATTATCAATAATTAGCCTAAGATTGAAGCCAAACCTATAGAAAAGCTATTTTCAGACATACTGAGTTTCATCCTGTAAGATAAAAAAAATGAAGTGTGAAAGCAACAAATGCTTGAGATCGCAGAGATGAAAATAAAGATCTGATCTCTAATTAGTTGAAATGATCACTAATAAACAAAATCTAGAAATAAAAACCCCACTTCTCAGCGTGATCCCAAATATCATTTTTTTCATAAATAAGAATATTTTTCTTGAAGATGTTAACCCTTTCTTGCTCTCTAAGCCTCCTTAATATTATTGCCCAAGCTTAGCTAAAATTTGAAATTTGGTAAAATATGCAAATTATTCATAGTGTCTTATGAATTATAGAGAAATCTTAAAAACAAGAACAAGAAGAATTATTTAAATGTCATCACATTTAAATGGTAAATGCCCATGACATGTTTTTCAGCTTATTGGCAATGAGTGAACCCGTCGACATGGCCTCTTGTTTTGAATGTCCTTTCTCTCCTTCTCCCACTCTCAGATATCTTCATGTCTTCCATATGTCTAGATCAATCTGTTGATTTCACTCATAGTTTCCCATCCCCCTCAAGACTCCAGTGAGTCACTGGAGACTCTTGATATGTTCAGAAATTAAGAAACTTATTGATTGCACATTTTTATACAGATATTTTTATGCTTTATTTCTTGCTGCTCCTTTGGTGATTGAATGTAGATGAATTTCAAAAACATATGGCCAAGGACAATAGATACTATAACTATATAAAATAAACTGTATGAGCTTGAAAATGATGCCTAATAACACTGTTTCTATGGTGTAATATACTGATATCAAATACACTGAAAACAAGGTGGATAATGTAATGCATCACAGTCTTACATACAGTATGCAGCATGTAACTATGCCATGGTGAAGAGAAAACTCATAGTAAAAAATTTCATATTTTTTTGAAATACTTATGCATTTGAGAAGATTGGGAAAAAAACACATTTCAGTACACTTGGCAGTTGCTCAAATTTGTGTGCTCTAAGTTTAGAACCAAACTCAATCTGCCCCTGTTCAAGTTCTGTTCTGTGCTGGCAAAATACCACTTGCTGGTAGAGGGAATGAAGGGAGGGAGGCTCCTTAAACTCAAAACCTTACTGGACGTCAACAACAGCTTAACAATTGTTTTTCTCAGCTGATGGAAAACTGAGCTAAACACACATGAGCAGCATTTTTATTCTCATACATGGAGTAAGATAAATAAAGTAATACTCAGCAACACTTGTGTGGGGCTATAAACCCTGAAATTTGCAATGGTTCACATGTTTTTTTTCTTTCTAAAGTTGTAGGATTTCCTAGCTCTTAGTTGTATTTTTTTTTTCATTTCCACCACTTCTTTTTATATTTTGAGAAAATGTTTGTTTAGGTAAAATAATTCTTACATAGCATTTGAAATCCACAAATTTTGTTATAGTATGTTAAGACAATGAATGAGATGTGAAAAGGTATTACTTAATTTATATTTTTTATGCAGCCTGAATGAAGTACAAATAGAACTTATGTGTGTGATGCATGTATATGTACATGTGGGGGACATATCATATGTCTTCTGTTGTCACATTCCACCTTAAGTTTTGGGACATGGTCTCTCACTGAACTGCAATGGCTAGATTGGCTGGTCACTGAGCCCTTGAAATCTGCCTATTTGTCCTTCCCCAACACCTAGATTACAGGCATGTGCTGCCACACCTGGCTTTTCTGTGGGTGCTGGGTATCAGAAGTCAGGTCTGCATGCTTGCACAATAAGCACTTCGCCAATCGAGGCATCTTTCCAGCTTGGTACAAATATTTTAAATATATGGCTGTCTATAAATTTTCAACCCAACTATTTCATGCAAGTATACAGTTAAAATTATTTTCCACACCAACTGTAATAATTTGAATGAAACTGTCTCCCATGTGCTCAGATATGTGAACACTAGGTCCCCAGTTTGGAATGCTTGGGGGAGTTTAGGAGGTGTGGCCTTGCTGGGAGAATTTTGTCACCATAGGTGGGCTTTGAGAGCACAGTAGAATTTTGCCTACTCCAATTTACTCTTTTTGCTTGATGCTGCCACTGAGGAGATGAGCTCTTAGCTTCCTGTTTGTACCACCATGCCTGCTGTGCTGACACACAGTGGACTTATCCTGCTGGAATTGTAAGTCCCTAATAAACTCTTCCTTCCATATGTGCCTTGATCAGGTAGTTTATCAAAGCAACAGAAAAGTAACTAATGCATCAACCATGTGAAATTTAATGGAAATGTTTGTGTAGCTAGAGGTAAAACACACTGGAAGGACTCAACAGATTAATGTAGGGGACTGTCCTGTAAACTCTGATCTATTGTAGCAAGGGATTTAGTTCCTCTTAAATCTTTTCTTTGGCTAATACACTGTGGAGTTTGGCCTTGATAATATTTATATTTGCTTCTTCTTTTTGGGGGGCAGTTTGAGACAGAGTTTCTCTGTGTAGCTTTTTGCGCTTTTCCTGGAACTCACTCTGTAGCCCAGGCTGACCTTGAACTCACAGAGATCCGCCTACCTCTTTATATTTGCTTCCTAAGCTAATTTTTTTGAAGACAGTGATTCCTAGAGGATGCCTTAAAATTACTTGTAATTTTTATGGTGAATAGTCTGAATTTTAGCTGGATTTGATTCTCTATTTGTTGCTGTGTCTATTCTTATCTCAAATGGATGTGAGCCAAGTTAAATATTCCTTATTCTTTTAAATCCCTGCAGACTACTTACTGTGTGCTTTACTTTTATCAGCTGTAATATGCTACAGACAAATTTAATTATTACAAGCAAAATGTGTATCAGTCAGGCACTCGGGAATCAGCAGTGTCATCAGTGGGCTCTACTCTTTCCCACCTCCCAGAGCGATGACAATGTGTTGTCTAATAGTTATGAATTCTCTGTGTTTAGGTATTCTACTTGAAACACTGTCTTGATAATGCCATGATTATTTTGTGTTGGGCAAATCATGTTAACTTTCTGTGTCTCAATAGTTTTATTTGTAAAAGGATGATAGCATATTTCATTGGTTAAGTCTGAAGACTTCATGATTTTGTAGTTAAAGTGCTTCGTATGATACACATTATACAGTTGTGCTCAACACATTATTTCCATGCCTCATCAATACAAAGATCTCTCAGAAGAGAAAACTCAACTGTTGTGTTCATTGTGGTAGGCACTTTCCCTTCATTATCTTGTCTCCTTTGATTTTTTTAAAGTTGAGGTGAAATTCATCTAACATAAATGAGCCATTTAAAGTTTAAGTTCTGGCTGTGTTTAGTACCTTCCTAGTATGTGTAGCCATCTACTCCGATACTGGGTTAAGGAAATTCCCCCCACCCTCACCCCTGTGCTTTTAGCTTCTTTAATGTTTGTCATGAAATGGTATCAGGTTTTATCAAATACTTTTTTCTGTATCAGCTGAGATGATCAGGTGGAGTTTTTTCTATTTTATTAATTTCATGTAAGTGTTACAGTCTAGCTGTTCATATGTTGACCTACTCTTGCATTTTGGTATAAATCACACTTGGTCATGAAGCATAATTTAAGAAAAATTGTACTTTTTTGCTAATATTTTATTCACTAGTCTTAATATGTATTGGTCTAGAGTTTTCCTGTGATAGGTTTTTCTGACATTGATATAATGATAATGCTGTCATCAAGTTAGAATATGCCTTCTATTTTTTGGAAATAATTTGAGAAGGATTGGATTTTAAAAATCTAAGTGCCTGAAAATTATGTATTTTAATTGTTTATTCTGTCTCTTTACTTTTAAATCTTTATTCAGGTTTTCTCTTTCTTCTTTAGTCAGTTTTGGTTGCTTGTGTGCTTTCAGGATTTTGTCCATTTTATCTAGGTTATCTCACTTGTTGATGTACAACTGTTCAAAACTTACTTTAGGTTTTTTTTAATTTCTGAGTATTAACATCAATAGCCTTACTTTTATTTGTGTTTTTAATAAATTGAGTCTTATTTTCTTCATGGCAGTCAAGCCACAAATTGTCAATTTTGATGTCCTTTTCAAAGAAGTCACTTTTGGTTTGTCAATTCTGTTGTCTTACTCTTTTGTTCTTTCTTTTCTTAAGAACATCATAATTTTTATTATATACTCCCATCTTCTTGATTTGTTCTTTCTAGATTTTTTAATATATAAAGTTTAATTATTGGTTTGGGATATTTTTGTTTTTGAATATAAGAAACTATGTCAATTCAATGACTTATGACTCTTGTTTTCAGTGAATCTCCAGAGACTTTGGTTTGTTTTCATTTTCATTAGTCTCAAAATATTTTCTAATTTTACTTTTGGTTTGCCCATGTTTTTGGCTAAAGATGTATGAATTACATGGTCTGCTTTAGCAGATTCAATTCTTGATCATATGGTGACTGAAAGCCTCAGGCTCTTTTTGAACTTCTGTGTACACACACACACACACACACACACACACACACACACACACACACACACACACACACACACACTTCTTTTTCTTCTCCTCCTCTTTTTTTTTTCCTTTGGTTTTCTGAGACAGGGTTTTTTCTGTGTAGCCCTGACTGTCCTGGAACTTGATTTGTAGATCATGCTGACCTCTAATTTAGGGATCTGCTTGCTTCTGCCTCCCAAGTGCTGGGATCAAAGTCATGCACCATGACACCCATCTTAATTGTGCCCTTCTTATGTGGAGGAGGGAAAGAGAAGTCACACAGAAAGAAGAGATCTGTCTTCCCTAAATCTAAAGTTGAGTGAGATGTCTACTCTCCCTCCCTTCTTCTCTCTCTCTCTCTCTCTCTCTCTCTCTCTCTCTCTCTCTCTCTCTCTCTCTCTCTGTCTCTCTCTCTGTCTCTCTGTCTCTCTCTCTCTCTCTCTCTCTCTCTCTCTCTCTCTCTCTCTCTCTCTCTCTCTCTCTCTCTCACTTTCTCAAAGGCAGAATGGTCCCCAAGTGAGAAAAGTAGTGGGTGGCTTACCTCTCCTGTTTCTGAGTCCCTTATAGCACTCTGAAAAGTCTTAATAAATCTTAATTTCAATAAGACCCTTATGAAGGTATGATTCTCAATATACGAGATGAGAACAGGTTTTTGTCTGTTGATAATTTTTTCTTTTGTTGAAAAATTAATTCTTTTCAAGTGTAATATATCCTAATTATGGTTTCCCCTCCCTCTACTCCTTCTAGCTTTTTCCACCTACTCTCTCATTCAGATTCACTTTCTTTCTCTGTTTCATTAGAAAACAAACAGGTTTCTAAGGGATAATAATAAAATACAACAACAAAATATAACATAAAACAAGAACAATCATATCAGAGTTGGAGAAAGACAAATAAACACAAGGAAAAGAGCCCAAGAGAATGCACAAGAATCAGAGACCCACTCTTTCACACTCAGGAATCACATAAAAACACTAAAGTGGAAGCCATAATCTATACACAACGGGCTGGATATAGACCCAAGCAGGCCCTGTGCATGCTGCCTCAGTCTCTGAGTTCATATGACCTTTGGTTTTGTTGATTTAGAGGGCCTTCTTTTCTTGGGGTCCTACATCCCCCTGGCTCTTAGACTCTTTCTGCCTCTTCTTTCACAGAGTTCCCTGATCCCTGAGTGGAGGGATTTGATGGAGATACCCATTTAGTGCTCTGTGTTCCAAGGTTTCTCATTCTCTGCACAATGTCTGACTGTGGTTCTGTATTTGTGCCCATTTACTGTAGGAGGATTCTTCTCTGATGATAGCTGAGCAAGGGACTAATATATGAGTATAGCAGAATGTCATTATGAATTGCTTTATCACAATGGTTTTTTTGTTGGTGTTGGTGTTGTTTGTTTTTGACCAGTAGTATTTGGTCTTAACCTAGAACCATGGGATATCTAGTTTCTGGTTTTTGGTTACCCAGGCTGTGTCAGTTATGTGTTCCATTTCTTGGAGTAAGCCTTAAGTCAAATCAGATATTGGTTGGTTACTACTGGAAGTAGTTTGAGCTTACCCTGAACATAGAGTTACTTGATCTGTTTGTTCCTCGTTGCTCCTCCCTGCCTTTGATAATTGTCTACTATCACCATGATATATCTTTCAAACTAAAGACAGATGGTGCTTTTTTTTTTCCTTCTTCAAAGCTTCCATATCTTTCATTGTACATTCCAGAATCCTGTATCCCTAGAGGCTAGGTAGTAAGCATATAACTCATTCTGAATGTTGACAATCATGTCTATGACAGGACAGTGAGTCAAGTTTTTAAAAGATAGATCTCTCTGGAGCTGAGCTTTGGGCTAAGAGACTTAAGCTTGGATTTGGAGGAAGCTTTCCAAAGGTGGAGTGGACTTCCAGAAAGCAGAAAACAGAGGAAATAAGCTAAGAAATGAAGAGGTGTTTTGTGGACTCTGTAGTTCTACAGTGAACTAGTAAATAATTCTTTGGCTTCAGGCAGATGTCGGCACATTTTGTTCTGTTTTTGTTTGTTTTTTCTACCAAAAACATCAGTGAAGATGGCCTATATAAAGATTTAGAAACAGACATTCATCTTTGAGCTATTTCTTGTGGTTGTCTAGTTATAGTCAATACTACCTCCTCCATTTCTTAACCTACAATTATCTTTCAGTTCTTCTCTGTAAAATACTTTATATATATATATATATATATGTATATAAATACTTTATATATATATACTTTATTTATATATATATATAAAATACTTTATATATATATATATATATATATATATATATATATATATATATATATGCATGCATGTGTGTTGGTTGGGGGGACTGTGTGTGTGTGTTCTGATTTAGACTTTAAACTTTCCGGTAAAAAGGCAGTAACTTCTGTTCTTGTTTTTGTCCTCTCAGCATTCGCTAGAATGATTTGCTGAGCCTAGTAGACTTTCTGCAAAAATTACATCTAGTGTTTTAAAAATATTAAGGCTAGAGAGATGGCTCAGTAGTCAAAAGTGTTGCTATTCTCACAGAAGACTAGAGCTTGGTTCCCAGCACCCACATCAAGTGGCTCATAACCACCTGCAACTCCAGCTCCTCCTTCTGGCCTCCACGACCACCTGTACACACATGACCATACATGTACATGTAAATAATACTTAAATCTTTAAAAAAACATTGCTTACTTTGGGAAACTACATTATTTATAATGGCTTTAAAATGATTTATTTATGGGGATTGAAGAGACGGCTCAACAGTTATGAGTACTTGCTGTTTCAATTCCTAGCACTCACATGGCAGCTGACAGCTGTCCATGTCTTCAGTTTTAGTGGATTTGACGGCCCCTATGGGTCTTCATGGGCACTGCAGGCATATAGTATATTGGCATACCTATAGGTAAGACACACATAAAATAAAAATAAATCTTCAAAAATTTATCTATTTATAATATACCAATTGTGTTATGCTTATTTTATACTTTTAGCAATTTAGACAAAAGCAAGTGCTTTTGGTATCTTATTAAATGCTCAATAAATACATCATTCATTCTGAGATGCTCAATAACACATTTTATTTTTCTTTTAGCACATAATTTTGTAATAGATGTTTATATCCACATCTGCTATAGTTTATCTAGAAGTTTCCCTAAAGGCTGTGTCTTAAAGGTTTCACCACTGGTCTGTGTGTTATTTGGTGGTATTAGAACTATTAAGATTTAAGAGGTGTAGCCTAGTGAGAGGTCTTCTAGTCATTAGGGTAGTCTGTTGAAGATTATAGTGAAACCCTAACCTTTTTTTGCATCTTGACCATAAAGGAAATCACTTTGTCTTTTTATATACTTCCATCATCTTGGAAGGAGATCTTTAGAATTGTTAGCCAAAGTTAGTGTTTTCCTCTTCTTTACTATCTTGGGTATATTTTGTAGTTGAAGTAAACTAACAGAGCATCTTTATTTCTGAAATCTGATAAATCCCTTGATACTAGGTCACTTGTGCTATGCATGTTAATGTGAACACAGTGTGGAGAAGAAAAAAGATGGGTTTAGGAGCAGACTATACTGCATGAATACTGAACCTCCCATAATAGTTTTGATATCACAGTGGAGTTATATTATTTCATGATGAACTTCATTTTGACCCTTTAAAATAAAATTAACAGTGTTTGCCTAACTCAGCTGCATGTGGGCTGGCGATGAATTGCCTGCTAAAGGGACAGTCACTTAGAAGTGCTTGTTTTCTTCTCTCACAGTTTTCTGTGGATCTTTTTCTAATCCAATGCTTTTCCCAGTCTTAGTACATGCAGAATGAAAAATAGTTTGTTTATTCATGTATTCAGTCATGAAGACTATTTCTTCGTTGCATGCATTCTTTCAGAGCCTACCACGGTGCCTGGCACACAACAAATGCTCCCTAGATTCCTGATGTTTAAAGCATCCAAATGCCCATCTGTTGCTGGAGAGCTTCTCTCCAGGTTCCCCAAGCCCCGCAGTCCCACAATCCACTTATAAAATAATCACTCAGACTCTTTTATCACTTATAAACTGTATGGCCGTGGCAGGCTTCTTGTTAACTGTTCTTTTATCTTAAATTAACCCATTTCTATAAATCTATACCTTGCCACGTGGCTGGTGGCTTACCAGCGTCTTGACATGCTGCTTGTCCTGGCGGTGGCTGCAGTGTCTCTCCTCCTTCTTCCTGTTTCCCCAATTCTCTTTTCTCTTTGTCCTGCCTATACTTCCTGCCTGGTCACTGGCCATCAGTGTTTTATTTATATAGAGTGGTATCCACAGCACCCATCTTCATCTGGAAATCCATCCTACTCTTGTCTTTAGGGGTCATTTTTCTGCTTCTGTTGCTTCCACTTAAAATATAGTCATTAATATTTAAAGCAAAGATGTGCATATAGATCCTAGGAAAAACAAAGACTGTATATAGGTCTCATGTTCTGAGCACTCTGAGTTGCATGCCTACTTGGAGATGTTGATTTGTTTTTGTGTTCCTTTGTGATTTGGATACTGAAGAAACCTTATACCATAGAAGGCAAAATGATTTCAATGCCCAGAAAAAGGAGGGCTTGAGGCTTCTGTGAGCCAACCATGGTCTAGACTGACTTTGTCTCCATTGTCTCCATTCATATCTCACTCCTCAAGAGTTACTCTCAGCATCCATGACAGACTGTGCCAAAGTATATGAGTGTACAAAGAGGCAGGGGGCAGGTGTGCTGCTTGGCATCACATCCTGCCAGATCCACTACAATTTGTGTTTCTGGCTCTTTCATCCACTCAGTTTCCAACTCCAGGCATTCTTCAGACTTGGGTTCTCATTGACGCCATGTACACTGTTCTGAATTTTCACTGCAGCTACTTGCATACATTTTGTTGGATCCTGTAAAATCGAGTCCAGTGTTTAACACATATTTGGAAACAAGATTATTATTCTCTGACTTGGTGACTATATAACATGAAAGTTATTTGGTTATCTCTCTCATCATTAGCATTTAGATTTATTTTATTTTATATTACAATTCAGTTCTACATATCAGCCATGGATTCCCTTGTTCTCCTCCCTCCCACCCCCCTCCCCTTCCCCCCAGCCCACCCCTCATTCCCACCTCCTCTAGGGCAAAGCCTTCCCCAAGGACTGAGATCAACCTGGTAGACTCAGTCCAGACAGGTGTAGTCCCCTCCTCCCAGGCCAAGCCAAGGGACCCTGCATAAGCCCCAGGTTTCAAACAGCCAACTCATGCAACAAGCACAGGACCAGGTCCTACTGCCTGGATGCCTCCCAAACAGATCAAGCCAATCAACTGTCTCACCTATTCAGAGGGCCTGATCCAGTTGGGGGACCCTCAGCCATTGGTTCATAGTTCATGTGTTTCCATTCGTTTGGCTATTTGTCCCTGTGCTTTATCTAACCTTGGTTTCAACAATTCTCGCTCATATAAACCCTCCTCTTTCTCACTAATTAGACTCCCAGAGCTCCACCTGGGACCTAGCCGTGGATCTCTGCATCCAGATCCCTCAGTCCTTGGATGGGGTTTCTAGCACAACAATTAGGGTGTTTGGCCATCCCATCACCAGAGTAGGTCAGTTCGGGCTGTCTCTCAACTATTGCCAGCAGTCTATTGTGGGAGTATCTTTGTGGATTTCTGTGGGCCTCTCTAGCACTTTGCTTCTTCCTATTCTCATGTGGTCTTCATTTAGCATGGTTTCCTATTCCTTGTTCTCCCTCTCTGTTCTTAATCCAGCTGGGATCTCCCACTCCCCCAAGCTCTCTTTCCCTTGACCCTTGCCCTTCATTACCCCCACTCATGTCCAGGCTGTTCATGTAGATCTCATCCATTTCTCCGTCTTTGGGCGATCCCCGTGTCTTTCTTGGGGTCCTGTTTTCCAGGTAGCCTCCCTGGTGATGTGAGTAGCAAGTCCAGTCATCCTTGTTCCACATCTAGCAGAGAAAAACAATGACATCATGAGGTTTGTAAACATTTAGATTTTTAATTGATAATTTTTTTGTCATGAGCCACCATGGTATTTACCCTTGAAGTAAATAATAGGTAGATAAGTGGATATTTAATTGGAAGTTAAAAAATCATCCCTAATCTCTCAGATTATGATAAATATTTGAAGATTACATTTGATTTTTTAATCTTTTTTTTTTTTTTTTGCACTTGAGTTGGTTTTAAAGGAGCATTAATTCCATGTGTTAGCCTCCAGAATTATACAGAAGATGTGTAAAAAGGTTTCCTGTGTCACAGGTTCTTCTAATAAATCTCTAATAAATAAGTCTCACTGATTTGATATGTATTTGCTGTGATGAGAAATGAAATGCTGTGTGAGAAAACAATGTGATACACAAGGAGTCCTTGTTCCCTTCAGTTATCTAGTGATGAGAAGCAAGAGGTATTCAGAAGAATTCCCTGCAACCTGAAGGCAAACTAAAAGTTCACACATGGAAACAATGCTTTCACTGATTGTGGAAGGCTTCCTGAAGTCAGTTTCACTTGAAATGAGAGGTCATTTGTTTTCACCTCACTAAGGATTGATAAACTTGAAAGTATTACTAAAGTGTTTTCACAAGGTCCGTTTTTAATTTCTCTCTCTCTCCTCCCCTCTGTGTTTTCTCACACACATTCATATTTGTGAATGCAATATGCCTTTGCCACAGCACATTTATGGAGAGGATAGCTTTGAGTGTTAGTCCATGTCTTCCACCTTATTTCAAACAAGGTTTCTTTGTTGTTTTAATGATATATATATATATATATATATATATATATATATATATATATATATATATATATATATATATATATATATATGCCAGGCTAGCTGCCAGCTCCTAGGGAACTCTCTGTCAGCTCTGTCTCTCAGCATGGGTCCTGGAATTACAAATATCCATGCTGTAGTGTTTCTGACATTTACAGAGGTCCTGAGGGACTTGAACTTTGGTCCTCATGCTTGCATGACAAGTACCTTCACCCACTCGTCCATCTCCTCTGCCTGAGGTTACCTGTATTGAATCACATAAGCCTGTTTTCATCAGTGCTCCAGCAAGAGAAAATTCATCTGACATTTATTGAACATCTAACAAGAAACCTAAAAACAGATCTATTTTCTGTGACCAAAATAAATTTTATTGGGTGCACCAGTCAGAAAGGAGATAGACGAGAAACTACTAGGTGATGGTAGCAGTATTAAAATCAAACATATAAGGGTATGAGTGAGTGATTATAGTGAGCCCTACACTTTGACCATGAATTCTCAGGAGCTAGACAGTGGTCATGGTTGGCTTGTTATAACCACACTTCCAAATGAAGGAAAATGATACCTTATTTCCCACTGAAATAACGATAGTAAGAAGTACCCACTGGTCTTCAGGAAGATGATGCCTAATTCTCTGTTTGGAGGTGGGTTGCTATCTGTTGTGGAATATTAGTTAAAGATGTGTTACATTTGTTTATGCCGTGGAACATTTGTTTAGTGATACAAAGATGTGTTGCATTCTTTTATGTCATAATTGTTTAATTCTGTGAAGCTGTGTTACTTTGCTGGTCTAAAACACATGATTGATCTAATAAAAGGCTGAATGGCTGGTAATAGGCAGGAGAAAGGATAGGCAGGGCTGGCAGGCAGAGAGAATAGATGGGAGAAGAAATATGGGAGGAGAAGATCTAGGAGTGAGAAAAGGAGGACTTCAGGGGCAAGCCACCCAGCTACATAGCAAGCCACAGGGTAAGAAGTAAAGAAAGGTATATAGAATAAAGATAAAGCCCAGAGGCAAAAAGTAGATGGGATAATTTAAGTTAAGGAAAGCTGGCTTGAAACAAGCCAAGCTAGGGCCAGGGGTTCATAAGAAAGAATAAGCCTCCATGTGTTTATTTGGGAGCTGAGTGGTGGGCCCCTAAAAAAAGCAAAAGAGAAAAAAGCAAAAAACAACAGCCATCCCTAAATTGATCCAAATACTTTATATCATTGGTTTGTTTCAAGGTCAAAGACACCACAGAAATTTATTTCACCAGGGATTTATAGAAAACACTAGAATAACAACCCACCATTTTACCTCTCTTAAAGAATACAAAGATTGGAGCACCTAAGCTTTGAGACTGTCAGTTAGACCATCAGGATATGCTGCTGTCATCCCCTTGGCCTGTGTTCCCTTAGTCAGTCACCCATGTTCTATTGTTTGAAAACATTCAATAGAAAATTTAAAATTAAAATGATTTGTAAATTTTAAATTGCATGCTATTCTAAGTAGCCTGGTAAAAACTATCCTGCACTGTCCACTAGAATACCAGTCATCCCTTTGTTTGGTACATTCTCTTCCCCTGGCTATTAATTAGCTATCTTGGATCCACTGTCACACCATCAGAGAGCTTGCATTCAAGTGACTCTGATGTTACTTCACAGCAGACACAGAGCAGAAGGCTGTGATGCTGCTGCTTCATATGAGCTAGACAGTTCAGAGTATGTATGGACAGTCTTTGATAGCAGCATCCACGAGGGGTCATAGAATGTCTCTCAAAAGACAAACTTCTGGTTATTGGAATGAGAGAGCTGGCTGAATGTTCTGCTCTGTCCCTCAGGCCCTTCTCTCTGTTTTCATCCTGCTTCCTTAGACCCCAGGTTGGGTTATGAGGATGGGCTCTTCAGGAAACAGAGCATGAGGAAGGGAAAGACTTTGGTGTATTGAACTCATAATCCCTGCAGGATTATGTTGGGAGACCTAGCCTTAGTTCCTGCTAGGGATGTCCTCAGCAACCACCTTTCCCCAACTTCTCCTTCCTCTGCCTGTAATATAATATTTTCTCTAATTCTGCTTCCTTGCTTACAACTTTGCAGTCTTTTTATTTAACACTCCTCATGTTATCTGGCTTGCATGTACCATTTGCTTCCCACCAGATTCCTGGTGGACACACAGAAAAACAAGATAAATGAATTGAGCTACTCATTTGTGTTGAAGTCAAACATTTGATTTTCTTTGTTCTCCATACATCAGGCTGTTGCTACTTAGAAGTCAGTCTCAATTGTCCATAAACCAGTTGTATGACCATCTTCATTTTATTTCAATGAAAAAGCATATCCTGTAATATGGGGTTTATGACCTATTTTAGGTAGTTTTTGTTTTGTTTTGTTTTGGTTTGGTTTGGTTTTTTTTGAATAAGCTCAAACTCTGTGAAGCATGTCTTTGAGTAAGCTGCAGTTTAAAAGAAGCCATGGTAACATATGCACATTTCAGTTGGTTAGCAAAAGGATTAGTTGGGAGAAGCTAGAGCAACTAATCAGAACAGGAATGTGTCTCTCACACACATAGCAGTTGAAGGTGGCCGTGCAAGACAAACAGCCTAGCTTAGCTTCACTAAATGTTTAGGAACATTGCCTTTTTTAAAATAAAAAAAACCTTTATCCATTTGTAAGAATGATAAGAGGCAAAGTAAAAGGGAGAGAGGGCGCCATAAGAAAGAAGGACATTTTGCCATTTCAACAACATGGAAGAATCTAGAGGACAGTATGCTAAGAGAAATGACCCAGGTGCACCAACACAAATACAGCATCTCAGTCATGTGTGGTGTGAAAAGGCTGTTCTCAGAGGCAGAATATAGAATGTGTGGTTGTAACAGAGAGCTTTAACACTCTATTGGTTTAACATGAAGGAAGTGAGTTTCTCCACGTTACCAGCCACTGAGGGGTGGTGAAATGTGTGTGGAGGGGCCATTCTGTTCATAAGCCATTTGGGGACCCAAGCTCTTGTGATTTCTCTTCTATGAGGTTTTTTGTTGTTGTTGTTGTTTTTTTTTTTTTTGGTTTTTCGAGACAGGATTTCACTGTGTAGCTTTGTGTCTTTCCTGGAACTCACTTGGCAGCCCAGGCTGGCCTCGAACTCACAGAGATCTGCCTGGCTCTGCCTCCTGAATGCTGAGATTAAAGGTGTGTACCACCACTGCCTGGCTTCTATGAGGTTTTGAGACTCTACCTGCTCTCTCTCTCTTGTTAAGGAGAAGCAGGCAGGGCAGAGAAGGCCCATCTTCTGTAACTGCTAATATTTATATTTCATCAGTGGTTTGGTATGATTATCTAATGTCAAATGATTGTCTAATGTGTTGAACACTTGGCCTTCAGCTCATGGCGCTATTTAGGAAGTTGTGGGGCCTTTAGGAAGTGGTATTTAGCTAGAAGAAGTGGGTCACTGGATTCTTGAGAGCTCCATTTCTTGTTCGGTTCTCTTTTTCTTGACTATTAGTGTGATGTAGCTAAATGTCTCCCACTCATATTACACCATGTCTTTTTGCTATCATAGACTGGGCCTTGCTAAACCATTGGCCCAAACAAATCCTTTGTTCCTTAAGTTGCTTCTTTTAAGTATTTTATCATAGCAGTGAGAAAAGTAACTAATGTAACTGGTAAGAACTGTCTCACATATTGCCACTACCTCTATACCTAAGGAGCACCAGAAAATAGGTTGGGCACTATAGGAAAAAAGACACTGTTAGAAAAAAACAGAGATACAGAAAGGAGCTAATGCAAAAGTCCCATCTTCTCTAACCCCCTGTGGGGGATTGAATGAGGAATGTTTGCTTAGGCTCATATATTTGAAAACATTGTCCCTAGCTGATACAACTGTCTGGGAAGGAATAGAAGTTTTGGCCTTGTTGGAGGAATTGTGGTACCAGGGGTGGGCTTTAAGATTTCAAAAGCCTGTGCCGTTCCTAGTGAGCTCTCAGCTCTTCCAACTATGCTATGCTTTTATTCTACCATCATGCACCCTAACCCTCTGAAACTGTAATCCCAACTTTCTTTTATAAGGTGCCTTGATCATTGTGTATTGTCATAGCAACAGAAAAGTAACTAATATAACAGTTGGTACCAGAAAGTTATTGCTGTGAAGATCCTGATGGTGTTGTTTAGGGGAGGAGTGTGGAAGATTTTGGTACTTACAGTTAGAGAAGTGCTTGAACACTGTAAGCCAGTCTTAACAGGGCCATCCTAGTAGAATCTTGGAAGGCAGTAGTGATGAGAACAATACACTGTGGAGGCCCAGTGTTTCAGTCAGTATCCTACTGCTGGGAAGAGTCGCTGACCATAGCAGCTCTTATAAAAGAAAGAAATTAATTGGAGCTGGCTTACAGTTTCAGAGATTTAGTCTATTTTCATCATGGCAGGAAGCATGGTAGCACACAGGCAGACATGGTCCTGGAGAAATAGCTGAGAGTTCTATATCTGAACCATAGGCATTAGAAATAGAGAGACTCTGGGCTTGGAATAGACTTGAAACCTCAAAGCCCACCCCCAGTGACACACTTCCTCCAACAAGGACACATCTCCTAATCCTTTCAAATAGTGCCAGTCCTTGGTGATTAACTCTCCAAATCTGTGAGCCTTTGGGGACTTTTCTCATTCAAACCACCACACCCAGCTCAACAGGTTCTAGAGGGAAACAATATTAGCAACTAGGCTAAGACCATTCTTGTAATATTTTGGAAAAAAAAAAAAAGTGGCTGCCTTCTGGCCTTGTCCTAAGAATTTTCCCAAGACTAAGTTTTCGTAATGAAATAATTTTTATTTTAGTGGAGGATATTTAAAGACAGCCTCATATTGACTCTGCCATGTATTTATTAGTAATAACTCTTATGCAGGTCTACAATGGAAAAGAATATGTATGGCAAAAAGAAATACAAAATGTACAGTTTGATGTAAAGACGGAAATGGCAAAAATATAGGGAGGCTCTAATTAGGGAAGGAGAGGGAGATAAATACAGAAGAAGGAGGGAGGAGGGTAAAAATAACAGTAAGGATGTCTGAAAAGGTCATAAAGCATCATACTATTAAAATACCTATCTTAAGATACCTATGCGAAACATAGTTGGTGTGTAAATAGACATATATAGTTTGAATGAAAACTTCTCATCTGTGCTGGCAATACTTCTGCTAAGAGCCAAACATAGACTAACAAAAATTCCACAGAAGGCATAAAAAGTCTTTTTATTAGTTGATGGTCAGGGCTGGCCAAAAGACTCTCAAAACATTATAGGCTATTGCTGTTACCCTTGTTTTCACCCAGAGGTGGAAGATAAGTCCCTATCAATGAAGATACATTGCATTTCAGATATAGGGCCCAGAGGGCCTTGAACTGGAATTGACATGAATGCCTCTTTCTTGAGGCCTATTTAGCTCTCATGTTATCAGAACATGCCATACAAACTTCCAAAGCAGGTAAGAAACCCACAGTCCTACCCAGCTATGATGCCTGTGAACCACAACAGTTACCAGCATGGACTGATAACTCTAAAGGAGTGGTAGATAATGCTATGCATATCACAACAATAACCAACATTTCTCAAAATAGATTTAAGCCCACTTAACAAGAGGAAAATTGTGCCTGATACTGGAAACCTAGCCAACTATTCACAGCTAGTGAAGTCCTGGATCCTGGAGGCGAACCCATAACTACCACTACTAACCCAGCATAATTCCTAACCATAGTCTAAACATTTGTCCTTACACCCACAGAGAAGTGCAGTCCTTGCCCCTTATCAAAGAAACTTCTCTTTGAAACTGATGAAGACCCCTACAGAAAACCACAACCAATCAAAATGCAGAGTTGTGGAGCCCAGTCCCAATGGATATATCTACAGTACAACTCTTGCAATTAAGTTTCTCTTACCATTACAGAAGATTGAAAGAGCCAAAGGAAGAAGTTGTTTGTTGTGAGATTGTATCTCCTGGTAATTTCAAAAGCTTGATCCCCATAAAGTCTCACCAACATGATTGCCTAAATATGAACTGAACAAACACCCAAGAACTACAGGCAGCTAAGGAATACTGAGAGCAGAAGAAATAATATTTCCCAGGTAAGAGCATACTGATTGTTTTCTAATACAAAATGGTCAGCCCTGAAAATATACATATAAGTAACATTATACAGAGTGGGCAGGTTGTATTTATCTATTTAGCAAAGTATATCTACTATTTTGTTGCTCACATAAACACACACACACAAATTTACGTGTGTGTGTGTGTGTGTGTGTGTGTGTGTGTGTGTGTTAAACGTTCAGTTGGGTGACTTGCATTTTCAGATGCTTAGTCCATTATCATCATGATGTAACTTGGTGGCACGCAGGCAGACATGGTGCTGGAAAAGTAGCCGAGAGAGCCCTTCATCTTGACTTGCAGGCAACAGGAAGTGGTCTGAAACACTGTGTGTGGCTTGAGCATATATGAGATGTCAAAGCCCGCCTCCACAGCAACACACTTTCTCCAACAAGGCCATACTCACTCTAATAAAGCCATACTCCTAATAGTGCCACTTGAGGCCATTTTATTTCAAAGAGCAAAGAGGAACATGTGGAGGCATTTGGGAAGAAAGGAAAGGGATAAGTGATGTAATTATATTATAATCTCAAAAATTAATAGTTTCAAAAAAAACAACAAAAAATGTATAGTTTAGAGAGAAAAAGACATCCAGGAAATTTAATGTTGGAGCCAAGGCTTGTGATGAAAGAAATAAGATAAGGAGTAGTCTTATCTACAGTGGAATAATAGAAAGGGTCACCTCAGGGAAAGACCCCACCCAGCTCAGCTTCCAACTTGTGGGGAAAAGAAGGCCTAAGGAATTTTCTGTTTCTAAAAATGAACAAAAAATAAATACTGCTGCAAATGTGCTTTTAGGGGCCCAGGCCCCATACAAGGGGATAGCTGTATTTGGCAGTGTTGTCCACATGCTTCTGACTTTACCTTTAAGAAGAATACATGAGTAAAGGTGTTGTGGAATCTTCCTTTGTGGTTAAGATCTTCTGATGTCAGGTGTGTATCAGGGGACTCTGCATGAAGGCCCTAAGAGGCCATTTTAGGAAGCTCTGAAAGTGAAGTTTGCTTGGATTGTGTTGAAAACCCTAAAATGTTGAAGATGCCAGAGTTTTAGGATATCTGTCAAGAAGAGCTGCAGACAAGAAATATATATATATATATATATATATATATATATATATATATATATATAGAGAGAGAGAGAGAGAGAGAGAGAGATAGATGGTGGGGGGTATGTTGCAGATAGCAAAGCTGGAAGTGCAGAGACCCCTAAACTTTCTGACATCACACATGGAGCTGTAGGATCTAGAGTTTGCCCTGTTGAGTTTTGGTCTTTCTTTGGTCCAGTATTTCCTCACTATGCCTGCATTTCTCCTTTTGGAATAGTAGTTTACATTCTGTGTCATTTTATTTTAGAAATCTATAATTTGTTTTTTATTTTACATGAGATTACAATTACAAGATTGCCTTGAATCTTGGAAAATACTTTTGAATTTGGACTTTTTGTTTGTTTTATTTTATTGAGACAAGGTCTTACTATATAGCTCTACCTGTCCTGGAAATCACTATGTAGACCAGGCTGGCTTTTAATTCATAGAAATCCACCTACCTCTGCCTCCTGTGTGCTGGGATTAACAGCATCAAAGCTGAGAGATTATGACTATTTTTGAAATTGGACTAAATGTATTTTTGTATTAATATATGCCCTGTATATTGGGGCCAGGGAATGGAATGTATTGGTTTGTCTAAGAATGGCCCCCATAAGTTCAATAGTCTGAATACTTGGTTCCCAGTTGGTGGAACTGTTTGGGAAAGTTTAGAAGGTGGGGCCTTCTTGGAGAAAGTGTATCACTGGGCTTGGACTTTAAGGTTTCAAAAATCTGTGCTATTCCCATTGCTCTTTCTGCCTCCTACTCTTGGATCAAGATGTGAGCTCTCAGCTGCCCCTGCCAGCATGCCTTTGGTCTATTATCACAGACTCTGATCCTCTGAAACTGTGTGCCTTAGTTATGGTGTTTTGTCACAGCAGTAGAAAAAATAACTAAGACAGTCCCCTAATAAATTCAGAGAAATTCCGACATTATCAACCATTACACAGACTGTATGTGTTTCCTTCATATGTGGTAACATTACCAGGTACCACCAGAGTTAATCTGGCATTACAGTTTTCATGCCCAGTGACTCCATTGTCTCATACTTTTGCTCCTTGCAATCTTAATTATTTGTATTGGGGATGCTCAGCACATTGGTTATGCATATAAACACCACAGTCAGTGTGGCTAGTGACCCAAGTATGAAGTCTAGGACTGCCACATTTTAGTTTATTGGGTTTCTTCTTTGTGAAAAAAATGGGGGTGCAGGAAGATAATATTAACAGTAATAATACATACCTTGTATTCAAATGATAGAATGAATATAAAGTGCTAAACATAGTTCCTGGCACATGGTAAACCTTGCATAAATATTAGCTTCATTGTTATTTGTTAAATTAGTTTTACCTTTAAAGTCAAATATATGTTAACTTGAAATTTTTAACACTTTCAAATAATGTATCTGTTGCAATGTTACTGCTTGAACCCCTCTTTTATGAGAAATGGTGTTTATTATCCTGTGTAGTAGTTCATGCCTATATTCCCAAGACTCAGGGAACTGAGGCAGGAAGACCATGATTTGGAGGCTGCCTGAATTACATTGTGAGACCTTGTCTCAACAAAAAAAGTTTTTGTTATTGTGTGGGTTTTCTGTAGTTACCTGTTATAGGTATATGTAGTAGGTAGCCATTCCAGCTTTGACCTGGAAGTTCCAACCCCCATTGAGGCTTTGGAAACAAGGCAGGGCTGAGAGAGGACACTGAAGACCCAAGATCCAGATGCGTGGGCTCTCTTGGTTCCTGGACCCCGGACACAGGAGGTAGACCGAGCGGAATTCTCCAGAGAATACCACTGGACTGCGCTATACCTTTCCCAGACCCTGTAAACTATCCCCTCACTTGTAAGTTATCCCACAAAATAAACCTCCCTTTTAACTATGTGGAGTGGCCATAATAATTTCACCAATAGGTATATACTTATAACATGATCTCTAAATCTTAACCAAAATAAAACCAAGAAAAATAGCACTGGTTTTTTTTTTTTTTTTTTTTTTTTTTTTTTTTTTTTTTTTTTGTTTTGTTTTGTTTTTTCGAGACAGGGTTTCTCTGTGTAGCTTTGCGCCTTTCCTGGAACTCACTTGGTAGCCCAGGCTGGCCTCGAACACACAAAGATCCACCTGGCTCTGCCTCCAAAGTGCTGGGATTAAAGGCGTGCGCCGCCACCACCGCCCAGCCAAGCACTGATTTTTTTTATGTTTTTAATTTTCAAGCACACAATTCATTATCATCATCTATAGTCACTACAATATATGTCCAATGCTTATATGTCAAGATAAGAAGACAATTTCCAAATCGTATTTAAATGAATCATTTTACATTTCTCTACATCTCAAAACCTACTGAGTTCAACACTTGTCATACAAACAAAGTCTATTAGTTTGGGAGAAAAATAAGGTTTCTTTTCTGCTATCTTGCTCTTTGTTAATTGCTGAGCTATTTATATCACTTTGGGGACACATTAAAATTATGTATCAGAGGAGTCTTAATAACTTTTTGATAATAACAAAAGTTCTGACTAAATGTAAATTGATTTTAGACCATAATATTAATAGCTATAAAGCTATTACACAGCTATTAGTGATGATACAGCTATTATGATTAGAGCTGTTATAATAAATGAGGGAATTATTTTACTGGTTAAACATTACATTATCATCTGCATAAAATGGCAATTTTTTTTGTTGCTTGAAAATACTTATTAGGATATCCATACTATGTGTTTATGTTGGCTTTTAATGCTTTCCCAGTAGACTATAGTATTACCTTTAATATATTTGAAAATAGTAGTACTTTCAATTGAAAGATAATTGGCTACTTAAATACATCCCAAAGTAGTTCAAGGATATGTAATGAAGATTTAAAAAGAAACATTTTGCAAATCTGTAATTAAATAAAGTAATCCCATTATTCTATTTAACTTCTTAACATGCCAGCAGCAGTCTTGTCTACATCAGAATCGGGTTCATAGTGACCAGTTTAATCCTTTGATACTTTTCATTCACTTACAAATGACTGTGTGGTAGGTCATCTCTGCTCTGTCCTTTCTGGACCATGGTTATTCCACTGCTCAAGGGGGATTTGGGCTTTGGCCACTGAGACTGGCTCCTAGGACTAACAGAACTTATAAAATGTCAGTGTGGTCCTTGCCTTTGTTCTTAGGAGAGATTTTATAATTGAGTTTAACGATAGGTCTGCCTATAGTTGGTACGTTCAAGGACATTGTTCCCACCTCTGTGAGTAAAAGATATAATCGCCTCATATAAAGTGGGATGGATATGAGAAGTGTGAACCTGAACTGCACATTTGGGAGCACTTCCAGGCAGGCACTCTGAAACACAGCAGTAAAACTCAACTCTCCTGAAGCTTTACTGTCTGGCAAGGACTTGTAGCTGGGTTCATTTCTGTACACAGGGCTTTCTCTTCCATGGTACCCCTGCCTCTGACCTGGCTAGAGTGCTTCATTTTCCTGAAGCTGCTAGTGAGTCCTCCCCACCTGTTTCCACATGCTGCTGATTAATGCAACACCTGCTCATTTCTCAGGTCAAGAGTGTAGAGCTATGACATTTTAAGTTCTATTTTGATGAATTTGGGCAACAATTTTGAGATTGCAACCCCATCCCTATATCTCTTCCCCAAAATGTGAAAATATATATTATTCTTTCATTTTGCCACTTTCTGTGACATTGGTGGAGATGCAGAGGTAATATTTCTGATATAATTAATTAAGCAGGAGAGAAAGGAAAAAGAAACTTGTCTAAAGGAGACAAATACTCTTGGGAGAGTAGAAGTAAATGCAGCAGTTGAGACAGACTCTAGGAGTCTTGGGTTCGAGCCCTTGGTTCCTCCCCGTGCTGTCCTGGGAGCAGTAGCTTTGCCATCTCAGAGCTGTGGGAGACAAAAGATCTAGGTTCCTGCCAGACACACATAGATCTTCCCCACGGTGGGGCCCAAGAAGAGGATGATGCTCAAGGTGGAGATCTTGTCCTGGTGGGCTAACTCAGGGAGGTAGGTCATAGAACTGTCGTTTCTTCTACGAGAGCACACAGCATAGTAAAACATGTTCTGCCTGTATCGGGAACAGCAGAAGCAGCCATAGTACCTAGAAAAGAATAAGCCAAATCCTGACTAGTTCATCAGGCATAAATCTTGGTCTCCTTCCTAGAGCTACTGAGACATTTCCCATTCCTGATTCTTCACTCACTCCAGATAACCTCGGGTGTCTAATATGGTTACAAATCAAACACTAATACTAAATCGTAACTTTAAAAATACAGTTATTTGGTCTAACCATAATTTTGCCATCTATAAAAATGAAGGTAAACGTGCACCCTGAGATAGCTGAGCTTGTTTACCTTGACATGAAAAATGACACCTCATTTGAGTAATGGATACTATAAGATGGAGCGTGCATTCAAAGCTTTACAAATTTCAGTGGCACTTTAGTTTATATTTATTTTTTTCTTTTGGTGCTAAGGATCAAAACTATGCCTTCTACTTTATCTCTACAACTGAGCTATATTCCCCATTCCCCTGATGTTTAGACTTTGTAATCATCATTTATAAAAATCCCACTTTGTCTAAATACATAGTACAAAATGGCAGAGGTATATTTAGGATCATTTCAGAAATTTTTAGAAATTCTGTTCTAGACAAAAACTAGAATTCACATAACAGCTTTTAAAAAATGAAACTCAAGTTAGCAACTGAAACAGAAAATTCTAAAAATCAAAAGTTCTAATACAGTACAATTTAAATATATAATAATATATATTCTCCCACGTCCTTACATGTTAAATAAACATATTTCTAAGGAACATGCTCTTTGGACAGACTTCTTTACAGTGGTGGTTGGATACTCTTTGCTGCCTGCCAGGAGGCCCTAGGGCAGATAGCAATGGGACTGAGAAGTCATGAGGCAGGATCCAGCATTCCAGCTCTGGCCTGTTCTGGAGCTTCTGTGCATTAGTTATGAACTTGCCTCTGTTTTTGGAACTGTGGCAATGGGTGGAAAGAAGCAGAGAAATCTCAGTAGTTGTGCTGGCAAGCTTTATGTCAACTTGATACAAGCTGTAGTCATTTTGGAAGAAGGAACCTCAACTGAGTAAATGCTACCAACAGACTGGCCTGTGGGCAAGCCTGTGGTACATTTTCCTGATTGTTAATTGATATGAGAAGGCTCAGCTTTGTGGGCAGGGCCATCCCTGGGCTTATGGTTCTGGGACCTATAAGAAAGGCTGACCAAGCCATGGAGAATAAGCCTGTCAGCAATGTTCCTCCATGGCCTCCACAATAGTTCCTTCCTTCAGGTGTTTGCCTTGCTTGAGTCCTGTCCTGACCTCCTTTGATGATATCCATGATGTGAAAATGTAAGCAAAATAAACCCTTCATGGTGTTTCACCACAACATTAGAAACACTAACTAAGACTTATCAAAACTAACCTCAGAGAGCACAACCAAGTCTGATTTGTAGTAAAATTCTACCAAGAGGCTTAGGAATAATTTTGAAAACTGTACGAATGTTGCATTATTTTAAGATTGATTATATGAATTGAAGTACAATAAAATTGACTTGATTTCATTTTGTTCTTGTAATTTGGAAGGTAGAAAATGCATTTTCTCTTCTGTAAAGAACTCTCAAGGACAGAACATGAAACAGGAGTTTGAGAGCCTTTTCTGAAACTCATTTCCAAAAGGCTTCACACATATAGCAAGTGGATTTACTGCTTCCAGGATTCCCAGAGAACTTTAGCTAAGGGAGGATCATAAACTATAAGTATAAAAAAGTTCCTGTCCAGGAATGTAGTACAATTATGATATTCACACTGTTTGATGTCATTTATGCAGTCAGTAACTTGAGTCTGCTAATCTAATATAGCTTTATAAACCATTTGGTTCATAAGGAAAGGACAGATTTCCAGTAATGATTCAGATGAATCAATTTAGAATTTCTTTTCATGAATTGGTTAATAAAGATGTATTAGATGTTGTTTTGCTTGTTAATGGCACGTAAAAGATGACTTCAAATTCCCTGACATAAACAAAGCAAATTCATGCCTTCATTCATTTATTCCTTTCCTCTTCCTTTTCTTTTGCCCTCCCTTCTATGAGACATAGTTTCATATAACCTAGTCTGACCTCAGACTTGCTATGTAGTTTAATATGATGGTGAATTCCTGGTTCTTCTGCCTTAACTAAGTCAAGAGTGCTGATATTCTAGGTGTGTGCCACCATATCATACACAAATTTATTTCTATAAGTTCTGCACATGGGAAGCCTATCACATGTATCACCAGGCTAAAATGAAGGTGTTGACAGTGTTTTGTTCTTTCACAGACTCCCAGAGGGTCTGCTTCCATGCCTGCCCAACTTCTGAAGGCCACCCACATGTGTACTCATTTCCATTTTGCCAAGTTAAGTAACATACTTATGAATTTCTGAAATTAGACTGGTGGACATCTTTAGTGGGTTATTATTCTGCCTACCACAAATAGGTATAAAGAAAAGTTCTCAAATTATTAGCAAATTTTTAGATTCTTTTAAGATCCTTTCCTTCAGTTTCTTAAAAAGCCAAATCTTATTAATTATATCCTTTTCAATTCAGGCAACCATATCATGCTAATGATTTCCAGATGGAAGGCTTGAGTCATCATTTTCTAAGTATTTGATCCTAAGATCTCCAATACAGAAAAAGAAAATTCCACATGTTGGGAGGAATGGATTGCAATTCATTTTGTGTGAGTCTAGTTTGGCCTGGGAAACTTCACTATGTCATGTGTATGATAGGGTGAAGTTAGGTTGGACAAGAAGATTGCTAGAAGGATCTTTCGCTTTGATTTAGCATGCCATCCTATCACAGCCATTCCTATCCACATCTTTATCTGAATGCTTGTGTTCACAGGACCTCTCATACTTTCAGTATCTCTTTCTTAAATTCAAGAGAACATAGGCACTCCCAGGTTCCCTGATCTTCCATTAGGCATTTCTAAGCTTTACTTCTCTGCTTTCTAGGTTCACTTCAGGACATTTCATTTTTTTCCCCTTTCTCACTACATAGTTAATATGAGTTCAAGGAAAAGAGAGACAGATTTCAAGTTGTAGATTGGAAGAAAGCAGAAAGCATGCATTCCCCTTCCTGATAGAGGGAGCCATAAAGTACATCAGAAGGATGGGAGAGGATGGGTCAAAGTAAAGTGGAACTCAACACACTGTAGCACAGAGTTAGTGGACATGATTCATCTTTTATGCTATAACATAGAAAGGAAATCATGTCAGGTCACAGACACCGGGTGCTATCATGAGGAGATTTGCATAAGTGTCTCAGAGCCACGTCTTATCAATGCCAGTGCATTTGCAGGATAGGGCTATGAGCTTTCAGGATGATGGACAGAGAAAAGACTGAGGGTTTCCTTGTGTTCCTGTGTGCCAGGGGTAACCTTGAGCATCAGAATATCTCCAAAGCATAGCTGGAGTCAGGACAGGTTGTGGAAACATACTCTTCTGGTATTAGTAATAATAGCCCTATCTGGCAGGCAGTGGTGATGTACTCCTTAAATCCCAGCTCTTGAGAGGCAGAGACTGGTAAATTTCTGAGTTCAAAACCAGCCTGATCTACAGAGTGAGTTCCAGGACAGCCAGGGATACACAGAGAAACCTTGTCTTGAGAAAACAAAACTATAATGATGATTATGATGATCCTATCCTTAACTTTTTGGAGAGCTTAAAAAAAATTTTAATACTGGAAAATTGTTGTAACTCTTGCTTAGAGTGAGTGCTCTAGGTCTGGCTGGACACACATACCCTGGCTAGATGCCAAAAGATAAAAAATTGGTTTTACAAATCAGTTTTGAGCTTCAAAGCAAGTTTTCAATATTCACTTGCCTCCACCATGAATTAATAGGCATGTGAAAAAGACTTTAGATCGAAGGAGCCCATCAACCTTCTGTGTAAAATAACCTCACTCCATGCTACTTAACACTTTATGGCAGAATCAACGCAGGGTTAAAGGCAGTGCAATGCAACTGACAGAAAACAGCAGTGGTAAAACATTATTTGGCAAATTATTTAAGTGCTTCTAATGCCAATATCAAAGGGTGAGAAAACTTAATAGGCGTGGGAAGAGAAGAGCAATTAAAGGTGTCAGAAGATCCACAAAATGAGTAACATTCAATCAACTAAAATAGAACTAGGGAAGAGTTGACAAGGGGAGGAAAGATGACGGCCCCGGAGCAGTAGCCTTAGAGCACTCTCCATGTGGCTGAACAAATAGGCTTGGGCCGCTTGAGCATTGTAACCTGACAGAGAGCTGATAAAGGAATGAGCTGAAGGGCCCAACTTGAAACCATGGGCTTCATCTGTGACTATATTGCACTGTCCTCCAGTCATATACCTTAGGGCGATCGGCCAATAGACAGATGGAACTGCAATTCTTTAATAAAATTCAAAACTGTATGTGGGGGTGGGGTTCCAATGTGACCACTAAGATCTGTGTCCTTTGCTGTATACTTCCTGCATGCTTCCTGAGACCATGAGTAACAGGGTGCCACCTTCATGAGGGTTTAGTCATACTGCACATCTAATGTTTAAGAAGGGTTTTGTCCTTAGTGGTCTGTCCTTGTCCTATGTAACATTTATATCTAGGCAACTGTAGTAGCATATTACACAGCAACAGAAATGCTTACTGAGTTCATTTTATAGAGGAATATTTTTCATAAATGGAATTTAGTGAGATGTTTTTCTTTCCTGACCTCCTCATAAGATATATAAGTTAGGAATCATCAGAAGATATGCCATTGAAAAGTAAGATGGCTGGAGAGAAGATCAAATGATTAAAACACTACTACTCCAAAGAAAGTGACTTAATAAATGTTAAAAAAATTAAATTCCTTGAAATAGATGCAACTATCTTTCCTGCATTTTAAAAAGTTCATCCTGAGAATAGCATTTCATTTGAACCTATCTAATTCATCCTGACATTCTTGCTCTTACAGTGTCATCACCAAACAGAAAGACCACAGAATATAGCTTTAAGTCAAGTTTGACTCAACACTTCAGCAAAGAAAGAAACCTGGTAGGTTGTAGCTATTTGCATTCCCTTGCATAATTGTTACTTGATGACCATTTTTAGTGATGCTAGATTTTGTGTCTCTTGTCTCTGAGGCTGAGGTGCCTATGGTATGGCTTTGTGAGGGTCCCTGGATAGTTTTGTGAGGGCTCCCTGTGCACTGGGAATTTCTGGCCTCTGTCAGCAGTAAAGGTGGCTGATGGCCTGAATTAATTAGTTCCCCAAGAATTCTTTGTCTATTTTGTGGGTTTAATACTCTACCCCTTTCTCTGCCTACTGGGGCTTTGTGCTGTCCATGTGGGTGAGGTACAGCATTGCAGTATCTAATACATAATGCTGGACATGTTAATTGTCCTTCTGAGTCTTGAGTGAATAATCCAATTACTTTTCTTTAAACCCCTGCTTCCTACAGATTTTGGCTTGTTTCATCATTTCTTTATTTCAGGGTAGAAAGATAAAGTACTTTCAGTTTCCACTAGTAGACAGGCATAATAATAATCAAAGAACATGAAACAGAAGCCAAAACCTTTGCCAGACTCAGAAACAAATTGCACCAAAAAAAAAAAAAAAAAAAAAAATCATGGCAGACTTGCTGGCTGCTGAGAGGGTGGCCTTATTGTGCATCTCAGCTCTGTCATTCTGTTTTGCTTATGGCAAATGTCACATTGTTGACTTCCGTTCATGTAATGTCAGGAAGAATGATCATTAGGCAACCTTTGAAAAAACAAACATCTTCCTTTGGTTCAGGGAGGATTGGGAATCAAGGAATTTCCAAAAACGATCTTTCTGTATTTCAGTGGCACAAGCCTGTGAGGAAGCCTTTGCTGCTCAGGAAAAGCTGCCTGAATTGCAAGCTATGTACTTGATATCAAATCCACATAAAAGGAAGGTAGATGGCCATTTCTGTTAAGTTAAAAGCAATGAATGTACTTAGATATTCTGAGGACTGTGACAGTGTCACTGATGGCATGGCAGTAGTCATTATAACTGAGGACTCACATATATGGTGATATTTTATTTGTGCTGAAATGTGATTTTATTTGTATGTTAATAAAGTTGCCTGGGGGTCAGAGCTAATAGCAAGCCATTTAGCAGAAGTCTGGCAGTGGTAGCACATGCCCTTAATCCCAATCACATGACAGGCAGAATCTCTGTGTGTTCAAGGATACAGACAGCATGGAGACACACGCCTTTAATCTCAATACCAACCTTAGAGACCTGGAGGTCTGTATAGACAGGCAGTGACGAGGAGGTCATGTGGTTGGGTTTACAGCCAATGAGAAGGCAGAACAGAAAGTCAATAAAAATACAGACACAGGAAGTAGTCCTCTTTCTGAGGGGAAGGACGACAAAGACAGCGAGGGCTAAGAAGACGGTCTTAGCTCTGGGCTGCTGCTCGATCTCTGGGCTCTTAACTCTGCATTTGGCTCTGCATTTCTTATTTAGTAAGACCATTCAGAATTACATCTATATTTGGCGCCCACATGGCAAGAATTCATTAAAAACTGCCCGACTCCCAGACTGAGCCAAGCGTCCTTGCATAAGTCCCAGGTTTCAAACAGCTAACTCATGCAATGAGCACAGGACCTGGTACCACTGCCTAGTTGCCTCCCAAACAGATCAAGCCAATCAACTGTCTCACCTATTCAGAGGGCCTGATCCAGTTGGGGGCCCCTCAGCCTTTGGTTCATAGTTCATGTGTTTCCATTTGTTTGGCTATTTGTCCCTGTGCTTTATCCAACCTTGGTTTCAACAATTCTCACTCATATAAACCCTCATCTTTCTCGCTAATTAGACTCCCGGCGCTCCACCCGGGGCCTAGCTGTGGATCTCTGCATTCGGATTCCTCAGTCCTTGGATGGGGTTTCTGGCACAACTATTAGGGTGACTGGACCTCCCTGGTCTGAGTCTACCAGGTCGATCTCAGTCCTCGGGAGAGGCTTTGCCCTGGAGGAGGTGGGAATGGGGGATGGGCTGTAGGGAAGGGGAGGGGGGCAGGAAGGGGGAGAACAAGGGGATCTGTGGCTGTTATGTAGAACTGAATGGTATTGTAAAATAAAATAAAAGGGAAAAATAAAAAAGATGGGAAAAAAAAACAAAAAACTGCCCGACTCAGCCCCGCTCCACCCAGCTCCCTGGCTCAGCCCTACTCAGCCAGAGTTTATAGACTCCAGACTGTTCAGAATTACATCACATATACCATTCTTAAATGTTAAAAAGTTTCATTAATTCTTTTTTAATTGACAAGTTCAAGTTCTGTTTTTAGCCATCATATATATATATATATATATATATATATATATATATATATGACAAATTTACATTTGTCCTTGATAAGCCAAGAAACAAGACCAAACTCTGCCTGCTTCCCACTCTCTTCACTGGTAGGTAGCAAGAGCCTCTCCCATTGAAGGATTTTGCAGAATCTCATCCCTTACTAGCCCAGAGTCGCCGCTGGTGTCCTCACATTTACCCAGTTGCATGTGCCAGTCTTTCTTTCCTTCTCAAGTGTGAGAGAACAAGAAATTCAGACCTGGCTATTGAGACAGCTCTGCCAATGTTATGCAAGTGACTTGAGATGTAAGGATAACCGCGACAGAGCCCATTGACTGCCTGTTTACCTGTGTCAGTAAGGCCAAATGAGATGAGGCTGTAGAAGGAACAGGATGGACTTCAGGAAACAGGTGAGCAAGTGAACTAATGTAGAGCCAAATGGGCTACCTTAGGAACCACTTGAGCTCTATGGGCCTGGAGTCAAAGGATAAGGCTTCTGCTTAGGAGTAGATGGATGAGTGCAGCATTGAGAGTGGATAAAAGGAAGAAAGAGTGTAGAGGACAATCAGGAGATTCCCAAGGGCTGGCAGAGTAAGAGATGAGTTTTCGGCACTCTTTAGGGGTTTAGTCAAGCCAGTTCTGCACGGAGAAGAGCTGAATGATGGGGCTTTCCCTGAATGTGCTCTTCTGTGCAGCCGAGAACTTTGGGAAATAACTCTTTTCTTATTGATTGTTCCCCTTTCTTATATTTTAGGTGTATTAAGTTTTAGGGTTCATTTTAGAGAAACAGGACACATCTTGGGACATCAGGTGGCTGGTATATTTATCATTTTGTGGGAAAAAATGAAAATAAGGTAAAAAGCCACAAATAAAATTATATAGCATCAAGCAAAAAAAACAGAAATTGGAGATCACCAATTCAGTTCTCACGATAGCTCTTCTAAGTGGGATAGCTTTGTTGATTTTCCCAACACTGTACGGTAGCGTTTTTTACTTCTGTTGTAATTTCTGAGAGGAAAGTAGTGGGGATGGTGTCTGTGGGTTGAGTGCGGACTGTGTCAGTGGAAGGGATGGCAACTGGAGTAGGAAGTAGAGATGCAGAGTAAGTGAGCTGGCTTGATTTGGATCTTAGCACCTCAGTAAACAAGAAAAATGTAGAGTAGCTTAGGGAAAGTGCAGACGTGGGAGTTTGTTTCTGTTTCTTCACAGGCCACATTAGAAAGCATTGATTTTTGAAGGGAGAGATATAAAAAGTCACTTCATCTCTCCCAAGCCTCAATTTCTGGACATATGTTTTATCAGACACTTAAAACGAGGCAAGATGGTTTACCAGAAAAATGTCCTATATACCAGGAACAATGAATGTATATCTAAACTCAGTATCTGCCTATGTATGTTGCCCACATTTAAATTATGTGTCTGTGTGTCTATACATGTATGTATGTGTGTGTATGTGAGTGTATGTCTATATGTATATGTGTATGTGCACATGTATTTATTTCTGTATGTCTCTATATGTATGTGTATGTCTATATGAATGTGTGTACATCTATATATGTGAGTGTGTGTGTTTGTGTGTATGAGTGTATGTTTCTCTGTATCTGTGTCTCTGTGTGTGTCTGGCTGAATGGGTATGTGACCGTACATGTGTATATGTATGTATGTATGTGTCTGTAAGTATGTGTATATGCCTGTATATATGTGTGTCTGTATGTGTGTATCTGTATAGGTTTGTATATGTATATATGTATATATTTGTATATGTCTGTATGTTTGTGTGTGTAGGTATGTATGTATGTGCCTATATGTATGTTTGTCTATATAAGTGTGTGTATGAGTCTGTCTCTATGTATGTTCTATCTGTGTGCGTGTGTGCGTGTGCGTGTGTGCGTGCGTGCGTGCGTGCGTGTGTGTGTGTGTGTGTGTGTGTGTGTGTGTGTATGTGTGTGTTTGTATGTATAAATACAAGAAAGCAGAAGAGGGATTGGTTATTTGGGGGAATAAAGCAGACCAGCTTGAGGAGGGAGGATGGACGGAAAGTGTAGTGGAAGGAGAATAGTAAAGAGCAATGCTATGTCGCTACAAAGACCTCATATTGAAACTCATTTTTGCACACTGACTAAATGTATATGAATAAATAAGCAAAACAAAAATCCTAGATTATATCTTTATAATAAAATGAATGAACTGAGTATTATAACTAAAATATAGAAGGATTCTGTTTATCTCAACTAAACTGTATATACTGTTGTATCAATTATCCTACAGAGACTATGCAGAATTCTATTTTATTTTGATATTTTGTTTGCTTATTTGTTTCAACATTCTTGCGATATTGCCCAGGCTGCACTGGAATTCATTGTGTAGTCCAGGTCAGCCTGGAATAGGCAGCCATTTCCCTGCTTCATTGCTGAGCTTAAACAAAGATTCAAACCTAAATGTAGAGTAGGTTTAGCCACCCATGAGAGCCCACACCTGAGTGCTGGACCTCCTTGTGGCATCTCTCCCAATAGGGGACTCATTTCCCTTCATGGAAGTAAAGTCTTGAAAATTGCCTCCTTGTTGTGATAAGCACTTTCCAGTAATAATTATTAATAATCAATAAACATAGAAATAAGCTGTTTTGCATGTTGTGGTGCAGTGCCATTGACAAGAGGCCTGTCTTTGCTGGGACTCAGATTTCCATGTTGCACGCAATGGCTTTGCTTTGGGGAGATGAGTGGAGTGTCAGAGTTATGGGGGTCTGCTGCTCTTGATCTTTCTGGATCACCAGTGTTCTCTCCCTGCCCTGCCTCATGGCTTTCTTCTAACTTTACTCATCCTCTTTTCTGCATTTCTCTCCTTTCAAGAATTTTAATGTTCACTGAGTTCTTTCATTTCCTTCATTTCTTTTCCTTCATTTCCTTTCATTTCATTGTCTTCTTTCAACTGAAACCACAACCTGGTCATTGTGCCCAGTGGCATCCTAGCTAAAGAATGTGGCTGACTGATTGGCTAAACACAGGCACTCTGGCTGAGCTGGTCAATTTCTTTAAAGAATTCTCAGTGGCATACTTTCAGCCATTTGTCTTTTCTTTTTCACCTTTCCCCTCTTTCTTAATAACAAATTCTATAAAAATCTTATTCTGGTAGGATGATTAGTCACAAAAGAAAACATTCCCTTGGATGGCATTTGGGATAACCCACTAGGAAGAATTTCCTCTTTAATACTTCAGATACATACTTTACTTCATATAGTGCATCATGGCTCAAAGAACAGTTGATTCCTTTCTATAATTGGAGTCAGTGGGAATTTGCTTGATGTATTAGAACTTGGGGTCCAAAATCAGATAGACCAGGGTCTGCATTTTGCCTTTCTTTTTCAGATGTTGCTCCATGTGTAGTGGAAGTTACCCCACTCAGCTAGAAACTGTTTCCTCATCTGCAGAACAATAATGTCCTGTAGTTGTTGAATGATTAACTCCTGTGCCTGGCACACTGCACACACTACAGAACTTACCTTCACAACCTTCCAGTGATAAGATGCATAATTTAGGGGTGCTCCCTTTCTCCCTCTCCTACCCTTTCTTCCTCTTTCATTTTCTGCCTCTCTCTTGCATCTCTGGAGGAGGGGCCTCCCTCTCTTGCCCTAGCTTGTCTTTAACAACTGTCCTTTTGATTTAAACTCCCTAAGTAGGTGTGAGGAAAAGTACTTGCCACTGCACCAGACCAAGAAAACTCTTTTATCTGAACTGCAGAAAGAAACATCAAGCAAAATTTAAAATTTCAAGAAGTTTCATGGAGAAAGTTTTCAGATCTTAGAAATAAGGGGGAAAACCCAGCAAGAGATAAAGACATTCTTTCCAAATAAGATGATATTCAAAATTAAGATCTGTCAATAAACTGATCAAATCCCCTGTCCGGGGGCTCCAGGAATAGTTCAGTGTGTGTGTGTGTGTGTGTGTGTGTGTGTGTGTGTGTGTGTGTGTATAGCATGTGCAGAGCCCTGGGTCAGTCCCCAGCAATGGCCACGGGGTTAAAACAAGCTTCTGTAACAGGGACTATGGGTGTTCAGCCCCTCGATAGTCTCCTTCCAGGGTCTGGGAAGAATCTACAACCAGCTGATGTAATTAATCTTTGAGGATATGAAATGAATCTATGTACACGAAAATATTTAGTCCGTACACTTTATTCTTCTCAGTCAGTTCTCTCTCTACACAGCTTCTATTCTGCTCCCATTTTTCTTGCTTGATATCTCTCTACATTTATCTGCTGTTCCCTCTAAGTTCTAACTTAATTCTCTCATATTAGTTCCGCCCCATCTAGGTTCTCATCCATCTAGTTCCTTCCCATCTTAGCTCCTCTCCCATCTCCTTTCTCATCTTGTTCTTCCCTATCTGGCTCTTCCTCATCCTCCATCTTGTTCCTCTAGGACTCTCTTTTAGCCCTTCAATCTAGTTCTTCCCATCTAGTCTGTTGTCTCCAGTTCTTATCCATCTAGTTCTTCCGTTCTGTTTTTACCTCAGGTTTCCTTATTTTCTCTGTTGTCCCCAAGTCTCCCAGGAATCCAGTTATAAACTCAAGCAATAGCAATCCTCTGGCAGAGCAAGGTCACCAGGCTTGAATTCTTAAGGGGTCATAAAGGCAGGTAAGAGTTTTCCTTAGGCAGTGACTGTCAGGCTTTCTTTTACAACCCAAAATGGGAGTGGTAAAAGAGGAGGTCAACTGAGTGCTAATGACCGGTTAGTATATCAAAAGGGGAATCTATGTGCTCAATCTACATTCCTAAAAGTGATTAGGTAAGAAGTTAGGAGTCTATTAGTAAGGTTGTATAAGAAAGGAGGACCTCACCCTAAATTGTACAAGAAATAAAGCTATTCTTCTGACCTAGGAGACAGGTGTTGTTTCATTTGGCCTTGGATGCTTGATAGGTATTTTAGATAAATATACTGTTAGGAGTTCTTGGAAGCATGCATAGCATTACAAGGAAATCATTGTAGGAACCAGTTAATATATATATATATGCTAAAATATCACCAAGACTTCTTAAGCCATGGCTTGGCCTTGGGAAAAGTCCTTGAATTTTCCAAGTAGTAGCTTTTGTGATAATAGCAGCTGAATTCCATTTCTGCAGCTTGCAGCACTTCTGTCCTATTAGAAACATTATTTTTCTAAAATAGTATATTAGTATTGACTACTGTTCACATTGCTAAACACAATACTTAAGATGTTTGTTATACAACTTAATAGTACATGGCTATACTTTATAATGAATAACAAATTCATTTAGTTATATATATCATATGTATTTATTAAATATATATACACACACTATACTCATGTGTTTATACATAGTTTTTTAATGTTTGTGCTGTTAGAGTATAATATTTTTTATTCTTAATATAACATTTTGTTAAATTTATATATTTTTCTTTTCTGTGTTTGTCTATGCATTGCATGCATGATTGGTTCCCCAAGAGGCCAGAAGAGAGCTGTACATCTCCTGGAACTAGAGTCATAGACAGCTGTGAGCTGCTTTTTGGGTGCTCAAAACAAACCTGTGTCCTCAGCAAGAGCGGCCAGTGTTCTTTACCTCAGAGTCATCCTTTCTAGTCCCTTAATATTTTTGGGTCTTGACAACTTCATGCAATGCCTTTTGATCATATTCACTCCTAGTTCCTCTTAGAACCATCCCCCACCTTCCTAGCCCTTCTGAAATTCATAACTTTGTGTCACCCCCTTTTTTAAATAAATAAGCAACAAAGATCATTTTGTGCTTATCATTTATTTACTCTTGGGTGGAGAAACATTCACTGGTTGACCTACCATGGGCCACATCTATAAAAGTTGTCTCTTCCTTCCCCTCAAAAAAGAAGAGCCTTTCTTTCTTTCCTCTACCTCCACTCCAAAGTATTCAGAGTGCTTACTAAATAGAAGCTTATTTGGCTATGGTGACTGTAACAAATAGAGATAATACCTCAAGGCTCACCCATTGCAAAACAAAACAAAAACCAACCAAAAAAACCAAAACATGACCTCAGTTCCAAGTGGCTTTGCACTTTGAGAATGAAAGTCTCCTATGAAGGACTAGTTAATTCATTTGGTCAAAAAGAGTAGTAATTGTAAGGATATGTTAATTTGGATTCATTTACTTACTATTTATTATGCAGGTGCAATTTTTCAGCCATTTTACTAGGTGTTATTATGCGGGAAGTTATAAATATGCTTCTGAAAATGGTCAGCCTTCTGCCTTCTCTCCATTTCAGAGGGTGGATTTGGGAATACATGATTGCTGTGTGTAGGATAGGGGCAGGACTATATACAAAGAAATACACACAGGTACACAAACAGAAACATCTGACTCATAGAGATATTAACTCTCAGGTATATGGAAATAAATCCATAGAAACAGCTGCAGAAATGCAAACACACTTCTTAAAAGAGCTGTGTTTTATCAACATGGTGGATCTTGAAATTATTTCATATATAAATGTGTTTCTACATTTTTGCACATATGTATCTTACAATATAGATATTATTCACCAATGCAAGTAAATATACATATATGTCATATTAATATAAATCTGTAAATATATAAATGAATATTTAGAAGATAAAAATACCTTGTTTATTTACATTTCAGAGCTTCTAGTGGACATAGGTTGATAAGATGTACAATATGTTAGCACAAATTTACCTTGTCCAGCCAAGCTTTTATCTCTCAGGTAGCTGGGCAAACAAGAGGTACATAGAGAGGGAGAGACAGATAAAGTAAACAAAGTTAGTCAGTTACAGGAAGCAGTGGTACAGCAACTGCAACCAGGGAAACTGTTCTTTAGAAGCAGCCTATCAGACAGAAGTATGAGTTACCAGGCAGTGCCTACGTGTCCTGCGCCATCTCCTGCTCTTTCTACCCCTTCTCTGTCTACTTTTCCCTTTCTGGAGCTCTCTTCCTTCTCTTTCTCCCTCCTAGTTATTACCTTGTCACCTGCCTCTCTCTGTACATGCTGCCTAAGATTCACCTACGCAGATGCCTTCAATGGCAGGAAAGGGTCCTTTACTGGTCTTAGCCCCTCTAGTTCTCTGCCCTTGCCCTGACAGAGTTACTGCAAGATTATACACTTCCCTGCTTACCCTATTGCTCCTTACATGGGCTCAGGGCATGTTTAGAGAGGCTTACTGAGTGTGTTGAATGTGACACTATAATCCACAGCAGCTTTATTATATCAACATAAACTATAACACAGCTATCACAATCACTTGATTTATAGTACAGAATGAAACATAAGAAAATTCTGAACCAGCCATCTATGTTTACTTTACATTATACAATGCATTCTGCATTAGCTATTCTTTGAAAAGGACATTTGATATCAGAGTTCTGGTCAGGCTTTTAATTTTTATAGAAGAGGTTTGTTGGCCTATAGTCTAGAAGAGTTATTATTATTATTATTATTATTATTATTATTATTATTATTTTGTCTTTCAAAGCTTGGACTGGTAGGGGATTTTCAAGTTTTAATTAACTAACTCCAGGCTTTTTTGGTGAAGTGCCTTGAAAGGGATGGCATGTCCTGAATGACCCTCATGTGTACTTTATGCCAGTGATCATTAAACTTGAAAAATTGTCTCACCTGGTTTCTTAGGACATTAAATGAAGATAACAAGAATAATAAACTGGCCTATTAACATAAAGGCAATATTAATCTACTAGACATATAAAGAAAATGGTGTAAAATGCCTCCTGAATCCTAAGGCAAATGAATATTCTAAGATAACTGAAACATATTTGCTGCTGATAGTTGCGTAAGAGTTCTGAAATGACCAAGGTTTTACTTTTTGCCATCATTTACAAAATAGTTAAACATGCAAAATGAAGAGCCCTTGTATCAGGTTCTTACTCAACATAGCAAAGTACAAACAGTCACTAGCATACCCACTATTAGGTAGGAAAAAATGGTTCATCTTCTCGATACAGATAAATGTAAGAAGGGGTATTATATGATTATAAAATATTTAAGCACCTAGGAGAAAAATTAAGAAAAGTAAGATTTATACTCAACTCTCTTTGGTTTCCTAGTCAATTCAGGATTTTACAAATGAGCGAATTGCCCAGAAAAGACCCATTCCTCTCATGATGTGTGCATTTAAGTCTCTTAAGGATGTTCTGTGTCTCCTGCAGTATATATTTACATACCCTTCCCCTACTTACACTTGTGCTCACAATAAGACATACAGACGTGCATAGAAAGGAGTACACTCACAGAAATAAATACAGAGAAATGTGCTCACAGAAACACCCAGGACTATATACAAAGAAATACACACAGGTACACAAACAGAAACATCTAACTCATAGAGATGCCATGCACAGAGATATTAACTCTCAGGTATATGGAAATAAATCCATAGAAACAGCTGCAGAAATGCAAACACACAGCATCATCTCCCTGAAATGATTATCCTGTGTTCAGTCACTGGAAAAAGCAAGACCAATAGTAAATTAAAGCACAAACAGAGACCTGGAGAGATGGCTCTACAACTAAGAGTTCTTTCTAGGGGACCCAAGCCCAGTCCCCTGCACCCACATCAGAGGCCTTACAATGCCTGTAATTCCAGCTCCAAGGTATCCATTATTCTCTCCTGGCTTCCAAGGACACCTGCACTCTTGTGCACCCCCCTGATAATTAAAAATATAATAAATGCTCAAAAAATAAACAAATAAAATGAACTATTGTGGCACAAAGAGTGATGTTTGAGAAGCAAGAACTGTAGCAAGTTCCCTTCTTGAGCAGTTCTATTCTTGTTTCTGTGTGAATGACTAGAGAGTTTCAGGGAGCCAATGCCAGCAGATATGCATGACACATCCATACCCACCAGACTGCAACTTCCCTTGTTTTTCAGCAGCCTGGCACTCATCCACACTCAGTCCACATTCTTGAAAATGATGGCTTTTTTATTTTAATTTTTTATTGAAGAAACTGAACTTTTGAGTTCCCTCTCAAAGGCTCAGGTCATTCTTAGTCACCCACGCTCAAGTTAATATTCTGTGCAATACGTTGGAGACCTTCGTACTAGTGAGCACAGGCTTAACCTGGCCTGTGCAGAGACAGCTTGTGTGGAAACTATAAAATCCTATACAAATCTTGAAGGATTTGTTGGTTCGTGGTGTAGCTCAGTGGTAAGGCTATTGCTTAGTATTCATGAGGACCTGGATTTCATACTGTGAATTCAATGTGAAAGAAAGAATTGTGTAAATTTTGAAAGTCTGAATATTATGTGCTAAATTGCGACTGAGAAGAATGATACTGCTGCATGTTATTCTCAGTGTCAGTCAGTCAATGAGAATTATAATCACTACCATTGTTAACAGACAGTGGTTATAATACAGAGTAAATGCACACTGAGCACCTACTGTGTCGTAGTCTTGTAACCAGCGATGAGGATCTTTGTTCTGTCGGCTCCATTTTACATGCTGCAGGTCCTATAATTTTGCCTAGATCACCCTGTTAATAAGAGCTAATTTTCTTCCTACTACTCTAGTTTTTTCATTGTTGAATAGCATAGAAGATAAGAAAATTACTCAAGCTTAGAGCATAACCATGTACCTGTGTTTCCTGTTACTCAAATCAAGAGTAAGGTAAATATTCAGAGATGGTTATTCTTGGGCTATCTCTTATTTTGGAAGGCCTATAGGATGAGTTAAGGTTATTCTTATATAGCCAAAAGAAAATGCTGCTATTCTCATTTCCCAGGTGGGATATGGGTACCCACATCTAACTTAGTTATAAAGCCAATTACACAAACAAGGTCTGCAAATACAAATTAATGACCATAGCTAAGCCTTCTTTTTTTTTTTTTTTTCTTACAGAAGTATTACAGGGGCCTGAATCACAGCTAAAATGGATCGCCTTTGTGTGTACCCTGTAGGAGGGAGGTAGTGTATGGAATCAAAAGTTGGCTCGACTTCATGATGAGAAACCTGGATACCAATGGGGCTTAGTTTGATTGGATTCTGGAACTTACTGCACTCAGCTGGGTGTAGTCCAGCAACTGGGTGGCACTGGCAGAGGGAGGCCTGATTCTGCAACAATTACTGGTCAATTGCAAGTGATTATAATGGCACCGTGTCTAAAACAATATGGAAAAAATGCTGGCTAGGAAATATGAAACACTGGTGCTCTACCACAGAAAAGGGGGAGGGGGAGTGTCAGAGTTATGAGAGTTATTGAAAATTTGAGTTGTGACTCTTGGTCACTTTTCAAAAAGAAGTATCTATAGTGCATCTGTAATCATGTCGTCCTTCATAGGGAGAGCATGGCACAATGGCTTCTACATAGTCACTTCTAGTAAAGATGTTGGACAGGGAAGAGTAGAGACGATACAAAATTTCTACATCTAATTTCACTTACACTTAAATACCTAAGTGAGGTGCCCCATGGATCAAGTAATACAGAATGCCAGAGATGGACAGTGTTCAGCATACATTTTTAGGATGCTCATGAATAAATATTCAGTAGACTTGACCAATAGATATTTTTCTAATATTTGTCCATAATAGAGTTATTACTTTGCCTATGTGCTTGTGAGTTATATGGCCAAAGAAGTTTCCAAGTATCTGTGTAATATAGACACCAAGAAACTATAAAACCAAGACCAAATGGCTTCATCCCCAGGAAATATGGTTTTTAAGGTAGGATTTTCTCCTGTGCACTCCCTCCATGGCTTACCCAGAAAACCAGTTGGATGGATCTGGACCAGTACACTCCTTGCAGGGTGTCAATTGGCTGCTACTAGCTCTTGTGATCATTTCCCCTCCTGTGAAAAATTGTGACATGTTCATTCTTGGCAGTTACAATCTCAGATGTTAAATCACTTTCCTCAGATTTCCAGAGTTCTGACACATATAATGGACTCAGTAGGGGATCTGCAATATTTCTTTTTCAGTATTTATGAAGCAGTGCACTCCCCATAGCTTCTGGGCCTTTTACATATCACTGCCATAAATTTCCCATGACTATCACTTCCTATCTCTAAAATATACACCTTTATGAAATGCTATGGGAATGAGGGAGGTATTGTTGACTTTGCCTTTTGTTATTGATTTCTAGTAAGTCTTTAGCCTCACCTGTTAAATATGTAGTAACTAATGGTCATTTAAACACAGAATGAGCTTCATTCCTATGCATTTTTCATTTCTGTAAACTGTGTCCTGTGGTTCTCTCAATCATATAAGCCTTCACACACTAAACCAAAGGTCACACCAATAACTGATTCCTACATGGCAGTACCTAAGCTGCCAGCACAGTCTTGATTTTAGCACTCTTTGCCTGTCTGTGGTAAATTTTCTCATATCTAGTTTTTGTAAAGTCCCTCCTTCTCTCTTGTTGTTTCTGAATCCAGATATCATTGTTGTGGAAATTAGATTAGATAACAAGATAGGACTTGCCCATTAAAATTTAGTCTTATTTGGGGATTTTATGTTTTCAGTTAGAAATGCAAATGATTGAAATTGTGTATCTCCTATTTTGAGAAGCATGGGGTTTCTGAGTTTTTGTCTGTACTTTGCAATTTTATGTATATGACATGATGCACATGAGGATGAGTGTCTGAAGGTGGATTAGGGCTCAGTGTAAGGTTTCCTGGCACCAGGAACTCCTGTGTTCCTGTCATTCTCTTTTTCCCTTTTGTTGAAAAGAGATTCTTTTCTCATCCAGTATATTGATTATAATTTCCCCTCCCTCCATTCCACCCAGTTCCTCCCCTCCCCTCCAGATATACTCCTTTTCTGTCTCACATTAGAAAAAAACTGACTTCTAAGAGATACCAACCACACATGACAAAATAAAGTATAATAAGGTAAAACAAAACCCATCATATTAAGGCTGAAACAAAGCAACCCAACAGAAGGGAAAGAGTCCAAAGGGGAGGCACAAGAATCAGAGACCCATGCATTCTCTCATTCAGGAGTCACATAAAAAGGCTAAGCTAAAAGCTAAATATATATATGCAAAGGACCTGGAGCAGACCTTTGCCGACCCTGTGCTTGCTGCTTCGGTCTCCCTGAGCTCATGTGATCAGCGCTTAGTTGATTGCGAGGGTGCTGTTCTCCTGTGTCTTCATCCCCTCTGCTCTTACACTCTTTCTGCCTCCTCTTTCATAGGGTTCCCTGAACTCTAGGGGAGGGATTTGATGTAGACCTTCCAGTTAGACTTTTTCTCTGAGTAATATCCAACTGTGGCTCTCTGTATTTGTTCCCATCTGCTGCCTGAGGAAGCTTCTCTGATGATGACTGAATAAGGCACCTTTGGTCAAAGGTTTTGTGGATGGATTAATATTTATGTATCTTTTTTTTTCTCCATATTCAATATGTTGTGTGGGTGTTGTCCTCAGCAATGGTACCCTTCTGTCAGTTTTCAGAGAGTAACCGATTGTCTTAGCAACAGCCTGGGTTGTTTAGGGATTTCCATGTGATCTCCTTGGCCAACAACTCAATTGAATGCAACCCAGTCCCACTCCTGGAAACCTCTTTTGGTGACAAGAGTGGCCGTTGAGACTTCATATCCTCCATTATTAGGAGACCTCACTAGGATCACCTTCATATATTTTAGGGAGTTTCCACTGCACTAGGTTTCCATATCATCCCCCTAGATGCCCCCCAATTCCAGCTGACTCTCCCCACATTCTCCTCCTCTACCTTATCTCCCCTCCTACTTCCCATATGATTCTCCTGTTCCCATCCCCACCCACCTCCAGTTCTCTCATAACACCTATTTGTGCCTTCCAAGATCTCTATATCCCCCAGACCCTTCCTCTATACCTCATCTCTCTGTGTCTACAGAATGTAGCTTGGTTATCATTTACATAATGTCAAATATCCTCATGTAAGTGAATATACACCTTATGTACCTTTCTGGGTCTGAGTTCCTGACACTCTTTACAGCCACCCAGAAGCAGTTCAGTGTTGCTTTCCTAATACTGATAAACTTTATGGAGAAATGTAAAGTTTTTAGGATTTCAGACAGAGCTTAGGGCCAATTTTTCCTTACCTACATTCAACTGTTTTGCTGAGAGCTCTTCATAGTCTTTGTCTTTTTTGACATTGTCTTTTTTTTTCATTCTTTTTTCTGAAATAAGAATGGGAAAAATATAAAAATAGCAGCTCAGATTCTTGCCCAAGTAACTTGTAGAAGCTGGGAGTTACATTATCGTTGACCCTGGTTTTTTGTTGTTCTTGTTTTTTGTTGTTTTTTATTTTATTTTAAATTTTGAGGCAAGAGCTCAATAAATTGATTAGGGTGGTCTTGAGTTTGAAACATAGCCAAGGCTGGTCTTAAACTTGTGATCTTTCCTGCTTCAGTATTCTGAAGAGTTGAAATTACAAATGTGTAACACCATGCTGAGTTGATAATAGGGAAATTAAATAAGAGAAAGTGTTATATTTGAATGTTAGACTACTAAAGACAAGAGAAGTAACTATAAACTTAAATTACAAGGTAATTATTCTCTACCTGCTTTTCCTTTCCAGAAAATTATGTGTGTGTTGATAGACTAGGAAGGTGTGACAGCTATAACAATACACAAAGCTTTGTTTAACTTAAGAATTCAGGATGCCTAATGGTTACAGGGAATATAACATCTTTTGCTTTTATTGAGCAGTTGTGATTACTAGATAATTTTTATTTATTTATTTTCTTTCATTTTTCTTTTATTAAAAATAGTTTTTCTTTTTTATTTTATCTGAGTGGTCTACATGGCCACCTGGGGCCATGATGAAGTCTGGGCCAGAGCTGCAGCTGAGGGCCATGTCTGGGTCCATGGCCCTACTACAGACAGGGTCTGTGTTGATATCTGTGGCTTCTGTTACCATCAAACGCTGTGTGGATGCCTGGGGTCTGGTCTACCACCTAGGGCCATACTGGTGTCTGAGGGCCATGCTGCCTCTGGATCCATGCTGATCTGAGTGGCCTGTGCTGCCACCTGGGGCCATGATGACATCCAGGCCTGGGCTGCTGCTGAGGACTATGTCTGGGTCTATGTGTCCAGGGTCTTCTCTTTAGATGTCTATGGCCTGTGTTGCCGTGTGAGCCACCATCTGTGGCCATGTTGGTGTACAAGGGCTGTGCCGCCAATAGGTCCATGCTGATCTGAGTGACCTGTGTTGCCACCCAGGACCATGGTGACATCAGGACCTGAGCTGCTGCCAAGGGCCATGTCTGGGTCCATGGCCCTACACCAGCCAGGGTCTGAGTTGTCCATTGCCCCTGTTACCACTGAGGGCTGTGCAGATACCTGGGGTCTGGTCAGCTACTCGAGACCATGTTGGTGTCCGAGGGCCATGCTGCCACCGGGGCCATAGGAACAATGTATGTTGAAATCTGAGGGCCATGCTGAGCCAGAACCGCCCTTTGCTGGCGCTGCCCCTCTCTGGACACTGTAGCAGGAGAGCTGGTCCTGCCCCATCCTAGGAGAGCTGGTCCCACCCCTCACCACAGGCATGGGAGAGCTGGCCAAGATATCATGGTTTCATCCCTCACCTGAAGGGGGCAGTCTCAGCAGTCTGTACTGACCAAATCAGGTACCACCCAGGGCTTTCAGTTGGCCTACCCCATCTATGACCTGCCAGAATTTGAGAAAAGATTGGTCCTGTGGAACCATAGCTCTCTATGACTTGGAGCAACAACAGGATATCTAAGAGGAGTTTCAGTGAGGATCTAGTATTAATGGTGTACCAGAAGCCAGAGGCCTTGAAGCAGATCAACAACTCATTGCAATAAACATTCACAAGTAAAGTCGAATGGACAAGAAGGTCTACTGTGTGACACACTGCAGCTCCCAATGCCACTAAGACAAAGAAGAGGTGTTGGAGAGGCAGGAAAGATAAAGGAGTAAAGTGGTTTTTTTGTTTTGTTTTGTTTTCAATTAATATTTTTAAAATTTTTCTTTTGGAAGGATGCTACAGTGGTGAGAAGCTGGCAAATGAGCAGGATTGAGATTCATGATGTGAATTTTCCAAAAAAATCAATAAAAATTATGTTAAAAATGTTTTTTCCCACATAGTATATACTCATTATGGATTTCCCTGCTTCTACTCCTCCCAGTCCCTCCACACCTCTTCTTGCATCTACATTCACTCCCTTTCTGTCTCTCATTGGAAAACAAACAGGCTTCTAAGGGATAACAATAGAATACAGCAAAGTGAAATATAACAAGATAAAACAAAAACCATCACATTGGAGTTTTACAAGACAAACAAAAGGGCCATGCTGCCACCGGGGCCATAGGAACCATGTATGTTGAAATCTGAGGGCCATGCTGAGCCAGAGAAGGCACAAGAATCAGAGACCCAATTGTCTGTACACTCAGAAATCCCAATTTAAAAAAAAAAAAAAACAACTAAAGTAGAAGCCATAATATGTACACAAAGAACTTGGTATAGACCCACCAGGCCCTGTGCATGACTCCTCAGTCTGTGAGTTCATAGGAGCTTTGATCATGTTGATTTAGAAAGCCTTGTTTTCTTGGTGTCCTCCACCCCTCTGGTTCTTAGGGTCTTTCTGCCTCCTCTTTCATGAACCTTAGGGGGATGATTTGATTGAGACATCCATTTAGGGCTGAGTATACCAAGGTCTCTCACTCTCTATATAATGTCTGGCTGTGGGGCTCTGTATTTGCTCCCATCTACCACAGTAGGAAGCTTCTCTGATGATGGCTGAGCAAGGCACTGATCTGAGTATAGCAGAATGTCAGTAGGAGTCATTTTATTGCTAATTTTTTAAAAAGAAAAGTAATACTTGGTTTTACCTTAGTTCCCTGGGATATATCGTCCTAATTCTCCATCATCCAAACAGTGTCTGATATGGATTCCATATTGTAGAGTGGGCCTTAACTCAAATCGGATATTGGTTGGTTACTCCCAGAAACATTGTGCCACCATTGTTCTAGCACATCTTGCAAGCAAGGCACAATTGTAGATGAAAGGTTTTGTGGCTGGCTTGCTATTTACGTTTCTCATTTGATAATGTGCAGAGTACCTTATACTAAAGACTCTAGAATGTAGGGATGAAAGTTCTATGTAAGAACCAGCTTGATGTCTTCAGGTTCAATCACTTGTATAGGTGTTATCTGAAGCAGTGGAGACTTGCTGTCAGTTTGTGAAGAGTGTAGCAGTCTGGGTGGTTTGGAGATTCCCATGGGATACCTTTGGCTAACAACTCAAGTAGATGTAACCCAACCACCCAGTACTGGAAGCTTTGTTGGCAGTAACAGATGACCATTGGGACTCTTTCTCCCCCAATATTTGATGATTTCATTTAGATTGCTTTTATATGAGTAAATATTTTAGGAAGCTTCTACTGTATTAGGTTTCTACACTACTGCTCAAATGGACCTTAATTTTAGTTGTCTCACCCCATACTCCGTCCCTCATCCCTCTCTCCCCTCACCCTATCCATTTGATCATCCTTTTCAGTCCTTCCATCCATCTATAACTATCTATTATATTTCACTTTCCTAATGAGATCTGTCTGCACACCCCAGTTCCGATTCCATACCTAATCTCCATAGTTCTATGGATTAGAGCTTGGTAATCATTGACTTAACAGCTAATATGCACACATAAGTGAATCATAGCATATTAGTCTTTCTGGGTCTGGGATACCTCACTGAGGATGATTTTTTTTCTAGTTCCAGCCATTTACCTGCAAATTTCATTTTTTTTAATAACTGAGAAATATGCCATTGTATAAGTGTACCATTCTTTCTTTATCTAGTCTTCTGTTGAAAGATATTTAGGTTGTTTTCAATTTCTGACTATTTATGAATAGAGCAACAGTGAACATAGTTGAACAAGTGTCTCTAAGGTAGGATGAAGTATCCTTTGGGTATATGCCCAAGAGTGGTATAGCTTGATCTTGAGGTATATTGATTCCTATCTTCTTGAAAAAGTTACATATTGACTTCCATAGTGGCTGTACAAGTTTGTACTACAACTAGCAATGAATGAGTGTTTCCCTTGCTGCACATCCTCACCAGCATGAGCTATCACTTGTGTTGTTGATCTTAGCAATTCTGACAGGTGAAATCTCAAAGTAGGTTTGATATATATTTTTCTGATGGTTAAGGATATTGAATATTTCTTTGTTTCTCAGCCATTTGAATTTCCTTTGTTGAGAATTCAATATTTAGATCTCTGCCACATTTTTAATTTGGTTATTTGTTTTCTTGATAAATAATTTTTTGAATTGTTTATAAGTTTGGTTATTAGCCCCCTATCAGATATGTAGTTGGCAAAAATCTTTTCACATTCTATAGACTGACTCTTTGTCAGAATGAGAGTGTCCATTGTTGCTCAGAAGCTTTTTAGTTTCATGGTGTCCCTTTATTAATTGTTGATCCTAGTGCCTATGCTAATGGAGTTCTATTCAGAAAGTCTTTTCCTGTGTCAATACATTCAAGGCTATTCCCCACTTTCTCACCTATCAGGTTCAGTGTATCTGGTTTTATGTTGATTTCTTTGATCCATCTGGAGTTGAGTTTTGTGCAGGGTGATAAGTAAGGATCTATTGGCATTCTTCAACATGCAGCTGTCCAGTTTGACCAATACCATTTGTTGAAGATGCTCTCTTTTTTCCAGTGTGTATTTCTGGCTTCTTTACCAAACATCTGGTATCCATATGTGTATGGATTTATATTTGGGTCTTCAATTCAATACCTTTGATGAATATATCTCCTTTGTTTTTAATTTTATAGCTTTGTAGTACAATTTGAAATTGGAGATGGTGATACCTCCTCTAGTTCTTTTGTTATTCAGGATTGCTTTAGCTATCCTATTTTTGTTGTTGTTGTTTTTTGTTTTTTGTTTTTTGTTTCCACATGAAGCTGATTTTTCTTTCAAGATCTGTGAAGAATTATATTGGAATTTTGATGTGGAATGCACTGACTACATAGGTTACTTTTGATAGGGTGGGCATTTTTTTCTATATTAACCTTACCAATCCATGAGCATGGAAGACCTTTCCATTCTCTGATATCTTCTTCAATTTTTTTCTTCCACAACTTGAAGTTTTCATAATACCAGTCTTTCACATGCTTGGTTAGAGTTATCCCATGATATTTTACATTATTTGAGGTTATCATGAAAGGTGTTGTTTTCCTGATGTTTTTCTTGGTCTGTTTGTCATTTGTATATAGGAGGGATACTGATTGTCGGAGTTAATTCTGTATTCAGCTAGTTCTCTGAAAGTGTTTATCAGCTGTAGGAGTTTCTCAGTGTAATTTTTACTGTCACTTACATATACTATCATATCATCTGCAGATAAAGTTACTTTTACTTCTTCCTTTTCAATTTATATCACCTTGATCTCTTTTAGTTGTCTTATTGCTTTAGCTAAGATTTCAAGTCTACATTGAATAGATGCATTTTTTTCCTGATTTTAATGCAATGGTGTTGAATTTTTCTCCAATTAACTTGATGTTGGCTATGGACTTGTTTTAAACTACCTTTATTATTTCGACGTATATCCCTTTTATCCCTAATCTCCCCCATTCTTTTATCATGAAGGGATGCTGAATTTTTGTGAAAGGGCTTTTCTGCATATAATGAAATGATCATGTATTTTTCATCTTCCAGTCTGTTTTTATGTTTGATTATATTTATTGATTTACATTTGTTGAAACATCCCTGCATCTCTGGAATGAAGACTATTTGATCATAGTGGATGATCTTTTTGATGTGTTTGTTGATTCAGTTGCATGTATTTTATCAAGAATTCTTGCATCTGTGTTCATAGGGGAAGTTAGTCCATAATTCTTATTCTTTGTTGTGTCTTTATGTGGTTTGGGTATAGGGTAACTATGGCCTCAGAAAATGAGTGGGCAGTGTTTTCTCTGTTTCTGTTTTGTGGAATAATTTGAGGAGTATTGACATTAACTCTTCTTTGAATGTCTGATAGAATTGTGTGCTAAAATTATCTGGCCCTGGTTTTGTTGTTTGGTTGGTTTTGTTTGTTTGGAAGATTTTAATGTCTGTTTCTATTTTAATAGGGATTATAGGTTTGTTTAAATTGTTTATTTAATTTTGACTTAACTTTGGTAAGGGATATATTACAAGAAAATTATCCATTTCTTTTAGATTTTTCCATTTTTGTTCAGTACAGGTTTTTAAAGTTTGTCCTATAATTTTCTGGATTTTCTCAATGTCTGTTGGCATGTCCCTCTGTTCATTTCTAATTTCATTAATGTGGATATCTCTAGCCACATTTTTGCTGATTTTGACAAGGTGTTCATTAATCTTACTGATTTTCTTAAAGAACCAATGTAGCATGAATCTTCAAAGTTCTTATTAATAAAATCAAACCTGAGGCCAGGTATTGGGATAAACTGGAAGATCAGAGAGCCAGAACAAGCCACAGCTACTTCACCTCGCCGGATCCTCAGCTGGTCTTGTTTCCTCAGACTGGAGGCCTCTGAGTCCTCATCCAGAATGGGTCTCAGCTGAACTGTGCTGCTCAAAACCTAAAAGCTTAGCCAGCCAAATGCTTAACCAGGCCAAATGCTTCTAGTTTCTGGTCCTCATGCCTTATAAACCTTTCTGCTTTCTACCACCACTCCCTGGGATTAAAGGCTCGCTTTCTGGGATTAAAGGCGTGAGTCACCATGCCTCGCTGTTTCCAATGTGGCCTTGAACTCACAGAGATCAGAGGGATTTTTGTCTCTGGAATGCTAGGATTAAATGTGTGAGTGCCACTATTTTCTAGCCTTTGTATGTAGTGGCTGTTCTGTCTCTGACCCCAGATAAGTTTATTAAGGTGCACAATATTTTGGGGAACACAATACCACCACAACCCAACTCTTTGTTTCATCTGTTCTTTATATTGTTTTTGTTTTATTGATTTCAGGCCTGAGTTTGATTATTTCTTGCCATTTACATCTTTTGGGTGTGATTTCTTCTTTTTGCTCCAGAGTTTTCAGTTGTCCTCTTAAGTTGCTAGTATGAGATCTCTCCATTTTTTATGCTTGCATGTAGTGCCATGAATCTGCCCTTTAGAATCTCCTTCATTGTGTCCCATGAGTTTGTATATGTTGTGTATTCATTTTATTCAATTATAAAAAGTCTTTAATTTCTCTCTTAATTTCTGTCCTGACCCATTTTTCCATTCAGTAGTGAGTTGTTCAGTTTCCATGATTTGTAAGTTTTCTGTTGTTTGTGTTGTTGTTGATATCCAGCTTTAATCTATGGTGATCAGATAGGATACAGGGTGTTATATCCATTTTCTTGTATCTATTGAGACTTTTGCTGTATCTGAGTATGTGGCCAGTTTTGGAAAAAGTTTCATGAGGTGCTGAGAAAAAGGTATATTCTTTTGTATTTGGTGAAATGTTTTGTAAATACCTGTTAAGTCCATTTGGTTTATAACATCTGTTAGCTCCAGCATTTCTCCATTTAGTTTTTGTCTGGATGACTTGTCTATTTGTGAGAGTGGGGTATTGAAGTCACCCACTATCATGGTGTGAGGATCATTTTGTGATTTAATCTATCATAGTGTTTTCTTTTACAAACCTGGGTGTCCTTGTGTTTGGTATATGGATCTTAAGAATTGTAATCTCCTCTGGGTCAATTTTTTCCTTTGATGAGTATATAGTGTCCTTCTCTATCTCTTCTGACCACTTTTGGTTTGGTCTATTTTGTCAGATATTAAAATGGCTCCACCAGCTTGCTTCTTAGGTTCATTTGCTTGTAACATCTTCTTCCACCCCTTTACCCTGAGATGATATCTATTCTTGATATTAAGGTGTGTTACCTGGATGCAGAAGGAAGGATGGATCCTTTTTTCACATCCATTCTGTTAGTCTGGGGCTTTTTATTGAGGAATTGAGACAATTGATGTTGAGAAATATCAGTGAGCAATGTTTGTTGATTCCTGTTATTTTGTTGCTGTGTGTGTGTGTGTGTGTGTGTGTGTGTGTGTGTGTGTGTGTCTCCTCCCCTTTGATTTGCTGGGCTGTGATTATTTATTCTCTGTATTTTCTTGGGGGTAGTTAAGCTCTTTCAGTTGGAGTTTCCCTTCTATTTCCTTCTGTAGTGCTGTATTTGTAGATAGATATTGCTTAAATTTGATTTTATCATGGAAAGTCTCATTATCTCCACATGTTGTGATGGAAAGTTTTGCTGGGTATAGTAGTCATCTGGGTTGGCATCTGCGGTCTCTTAGAGTCTGCAGCACATTTGTCCAGGTCCTTTTGGTATTTAGGGTCACTAATGAGAAATCAGGTATTATTCTCTAGGTTTGCCTTCTTGTTCCCTTGTAGCTTTTAATATTCTTTGTACTAACCATGTAGTATTTTGATTATTATGTGTCAAGAGTAATTCCTTTTCTAGTACAGACTATTTTCTGTTCTGTATGCTTCTTGTACTTTGATAGGCATCTTCTTCTTTGGTTGGGGGAATCTTCTTCTGATACTTTTGAAAATATTATCTGTGCCTTTGACCTGGGTTTCTTCTCCTTCCTCTATTCCTATTATTCTTAGATTTGGTCTTTTCATAGTGTCCCAGAATTCCTGAATGTTTTATGCCAGGAACTTTTTTAGATTTACATTTTATTTAACCAAGGATTTCATTTCTTCTACTGTGTCTTCAATGCCTGTGATTCTTCCATTTCTTATATTCTGTTGGTGAGGCTTGCTTCTGGTTCCTGTTTGAGTTCCCAAACTTTTCATTTCCATATTTCTCTCAGTTTGGGTTTTTTTTATTGGTTCTATTTCTACTTTCAGGTCTGGAAATGTTTTATTCATTTCCTTCCAATGTTTGTGCTTTCATAGATTTCTCTAAGGACCCCTATCATATTCATGAAAGCTATTTTAAGGTCTTTTTCTTGTGATTTAGCTATGTAGGAATTATCAGGGCCTGCTATTTTGAGGTTGCGGGGTTCTAGTGGAGACATATTGTCCTGGCTGTTATGGATTGTGTCTTTACACTGCTGTCCAGGCATCTGGGCTTGGGGAGATTGTGATTCTAGGTGCTGGTATTTGGTTTTGTCTTTATTGAGTGGATCATTTGTTGCTTTGTTACTGAGTGTGGTAGGTGGGTGTTGCCTGGTAGGAAATTCTTCTGGGATTCTGATCTGTATGGTCACTGGGGGTTCCAGATAAAATGTGTTTCTAGGTATTGGGAGCTGACACTTAGAAATGGAGATGTGCTGGGAGGGGTGGGGGCTGTGGAGATCCACAGAGGGAAGGAAAGTAGGTAGTTTCCCAAACATTTGCTTAGTCTTCTGTGATGGAGGCAGAGAGTGAGGAGAGGCCATAGCAGAAGGTGAGGATGACACTAGGGGACTAGACCTGGAGGGATGGAGGGAGAGGTGAGGATCTGAATTCAGTAGACTGCTGGATCAGAGTTCCAAAAAATCCATGGGAAAAGAATATGTGTCATGTGCTGGACTTTAACCTTTTCTTGTAGAAATAGATGAGGTCAGATTTAGAGAATGGGGTCTCCCAGCTTGAGAATTGGGCATTACAGTTTAAATATCAGAGTGTACTTTTCATCTTAATTTCTTTAACATAAATCAAGATTGTTCAGTAGAACCAAGGGACAGACTGAAAAGAAGGCATGAATAAGGTGACTGACTTGTATATCCTCAGGTGATCTAAAGTATGGACTGAACACAAAATAGTAATTGTAACTATAATAGACATAAGAATATCTAAACAAAATAGGTACAGTCTTTATGAAGAATCCTCTAAAACATTAATAATGTCCATTATATAACACCTAAAAGAATATAACATTCATGGGAAGGGTCTATATTATAAAACTGTCAAAACTATACAATTTGTTAAAAGTTTCAAAAATTATATTTTTTTTAATATTGGGGAAATGAGGGTCTGGGCACAGTGTTCCCATGCTCTGTTCAAGGGAGTCCACACTAGCACAGGCCCAGAATGATATTTTGTTATCAATTTAAAAACATATTCATATTTTGTTGCCTGAAATTCTTCTATTTACTGTCAATAACTGTTTGTGTTATAAACAAAATGGAGTTCCCTTAATACTGTCAGACATTCTTGGATTCCATCATGAAGAGAACGACTTGTCTGTTGAATGTTTGAATGAATGTCTGTTGACACTAAGAGGGTTTTTTGTTTGTTTGGTTAGTTGGCTTGGGGGTTTTCAAGACAGGGTTTCTCTGTGTAGCCTTGGCTGCCATGGAACTCAAACTGTAGACTAGGCTGGCCTTGAACTTACAGAGATCCACCTACCTCTGCCTCCTGAGTACTGGAATTAAAGGCATGTGTTACCACTGCCCAGCTAAGAGATTGTAATTGGATATATAAAGTTGACCAAGGCTAAGAGTACAGCTCAGGGTAGAGCAGTTGCCTAGCTTGTATGAAATCAGCAGCACAACAGATAATAAATAAAAAGAAAATTAAAAAAATAAAGTTGGCTCATGCATCTAATATTATAGTTAGATGTATGCATCAACATTTCACTTGAACAATTAAGTTGTGAAACACACAAAACAAGATACCATTCAACTAAAACTACCACATGTTTAATTGTTTAGCTATGTTTATATAAATAAACATAGAAAATTTCTAAAGAAAACTTGCCAGGCATTTTATAATGGTTTTATGTTTCAGAAAGATGTCAAGCTGTAGTATCATCTGTAATCCTTTTTGTAAGTATGTATGTGATGTGTATATTCATGTGTGTGCAGGTGTACATGAGTGTGTGTATGTAGCACGCATCTTAACAGGTCTTATTAATACAAACAAACCTGAGCCAGGTATTAGAGTTAAAGCTGGAAGATCAGAGAAGCAGAACAAGCCACAGCCATCTCACCTCACCAATTCCTCAGCTGATCCTGTTTCCTTAGACTGGAAGCCTCTGAATCCTTATGCGAATGGATCTCAGCTGAACTGCTGCTCAAAAGTCTAAAAGCTTAACCAGCTCTAGTTCCTGGTTTTCATGCCTTATATACCTTTCTGCTTTCTGCCATCACTTCCTGGGATTAAAGGCATGAGTCACCATGTCTGGCTGTTTCCAGTGTGGCTTTTAACTCACAGAGATCCAGACAGATCACTGCCTTTGGAATGCTAGGATTAAAGGTGTGTGTGCCACCATTTTCTGGTCTCTATGTCTAGTGGTTGTTCTGTTCTCTGACCCCAGATAAGTTTATCGGGGTGTACAATATTTTGGGGAACACAATATCACCGTGTGTGTGTGTGTGTGTGTGTGTGTGTGTGTGTGTGTGTGCAGGTATATCTATGTGTACAGGTGTACTTTTGTGTGTGTGTGTGTGTGTGTGTGTGTGTGTGTATATATATATATATATATATATATGTATATGTATATGTAGAGGGTAGAAGTTGACGCTAGCTGTTTTCCTCAGTTTTGCTGTATGCCCTAAAGTGCATCATCTTTACAGTGAAGGCTTTTACTAAATCATCTGTCTATTTAATACATCACAATAGAGGATCACCATGGATATATAGCAAGTCTTTTTAAATTCCTTTATCAAATGGAGTCTGGGTTTTATATAACTTATGCACAATTAAATCTAATACTGTTTTGTCTATTCAGTTTATTTTACTTCGATATGGACAACCAGAGCTCATATAGGGGTAAGAAAATGGCTCTTGTACAAATTCAGCATCCTTGTGGGAATTTTAGTACTAGGAAGAGTGATTTTTCAGACAGGATAAAAAAGCAAGGACTATTGACTTTGAATCAGATACAGACAAGCAGCAATATACAAATTGAGCAGATTGTATTTTTATATTCAGGGATCTATATTTTTTAAAATGAATTAAAAAGCAAGTAAACATTTTGGGGACATGAGATTGTGAAATAGTTCATTCTAGAATCTGCTTGAAGCCTTTGCCAGTGATGTAGCAAGAATCCCTTCACGGCCCCCAACTGGATCAGGCCACCTGAACGGGTGAGACAGTCAGTTGGCTTGATCTGTTTGGGAGGCAGCTGTGCATTGGTGCCAGGTCCTGGACTCGTTGCATGAGTTGGCTGTTTGAATCCTGGGACTTATGCAGGGACACTTGGCTCGGTCTGGGAGGGGGGAATGGACCTGCCTGGACTGAGTCTACCAGGTCAACCCCGGTCCTTGGGGGAGACCTTGATCTGGAGGAGGTGGGAATGGGGGGTGGGCTGGGGGGAGGGGTGGGCGAGAGGGGGAGAACAGGGGATTCTGTGGCTATTATGTTGAACTGAATGGTGTTGTAAAATAATAATAATAATAATAATAAAAAAACCAAAAAAAAAAAAAAAAAAAAAAAAAAAAAAAAAAAAAAAAAAAAAGAATCCCTTCACAATTAACAACTGCTTGATACCTTTTTCCCTTTCCAGCTGCAAGCCTTCAGTTTTCTAGGAGAAAATACATCTGTTAAAGCCCTTGTCTAGCCCTGGAGGCTTCTGGTTCCACCTTATAAGATAGATTCATCCAGGAAATCTCCAGAACCATTTCATGTTTCTTTCTTATGAGACAAGGGGAAGTTTCATAGCAACCTTCTGAGATGCAACCTCAAAGTTATCAAAAAGTATGCTAAGACATACTATGGTAGTTTGAATGTAATTGGCCCCCATAATCTCATAGCAAGTGGCACTCTTAGGAGGTGTAGCTTTATTGGAGTGGGTATGGTCATGTTGGAGGAAGTGTGTCTCTGTGAGGGTGGGCTTTGAGGTTTCCTGTTCTCAGGATACTACTGATATATTCAGTCAACTGGGATAACAGGTCTGTGTTAGTATGTCTTGATCTTCGGCCTCTCAAACACTGGGATAACAGGCCTATGATATCATGTCTTGCAAGTCACAATTTTTGAGGCTTCATTAAATTATTTAGCATAATACTTAGAAATTGGCATAGCTGTTGTTAGCATAGAGTGACTAGGTAAAATAGATATTTTTAAAAGAATGACCCATCCTTGTACAGGGATCTCTGTATCCGACACAACACTCTTCTCTGTTGCCAGTAGGCAAGCATTGTGGAGAGGTCAGGACCAGCCAGCTTATGGAACAGAGTGATTTTTATTAAAGATGTTTTATATGAGCTTAAGCAAGAGAATGGATAGAAAAAGAGATGTTCAGAGGAAAGAAAAACACCCCAATAGTATGAGAGGCCAAGGATCAAGTTTGGTCAGTTGGTCTCTGGAAGGTTATAACCCAGTGCCCACAAAGATGGTACTGTTTTGAGGTTCATACTTTACCTCTTGCTGATCATTCCCCCACAGGCTGTGAGGCTTGTGATGGTGGTATGTTGTAGAGGGGAGCTGACACCAATGTAGATTACTTTCTATTTTTGAAATAAATCATTGACTATATTTGATGTTTCCCTTTGAAGGAGTCACAGTATGAGAACAATGGATCCAATTTATTTTTGCCAAAGTTTTTTTTTAATATATATAATCAACTAATTATGTCCCTGAGGCAATAGAGAAAGATAGGGAAACCTATGGGGACTAGAGAGAGTAAAGGAGCCTCTCCCTTTAGGGTCTTTCCATGAACCCTGACTTGAGGCAGTGAGGAAATAAAGAAAGGACAGATACAAAAACCATTTTGACTTAGAAAACTGTGATGCTTGCCAGGTAAAGAGCCAGCCTTGAGGCAGCCCTCACCTGCACCAACCCAAAGCCGCTCCAATGTGATAATAAACTAACCATTAGCTGTGCACAGCTGAGCAAAGCTAGCCAAGCTAATGCCCCCTAGAACCATTAAAAAAAAAACCAACAAACAAAACCCTTGAACTTTGGAGGTGGCCCAAGATCACACTGCTTTGCTGTCACAAGACACAGTACCTCAAGCCTCTTTGAGGATCCCCACCAGCAAAGGGATTCTGAGACTGGCCACAGGGTGTCTCTGGCTCCTGTGACTGTATGTTACTAAGTTCACACATTCTCTGCACTGGCCTGTGTTCTCAAGGACCTTCTGGAACTCCCAACAGTGCCATCCTCCTGGCCTGCCACAGCTGAAAGACCCCACAACAGATGCTTTAGAAGCACCCTCACCAGAGAAGATTCTGTAGCAGAAAGAAGCCTGCAGCATTTCCTGCCCAGCATCTCCCCCACCCCTACCCTTCCTCCCACTCTGATCAGGTGGTCCATAGAGGAGTCTCAAGCTACACAGAGCTTCTCTCAAGGCCTGGATACCAACTACGTCTGAAGTTAAAATGTCTTCTGCCCCTGAAGGCTGCAACAGACAGTGCTGCCCACTGAGAGGATGTTCATAGTTGTGCACAGAGAGTTAGGAATGAGTTCCCAGAAGGCTTCTGTGAAGCTTGGAAATAAACACAGGGTTCATGGTCAGGTGAAGTGATGCACATCTTTAAGCCCAGCACTTGGGAGGCAGAGGCAGACATATCCCTGTCAGTTCAAAGCCAGCCTGGTCTGCATAGCAACTTCCAAGATAGTCAGGGCTGCAAAGTGAGACTTTTTTCCCAAAGAAAAAAACACAGGCTCCATAAAATAAGGACTAAGTATACTACATATCAATATAAAATACAGCTCTCACTTCAAGGGAAAGAGCCAGTTTATGCTTGAGTTGCCTTGGCAAAAGACATACTGTACTGTAGAAAAGAATACAAAGTGGTAAATGAAGGTACTTAGTGAATGAAATGAGGACATGACTGCCCCAAGTTGTGGTTGAGGAGAAGGATTTATTGTAGAAATGAGGGAGAATATAGCCAGAGACATGTGGAAGAGTCCAGACTCTACCAGGCCATGACAGAAATGAGAGGAGAGAAGGCCAAGAGGAGGGACCAAGAGCTAGCAGTGGTGGACCAAGAGGGCAGAGAGAACCGAAGGAGAAGAAACAAGACAGCGCATAGCCAAAGTGGGGTACGTAGGTGCCTGAGCCAGGGGACAGGAAAAAGCCCCTGGGCTGGAGAGGTTTAGGGGAGGGGCAGAATGGGAGAGCCAGCCCAGAGGAACCACAGGTACTGAGTGAGCCTTGTGGCCACAAGTGCTTTGGTATGCTAATAGGCACCACAATTTCTTTAGGCATTTGTCCTCAATATCTTTGGGACCTGACCCTTACCACATGCTTTGGTGGGGACTGGAAGTAGGCAGGTCACAAGAAAGCAGCAAAAATTTTGTGTCTCAATAGCTAACCAATGCCATTCTTACTTCTTAGAATGGTGGAAGCTAGTTGTCTGCCAAGAATACATTTTAAACTTTTTGATAGTCATAAAGATGTTAGTCAGACAAAAAGATGGGCCAAAATAGATCGAGATAATTTGGCTCTAGTTTGGAACTTTTCCCTCTCTACTTAGAATCATGAAATTCCCCAAGGTTGGATAAAGCACAGGGACAAATAACCAAATGAATGGAAACACATGAACTATGAACCAAAGGCTGAGGGGCCCCCAACTGGATCAGGCCCTCTGAATAGGTGAGACAGTCGATTGGCTTGATCTGTTTGGGAGGCATCTAGGTAGTGGTACCAGGTCCTGTGCTCATTGCATGAGTTAGCTGTTTGAAACCTGGAACTTATGCAGGGACGCTTGGCACAATCTGGGAGGAGGGGACTGGACCTGCCTGGACTGAGTCTATCAGGTCGATCCCAGTCCTCGGGGGAGACCTTGATCTGGAGGAGGTGGGAATGGGGGGTGGGCTGGGAGGAAGGGGAGGGGGGCAGGAAGGGAGAGAACAAGGGAATCTGTGGCTATTATGTAGAACTGAATAGTATTGTAAAATAAAAAAAAAAAAAAAAGAATCACGAAATTCCATCAGTTGGCTTTGAAGAATCTTTAACAAGTTGCAGCTTTTATTTGGGGTAATTTAATTGACATAATCCTAGCTATTGGTATCCTAAAGCAAGAGGATTCTTAAATTTAAAATCAGCCTGGCCTACAATAATAAAGAAATAAAATAATAAATTAATTGACAAACATATTTTGTACTATTTTGAACATGGTTCTCATATCCTTTGGAACTTGAAAATCCTCAGTTTTGAGAAGGTGGTATCACGGGAGGGAGGGAAGGATAAAGGAAGAAAGCTTTTGAAGGGACATATGACTCATACCTGTCACCTTACGGTGAGCTAAGGGTGGGAGAAGGAAAGTCCAGACCAGCTGGAGCCACTGCATGTCTCCATTTGAACTTCCCAGATTTGGCACTGATAAAGTATATAAAGCGGGATTTTGGGCACCAGATGTATATAAACTGAAGACATGACTCTAAGGTATGGTTGAGGGGAAGACTTTTATTGTAGATATGAGGAGAGTACAACCAGAAGCATCTGATAGAGTTCAGAGCAGAGGCGGGAAGTAGTAGAATGAACATGGCCAGCAGAATGAACCAGGCCATGGCTAGGGGCAGGGGACCAAGAGAGAGAGAGAGGACCAAGAGCCAAGAGAGCATATGGACAAGTGGCAGGGTTATACAGGCATGAGAAGCTGGGGGAAGGGAAGCCTGGGAAATGGAGAAGTTTGGGGTACTGGGCTGGGGTTAGAAGAGCTGAGAGGAGCCAGGATGACAGGTAGACTCTGTAATAGGTACTTGTGGTGCCTGGAGGCCATCGCGTGCTTTCATGTGCTAAAAGACACCACAGTTAGACATTTGTCCAAAGTTCCTTTTGGACCTGATATAAAGCTTTTGTGTCTATCTACCTAATTATTTAATAAAGAACATCTTCACTACTTTCTCTTCAATTTTACTTTTTCTTTCCTTTTTTGCTTTTCAATACTGTGAAGAAACCCAGAGTCTAAATATGTGCCTTCAGTTCCATTCTAAGGCCCTCCATTTTCTCTATGGTTATCCAGTGTTCATCCTCTGCTGGTTAGGAGGTGGTTTTCATACATAAGAGGTGTGTTTGTTTTTAAATACATGAGCTTCAACCAAACTTCTTTCAAAGTAAGATTGAAATGCACTTTCTTCAAATGTCATTGATAGATACTGGTGTTACAGAAAGTCAGTGGTTTATTTGTACACTAATTCAGCAACTATTGATGGTTTTCTTACAGTTCTCTAGAACACCATGAGCTGTGCCTGCTCTGTGTGCAGCTTATTTTCATGTGGAGGAGATAGTCAACTGGCAGATAATTTATGTTTACACACACACACACACACACACACACGCACGCACGCACGCACGCACGCACGCATGCACGCACGCACGCACGCACACATAAATGCACAGATGCACACACACACACTTCAAGTGGATGTCTAAGACTAAGTCATTGACTTCTGTTCCTCCCTCCTATTTAATTTTGTCTAATCATCCTAGGTTCAATCTTCCTCTATAAGTTGGGCAGAACATATATCTAAAAGCCTGTAATTATGAAATCGCTACAGACTCCAATCTGTAGTTAGCCCATGCCACAGCCTGTATGCAAGTATCCAAGTACTAATGAGAAATATTTCACGCATGGCTGTGAGAGTCCAGCCTAGCACTTGACTTTCTCAGGTATCTATCCTGGCCATGCCAACTGTGCCATCCATCACTTCTCTGGCACTGATTTCTGTGTCTGCTGTTGGTTTTGGTTTGGTTTGCTACTAATAACTTTGGAGGCAGCTCTCACTTTAGAAGTGGTTAGACATGGGAGTTCTGTACCTTTGTTGAACTAGAATAAAATCAACCTAGTTGAGAACAAAGAAAATTGCATTAGTTGGGGCTAATTTTTTTTTTTTTTTTTTTTGCCTCTTTTCAGTTTATTACATGAAGGAGTTACACTAGTCCAAGTTAAAAGCGGACCCCAAATGAGTACATTATACAAGCTGTGAGGTTTTTAAACTCATGACAAGGGACAGAAGGGAAATTCTACTCATTGCAAGGAAATCCTCACTTAAGCTTATGAGAGTCACAAGCACTTAAAACCCATGGACCTTCAGCTGGTTGTCCTTAGCCAGTCCAGTCTCTATCAGGAACTGACATATGTTCTTGCGCTGGTCACCCTGTAGCTGAATTACTTCTCCATATTCTGGATGCTCAATTACAGTACCATTGCAGGCAAATTTCTTCTTAAACGCCTTCACTAGTTTCTTTTTATCATAATCATCAGTGATCCCTTGGACAGTAATAAGGGTCTTCCTGCCGTTTGTCTGTGGAATTCTTATATGGATATAATCTTCAGTGCCAGCAGGAAGCAGGTCATCACCCTTACTTGCATCAGCAAAGGGGTCGAAAGAGTGGAGGTTCTGGATAGCGGACATATGATACAATTCCTTTTCCTCGGTGGAAAAGGCCTGCGGAAGGTGGCTGCGAGAGAAGGGGGTGGGGCGTCGGGAAGCGAGGGGCCTCGAGGGGGAGGCAGCTGAGTCCTCCGCGGCCATAGCTCAGTGACTGGGGCAGTTGGGGCTAATTATGATTGCAGTCTGGATAGTATGACCTTGGCTGTAGTGCTGTTAAAGTTTGACTGTAGGAAGTAGACCTGCTGCCCAGAATCCTTCAGTTGCTTTTGCCGTCTTCTATTTCTTCCTAATATTGATAAACCTGCTGCAACAAAGATGCTTTACTTTCATGTCATCACCACTTCTGTTTACTGTGTGAAAGAGAAATGAGCCTTTCATCCTCTCTCTAATCCATATGTTGGACATTGCAGAGTGCTTGTTATACAGTTCGGAGTGCATGTGGAGGTCAGAGGACAGTCTCAGGTATCAGTCTTCAATTTCTATTTTGTTTGGGACAGGGCTTCTTAGTGTTACCACCTCATAGACCAGGTTAGCTGGTCTTCAAGCTTTTGGGGATTCTCCTTTTTCCCTTTACAATAGTGGTTGGATTACAGACATGTAATAACACACACATATCCTGTCTATATTGATGCATGTGTAGGCTCAGGGTGACTTTGTAATCTGATCACATCATAGCCAAGAATTAAATTGCATTTTGCAAATATTCTCATATTCACCATGATACATAGATGACCAAGGCTTTGTTTTATATTATTTCACTGAGTAATAGAAAAGTTCTGTATACAAGTTACTATAGGGGAAAAAAAAGAAGACATGGGTTCTGAGGATCCAAACTCAGGTTCTCACATTTATGCCAAAACACTTTTACCCACTGAGCCATCACTCCAAGTTCTCAGTTATTTTTAGAGTCATTTCTTTATTATGTTGATGGGATTGTCAGTTAAATGATTTCAGACTTGCATAAAAGATGCATGAAAACAGACATTTTAATCTAGAACTATTGAAGGAGATGTGTGTACTCACCCATGTGGATATGTGTTTAGGCTAGAGGTTGACTTTAGGATGTCTTCCTCAATTGTCCCTCTACCTTCTGTTTTGAGACAGGGACTCTCACTAAATGTAGAGCTGGCCATTTCAGCAATACTGACTGGCAATCAAGACCCAAGGATCCAGCTGTCTCCATTTATCAGCACTGGAGTTACAGATGCATGGGTGTTAGGTGGATGGGGATCAAGTCCTTAGGCTTGCCCCCAAAGCACTTTAACCCATCTACCTTATTTAGAGTGACTATAACTGTGATGAAACACTATGAGCAAAAGCAACTTAGGGAAAAAAAGGTCTATGTTGCTTACTGTTTCATATCACAGTTCATCTTCACAGGCAATCAGAGCAGGAACTCCAATAGAGCAGGAAGCTGGAGGCAAGAGCTGATGCAGAAGGTATAGAGGAGTGCTGCTTATTGGCTTGTTCTTCATGCTCACCCAGCCTGCTTTCTGATAGCACCCAGGACCACGAGCCCAGGGGTGGCACCACCTGTAATTGACTGGGCCCTCCTTCATGAACCACTAATTAAGAAAATACACCATAGTCTTGCCTACAGGCAACTCTTATGGAGACATTTTCTCAACTGAGGTTAGCTCTTCTCAGACAACTCTAGCTCAGTAGTTCCTAACCCATGTGTCATGACCCCTTTGAGTTTGAATGACCCTTTCATAGGGGTCACTTAAGACCATCAGAAAACACAGATATTTACATTACAACTCACAACAATAGCAAAATTACAGTTTTGTGAAGTAACAATGAAAAAAATTATTATGCTTGGGGGAAATGATCCTGTACATATTGAAACACTGCATTTATTTTCATTTATTGTTTGATTATTTTCAGTGCCTACATTTTTTGCTTATCTTCCATGTCCTCGACACTCCAGAAGTCCTAGCAGGGTGTCTTTACTTGGATACTTTTCTTAACTCCCTTCATTTCTAATGACTAGTGCTAAGATTAAAGGAAGGAAGGAAAGAGAAGTGGGGAAGGCAGGAAACAAGAATGTAAAGGAGGTAAATGAGATGGTTACAGACATAACTTATTACATTAGGAATGCAAAGTTTTAATAAAAATGAGTGTTGAATTTTATCAAATGTATGTTTCAAATGTATGAGATTTCAGTCTGCCTTTACCCATGATTTAGTAACACAAACAGATATTAACACACGTATTAGTATAAAAATCACTAGAAAAGGTAGTATTGTGTAAATCATACCATTCTTACTTACATGGATAAATAGAACTTGATGTTTTTTAGAAATTAGTGTTTATCTTATTTTTTTCATAATTTAGTATCAAGAATATACCAATTTTGCAAAATAAATGAAAAAGATTTCTTTTCTAATTTATGCCTAAAAGAATTACATGGAATGGAAATTGTTTGATGTGAGTATGCCTGCTAATGCAAGCATCAGCTCACATGGTCATTCTGATAGGAAGGAGGCCTATTTCCATGGCAACTTTAAACACTGCTTCCATTGTCGGCAGTCTGTTCATTCTACCTCTTTCCAGGAGAGGTTTAGTCATGTGAATTTTCCTAGAAAATCATCTGTCGATGATATTTCCAAGTTTACTTTCAAAGAGAGTGGTGATATTGAAGATCTCTTGCATTAATGATTATAATCCCCTTTAAAAGTATACATGTGGTGAATCTACTTCCTTTTCTCCTTGTCCCTTTGGTATCCTCCTAGCAATTGCCACAGAGGTTTGTTTATTCCAGGAGTTTGCATGGTTTCTGTGAAGGTCCAGGAATTGATATATGGGCTTTGTGGACCATATGATTTCTATCAGAACTGTTGAGTCTGCTTTGCAGCATGAGAGTTGTCAGGCCTAGGCAAAAAAATGAGCAAGTGTGGTTCTGGTAGAGCCTTAGTGCAAACAGTGACATTTCAATTTTATATATTTTGCATGTGCCATGAAGTATTCTCTATCTTTTCACTCTACTGTTTCAAACTGTAAATAAATAAATAAAAATAACTTGAGTGTTAATCCAAAAATGGGTAAAAAGAAAAAAAAACCAACAAAGAAAACACAGGATTTGGCCTGAAGCTCCCACTCTATGCCAAAAATATGGAGGAAAAGCCAAACAAAGAGAACACACTTAGCTTTACCACATTTGTACCTAACTTTATGATCTCTGAAGTGTATGTTTTAAAACTTCAGTCATCCTTTTACCTACTTTTATTAATATTGGTGTTTTTCTGTCTTCTTGAACTTAGTGTTTGGTTTCTCTGCTGCTATTTTTAATGTATACTTAATAAACACCTGTCTGTATAATAAGAAACCAAGCAGTCATATCCTCATTATGTGATTTAAGAAATAGACTGCAGACAGAATGAAAGGCTTCTCATGCATCAGCAAGCTAGGCAGAATAATTTACCCTATCAGTGGAAACTATGACAAATCAGAAAAGCCAGACTGTTTTGAAAGGTACTGGAGAACTAGGTAAACAGAAGGGATCAACAGATGGATGAAAATCTTTTAGAAATCAAGGACTCAAAGGATTTATCAAGATGTCAGAGTACTCATGTCTAAATGAGGTAGCTGTATCACCTTCCTCCCAGCTCTGCTTTGCCTCTAAGGTTGAGGTTATCACAGAGGTAAAGCAGAAAGATTGAAAGTATCGGAGGTAGTGGACCTCTGAAGTAAAACAGTATTTGTTGGACATGACAGCACCACTGGAAACATGAACACACAGCAGTTGTGATTGCACAAGATCAAGCCAAACTTTTAGATGAGGAATGAGATGACAAAGTCCCACCAGTATATTGCTGAGGAGCTATTGGCAATTGTTAGCTGCTGACACAGAGAGAGAGAGACAGACAGAGAGAGATAGAGATAGAGAGAGACAAAGACAGAGAGAGAGACAGAGAGAGAGACTTTTCTATAGGGATGCCCTCCCTGAAAGGCTACCCATACTCAAGTAGGTAGCCCTACACATACTGGAAGTAGTAAGTAGATTCATCAGGTTTTGGTTTTTGTTGTTTTTATTTATTTATTTTTTTTGGTTTTTTGAGACAGGGTTTCTCTATGTAGCTTTGCGCCTTTCCTGGAACTCACTTGGTAGCCCAGGCTAGTTTTTGTTGTTTTTAAAGTGCAGAGCATATTAAATTGGAAGAGAAAAGTAGTGGTAATGATACCAGAAGAATTAGAGAGGACTGAAACAGGAATGCATTTAATCAAAATTCTTTACATGCATATATGACATCATCAAACAATTAAAAAAGTAGTTCTGAAACACGCAAAAGTTTCAAAGCAGGTTTTGCTCTGTGAGGACTACATGCCAACTCCTGTATGCTTAAAGTGTCCCAGGGTGGAATGAGACAATGGAGGGTTTTGAACAAGAGCTAGGGCACCAGAGACTGTTTCCACAGGTGAACAAAGTTAAAACAACAGAACTTGAAGAGGGCACTGTGTGGGAAAACAAACTCTTGTGAGTACTTATAAACAAGAATCATATTTCACACTTGTAATCTGAGTTCATAAGCTGTGTGGTTGAAAGATTGAAATTGAAAATTAAAGTAGTTCAAAGTTGATAATAAGCCTGACAGTGGTGATGCACGCCTGTAATCCCAGCACTCTGGAGACAGAGCCAGGGGGATCTCTGTGAGTTTGAGGCCAGCTTGGTCTACAGAACAAGATCCGGGACAGGCACCAAAACTACACAGAGAAACCTTGTCTCAAAACAAACAAACAAAAAATTGATAATAGTTTCAGGTGACTGGCCAAAAAGCAAATAAACACACCCACCCCCTCCAGCATTACTAGTTCAAGAAGACCTGAAAAAATGTTGACAGCAACATGTGAGTTCATATTTTAAAGTCTTTAGAAGTTATGAGAAAGAATGCCTGAGAAGCTTATGTAGATAGGAATTTCTATATGGATACAGACACAGATATATAGACAGACATAGATACAGAGACTAGGGGCTTGGAAGGAGAAGTGTGCTGTGTGAAAATGAAGCAATATTCAAATACAGTGACTGAGGCTTATAGGAATTGTTGAAAGATACTTAGGCCAAAATCCAAGAATCCAGGGATTCCAAAGAAAAATAAAATGAAGAAATCTGTACAAAGTGCAATTAATTCTGACATCTGAAGAGAATGTCCCATAAGAAAATAGGTATGAATTGTGGTAACAACTGAATTTCTCTCAACAACAATGGAAAACAGGAGGAGGAAAATAATGCCCTTAATATGCTGAGACCAAAAAAAAAAAAAAAAAAACCCACAGCAGATAAGACATTATTGATTATCTCAGTTAGACACAGCATGTCTAATGGAAAGTGAGGTGCAAAAAGCAGATAAACTCAGATAATGGTGAAAATGTAGACACACTGCCATGAAGCCCAGCCTCCCCCAAACTGGGGTTCCAGGTATATATCTCCATGCCTAACTACAAGTACTGTTTATAATTTCTTATGCTGATTTTTTGCATAGAACTTAGACCCTCCTACAGCACTTTTCTTCTAGTTAAATTTTTATTGCTAAAATTGTTTCACTTTGCTTATGTAACTTTTCCTGTCATTGTGACTTAAGTAACTTAGCCTGGAGAAGTTTATTAGGCTCAGGAAAGGTATGGCAGCAGAGTGCTGCTGGTGGCAGAAGGGTGAGGCTACTTGCTCATATCATGGTAGATCAAGAAGCAGAATATGGAGAATGCTGACACTCAGCTGATTTACTACATTTTTACCTTTTATTCAGCACAACTGTCAGCATGTGTTGTTTGTTTTCTTAATGATAGACATTCTTACTGGAGTCAGAACTCCATGTAGTTTTCATTCATATTTCTCTGAGAGCTATGTAATTCATATTCTGTTCAGTTCAATAGCCCCTTTATTGAGTTTCTTCTTGTTCAGCTATTTTATTTATTTGTATATTTTATATATTAATTATTTATTAGATATCTAGCTAGAAAAGAATTGTCGCCCATTCTATAAGTTTTGAGTCCACTTGAATAACTGCTTCCTTTGCTGTACAGAAGATTTGTAACTCCAGGATATCTATCTCACTTGTCAATTGTGAGCCTTATTTCCCCAGTGACTGGGGGGAATTTCAAAAGCCTGTGCTTAAATATGGAAGTGTTTTCCATATGCTTTCCTCTAACACTTCCAGAGTTTCAGGTCTTAAATACGGGTCTTTGATCCATATAAAGTTGATTTTTGTGCAGGGTAAGAACTAAGGATCTTTTTTTCTTTCTTTTTTTTCTTTTTGGTTTTTTGTGACAGGGTTTCTCTGTATAATTAATAGCACTTTGTACAGATTTCTTCATTTTATTTGATGTATAGTTTTGGCATCTTTGTTGAAATTCGGGTGACTGAAGATGTGTTGACTTGTATCTGGATCTTCTGTGGATCTGTATTTGTGCCAGGGACATGCTGTGTTTTCTTTAACGAAATGTCTCTGTAGTATAACTTGATATGTTCAGCATTTTTTTTTTTTCATTCATGATTGTTTCTGTTGAATTCATCTGTATTCTCAAATTAATTTTGATATTGTTTGTTCTATCTTTATGAAGAATGACACTGGAATTTGATAAGGATCATACTCAATCTGTAGAAGGATTTTGGTAAGATAGCCATTTTCATGATATTGAGTCTTCCAATTCAGGAGCATGGGATATCTTTTCATCTAGTGTATTCATTTTTTAATTCAGTATTTTAAAGTTTTCACTTATTGAAAATAGATTTTTTATATATTAAATTCTGATTATGGTTTCCTCTCCCCCTACTCCTGCCAGTTCATCCCATCTCCCCTCCCATCCTGTTCCATGCCCTTTCTATATCTCATTAGATTCAAACAGGAATCTAAGAAATAATAAAAAAATAACATGAATAAAAAACAAACCAGAACATGACATAATAACCAAACAAGAAAAAAAGAGCCAAAGAAAAGTCACAAGAAACTCAAATACACACACACACACACACACACACACACACACACACACATTCACACACACAGCACTACTACAAAAGTCCAAGCATACACAAAGGACTTGTAAGGCTAAAAAGAAAGCCCTGACTTAACATTATGAGATTAATTTTCTCCAAAATGACATTGAGATTGCTTTGTGTTGGTCATCTACTTCTGGGCATGGGGCCTCCCCTAAAAATGGTTTGTTTTCCCAGTAAGACTCCCTTGGAGCAAACTAATTTTTCATTTGCAAATGGATTTCAATTGGAGATAGCTTCTGATTTAGGAATGGAGGATATAGGCCTATTTTCTCCTTTCAGCTCTTGGACATCATCTGGTACAGATTCATTTGGGCACTGTACATGCTGTCATAGTCTCTATGAATTCATATGTGTGCCAGCCCTGTTGTATCTAGAAGGCCTTGATTCCTTTTTGTTCTTCATCCCCTCTGACTTTTTTGTGCTTTCTGCCTCCTCTTCTAAAAAGTTCTCTCAGGGGAGAGATTTGATGGAGTCATCCCATGTAGGACTGAGTGTTTCAAGGACTCTCACTCTCTGCATATTGTCTGGCTGTGTGTCTCTGTATTTGTTTCCATCTGTTGCAGGAGGAAACTTTTCTGATGTTGTCTGAGTAAGGCACTTCTGTATGAATTTAGAAGAATTTTGCTAGGAGTTATTTTATTACTATATTCCTTTAGCACAGTAGTTTTCATTCTTTCTAATGCTGTGACCCTTTAACACAGTTCCTCATGTTGTGGTGACCCCAAACCATAAAATTATTTCTTTGCTATTTCATAACTGTAATTTTTCTACTGTTATGAATCATAGTATAAATATCTGATATGCAACCACAAAGGGGTCATGACCCACAGGTTAGCGGAGCAGTAGTATTTGGTTTTTCCTCTAGGTTCATGGCCTATCCAGTCTATGCTTCAGTGTTGGGTATGCATTCTATCTTATAGAATGGGACTTAACTCAAATCAGATATTGGTTTGTTACTCCCTCAGATTTTGTACTGGCATATATTGCAGGCAGGTCACTCTTGTAGATCAAACAGTTTGTAGACAAGTTAGTGTTTATCTTTCTCCTTCGGTAGCATGCAGAGAACCTTCCAATGCCATGAATACTATGTTCAATGACTTATACAGGTATCTTCAGAAATAGGGTCTTTCCTTCACTTTGTAGGGAACTACCAAGAGCCTTGGCAATAGTTTGGGTTATTTGGTGTTTCAGTCAACAACTAGATTAGATGTACCCTTTCCTGGTACTGGACTTCATTTGGTGACAAAAGATATCCAAGTCAGGTTTATTATTTGGTTTGGAAATTTCATTTAGAATTTCTTCATATATGTATATATTTTAGGAAACTTCTACTGTATTAAGCTACAACACTTCAAATAGCCCTTGTTTTTAGCAGTCCTTTCCATATTCTCTTTTTTGTCCTCTGTTCCCTCTCTTTACCTTTTTGATCTTCCCATCTTAATCCCTCTACCTCATCCATTTATAACTAACTATCCTATTTCCTCTTTCTGTGGAGATTCATCCATGCCCCCTAGTCTCCTTCTCTGAATCTAATCTCTGAGGTTCTTGAGCTGGTAACTTGGTTATCATTGACTTAACAACTAATATCCACATATAAGTGGATATATAGCATGTTTGTCTTTTTGGATCTGTGTTACCTCACTCAGGATGATATTTTCTAGTTCAATAAATTTACCTGAGAATTTCATGATCTCATTTTTTAATGGCTGAGTAATATTCCATTGTGTAAAAGTACCACATTTTCTTTATATGTTTATCTTTTGGGGGCATCTAAATTGTTTACAGTTTCTGGCTATTATGAATAGAGGAACAATGAACATGGTTGAGCAAGTGCCACTGTGGTAGGATAAAGAGTCCTTTGAGTATATGCCTAAGAGTGGTACAGCAAGGTCTTGAGGTAGATTGATTTCCATCTTCCTGCGGAACCACCACACTGATTTCCATAGTGCCTATACAAGATTGTACTTCCGCCAGCAGTGGTAAGTGTTCTCCTTATTCCATATCCTCATCAGTATGAGCTGTTGTTATTGATTGTGTTATTGTGTGTTGTTATTGATTGTGGTCATTTTGATCTTGACCATCTTGGCCATGGTATAAGATGAAATCTTGCACTAGTTTTGATTTTCGTTTCCCTGAAGACTAAGGATACTGAATATTTCTTTGTTTCTCAGCCATTTGAGTTTCCTTTTTGAGAATTCTCTTTTTATATCTGTACCCCATTTCTAATTGGGTTATTTGCTTTCTTGATACCTAGTTTTTGGAGTTATTTATATTCTTTAAATATTAGCCCTCTGTCAGATGTGTATATGGTAAAAATCTTTTCCATTCTGCAGACTGCCCCCTTACTTGGCAGTGTCCTTTGCCATGCATAAGCTTTTCAGTTTCATGAGGTCCCATTTATTGTTGATCTTAGTGCCTGTGCTAATGATGTTCTGTTTAGCAGGTATTTTCCTGTGCCAATGAGTTCAAGGCTACTCCCTACTTCCCCTTTATTAATTGTTATTCTTAGATCCTCTGTTCTATTTGTTGGCTTCTGTTATACTCTCTGATTCTTAATGTTGGCTGTGTGTTGCCTAATAGGAAATACTTCTGAGAACCTGCCAGGTATGGCCTCTGGGGGTGCAAATTAGAATGTGGTTTTTTGTTTTTGTTTTTTGTTTTTTGTTTTTTGGTAGTTGGAGTTGACTCTTAGAGGTGGAGATGAGCTAGAAAGGGTGAGGAGTTGAGGGTGTTCATGGAGGAAAGCAGGATGCTCCACCAGGATCTGTTTAGTCTCCAGGGAATGGGTCCAGAGAGGGAGTAGAGGCCACAGTCAGAAGTCCACTACAGAACTCAGAATGAGACTGAAGGATTGGATTTGGCGATGAGGAGGCAGAATGATCTGAAGCTCACCTGCCTGCTTCCCTAGCCTATCTGCTGCCAGAGCTGGTAAGGCTAGTGGGTTCCTAGGGAATACGTGGGGCACTTGGGGCCTGAGACAAAGGGATGGAGTGGTGACAAAAGCTGCGGTGGAAGACCTGCATGATCCTTTGGAGATGGGGACAAAGAAGGAAGGGGAGGCTGCAGCAGCTCTTCTGCTACAGATCTAGGGTGAGATTAGAGGGCTGGATTTGATGGAGAGAAGGGAAAGTGAAGGTCTGAAGTTTACCTCCCTGGTCCTCTGGCCAGTATGGCTGGCGAGTTCCCAGGGAGGCCTGTGGAAGTTGCAAACTGAGATAAAGGACTGGTGTGGTGCAGGAGGCTGGAGGAGAAGATCTACCTATTTTCAAGTTTTCCTTGTAGGAGTCTTTTAGTTCCTTTGTTAGGTTTTTTTCCAGGATGATATTTTTGAGGCAACTGGAATTGCAGTTTTTCCCATGATTTCTTCCTCAGCACATTTGTCATTGGTACACAGGGAGGCTATTGGATTTTTGTTGTTGTTGTTGTATGTTAATTCTGTATCTTGCCACTTTGCTAAAAGTGTTCAGTGTTTCTTGTGTAAAGAATTATACCACCTGTAAGTACACACTTTGGCTTCCTTCCTATTTGTATCACTTTTATTTGCTTCACTTGTCTTGTTATGACTAAGATTTCTAGCATTAAATTAAATAAGAGTAAGAAAGTGGATCCCATTGTCTTCTTGATTTTACTAGACATGCTTTTCAGTATTTTTCCAATTTAGTAAAATCAACATTGTAGCCAATGCTACAAGTTCGTCATATAGTTAGTATATTGACATTTTCCCCTTCTTTTCCTATTTCTCCCAGGCTTTTATCATTAAGAAATGCTAAATTTTTAAAAGCGTTTTATGTAGCCATTAAAATGATTATGTGACTTCTGTTCACTTACATGATGCTTAAATTTATCAATTTATGAAGTTGAAACATCCCTACATCTCTGGAGTAAAACAAACCTGGTCATGATGGATGATATTTTTATCTGTTCTTAAATTCCTTTTGCAAATATTTTGTTGAGAAATTTTATACCTGTGTTTGTCAGAGTGATTGGGTGGATAGTTTTCTGTGTGTCTCTCTTTAATCTGATTTTTAAAATCCATCAATGTGATACCAGCTTCATATAAAAGAGTTTGTTAATATTCCTTCATTTTCTATTTTATGGGGTAGTTTGAGAAGAGGTATTGCTATTAATTTGTTTCTAGAAATCTGGTAGAATTCAGCAGTTAGTCTGTCTTGACTGGACTCTTATTACAATTCAGAGAAAACTTTTAATGTTGTTTCTTATTACAATTCAGAGAAAACTTTTAATGTTGTTTTGATTTATTTATATTTTATAGACCTGGGGGTATCTGAAAGAAGTGGGGGTTATTGATTAAACATATTACACGATAACCTCTATAAATATTTAAAATAGATTTTCCAATTTAGTGGAATACAAGTTCAGAAAGTTTTAAAAGGCTAAGATCAGCACTTCGGAGGTAGAGGCAGGAGAATCTCTGTGATTTGAAGGCCAGCCTTGTCTATGCACTGAGTTTAAGGCCATCAAGACCTACAAATTGAGATACTGTCTCAAAAATTGTTTTTGAAGTATGTCCTTCAGGTTGATGAGAGGGTTCATTGGGTCAAGATGCATGCCCAAGAGCTTCATGACCTTCATGACATGAGTTTGATCTCCAGGAGCAAGTTGGAAGGAATGACTTCTACAAGTTGTTGTCTGACTTCTATGTGCCACTGTGATACATGAATACCTTCTCTGACTTACACACACAAGTATAGATTAATAAAATAAATGTTTAAAAAAAGTGTTCTAATAGTTGAATTTCAATGGTATCTGCCATGATGTTTTCCCTCTTTTGTGAGAATTTTTAAAAACTTTCTTTTTATTATTTGTCATTATTATTGTGCATGAATACAGTTCATTTTGATTATATCAATCCCCATTCCACCATTCCAGTTCCTTCTGGACATTTCCCATCACATCTTCCTCCTGAACTAATGTCTTTTTTAAAAAAACCAACCAAGTTTATCTATTGCTTCATACATGTTCATGGATACGGAGTCATACAGCAGAGCATGAGTAAACTACTATGGGCCACACCTCTGAAGAAAAATGACTTTTCATTCTCTGATGACTATCAGTTTCCAGTATTTCCTCAGATAGGGGTGATGGCTTTTGTTCCCATGCCCCATTCACCTGTGAGATTGACTGTCTTGATCTTGTAGATAAGCATAACTGCTGTGTGTTCATGAGTGAAATGACCCTGTCACGTCAAAAAGACAAGGATTTGCAGCAGTCTTTCCAAGCTTCTGTCTCATGGCTGTAGTGACATGAAGATGAAGCTGCTTACTTATATCTAGGTGGATCAGGAAGCAGAATAAAGAGAACTGCAGGCAGCCAGCAGTTTTCCTTTTCTCATTTAATTCAATTTGGAATGATTGGTATCAGTCTTCTATGGCAATACCCTCACAGACACAGCCAGATGTGTGTCTCTAAGTGATTCAAGTTCTAGTCAAGTTGACAATGAACACTAACCTTCACAGTCTAGACTTCATTGTCCTATACTTAGGATTAGATAGTAACATTGAGGATCGAGTAAGATGTCTTAGTAGGTAAAGGCACAGCCTGACAACCCGAGTTTGATTATTAGACCCATATAGTGAAAGGAAGGAACCTACACTGACATCTATACATATGCCAAACACATGTATGCATATGTGTACATGCAATACATAAACACACATTTTGAAAAGAAATGAACATTTCAATTCACATTTTAAAACTGTAAATGGAGAAAATCCACACCTTCTTGCATACACTACTTGATTTAACTCTTGCAAATGTCTAGTAAAGTAATACTGTTGGATACATCCTGACTTAGATATGAAGAAAGCATGCTAATAAGTTTTTCCAGAATTTTGTCTCTATTGACACAGGAGTAGGAGAACTGGGATCCAAGCCTAGGTCACTGTCTCCACACCTTGAACCAGCTCTCTGACCTCCACATATTATGAACCCCGTCACAAATGTGCACGGCTGACAATTGTAGAGTCAAGGGGATGTTTTAATACACACAATTGCTTTTACTTTGGTTTTTGAGACAGGGTCTCACTTTGTAGCTTTGGCTGGCCTTGACTTCACTATGTTGACCAGCATGGCCTTGAATTTACAACAGAGATTGACCTGGCTCTGCTTTCAGGATGCTGGGATTAAAGGTGGGTTCAGTCATGCTCTGCTGTATACAAAGTTTTAGTGAAATGTGTTATATACCCAGGATATCATATCTGTCACTTCAGACTCTCTGGTTCATGTATTATGAATATCATTATTAGCTATTAGTAAAACCCAAATAATTCATATTAAAGGACAGTCTCTATTAGTCCTCTAACATTTCCTCAATTAATTGCTACTTCACATTTCTTTAAATATTGATGATACCCTATTGATTTGTTCTTGCAAATTCTAATTCATTCTAACATTCTCCCTGTTTTATTTAATATTCATTTGTATACTTGACTTAAATCTTGCGCTGGATTTCAGACTCTTTAAAGATACTAGGTATTCATCTCAACCTCATGCACTCTGACTTCATAATTTACAGTAAATAATTATCTGATTTAATTATTTTTCCATTGCTTTATATTTGTTGAACTTAACTCATCTAGTGTATGTTATCACAATATCTTCTATGTGCCAGACTTTATTCAAAACATGTAAGAATCTAGTAAAGTAAGAATTTTTATTTACCTATTCTGCAGGTGGAGAAACTATGTCATGAAGGGAAACACCACCACCAAGAGTCAGCATTTGAGTCTGGGCTAGCTGGCATGTTCTGGGCTCCTTGTACTGTGTCCCTCTGCTAGTTAGAGGATGAGGCATTGGGGGGTGTATATGTTTGAAGTTGTGGGAGAAGAATAGCACTCCACTAGGTCTTGAAGGACTGGTAAAATACAGGGAAGCAAAAAAGGACCTACTCTATAATATGGGGAAAGCAGAAACACATACTTTATGCAAGTCAACTGAATACCAGTGGAAGAGATGTGCTGAGAAATGCAATTTTTGAGGAAAAATATGATGCAAGTATGCCATTATTTTAAAGGAACTTTTGATTCCTGATTCTTTATTGAACCTAATTTTAGAATTCTGCTTCCTCTAGCATTGTATTATCCCAATCTCCCTGCCTCCCACTACAGCCAAGCTGTTAAAACAAAGCTAAAGCCAAGAAGCAGAAGAATTTGTCTTGTTAAGTTTGGTTTGCATTTCTCAGGTAGACATGGTGGTAAGTGGGAAACCTATGCTCCATATTTTTCTAGCATGGCACCATCACAGATAATGTGCTACCACCACTCACCAGTGTGCAGCTGCTCTCCTGTTCTGTGTGTCCTAAGCTCCTCAAACTCTGCGGAAGTCAGATGGGAGGCAGAATGTACTGGGAGGCAGGCTGCCTTCACAGGAACAGGGAGCCAGACTGCGCCTCAGTTGAAGGGGCAGGCATCCTGTATGATCTAAGTCCAGCTTAGACAAACTGTTTTCTATGAGAAATGTTAGTACTCTGGAACTCATGTCCTTTAATTCAAAAATGGGGGCAGGGAGAATCCTGTTTTATTTGAACTCCAAAATTGTTCCCTATATCTCCTTTGCTGTTCAGTGTTTGACCTTTCTATAGAGAAACCATAGCTATTCCATTTTTAAAGGGAAAAGTTAGAGATATGTCAGAGAGAGGGAAAATGAAATTTTGCATCAGGTGAAATTTCTGCACAGATATTTCAGAAGGATTCATAATTCTGTGGCTGTATACAAATGATCCATTTTGTTAATCAGAATTTCGAGGGTCATTAAAATTTTTTTCTTCTCTGTGGAGTAGTTTATTACTTAGAGAGAGGGGGGATGCCAGTTTAAAACCAAGTAAGGGAAGAAAGCTGACAAAAACATAAATTAGAGGAAGAACTTAATTTAAAAAGTGTCAAAAAGGATAGATAGTCTTAGTTCAATAATAAAGCCTGGTTCAAGAGCCTTCTATCTTTAAATAAAGCATTCACGCACTCTATTACCTGTATACAACCAATCTTTGATTTCCAATCTAAGTCTATTTTTGCTTCTTGTGATTAGCATACAAATGTGAAAAAAAGGGGAAAAGTGTTACATGCATGACGATTAGGACATGTCTTTGCTTTAATGTCAATGGTCTGTCAGGCTGCAGGTGAGGAAATGAATTGCTGCTTTGAAAGCTTCTCTGTGGTAAATTTTTTTCTGAAAATGACTCCTATCCATCTCCTTTTATTTTCATCCTAAGTTCATCATGCAAACTGCAAGTGTATAAGCATATATTTGTTTTAAAAGAAATAAAACACAATAGCACATAGCACCTGGATAATGTGCGTAAACAGTACAGTGGTTTGTGTTGCTTTCCAGTAATACTATCCTTTCTCTCAGCCAGGGCTACTAAATGTGAGGCTCTGTGCAGTCCAGAATAACAGGCTCCAAATAAGAGACAGGAAATATATTGAGGCACATCTAGTGTTAGTGCTTACTGCATGCACAAGAAGACCTGAGTTAAAGAATTCTACTAGGAGTAAGCCTGTTGAAAGATACTATCTTTCCTATGCCCTGTATGAAATCAGTACCTTATTTTCTTTTGCATAGAAAGAGTATAAATTCTCTGATGATATTGTTAGGAAGGGATTTATGCCAGTACCTGCGTACTAGTGCTTCGTTTTAGTCTTCTCCAGGGTCTTCTTTGAAGGCTCGGTTCTCAGGCCTGAGCTATGAGAAGACAGCAAGTTTATGGGGGCTTTGTCCCATGTGAAAGGCCTTTTAGAAATAGAGGGTAGATCACAACATCTGTGGCTGCTGACGGATGGCCCCATTTACATCAAAGGCAGTTATTATGCATGAAACCACTCAAGCGTCATTTGTTTCAGGGAGTTTAACCAGTCAATTTTTCAGTTCCTTTCTGGTTCAGGGTCAGAAGCAAATGAAGGATTTCAGGTTGCTTTCACTTTAGGCCAGTGATCTTCTCAACTTAATTATAGTAAATTTGTTTAAAGAACGTCCCATTTACAAACTACACCAAAATGTCCTTTTCTTGTGTTTCCGAGAGGCCACTGGGAAGGAGCTCAGAATGCATTGTATGTGAACCCAACTCAGCAAATAACCTGTACCAAAACCCATGAGGCAATGGAACTTGTAAGCTGGTGAACATGAGCAGTGAAGAGGTGGACATAATGTAAAGATGCACACTGAAACCAAGGTGCTTGAAACGCCACATGAGGTTCAAATGCACTAGAGTCTGGAGCCAAAGGAAATAGTTCTTTTCCACTTAGAAATAGGTTTCAGATTTTATCCCAGCACAAGAAATGACTAATGTCATCTTGGAGTACCCTCTGGTGCTTGCTAGCTTTTGTGCGATGCATTATAGTTTAATAATGCTATACTATTTGTAAATAATATATTATTTAATCCATAGAAAACATAGGAGGAAAACATTATCCTACTTATCAGTGAGCAAACCAAATTTTCACCAAAATCAATTAAATTTCCTAGACAAAATAAGCCAAGAAAATACAACAAAAAGGGGAAACAGGACTTATTTTGCACATGAAGTCTATAAGGGTCATATTCTGGGTGAAGAAATGAGTAGGCAAAATGATGAGTGTTGTTATGCTGGAGGCTGACTTGTGTACAGAAACTGGGCAAGGACACTCTACTTCTTTTATAATTGAGGTGGGAACAGAAGAAAGCCATTTCACTAGAAGCAGCATGATAAGGACATCCTAATCCTAATGTTTTTCTAAGTCACCCATCACAATGCCATATGTTGTGTGTTTGCCATATCAATCTGGCTTCTTCCTTTCCCTTCCTGTGGTAGTCTGAAAGAGAATGATCCCCATAGGCTCATATATTTGAATGTTTGATTCCTAGTTGGTAAACTGTTTTAAAAAGATTAGCAAGTGTGGCCTTGTTGAAAGAGGTGTGTTACTTGGGGTGGGCTTGGAGGTTTCAAAAGCCCGTACCAGGCCCAACCTCTCTTTGCCTCCTGACTGCAAATCAGTATGTAAGATGTACTGTGCCAGTGCCATGCCTACCTGCCTGCTGCCTTGCTCCCACAACATGATGATTGTGAACTAACCCTCTGAAGTTGTAAGCAAGCCCCCCAATTAAATGCTTTTTTAAAAAGTTTTCTTGATAATGGTGTCTCTTAACAGCTACAGAACTGTAGCTAAGATATTTCCCTTTAGGTCTGTCATTGGGCCAGTTCTGGCCCATGAATGAAATTGGGGCTCCTCTACCACCCAGTACCCTTATCCACTCAGCAATTCCTTAACACCTCTTAAAAAGTCATGAAATTAAGAAACAAAACACTTCACAATGTTGTATAATGAGGCTTCTGCTTCTAAACACATTAGGGGAATCTGTTTAGATGTTTCAGCATCTGTACACATAGAATTTAAAGTACAGAAGAAAAACACATAATTGCTACATTCTATTAAATTCCAATATTCTACAGTAAGGGTTGAAACTGTCATAGGACAATACTTAATTTGATGAGTTCTATGTGTCTATTTGTTCATAGAAAAGAAACCAGAATAACTTCATTATACACAGATCTCATATCTGAGACTTTCATCCTTTATTTGAAAGGAGGAGATAGAATTGATTGACAGCCTAATTTCTAAACATTAATGTTTTGGTATTACAAAACCAAGGCTTTGTGTTTGTTTGTTTGTAGAATGCGTAATTGTAGATGAGTTCCATCATTTAAAAATACTCAATTGTAAATCTGAATAATAATAAAAAACCAATTAAACTCAATAGACACATTTTGGAGTTAAATGCCTTCTTTATATTCCCAGGGATCACTGAAAGGATTGCTGAGCCAAGATTTTTCCCTATAGAATGGTGCAGTACATTAGTAGCCTATTCATTTCATGTTAATAATATTCTATAGCCAAAGGGTATGAAGATTTTGTTTGACAGGTAAACACCTGAAGTTGTTTTTGGTAGTGAGTACTTATACTTAGATGAAATAATATCTCCCAGTGCTACCAGATATCCTAGCAGATATTTTACACACAAAAATATATTTAATCAAACATTTCCAATGATATACACACATGGCTATAATATAACCAGTTCTGTTTGTCTTAGCCCTGTCATATGATGAAGCACTATCTGGCATCCAACCATCAGCACCTCTTACTTCTTTGAAGTTCTGGTGTAGGTGAAGTGGCATTGCTGTTAAAGTATATAAATAGATAGTTCTTGAGCTCTGTGCAGAAATAAAAGTTTTGTTTTGTTTCAGAGGCAATGCTTGGAGTACCAAATAGTATCACTAGGCTTACTTCTAGGTTCCACAGTTAAGTTTTTTTCCAAAAAAGAGTTAATAACATCTTTTGAAATTTTCGTTATTGTTTATATATATTTTTATCCTTTGAATGAATACTTTAGAAAAATGGAGAACACACATCTTACAGGCTGGACAGGTAGGTTGAAGGTTTTATGGCTGGATTGGTGTCCCACTTCCCCTGCTGGGAGCCTTGCTTGGTTATAAGAGCTAGTCAGTTCAGGTTCTGTATCCTCCGTTATTTGGAGTCTTTGCTAGGGTTACTTTTGTGGATTCCAGGGAGTTTCCACTTCAGTAGGTTTCTCCAAATGTGCCCCATTTCCAGTCATCTCTCTAAGTGATCTTTTAATCCAAATCCCCCTTCCCCCTACGTTATCCCTCCTGTTCTCATCTATACCCACTCCCAGTCCACCCACAAAACCCTCTATTTCACCTTCCCAGGGAGATTCATGTTTCCTCCCTTGAGCTCAACTTATTTCTTAGCCTCTATGGGTCTGTGGATTATAGCATGGTTATCCTTTAACTAAGAGCTAATGTCCACTTATAAGTGAGTACATACCATATTTCTCTTTTTGGGTCTGGGTTGCTTTAATCAGGATGGATTTTTTTTTCTAATTCTATCCATTTACTTGCAAATTTAATTATGCCACTTTTTTAACAGCTGAGTAATATTCCGTTCTGTAAAGGTATCATATTTTTATTAATCCATTCTTCAACTGAGGGGTATCCAGATTGTTTCCAGGTATTGCTTCATACCCTTCTGGCTATTATAAATAAAGCTGCAATGAACATAGTTGAGCAAGTGTCCTTGTGGGATGATAGAACATCCTTTGGGTATATGCTCAGGAATGGTATATCTAGGTATTGAGGTAGATTAATTCCCAATTTTTTGAGGAACCACCATATTGATTCCCATAGTAGCTGCACAAGTTTGCTTCATACCAGCAATGGATGAGTGTTCATTCCCTCTTTGTCCACATATTCACCACCATGAGCTGTCACTTAAGGTTTTGATTTTAGCCATTTTGACAGGTGTAAGATAGAATCTCAAAGCAGTTTTAATTTGAATTTCCCTGCTGACTAAAGATGTTGAACATTTCCTTAAGTGTTTCTCAGCTATTTGAGATTTCTCTGATGAGAATTCTCTACTTACATCTGTACCCTGTTTTTTAATTGAATTGTTTGGTTTGTTGATGTTTGGTTTCTTGAGTTCTTTATATATTTTGGATATTACCCCTCTGGTAGATGTGGAGTTGGTGAAAATCTTTTCCCATTCTGTTGGCTGTCCTTTGTCATATTGATGGTGTTCTTGACTTATAGTAGCTTTTCAGTTTCATGAGGCATCATTTATTGAAGTTTACTCTCAGTGCCTGTGCTATTACTGTTCTGTTCAGGAAGTTGTCTCCTGTGCCAATGTGTTCAAGGCTATTCCCTGTTTTCTCTTCTATTAGGTTCTGTGTTTCTGTTTTATGTTGCTGTCCTTGATCAACTTGGACTTGATTTTTGTGCAGGGTGATAAATATGGATCTATTTGCAGATGTTAATAATGAACCAAATGGGGCCCACAAAGGTAGACAGGCCTGGCTGCGGAGACAAGCAGACACAGGTAGGCCTGTGGCAGCGGCCCGTGGAGGTAGACGGGCCTGGCAGCGGCGGCTGATAGGGACATTCAGGCCCGGTGGTAGCCAGCAGAGAAATTCAGGCCAGGCGGCGGTCCACAGAGGTAGACAGGCCACGCGGCGGAGACAAGCAGATGCAGGTAGGTCTGCAGCGGCGGCCCCGCAGAGACATAGGGGCCCAGTGGCGGCTGGCAGAGACATACAGGCCTGGCGGCAGGTGGCAGAGACATACAGGCCCGGTGGCGGCCCACGGAGGTAGACAGGCCCAGGGACGGAGACAAGAAGACGGAGGTAGGCCCGCGGAGGCAGCCCGCAGAGGTAGACGGGCCCAGCGGCGGCGGCCGACAGGGACATACAGGCCCAGTGGTAGCCAGCAGAGACATACAGGCCCGGTGGCGGCCCGCAGAGGTAGATGGGCCCAGCCAGCAGCAGTAACAAGCAGAGGTAGGTAGGCCCACGGCAGCAGCCGGCAGAGACATACAGGCCCAGCGGCAGCTGGAAGACACATACAGGCCCAGCGGCAGCCCACAGAGGCAGACAGAACCAGCAGCAGCTGACAGGGACATACAGGCCAGGCGGCAGACCGCAGAGGTAGACAGGCCCAGGGACGGAGACAAGCAGACGCAGCTTGGAACAGGGACGCATCTAACCCCAACAACTGGGGAAGAAGCTATCTCGGTGGGATAGAACCAGGACGAATCTGAACATTCCGTCTGAGGACAACCCAGGGCCCAGCTGCTGATCCTGTGAAACCCAACAACTTGGAGGTGTTGGTGAGACTACCCCGCTCAGCTGAAACCCATCTGGGAGAGGATTCAGATGCCTACAGATTGAAGTCGGAAGAAAAAAGATCAGCTGACGAGTTGACAAATGAACAAAACGTGACCTGGGAACACAGAAGAAGGCGCTACCCAGCCACCAAACCAGATCACCAGAATCATAAGTATATATTACACCAACTGAGATCAGCTGCCCCTGAAGAAACAGCCCAATAGCACCAATTTAACCAAGAACCCCTACTAAACCAAGACTAAAAATTAGAACAAGAGAGGCACTCTCAGATATAGACACCACCTGCAATGCACAGAGGAAGAGATGAGTAGACGCCAGTACAAAAATACAGGCAACAACATAAAGACCTATATGGCAACATCAGAACTTAGTGATTCTACACCTGCAAGACCTAAACATACCAAGACAGAAGAAACAGAAGAAATCAACCCTAAAAATGACTTTAAGAAGAAGATAGAGGCCCTTAAAGAAGAAATAAAACATTCCCTCAAAGAGGAAATATAAAAACTTTCCTTAAAGAGGAAATGAAAAACTCCATTAAAGAGGAAATAAAAAAACTCCCTTAAAGAAATGGAAGAAACAACGAACAAAAAATGGGAAGAAATCAAATCAAGCCAAGAAAAAGCAATTAAACAGATGAAAGAAACATTCCAAGATCTGAAAAATGAATTTGAGACAATAAAGAAAACACATGCTGAAGGAATGCTGGAAATAGAAATCCTGACTAAACGAACAGGAACTACAGAAACAAGCATAGCCAACCAATTGCAAGAGATGGAACAGAGAATCTCTGACACTGAAGACATGATAAAGAAAATAGATGCATCAGTCAAAGAAAACACTAAAGACAAAAAAGTCGTAACACAAAATGTCCAGGAAATTTGGGACAACATGAAAAGACCAAACCTAAGAATAATAGGGATAGAAGAAGGAGAAGAATACCAACTCAAAGGCACAGAAAATATATTCAACAAAATCATAGAAGAAAACTTTCCTAACCTAAAGAAAGAAATACCTATGAAGATACAAGAAGCTTACAGAACACCGAATAGGCTGGATCCAAAAAAAAAAAAAAGTCCCCTTGCCACATAATAATCAAAACACTAAACACACAGAACAAAGAAAAAATATTAAGAGCCGCAAAGGAAAAAGACCAAGTAACATATAAAGGCAAACCCATCAGAATAACACCAGACTACTCAATAGAGACTATGAAAGCTAGAAGATCATGGACAAATCTCATGCAGACACTAAGAGACCACGGATGCCAACCCAGACTACTATACCCAGCAAAACTCTCAATCACCATAGGCAGAGTAAACAAAATATTCCAGGATAAAACCAGATTTAATCAATACCTGTCTACAAATCCAGCCCTACAGAAATCACTAGAAGGGAAAATCCAACCCAAAGAAGCTAAACACATCCATGAAAAATCAAGCAATAGATAATCTTGCACCAACGTACACCACAGAAGGACAACACAACACAACCACAAAAAATAACAGGAATTAACAATCACTGGTCACTAATATCCATCAATATCAACGGTCTCAACTCACCTATAAAAAGACACAGGCTAACAGAATGGATAAGAAAACAGGACCCATCCATCTGCTGCCTACAAGAAACATACCTTAACTTCAAAGACAGACACTACCTACGAGTAAAGGGCTGGGAAAAGGCTTTCCAAGCAAATGGACCTAAGAAACAAGCTGGTGTAGCTATCCTAATATCTAATAAAATAGACTTCAAACTAAAATCAATCAAAAGAGATCAGGATGGACATTACATATTTATCAAGGGAAAAATCCACCAAGATGAAGTCTTCATTCTAAACATTTATGCTCCAAATACAAAAGCACCTACATTCATAAAAGAAACACTACTAAAGTTTAAAATGCACATCAAACCCCACACATTAGTAGTGGGAGATTTTAACACACCACTCTCACCAAAAGATAGATCTACCAGACTGAAACTTAACAAAGAAATAAAGGACCTAACAGATGTTATGACTCAAATGGACCTAATAGATATCTACAGAATATTCCATCCTAACACAAAAGAATATACCTTTGTCTCAGCACCCCATGGAACCTTCTCAAAAATTGACCACATGCTTGGACACAAAACAAATCTCAACAGATACAAAAAAATTGAATAACCTCCTGTATCTTATCAGACCACCATGCCTCAAAGTTAGACCTCAGCAACAACAAAAATTATAGAAAACCCACAAACTCATGGAAACTGAATAATGCCCACCTGAAACATCAATGGGTCAAGGAAGAAATAAAGAAAGAAATTAAAGATTTCCTAGAATTCAATGAAAATGAAAGTACAACACACCCAAACTTATGGGACACTATGAAAGCAGTGCTAAGAGGAAAATTCATAGCTCTAAATGCACACATAAAGAAGATGGAGCAATCCCATACCATTGAATTAACAGCACAACTGAAAGCTCTAGAACAAAAGGAAACAAACTCACTCAGGAGAAATAGATGCCAGGAAATAATCAAATTGAGGGCTGAAATCAATGAAATAGAAAACAAGAGAACAGTACAAAAAAATCAATGAAACAAAGAGTTGGTTCTTTGAAAAAAATCAACAAGATAGACAAACCCCTAGCCAAATTAACCAAAAGGCAAAGATAGAGCACCCAAATTAACAAAAACAGAAATGAAAATGGAGACATAACAACAGACAACGAGGAAATCCAGAGAATCATCAGATCATACGTCAAAAACCTGTACTCCACAAAAATGGAAAACCAGGAAGAAATGGACAATTTTCTGGATAAATACCACATACCAAAATTAAATCAAGACCAGATAAACCATTTAAATAGACCAATAACCCCTAAAGAAATAGAAGCAGTCATCAAAAGTCTCCCAACCAAAAAAAAGCCCAGGACCAGATGGTTTCAGTGCAGAATTCTACCAGACTTTTAAAGAAGAACTAATACCAATACTCTTCAAAGTGTTCCACACAATAGAAACATAAGGAACACTACCAAACTCTTTTTATGAGGCTATAATTACCCTGATACCCAAACCACACAAAGATGCAACAAAGAAAGAGAACTACAGACCAATCTCCTTCATGAACATTGATGCAAAAATACTCAACAAAATATTGGCAAACCGAATCCAAGAATACATCAAAACAATCATCCATCACGACCAAGTAGGATTCATCCCAGGGATGCAAGGATGGTTCAACATACGAAAATCAGTCAATGTAATACAACATATAAACAAACTGAAAGAAAAAAAAAAACACATGATCATCTCCTTAGATGCTGAAAAAGCCTTTGACAAAATCCAACACCCCTTCATGATAAAGGTCTTAGAAAGATCAGGAATACAAGGAACATTTCTAAACATAATAAAAGCAATTTATAGCAAGCCAACAGCAAACATCAAATTAAACGGAGAGAAACTCAAAGCGATACCATTAAATTCAGGAACAAGACAAGGCTGTCCACTCTCCCCATATTTATTTAATATAGTACTAGAAGTTCTAGCTAGAGCAATAAGACAACAAAAGGAGATCAAAGGGATACAAATTGGCAAGGAAGAAGTCAAACTTTCACTATTTGCAGATGATATGATATTATACATAAGTGACCCCAAAAACTCTACCAGGGAACTCCTACAGCTGATAAACTCCTTCAGTAAAGTGGCAGGATACAAGATCAACTCAAAAAAATCAGTAGCCTTCCTATACACAAATGATAAAAGGGCTGAGAAAGAAGTCAGAGCAACATCACCCTTTACAATAGCCACAAATAATATAAAATACCTTGGGATAACACTAACTAAACAAGTGAAGGACCTTTTTGACAAGAACTTTAAATTTCTAAAGAAAGAAATTGAAGAAGATATCAGAAAATGGAAGGATCTCCCATGCTCATGGATAGGTAGGATTAACACAGTAAAAATTTGCAATCTTACCAAAAGCAATCTACAGATTCAATGCAATCCCCATCAAAATCCCAACACAATTCTTCACAGACTTGGAAAGAAAAATACTCAACTTTATATGGAAAAACAAAAGACCCAGGATAGCTAAAAGAATCGTATACGATAAAGCAACCCTTGGAGGCATCACCTTCCCTGACCTCAAACTCTACTATAGAGCTATAGTAATAAAAACAGCTTGGTACTGGTATAAAAACTGACATACAGACCAATGGAATCGAATTGAAGACCCTGACATTAATCCATGCACATATGAACACCTGGTTTTTGACAAAGGAGCCCAAACTATACAATGGAAAAAAGAAAGTATCTTCAACAAATGGTGCTGGCATAACTGGATGTCAATATGTAAAATATTACAAATAGATGCATATCTGTCACCATGCACAAAACTCAAGTCCAAGTGGATCAAAGACCTAAACATAAATCCAGTTACACTAAACTTAATAGAAAAGAAAATAGGAAGCACTCTTGAACACATTGGCACCGGAGACCATTTCCTAAATAAAACACCAACAGCACAGACCCTGAGCACAACAATTAATAAATGGGACCTCTCGAAACTGAGAAGCTTTTGCAGGGCAAAAGACACAGTCAATAAGACAAAAAGACAGCCAACAGAATGGGAAAAGATCTTCACCAACCCCACATCTGACAGAGGATTGATCTCCACAATATATAAAGAACTCAAGATACTAGACATCAAAGTACTGAACAGTCCAATTAAAAAATGGGCTAAAAAGCTAAACAGAGAATTCACAAAACGAACTACAAATGGCTGAAAGACATTTAAAGGAATGCTCAACATCCTTAATCATCAGAAAAATGCAAATCAAAACGACTCTGAGATACCACCTTACACCTGTTAGAATGGCTACGATCAAAAACACCAATGACAACCAATGTTGGAGAGGATGTGGAGCAAAGGGAACACTCCTCCACTGTTGGTGGGAATGTAAACTTGTACAACCACTGTGGAAATCAGTATGGCGGTTTCTCAGAAAATTAGGAATCGAACTACCTCAAGACCCAGCCATTCCACTCTTGGGCATATACCCAAGGAATGCTGATTCATACCATAAAGATACATGCTCAGCTATGTTCATAGCAGCACTATTTGTAATAGCCAGAACCTGGAAACAACGTAGATGCCCGTCAACGGAAGAATGGATGAAAAAAAGGTGGTACATATACACAATGGAGTACTACTCAGCAGAGAAAAACAATGAAAGCATGAAATTTGCAGGCAAATGGATGGAACTAGAAAAAATCATCCTGAGTGAGGTAACTCAAACCCAGAAAGACAGTCATGGTATGTACTCACTCATAGGTGGATTCTAGATATAAAATAAAGAACAATCATACCACAACCCATAGAACCACAGAGGCTATATATATAGCATGGAGTTCCCTAGGACTACTGTGGCATATAATAAATTTCAGTTTTACTCAATTATTGAAAAAAATAGCCAAATAAATGGAAACACATAAACTATGAACCAAAGGCTGAGGGGCCCCCAGCTGGATCAGGCCCTCTGAATAGGTGAGACAGTTGATTGGCTTGATCAGTTTGGGAGGCAACTAGGCAGTGGGACCAAGTCCTGTGCTCATTGCATGAGTTGGCTGTTTGAAATCTGGAGCTTATGCAGGGACACTTGGCTCAGTCTGGGAGGAAGGGACTGAGTCTACCAGGTTGATCGCAGTCCTCGGGGGAGGACTTGTCCTGGAGGAGGTAGGAATGTGGGGTAGGCTGGGGGTAAGGGGAGGGAGTGGGAAGGGGGAGAATAGGGGAACCCATGGCTGATATGTAGAACTGAATGGTATTGTAAAATAAAATTTAAAAAAAAATGACAAAAAATAATAATGAACCAAATGAACCTCACCGATATTTACAGAATATTTCATCTAAACACAAAAGAATACACCTTCTTCTAAGTACCTCACAGAACATTCTCCAAAACTGACGACATACTCAGTCACAAAGCAGTCCCAACAGATGTAAAAAAATTGAAATAAACCCCTGCATCCTATCAGACCACCACAGATTAAAGCTAGATTTCAACAACAGAAACAACAGAAAGTCTGCAAACTCATAGAAACTGAATGACTCTCTACTGAACGACTACTGGGTCAAGGCAGAAATAAAGAAAGATATTGAAGACTCCCTGGAATTCAATGAAAATGAATGGACAACATTTCAAAACTTGTGAGACACAATGAAAGCTGTGATAAGAGTTCATAGAACTAAGTGTCTACTTAAAGAAATTGGAGATAACTTAACAGCACACCAAAAAGCTCTAGAACCAAGAGAAACAAACTTATCCAAGAAGAGTAGACAGAAGGAAATAGTCAAGTTGAGGGCTGAAATCAATAAAATAGAAGCAAAGAGAACAAAAGAATCAGTGAAACTAAGAGTTGGCTCTTTGAGAAAATCTACAAAATGAGCAAACCCTTATCCATACTAATTAAAAGACACAGTTAGAGTATCCAAATTAACAACACAGAAACAAAAAAAGGGGGACATAACAGACACTGGAGGAAATTCAAAGAATCATTAAATCATACTTTAAAAACCTGTACTCTACAAAACTGAAAATCTAAAAGAAATGGATAATTTTCACAACAGATACCACTAACAAAAATTAAGTCAAGGTCAGATAAGCAATTTAAATGGACTTCTAAGCCTTAAGGAAATAGAAGCAGTCATTAAAAGTTTCCCAACCAAAAAAAGCTCAGGGCAGATGGTTTTTGTACAGAATTCTACCAGACTTTCAACGAAGAGCCAATGCCAATACTCCTCAAATTATTCCAAAAAAAAAAAAATAGAACAGAAGGAGTATTTCCCAATTTGTTTTATGAGGCCACAGTCACCCTGATACCCAAACCACACAGAGATGCAACAGAGAAAGAGAATTATAGACCAATCTCCCTCATCAACATAGATTCAAAAATACTCAATAAAACATGCACAAACCAAATCCAAGAACATCATCCACCATGATCAAGTAGGCTTCATTCCAGAGATGCAGGAATGGTTCCACATACAAAAATCAGTCAATGAAATTTACCATATAAACAAATTGAAAGAAAGAAAAATACATTATCATCTCATTAGCTGCTGAAAAAGCCTTTGACAAAATCCAACACCCCTTAATAATAAAAGTCTTAGAGAGATTAGGGATAAAAGGGACATACATAAACACAACAAAGGCAATTTACAGCAAGCCAACAGCCAACATCAAAATAAATGGAGAGAAACTTAAAGCAATTCCACTAAATTCAGAACCAAGACAAGGCTGTCCACTCTCTCCATACCTATTCACTATAGTATTTGATGAAGCTAGAGCAATAAGACAACTAAAGGAGATCAAGGGGATACAGATTAGAAAGGAAAAAGTCAAAGTATCATTATTTGCAGGTGGTATGATAGTATACATAAGTACCCCCAAAAATTCTACCAGATAACTCTGACAGCTAATAAACATTTTCAGTGAAGTGACTGGATAAAAGATTAACTGAAAAAAATCAGTAGTCTTCCTATGTTCAAATGAAAAATAGGTTGAGAAAGAATTCAGGGAAACAACATTTTTCACAATATCCACAAATAATATAAAATATCTTGGGGTAACTCTAAAAACTTGTATGACAAAAACTTCAAGTCTTTGAAGAAATTGAAGAAGATATCAAAAGATGGAAAGATCTCTCATATTCATGGATCAATAAGGTGAACACAGTAAATATGACCATGATGCCAAAAGCAATCTACAGATTCAATGCAGTCCTCATCAAACTTCCAATACAGTTCTTTACAAACCTTGAAAGGATAATGTTCAAATTTATATGGAAAAACAAAAAACCTAGGATAGCTAAAATAATCTCCTGTACAATAAAAAAAAAAAGCTTCCAAAAATATTACCATCCCTGATTTTAAGCTGTACTACAGAGCTACAGTAATAAAAACTTCATAGTATTGGCATAAAAATAGAAAACGTGGAGATTCAAGATGGCAGAGACAAGCAGACGCAGGTAGGCCTGTGGCAGCGGCCCGCGGAGGTAGACGGGCCTGGCAGCAGTGGCCAACAGGGACATTTAGGCCCAGCGGCAGCTGGCGGAGACATTCAGGCCCAGCGGCGGTCCACAGAGGTGGACAGGCCCTGCAGTAGAGATAAGCAGACGGAGGTGGACGGGCCCGGCGGCGGCGGCTAATAGAGACATTCAGGCTGGGCGGCGGCCCACAAAAGTAGATAGGCCTCGTGGCGAAGACAGGCAGATGCAGGTCGGCAACCTGCGGAGGTGGTCGGGCCCGTTGGCAGCAGCCGACAGGGACAAACAGGCCCAGCGGCAACCAGCAGAGATATACAGGCCCGGTGGCAGCCCGCAGAGGTGGATGGGCCAGGCAGCAGTGACAAGCAGAGGTAGGTAGGCCCGCGGTGGCAGCCGGCAGAGACATACAGGCCTATTGGTCGCCCGCAGAGGTAGACAGACCCAGCGGCAGCTGACAGGGACATACAGGCCTGGCGGCGGAGACAAGTGGACGCAGATGGGCCTGTGGTGGCGGACCACAGGGGTGGACAGGCCCGGGGACGGAGAGGTGCGGATGCAGCTTGGATCGGGGACACCCCTAGCCCCAACACCTGGGGAAGAGGCTATCTCCATGGGTCGGAACCAGGGTGAGTCTGGACACTCCGTCTGGGGACAACCCAGGGCCCAACTGCTGATCCTGTGAAACCCAACAACTTGGAGGTGTTGGTGAGACTACCCTGCTCAGCTGAAACCCATCTGGGAGAGGATTCAGATGCCTACAGTTTGAAGTTGGAAGAAACAAGATCAGCTGAGAGTTGACAAATGAACAAAACGTGACCTGGGAACACAGAAGAAGGCGCTACCCAGCCACTAAACCAGATTACCAGAATCATAAGTATATAATTCACCGACTGAAATCAGCTGTCCCTGAAGAAACAGCCCAATAGCACCAATTTAACCAAGAACCCCTAAGACTAAAAATTAGAACAAGAGAGGCACTCTCAGACACAGACACCACCTGCACTGCACAGAGGAAAAGATGAGTAGACGCCAGTGCAAAAATACAGGCAACAACATAAAGACCTATATGGCAACATCAGAACCTAGTGATTCTACACCTACAAGACCTAAACATACCATGACAGAAGAAATAGAAGAAATCAACCCTAAAAATGACTTTAAGAAGATGATAGGGGCCCTTAAAGAAGAAATAAAACATTCCCTCAATGAGGAAATAAAAACTTTCCTTAAAGAGGAAATGGAAAACTACCATAAGAGGAAATAAAAACTTTCCTTAAAGAGGAAATGAAAAACTCTCTTAAAGAGGAAATAAAAACTTCCCTTAAAGAGGAAATGAAAAACTCCATTAAAGAGGAAATAAAAAATTCCCTTAAAGAAATGGAAGAAAAAACGAACAAAAAATGGGAAGAAATCAAATCAAGCCAAGAAAAAGCAATTAAACAGATGAAAGAAACATTCCAAGATCTGAAAAATGAATTTGAGACAATAAAGAAAACACATGCTGAGGGAATGCTGGAAATAGAAATCCTGACAAAAAGAACAGGAACTACAGAAACAAGCATAGCCAACCGATTGCAAGAGATGGAGCAGAGAATCTCTGACACTGAAGATACGATAGAGAAAATAGATTTGTCAGTCAAAGAAAACACTAAAGACAAAAAAGTCGTAACACAAAACGTCCAGGAAATTTGGGACACCATGAAAAGACCAAACCTAAGAATAATAGGGATAGAAGAAGGAGAAGAATACCAACTCAAAGGCACAGAAAATATATTCAACAAAATCATAGAAGAAAACTTTCCTAACCTAAAGAAAGAAATACCTATGAAGATACAAGAAGCTTACAGAACACCGAATAGGCTGGATCCAAAAAAAAAAAAAAAAAAAAAAAGTCCGCTTGCCACATAATAATCAAAACACTAAACACACAGAACAAAGAAAAAATATTAAGAGCCGCAAAGGAAAAAGACCAAGTAACATATAAAGGCAAACCCATCAGAATAACACCAGACTACTCAATAGAGACTATGAAAGCTAGAAGATCATGGACAAATCTCATGCAGACACTAAGAGACCACGGATGCCAACCCAGACTACTATACCCAGCAAAACTCTCAATCACCATAGGCGGAGTAAACAAAATATTCCAGGATAAAACCAGATTTAATCAATACCTGTCTACAAATCCAGCCCTACAGAAATCACTAGAAGGGAAAATTCAACCCAAAGAAGCTAAACACATCCATGAAAAATCAAGCAATAGATAATCCCACACCAACATATACCACAGAAAGACAACACAACACAACCACAAAAAATAACAGAAATTAACAATCACTGGTCATTAATATCCATCAATATCAATAGTCTCGACTCACCTATAAAAAGACATAGGCTAAGAGAATAGATAAGAAAACAGAACCCATCCATCTGCTGCATACAAGAAACACACCTTAACTTCAAAGATAGACACTACTTCCAAGTAAAGGGCTGGGAAAAGGCAAATGGACCTAAGAAACAACCTGGTATAGCTATCCTAATATCTAGAGAAAAAGGATGTTTCAAAAGAGAAGAAGTCTTGTGGCAATGCCTCAGTGCCTCAATGCCTCAGTGGTCCAGGTAACTACCAGAACTCGGAAATCCGCGACGGAGACTAAGGCAGCAGAGATCTAGAGTGGAGTGCTGAGTTCTGGCAAACAGCTGCATCTTTCTTCCAGTAAGTACCAGAACAGGGCTGATGTGAATTATGTACAGTCCAGATTTTAAGATTCATACTCTCTCAGGGATCTCCACAAACTAGTGGGTGTCCTCCCTCACTGCCCCTGTGAGACAGTCTCTGTACGGGAGAGGCCTTACGTGACTTTGTCTCTGGTGTTCCTCTGGGGACACCTGTGTGAGAAACTGTATGCTCCAGAACCAGCTCTCGTGTCCTTTGGCCAATGCCGGAGTGTGAAATAGTCCAACATGGGAAACAAAAGATGATCCCAATCGGGAATCGTGACATTTTTTTTTTTTTTTTTTTTTTTTGGATGATGGTCATGTTCTGTTTTGAAATAACCTCTGTGTATTTCATTTATTTTCTTTTACCTGGCGATCTCTGAGCAGGCTTCAGATTTTGACAGTTGATGAAAGATACGACAAGCATTAATGTGTGGGTGAAAAGCTTGGTGAAATTCTGAGTGAAGTTTTGGTTAAAGTTGGTTGAACTTGGGATTGACTGGGAGGCCAAAGATTTAAAAAGCAGAAGATTCTCTCAAGACACAAGTTGTGTGATAGTAGTGTGTTTTGTGTGTGTGAATGAGAATTTGTAAATGTTGAATTCTAGGCTTCGACAATCATTGTCAGTACAGATCAAGCTGCAAGTATTTATGTTTTAATACTTAAATTATAAAGCTAGTTACGTTTTTCTAACATATTTTCTAGCATATTTTACATACATTACCTTTTCAGGATGTTGAGAAAGATGCATCACAAGCACAGACTGGAGGCTGGGGGCTAGATGGTTTTGAGGAAGAGGTCTTGGTGGAATCTTTCATAGAGCAAAGGGAAGCAATGCCTTCTGGGAAATGAGCTAAGTTTTAATCTAGTCTTTAAGATTAGAAGTCAAAAACAAAAATATTAAGGAAAGGAAAACCTAATTGATCTTTGAAGTATTGTTATGTGGAATTGAGTGGGACTTTTGAGGCCTTTCTTCCAGAAAACAAGGACTTGGTTGTCAGGCCTATATTAGGCCTAAACCTTGGTGCCATGTAGTTGTACTTAAATCATTTCAATGGAAAGTGTCTTAGTGATTGGAACTTCTAGTGCAGTTTGGAGTTCTTCCATTTGAAAAATGTGATATTTGCATGAGATTGTTTGAATCTTGTTTTCTAGTCCCTCCCCATCACCACCCTCATAGTCTGAAGGTAGATTTTTTCTCTTGATAAAGGAACAAAAAAGGTGAACATCTTGTTTGTAAATAGGTAGCTAGTAACTAGTGGTAAACTTGAAATGGTAGAATTCTTTAAAGCCTAATTCTAGGTAGCCTTAAGAAAATGTATCTTAATTATCTTTGAACCTGTATTCACCTTGTTTTTTTCAAATATCTTAAGTTATATTTTCTTTTTCAGAGCTGCTTCTTATTTGGGGCTACTTTTTTTTTAAATTGAATTTTTAAATTCATAAAAGGGTATATTGCTTTGATGAGACTTTTTACAACTGTGGCTGGATGTCTTTCTTTAGTATTCCAAGAAGGGCCATTTTACTTTTTTAGAGTTACTTTTTAAAGTCATGAGGTCAACAACTTGGACTACTATGCATGTAAGTGCTAATGCAAATTAAAACCCAAGTTGACCTCCAGCAGCAGTTCATTCTATGTTGACAGTGAGAGAACACTTTGCCTGTTAGGATACTGTTACTCGTGGACTGAAATGCTGAAGAAACCCCTCCCCCTATTTTGTTTTTTGCAAAAATCAAGGTATATTCTAGGGTTTCCTGGTTGACCTCAACAGATAAACTGAGATGATAGTCTTAGTTCAGAAATGATCTGAATGTAGATTTACAGTCTACGTGTACAGCTGGCTAAGTGAGATCGCTTTCACAGTTCTGCATGTATCCCATCGGCTCCCCATTAGTCACTGAACTCTTAAAACTGGTATTATAACATTATCACAATGTTTTGCGCCAATTTTATAAACTTTACAGTGCAATATGTGTTCCTTTTCTGAGGCAAACCAAAGGTATATTTCTCAAGGTTCTGCTGCTAACAGCAGCGTTGATGGAGGATTTTTTATACATTTGTAATAGATAGAAATAAACCAGAAAAAAAGAAGAAAAAAAAGTGGTGGAGGAAAAGGTGAACACTACAAGAATACTCAAAAGGGCTGAGAGTTGCAAACGCCAAGAATGGCTTTGCATAGTAAATGGAATAGAACAGCTCTGAACTATAGCTTACTTTTCCTGGTTTGGTCTGACAGAATGATTGAATGCTTTTGTACAAAAATCAGAGCCTTAAAAACAAGGATTTGGTGAGATTGTAAAATGGTGTGCCACTTTGGCAAAACAGTTTGGTGGTTGGTCAAAATGCAAAACATTGTTACTCTGTTACTCAACAATTCTACCCTTAGGAATATATCCTCAAACTACTGAAAATGTGCACCTATGAAACATGTACATGAAAGTTTACAGCAGTGTGTTGCTAATAGTAAAAAAGTTAAAACAACTCAAATAGCTATCAAATACTGGAGAGAAATAAAATGTGGCTTATTCATACAATAGAATATTATTAAGACATAAAAATGAATGAGAAACTGACAGATTAAATGACTTTGGTGAACCTTCATAATTTCATTTGTAGATCTTTCCATTTCTAATTTATAAATACATTTGGGGTTATAAATTATAAATGTACTGCCTCCTGTCAACATTGTATACTTCTATTTGATGATTTCTGTGTCAAACATTATATGGAAATGTTTCCAAGTATTTTCTGTATTAACTGTGAATAAATAGAACAAAATAAATTGCCTGTGATGAAAATAAATAAATAAATAAATAAATAAAAGTAAAAAAAAATAAAAATAAAAAAATAAAGTCACTTTTCAGCACAAATAAAATATCACCATAGTGGGGAATTGGAATTTCCTTTGGATCTAACAGTTCCCTTCATCCCTAACCTTTCTATTGAATTTTTTTTTCATGAATTGATTTTTGGATTTAGTTAAAGGCCCTCTCTTTATCAATTGTGATAATCATGTGATTTATGTCCTTGAGTTCATTTATATGATATATGACATTTATTGCTTTGTGTGGTTAAAACATCCTTGCATCTCTGAACCAAAAGAAACTCAGCCATAATGAATGTTTTTTTAATGCGTTCTTGAATTTGCTTTGCAAACTGAGAATTTTTGAATCTATGGTCATAGTGGAAATTGGTTTATAGTTTTCTTTCATAGTTGAAACTTCATCTAGTTTTGATACCAGTATGATGCTGGTTTTGTTGAAAGAGGTTGGAAGTATTCATTCTTTTCTGTTTTACAGAGTAATTTGAGAAGCATTGGTTTTGTTTCTCCTTGAAACAACTGGTAGAATCCTGCAGTGAACCCATCTGACCATGGATTTTTTAAATTGGAGTATTTCAAATACTGCTTTAATCTCACAACTTATTTCAGCTCTGTTTAATTTTTTTTTATCTCAGTTGGTTTACTTAAGGTATGGCATATGCATCTATCTAGAAATTCATCCATTTATTTCAAGTATTCTAATTTGGCAGAATACACATTTCTAAGATATGACCTATGATTTTCTGAGTTTAATTGTTATCTGTCGTAATGTTTCCTTTCATCTACAATCTTACTAATTTTGGTTTGCGCTCCATTTCCTTCAGTTAATTTGTAAATTTTGTTTACCTCAATAATTGTTTACCACTGCTATAACCTTGAGAACAGGTCTGTGAGTCTTGTAAGTTTCAGTTACTGGCCTTGTGAGCTGTTTACTTCCTGAATCTCATGTTACTTTTCATCCCTTCAGGAGAGAATGTTTCAGTGAGGAGGAGATTACTAACAATAATATGATCATTCTGGTTTTATTTTATTTTATTTGGTTTTAGCATGCTACTTAGTTATTAAATTATTTCCATAGTGAATCAGCACCACTTACAGAGACATGTTCTTTTTTTTTTTAGTTTTTGTCTTTTTATTATGTTTTTATTATTTAAACAAATTTTAAAATTTAAATGTTTTGATCATATTCTTCCCTCCCAACTTCTTCCAGATCCTCTACCCATCCCAATCCACCCAAATTTGAGTTCTTTCTCAGAAAAACAATACAGAACTTCCCCATGCAAGTAAACAAAATAAAACACTCAACATGAAAAAGCAAAACAAGATTCCATACTGACTTCTCTAGCGGCTTCCACACCTTGCATCCCCACAGTGTGTAAGGTTCTTTTGCCAAATGCTCACTAGCATTTGATGTCCTTGGTTGTCATCACAGCTGTTCTGACTGGAGTGAGGGAGAGTCACAAAGTCATGTTTATTTGCCTTTTCCTGATGGCTAAGGATGTTGAAAACTTAGTCAAATAGTTATTGGCCCATTCCATTTTTCCCTTTCTACTCATTGGCACATTTATTATTTGGGTGATTTGGTGGGAGTTCTTTAAGATTTTTTTTTTATTTTTTATTTCTTATTTTTGTTGTTAATAGAGTCTAGATATAAATATTAATCTCCCATTGGATACATAGTTGGAAAAAATTTAGTCCAATGTTGGAACTAAACTAAGGATGCTTCTTTAGTTCGGTGATTATTTCCTTTGCTGTTTGTGCCAAAACTTGTCATTTCATGCCATCAAATTATTCAGTCTTGTAATTAGTTCCTGAGTCACTGAAGGCTTTTTCAGAAAGGCCTTGGCTATCTCTAGATCCTTAAAATTAAAAAAAAAAATGTTTAATTTTATGTATGTAATTGTTTCACCTGCATGTATGTATGCATAACACAGGAGTGTCAGGTGCCCACAGAGATCAGAAGGTGGTATGGAACTACCTGGAATGGAGTTTCAAATGGTTGTGAGCCACCATGCAGCAGTGAATAACTGAACGCAGGTCCCCCACAAGAGCATCAAGTGATCTTAAACACTGAGACAGCTCTCCAGCACTATATCTTGAAGTATTTTTCTCTAGTAATTTCAGATGCCAGTTCTTACATTATGGCTTTAAAAAAAACAACAACAACAACAACAACAACAAAACAAAACACTTTGAATAGGTTTCTGTGGAAAGTAAGGGATATGTGTCTTGTGTTCTTTTATTTGTGGATATTCAGTTTTCCCAGCATCATTTGCTGAAGGACTCCCTGATTCTGGACCATGTGCATATTTAACAACTTTATCAAAGAATAGATGTGCGGGTTTATTTTCATGTCCTCTATTCGATCCCACTGGCCCATGTCTAACTTGGTGTAGTACATTGCTGGTTTCGTTATTATGCTGTGGTGGTTTGAATGAGATATCCACCATAAATCTTGGCCACTTGAATACTTGGTTCAGAGTTGATGGCTTTTTCAGCAGGATTAGGAGGTGTGGCTTTCCTAGAGGAACTATGTCATTGTGGGTGGGCTTTAAAATTTCAATAGACTCATGCTGGTTTGAGTTAGTTCTCCCTGTCTCGTGGTTGCAGTTGGAAAAGTGAGCTCTTGGCTAGTCCTGCCACCATTCCTTTACCCTACCATTGAAAGACCCCCGAAGGTAGTCTTCCCTCTGGAGAGACCCTCGCCCAGAGATCACACCGAGACCACAAGTCAGATGCAAACAGCAAGAGGCTTTATTCAGGAACACGGGTACCCGGGGCGACACAGTCACTCCAGAGGCTCAAGAGACTGGCGCGCCGACGGGCTGGAGTGGAGGGTTTTTATAGGGTCAGGCAGCAGAAGGGCAGGTACAGAAGCGAGAAGCATGGTTTACAGGGTTCTGATTGGACGATTCATATGAGGCCAGGTTCAAACTCAGGACAGTTCGTGGTTTTTCCCCGAGCTCGACACGCCTGCTGACTTGGCTCTTATCTAGGGTACAAGTTGTTTTTCTGACCTTTTAGTTCCCTGTTCTGGGGCCAGGTGGCCGACCGCAGATACCCTGTTTGTTCCTGTGCCCATGTCCTCTAACTGAACTTTCCCCGTACTTTTCAGGCCTTGCTCAAAATGGCGTTAGGCTAAGCAAGTATGCTGGGGTCTTTCACCATCATGAGTTTTAATGTTCTGGAACTGGGAACTCAATTAATTGTTTCTTTTTATAAGTTGCTGTAGTCATAGTGTTTTAGCAGCAGGAAAGTAGCTAAGGCATGTGACTCTGTAGCATACATAACCTGAGGTCACGTCCTGTGATCCCAGCATTATTCTTTCTGCTTAGGTTTTCTTTGATGATTGGGTTCTTTGTGATTTCATAGGAACCTCAGGGATATGTTTGTATATGTGTAGAGAATATTGGCATTTTGATTGGGATTGAATTGAATCTGTAGATCACTTTTGTGAATAGAGCTTTTTTTTTTTAGTATTAATTCAGCCAATCTGTGAACATCTAGGTCTTCCATCTTTTACTGTTCTTTTTAGTATTTAAGTATTCTGAAGTTTCACTTCAGAGGCCATTTACATCCTTGCTTATGTTTTTCCTGAGTGTTTTATTTGTTTGTTTTGTTATGTGCTATTTAGCAGAGTCTGCAAACCAACAAACAAAAATTCCAGGACAGATGAACTGATTGCCAAACTTTACCAAATCTAAAAAGAGGGAAAAAAAACCAAAAAAACAAAAAACAAAAAACAAAAAAACACAATACCATAGAACACAAAGGGAACTGTTAACTCCTTCTATCCAGTCAGTATTATCTAGATACCAAACTCACTCTATCCAGCCAGCGTTTTCCTGATACTGAAAAAGGAGGAAATCCCCAACTCCATTTTCCCTAATGAACATAATTGTACAAATAAAATAACTTCAAGCCAAATTCTAGGACATGTTACAAAGATCACATATTATGGCCTGATGTTTTCATCACAGAATTGCATGAATAGTTAATATAGATAAATTCATAAATGTGTTACTACATGCAAATAGACTTAAGAATAGATGTTTCATGATAATCTTAAATAAGGCCAAAAAGTCCTTTGACAAAATTCAGCATTACTTCATGATCAAAGTCCAAGAGAAACTAGGTATTAAAGGAGCCAACCTTTTATATTTATATTTATATTTATTTATTATAATAAAGGCTACATGAGACAAACTTATAGCTGACATCATACTAAATGTGGAAAAATAGAAAAGTTTCTTTCTCTCAAATCAGCTTATCTCAATAGTTGGACAACATGGGACTCCCTCCCTTCAGAAGAACTTCATGCCTTTACATGCTCCTATCTGGAGAATGTCCCTGGTCCTGGAAGACTGACCTTATTTGAAGGCTGTCTCTAAACCAGATGCCAGACTCTAAACCAGATGCCTGACTTATCTTTAGCTTGAACCCTGACATAGATCCCTGTTGGAATGCTCCCTTGCTGCACATACTAAGAGCCTTATGATAGCAGTGTGCCTCGTAATGCAAATTAGGATTTGTCACCAGGCTCCCCAGTCCTATTTATTCCTTATACTCTAGAATAAAGCTGAGCTGATTCACCAAAGTCTGTCTGTCAGACAGCTGTCTCTGTTCCCACAGAGGTCTTGAACCCTGTTCTCTGCTTCTGTTCCCTCCACCTGTCACCCTCCACCCTCATGGACCAATGCAGCCAACAATCCTGGGGAAGAAGCAAAACCTCAGTTATTGGCTTCTGACCCAATCAACTTTAGCTATGATATTACGTGACATTTGATTTCATCGATTATATTTTCATTTTCATAGCATTCCATATGTTTAAAGTAATATTGTGTGTTGTTCATATGAGCTGTAGCTCACTGTCTTTCTAGAGTTACTGAAAAAATTAGTTTAAACTTCATTATAGTAAACTTGTTTATTTTATTATTATTCTCTTTAATTTTGCTTTACATTGTTTGAGGCTGCACTGTTAGATTCTTATAAGTCTGAAATCATCATGTATTCCTTTTTAAATGAAGAACTGTATGAGATAATAATGAAGTCATCTAATAATGATGTGGTTAAGAGTGGATTTTTTGCCTTCTACTTTCTATTCTTTAGTTCTATTTGTATATCATATGCATATGTAAGCATATGACTGCATATAGAATATATATAATATTAGCATGTGTCTGATAACATAGAAGGATGGTAGGCAGATTAATGGATAGACAATACTGATTTTTGACTGGGAAGAATTAGGATAAGGGGTGAATGTGATCAAAATACATTCTGTGAAATTCTCAATGAATTAAAAATATTTTTGAAAGTTATGTAGTTAATATTTCAAATATTCAAACTGAAAAATGTTTGCTTTATAATTGTAGAGATAAATCACTCAAAATATGTTTTGGTTTTTATTATGTTTACATATATATTTTGCCATCTAATGTTGTAATTTCTCTTTGCTTTGCTTGTTTTTTTTCATCTTTTTTCTTAACTCATTTTGAATTGATAATTGTGTGTGTGTGTGTGTGTGTGTGTGTGTGTGTGTGTGTGTGTGTGTGTGTATTGTATATGTACCTGTGCACATATGGATGTGTGGACCTGCGTGCACACACAGGGGCCTGAGGAAGACATCCAGGTGTCCTGCTCCATCACTCACTCCCTTATTTGTCTGAGACAGGATGTCACTGAATGTTAAGCTAGGCCAGCAACCAGTAAACCCCAGTTCTACTGAGACCTCCTATCTCTGCCCTACAGTCCTGGAGTCACAGGCATGTCTGCCTTTTCCTGGCTTTCCATGTGACTGCTGGGGGTTCATACTCAGGTCCTCCTGCTTGGGCAGCAAGAGCTCTTACTCCCTGGACCATATCCCATCCCCATGAACTGAAGTGAACTGAAGAACTCTTTTCTTTGGACAGTACTTTTTTCTTTATTTTTGTTTTCATGGATACCCTAGAAATTTTTATTTGTATTCTGTTTGTAAAATTAATCCATGTCTTCACTGTTATTTCAAGCAATACAGAGTTGGGCTGCTTTAAATCATGATAACCTATTCCACTGCCTAGACTATTCCGTTTTTATAACCCCGTTTTGGGTAACTGTTGCCTTGCTTGCTGACCTTGACCTTGATATTCTCCCTATGCTAATTCCCTGCTGGGTTCCACCCTCCTAAATGCTTAAAGGAAGTTCCTTGTCTGTGTATGCTGCACAATGGGCGTTAACAGCTTAGATGCAAGATTGTAAAACATCTGTAGCGAACTTCTGCCCTCCGGGGTTCTCCCATTGTGCTGTAAGCCTGTATTTGAGACCTCTTCCATCCTTCAATAAACAGCATTCGGCATTAAATAAAAAAAAAAAAAGTTTCATTGCTCAAGACCAAGCTTCTGGAGACCTTGTGTCTGGTGAAGTTTTGCTCTTTGTTTCATAGATGGTGATCTCTTTTGTTGTTGTTGTCCTAGTCTAAACACCTTTATTTGAAATGAAGTTACCAGTAGATTGATAGCTAAATTACATTAATGTTTTCCTTTAGAAAAATTAAAGCATAATTGCATCATTTACCCCTTCCTCCTTCCAATCCTTTCCATGTAGCCCTCCTTGTTCTCTCTATACATTCCTAACCATATAAATATAACCTGCTCAATCTCTATAATGTTACTTGTATGTATATGATATGTATATGATTTCAGGGCTGACCATATGGTGTTAGATAACCCAATTTGGGGGCACTCTTCCCATAGAAAGACTTTTTCTCCCACTCTTAGCATTTCTTAGTTGCCTCTGAGGGGTTCAAGGTAAGTCTCTATTGCTGAAGACACCATGTACTTTGGACATAGGACCCAGAAGATCTAAATTAAATCTGGCCTGGAAACCTCCCAAGAGCAGCTCTCATGGTACCAGAAAGTTCCATGAAAGCTTCCAAGTGGGAAAATCAACCAGTGTCCCTATCCAGCTATAATGCCTATGAACCACAACAATGACCAGCATGGCAAGATAACCAACCTTAAGGGTGCAGTAGTGGTACATATACCTTGACAATATTAACAGCTTTCTAATTGGACTTAAGGTCTGCTTAACAAGAGGGAAAAGTATTCTGGTACCAGAAACCTAGTATACCCAGGGCTAGAGAAGTCATGATCAAGGAGGGGAACCTACACCTGCCACTTTACTAAGCCAGCACAATCCCTAATTGCATTCTAAATATTTATCCTGATCTCAACACATAAGTGTAGTCTCACTACACATTAAAGAAACATCTCCTTGTAACAGATGGAGACCACTAGAGAAAGCCACTACTTATCAACATGCAGAGAACAAGTGACCATGTGCTATTCAGTAACAGCTAATACATCTACAACACCTAGGGCTCAGGGATCATAGCCAATGGGGGAAAGTTTGTAAGAGTCAGATAAACAGGAAGCTTACTGTGACATTGTGGCTCCTAGAAATTTCAGAGAAGCTACAACCATGCAGTCTCCTCAACATGGCTGTCTAAACATGACCTGAAAAAGGATGACACCAATAAATATGCTAATACACAGAGGGGACATCTCATGGGGCCTCAACACCAGACAGAGAGCTGCAGGCAGCTAGACTGTTTTAAAAAGTTAGTAATTCTCATTAGAAGCTTTTCTTGCTTTTGTTGATCAGTATCTGTTTCGCTTGTGTTATCTATCCCCTTTCTATTTGTTGTAGCTTTCCATGTCAGTCTTTCATTTTCAAAGAATGCTTTCTTTCTGAAGTATGTTCTTAATGGATGTTATATAAGAGGACACATTTATATAAAGTCTTTCATTTTGTATTGCCTATGAATGGCTACTGTGCTGCTTAGTTTTTGTCAACTTGACAGAAACCTAGATATACCTGGGAGGAGGAAATCTCAATTGAAGAATTGCCTCCATCAGACTGGCCCGAGGGCATGTCTGTGGGACATTTTTTTCATTTCTGATTGATGGTGGTACCAAAGGGTAGCACACTGTGGACAGCTGCAACACTGGGCAGGTAGTGCTGGACAGTAGAAAGATGGTAGCTGAGCAAGCCGCAGGGAAGCAAGCCAGCAAGTAGCGTCCTTCCATGGTTTCTGCCTCAAGGTTTGTGCTTGAATTCTTTAATTTCACTTAGTAATGGACTTGTGGCCCAAATAAGCCTCCTTCTCCAGTAGCATTTAATCACAGTGTTTATCATGGAATAGGAAAGCAACCAGGAACACATATCTTTCCTGCCATTGTTTAGATTAGAATTGTTCACTTTAGCTCTCTAGCTTTGTGGTTATTTTCTCTAGTTTATCTTTGCTTTGGTGAACACTAATCACCAACTTTAGGTATACTACCTTTCCTTTCAAATACTCAATGTTTTTCAAATATTTCTGTTTATTTGATGTTATGCATGTTTTCTATCATCCATGCAGGGGTAAATTTTATTCAACATATTCTGACAAGATTTATTTTGATTCAGAAATATGAGAGTCTTTCCTTTTCAGCTCTTGAACATTGCAAGTTACGAGTCACCTAATTGCTTCTTCCTTGTGTACTTAATTCACTGTCCTCCATCATATCTTTGTTCCACAGCTTTAGCAATTTCTTCACAACTGTCTTCTGATTCTTGAGGTGTACCTGATCTGTTGCTCAGTGTATAGAATGAAGTATTTATTTCACTTATTATATTTCTATTCCAAGATTTTATGCTCAATTCTTTCCCTACTCTACTCTGATACTGCTTATTTCTTAGCTATAAATTAGAAATGCACATTTTGCCTTAATTTTCTAAGTATTTTGTAGTCTATAACCATTATTTCTATGGTTATATTTTGGGAACAGATAATATTTCTTCTTTTTATGGTTTCTCACTCACTTTAGAAACATGTTTCCTCTCTTGATTAATTATTGCCCTGTAAAAGATGGTGCATTCATATACATTAGAGTTTTACCTGTGGCACTTTTAACTAAACTTGTAACCATGTTTTGAGTGTGTATGTAGTATGGTGTGTGTATGTGTGTGTGTGTGTGTGTGTGTGTGTGTGTGTGTAATATTAATTCTAGTGCCAAGCTCAGATGAATATCTACTTCCCGTGGCGTGCTGCTATCATTTGAAAATGACCTTTTCACTTATGTAGCTAGGTCTGTGCTCTCCATATCTTCACAAAGCCAGGTCCCAACATTCAGATTTCTTTTGGTTATTTTGGCAGCATTTGTCTTCTAGTCCTCTTTTGGTGGTGAAGTTTCTGTTTCAGATTTTAGACTTCTCAAAAGGAAGGAGGAGTTGCTCTTTCTGACTGCTCTTCCAAATTTACATGGCCTTGGGCTCATCTCCCTTCTTTTTGTAGAGATTGCTAAAGCCAGAGCTCCAGGGAAACAGACATTGGCAGATTTCTTCAAAATTTCTTATTTTTTATTTAATCATTTTGTCATTGTTTTAAAATTTTCATACTTTTATTTATTTTATTTTCCTTTCCATAGGAAGCAAAAGCCATTCATCTCATTTTAATCATAATTTAGTTTTTTTACACCACTAATTCTGTATTTTGTAAACAACAGAAGCTACTGAAAGATTGTATATCTTTGTTACCATCTATGAAGAAAATACTTCCTAGAACTTATGAGGAAGGCCATTTTCATTGCAATCTTTAGATTCTGGCCCAGGATAAGCACTTCCAAATCTATAGAGTCATTTATAGTTGCCATGTGCCTGCTGAGGAGCACTGTCCTCCAGAATATACTGCACATTTACAAAATCATTTATGTAATGTCATTCATACCCAAATGATGTGTGATATACACCACAACACCCCCTTTACTCTCAATTCAATGTATTCTAAATGCTGACATGTTGCTGACAGTAGGTTTAGGCATCAAGACTTCTGTTTCTGTTCTTCCAGGTCCAGGTTGCTAGTATGAACTGTAATGGCTATTTTCTACATTCACTGTGGTTTGAAAAGTGTATCATTACCTCAAAAGTCCATTGTGATGAGGTGCTGTGATGGAAAATGATATTTAATTCATTTCTTATGAAATCTGAGAGTATCTTGAGATGAGACACCTTTCCTACATTGAGAATCTCAAACTTGTAGTGAGGAAAGAACTGTACTAAGCTGTTACAATGATTTTTTTTTTTAATTTTAGAATAAGCAAAATCCCCTGGTTTCCCTGATTTGGGGGCCTTGACCCATGAGGAAGTTGAGTTGGGATTTGGCTAAGAAAGTAGGTTTTAGTAAGTGGAAAAGGAATCCTCTCTATGTCTTTTACTGGTCGAGCCTTTAACATAGGAAGTGTAGCATGCTCTCCCTAGCACACTCTTCCCAGCATCACTCAGGACCTTACTTTCTCTGCCCTGTCTGTTCTGCAGACAGGCGAATCTACAAGGCATTTAATTCAGAACACATCAGACTCAGACTAAGATGGAAGAACAATCAAGGAAGATTCCTGAGATTCTCAGGCCTACAAACACACACGCACACGCACACACATATTCATGTGTACCTGCACATACCCCTTTGTCTATATACATACAAATCTACACATATGTCTGCACACCACACATACACAAACACATCCATTCATACTTACACATACCTGAGTCTACATACATATGAACATACCCATACATCTGTATAGAAGTAACCAACCGTCTTATTAAAATAAGAAACACAGAACCAATGTAAAAGAGAAAGCTGAGATGTCAGAGCTCAGAGCTAAAATCTTACCTCCTGCAGTGCTCCTAGCTTCCCCGAAAGAGAGCTACTTCCTGTGTGTCTGTCTTTAAATAGTCTTTCTGTTTTGCCTTCTCCTTGGTTGTAAACCCAAACACATGACTGCCTCATCACTGCCTGTAAGTACCTCCCTCCAGCTCTTAAAGGCGTATGTCTCCAATGCTAGCTGTATCCCTGAACACACAGAGATCTACTTAGCTCTTCTACCAAGTGCTGGGATTAAAGGTGTGCGCCACCACCACCATGCTCTTGCTATGGCTCTAATAGCTCTGACCCCTGGGCAACTTTATTTATTAACATACAATGAAAATCACATTTCAGTACAAAAAAAAATACCACCATACATCTGTGCTGTGAAACAATGTTTTTCTGCACTATTAATGTGTATTACTCTCATTGGCTAATAAAAAGCTGATTGGCTGATAGCTGGGCAGGAAGAGATTGAGCATGAGAGCCAGACTAGGAGAATTCTGGGAAGAGGAAAGGCAGAGTCAGAGAGTTGCCTGTAAACACAGAAAAACAAGATGGGTATGCCATACTGAGAAAAGGTACCAAGTCACGTGGCTAATCATAGATAAGAATTATGGGTTAATTTAAGTGTAAGAGCTAGTCAGGAACAAGCCTGGGCTATTGGCTGAGCTTTTGTAATTAATATAAGACTCTGAGTCAGTTATTTGGGACAAGGTGGTTGGGACAGAAAACATCTATTTATACATCTACACACACCACACAAGCACACACACACAAAAGACTTTTCCTTGGACTCTTGTCAAACACAATGTGTTTCTTAACAGTGTAAATATATATGAGGCTTCTATGGTGTGTGCATATGTATGGGATGTTTTGTGTGGCATGTGCAGGTGGCATGTGGTATGTGCCATTGTGTTGTATGTCTGTGTGTTTATATGTGATATGTTATATGTGTATCTCTGTGTGGTGTATATGTGTGATGTACATATGTGCTATGTATATGTGATATGAGAAATGTATGCTGTGTATGTGTATGTGTATATCTATATACTAAAACATAATGTGTGTTTATGGTATATGTATTGTGCATGTATAGCATGTGTCAGTGTCTGTGTAGTGTGCATGTATGTGTGTATGATATATATATACACACATATATATATATAATATGTGTGTGATGTGTGTCAGATATATATATATATATACATATATGGTATATATGTAGGTATAATATAGGAAGTCTGGCATGTTTGCTTGGTAGTGTATGTATGCATGCATTTGGTATGAGATGTATGATATGTATGATGTATATGATGTGTGTGTGTGAATGGTATATTTGGTATATATGTGGTAGGTATGGTACATATATGCTGTGATGGTAGTGGGATGTGAATATGTATGGTAAATATGTGGTGTGATAGTACCTATGTGTGTATTGTGTATGAGTGGAAGTGTGTGATATATGTGGCTTTGTGATTGGGTGCATGTGTACTATTCCTTGGGGAAGTACTGCTCAAGTTCCTTGCTCGACTGTGGGCTCTGACCTCCTGTATTGAGGAACTCTTTTCAATCTCTCTCTCTCTCTCTCTCTCTCTCTCTCTCTCTCTCTCTCTCTCTCTCTCTCTCTCTCTCTCTCTCTCTCATTCCCCTTTCAGAAATGGCACGGGAATTGCTGTCCAGGGTGTGGTGGAAAATTTTGGCCATTGAGAAACTAGGTGGGGAAGGACTCATAAACTGTTCCCCCGAGCATTCAGCTGTATCACAAATCGGTTTGTGATACCCTCTCCCTAAAAAATATTACATGATTTATTATAATATCTTCATCTTACAGATAAGGTGCTTAGCTTCTAGAAATTGTAGCATATTTTGTATAACTCCTCCAATTTCTTGATTAGAAAGACAATAACTTACCTTAGATAAACATCTACTTGAACTGTACTTGCATTCCAGTAATGAAGAAATGATGATTGTTTGAACCTTCAACTGTGATGGATTGAATTTGGCAAAGCTCGATAATATACACACCAAATGTGCTGAGGTAAAATTGCTTCTGAGTTGATAAACTGAAACAAATGAATTTAAACTTGAACTGAACTTTAACAAAAGCCATTCATCTCATTTTGGTGATAATTTACTTTTTAAAAGGACAGAATAGACATCATCATATTCTAGATAGTGGCAGGCAGTTTTGTTTCTGTTTACAAGGTCAACAAGCTTTTGTCTATCCATGAAGCTTCTCTACTTCCACATGTAGCAGCGAAGTTTAAGTTTCACCTGGAGAAACAAAAAATATAAAACTTGAACTTAAATCTTATATAAATTAGTGTGTGTGGTTTTGATTCTATATTTCACTCAAAAACTAAATATGAAAATAGTGAGAAGCAATCAGTGTGGAGGGATAAGTAACTTTCAGTCAGAGACATCAGAATTAAATGTTCTAAAGGTCTCAATTTGAATTTGGTCCAATATAAAAATACAAACTATTTTCAGTGTATTTCACATACTTAGACATGTAAAATTATTAAAACATAAGATTATCTCTTTTATTTTTCAGACTTTAAAGTGTGACTGAAGATCTGGAATTTTTAATTAAAAAATTTTAATTAAAAATAATTACATCATTTCCCTCTCCTTACCTCTTACCAACCCTTCCCATGTCCTCTCTCCCTACATACCCCTGACTCCTTTTCAGATTGATGATCTCTTTTCTTTGGTTATTATTGTTACATAGATATAAACACACACACAAACATATAAATACAACCTACTGAATCTGTTTAGTGATGCTTATGTATCTTTTCAGGGCTGACTACTTGGTATTTGATAATCAATGGGGGTTCATCTCTGGTTCAGGTTTTATTTAGGCAGCCATATTGTTGAGGTATCTTGATTATAGTCTTTTCTAGGAGACACAATCTCATAGCAAACATTCTAAACTTTCAGCTATTACAGGCTTTCTGTCCCCTCTTCCACGATGTTTTCTGAGCCATAGAATTAGGAGTTGGATTTTAGATCCATGACCAGTTGTTCTTTGCATTTTGACCACTTGTAATTTTCTGTAATGGTTTCTGTTTGCTGTAAAGAGAATCTCCTTTGATGGTGGGTGAGAGAAACTTTTATCTGAAGGTATAAGGATAAATAGTTAGAATGCTGTTAAGAATTATGTGGTCTCATAAAGAAGCAGGAGTAGGTTTCTTCAAAGATCCATGACATCACTATTCCCAGGGTAGATTTCCAGCACAAGGCATGATTTCCCTCCTATTGAGTGGACTTGGAATTCAATTAGCTGTTGGTTACCAAGATAAGTAACACTATTGAACCTTTAGTGATATCTTACCATGTGCTGGTCATTGTTGTGGGTTGAAGGGCATCACAGCTAGGTAGGACTATTTATTGCTTCCCTTCCTTGACTGCTTGCTTAGTACCTTCTGGTACTATGGAAACTAGACCTCAGGAAAGAGACTTTTAGGTCAGATCCAGCTAAAATCCTCCTAGTCCAGTGTCCAAAGTGCAGTGTCTTCAACAATATTGACTCACGTTTAGCCTCTGGGAGGTAACTCATGGTAATAGCAATAACCTATATGGTTTTAGGAGTCTCTTTGACTCCCCTGATCAACAAATCAAAAGGAGGTTTCTGTGCCTGTTGTGATTTTTGCTTTGTTATGTATCTATTTTTTTTATTAGATGAGTATGATCAGCCAAAGTGACCAACTTTAGTGTGTGTGTGTGTCCTAGTTAGGATGTGGAAACAAGTATGAAACACCATGACCAAAACTTGGGGAGGAAAGGGTTTATTTGGTTTACACTTCCAGGCAACAGTCCATCACTGAGGGAAAGCAGGGCAGGAACCTGGAGGCAGGAGCTGGGCCCTTCCCATCAATCACTAATTAATAAAATTAATAAAATGCCCTACAGGCCTGATCTTAGGAGGCATTTCCTCAGTTCAGGTTCCTTTCTCACAGATGACTCTAGCTTGTGTCAAGTTGGCATAAACCAGCTAGCATAACGCACATGCGCGAGTGTGTGTGTGTGTGTGTGTGTGTGTGTGTGTGTGTGTGTGTATGTATATGTGTGTGTATGTATGTATGTGTGTGTATGTATATGTGTGTGTGTATGTATGCATGTGTATGTGTGTGTATGTGTGTGTGTGTGTGTGTGTGTGTGTGTGTGTGTGTTAGGGTTCTCTAGAGAATGGAACTGCTGTTATTGGCCCCTCCTCCCTGCCTCTTTGTCCTACAGATCCCTTCCTTGTTTCTCTTTTCTACCTTCATATCACTTGTATCCTGCTGTTTCTCTGTCAGATCCCCCTCATGATTCCTATTTACTTTTCTAATTTCTGAAATTACTCCATATCATATACCCACATCTGAAGATTGGAAGCTAGGAACCACAGATGAGAGACAACATGTAGTGTTTGCCTTTTGTGTCTGAGTCATCTCACTCAGTATAATATTTCCTAGTTTATTCATTTACCTGAAAATGTCTTGCTTCCTTTTTCTTTACAGATGAATAGCACTCTATTGTGTATATGTACAAGATTTTCATTATCCATTCATCTGTTGGTGATCATTTAGGATATTTCCATTCCTACCTATTGTGAATAGGGCAGCAACAAACATGACCAAACAAGTATCTGTGGAGTAGTGTGTTAAGTTATTTGTGAGTATTCCAAGGACAGCATGTGGTATAGCTGGGTCATATGGTAAATTTATTTTTCAGCTTCTTGTGGGTTCTTCATACTTGTTTCCAGAGTGGCTGCACCAGTTTACATTCCTACCAACAGTGAATAGTGCTGTGGGATGGTCTGTATATCAAATTGCTCTGATTGGTCAATAAATAAAATACTGATTGGCCAGTGGCTAGGCAGAAAGTATAGGCGGGACTGACAGAGAGGAGAAATGAAAGAACAGGAAGGCGGAAGGAGTCACTGCCACCGCCGCCATGACAAGCATCATGTGAAGATGCCGGTAAGTCACAAGGTATAGATTTATGGAAATGGATTAATTTAAGCTATAAGAACAGTTAGCAAGAAGCCTGCCATGGCCATACAGTTTGTAAGCAATATAAGTCTCTGTGTTTACTTAGTTGGGTCTGAGCAGCTATGGGACTGGCGGGTGACAAAGATTTGTCCTGACTGTGGGCCAGGCAGGAAAACTCTAGCTACAGAATAGTGCTCTTCTCTCCCTGCACTCCCACCAGCATTTGTTGTCAGTTGTTTGTTGGTCTTAGCCCTTTGGCTGGGGTGAGATGAACTCTCAAAGTTGTTTTTAATTTGCATTTCCATAATTGTTAAGACAATGAACACTTTTTGAGATAATTCTCAGCCATTTTGATTTCTCTATTGAGAATTCTCTGTTCAGATCCATAACCCAAATCAGGTCATATATTTTCTTAAATCTTTAGTTTTTAGTTCTTTATATATTCTGGATATTAATCCTCTGCAGCTATATAGTTGGCAAAAATTATCTTCCACTCTGTGTTTTCTTGTCACTTGATTCTTTGTTTAGCTGTACAGAATCTTTTTAGTTTTATGAAGTCCCACTTGTCTGTTCTTAGCCTTAATTCCTGGGTAAATGGAGTCCTATTCACAAAGTTGCTTTCTATACCTATATCTTGCAACATACAGCCTATGTAGTATTCTAGCAGTTTTAGTGTTTCAGGTTTTAAATTGAGGTCAAAGGATCCATTTGGAGTTAATTTTTGTGCAAGGTGATAGATACAGGTGAGGGATAATTTTGTTCTTCTGTATGTGAACATTCAGGTTGCTCAGCACTATTTGTTGAAGAGGCTGCCTTTTTTCAGTATGTGCTCGTGACCTGTTTGTCAGATAGCTGCAGTTATGTGTGCTCAAGCTTGTGTCTTCTATTTTCTTTCACTGTTTTATGTGCCTGGTTTTATGCCAGTACCATACTATTTTTTTTTAACTATAGCTTTATAATGTATCTTGAAATCTGGAATGGTAATCCCTCCAGTATTATTCTTTTTGCTCAGAATTACTTTGGTTGATGGGGGGGGTGCGTTTCTGGCTCTATATTAATTTCATGATGACCTTTTCTATTTCTGTAAAAAAAAAACATTGTGATATTTGACTAAAATTGCATTAAATCTGTAAATTGCTTTAGGGACAATCATCATTTTCACAATATTAATTCTATGTGCCTAAGAACATATGAGATCTTTCAATTTTCTAATGTCTTCTCTGTAATCTCCTTCAGAAATTTGATGTTTTAACTGTAGAGGTCTTTTACCTCCTTAGGTTTATTCCAAGATATTTTATTGCCTTGAAGGCTGTTGTAAATGGGAGTATGTTCATGATTACTTTCTCAGAATATTCATTGTAGGTATATGGGAAGGATACTGATTTTGTGAGTTGATTTTTATTCTTCCACTTGGCTGAAATTGTAGATCATTTCTAAAGGTTTTCTGGTAGACTATTTGGATAACATCATATGACCTGCAAATATGGAGAATGACTTATTTTCCTAGTTGTGTCCTTTTAATTTCCTTCTCTTGCTTATTGCTCCAGCTAGTGCTCCAAGAACCACACTGAAAAGGAATGGGGATAGTGGGTGACCTTGTGTTGTTTAGTACAGTAGATTTTATCATATTCATCCCTCTTCCAATTCTCCTGAGATCCACCTATATACCCTATCCACCCGATGTTATTTTTCATTTATTGATGTTTTACACTCATGAAGTCAAATTTCTGCTCCTTCTAAGTCTAGGATATGCATCTTCTATTGGAGCATCGTGGTCCCACAAGTGGATGTGCTCCTAAAGAAAAGTGACTTGCCCTCCCAACAGCTATCAGTTGCAAGTAGCTCTTCAGATAGGGGTGAAACTTCATGCTCAATTCTCTTCTACATGACTACAAGATGAGATTTGATCTGCCCTGAGCTTAAATATGTCTTCTATATATTGTCACAACTGCTATGAATTCATTTGTTCAGCTTCCCTGATGTATTCAGAATATACATTTCTTACACTTTTTTCAACTCCTTACCACAATGACCCTTGAGACTTAGGAGGAAGGAATGTGACATGGGCATCTCATTTGGGGTAATCATTTTGAATTCTTTTAAACTCTGTATTTTGGCCTGTTGTAGATATGTGTTAATCATCACCTACTGCAAAAAGAAGATAGCTTCTCTAATGAGGATTGAGGGATGCATAAACTACTAATCATTAGGAGTCAGTTTAAAACTATATCCATTTATCAGAATAATAGTAGTAGTTTTTCCTCTTAAGGTTTATAACCTGTCGAGCCACAGGTTTGCTTGTGGCTAGCCCTGTATTTCCTATTTTTTAGCCTATGGTTTTTAGTAGGGTAATTATTGCTCCATTGTAGCGTAACTCCCCCCTCCTCCACCTCAAGCCTCTACGGTAGTAGGTAGATAGCCATGACTTTTAAAAACTGTCTTTAGTGTTATTTCCCTCTGTTCCTTCCCTCTTCTGCCTCACCTTCTCATCTCTCGTATCAATTCAGCCTTTCCTGTTTTATTAGTCCCCATTAACCCTGTGTACCCCTGTGTTCAGTCTCTCAAAAAAACTCTCTTGAAAGCCTGCAGCATAGTTTCTTGCTAATTTCCTGACCTCTATAGGCATTCTAAATGAAACACACATATCTTAAACTTCAAAGCTGCATTCACAAATGAGAGAAAACCTGTGACATTTGTCTTTTTGAGTCTTCACTCAGAATGTTTTTTTTTTCCAGTTCCATCTATTTATCTGCAAATTCCATATTTCTCAATGGATGAATAATATTTCATTGTGGAAATATACAAAACTTTCATTGTCCATTTATCAGTTGAGGTACACCTAGGCTATTTCCACTTCCTGGGTATTGTGAAAAGAACAGCGATGAACATGGATGAGTCTCTGAAGTAGAATATGGAGTCCTTTGGGTATGTGCCGGAGTAGTATAGCTAGATCATGAGGTAGATCTATTTCTAGCTTCTTGAGGAACTTCCACACTGATTTCTACTGTAGCTGCACCAGTTTGCACTCCTGCCAGAAGTAAATAAGCGCCCCCTTTCCTCACATTCACAACAGCATGTGTCATCATTTTTTAAAATCTTACCTGGTTGGGGTAAGGTGACTTCTCAAAGTTGTTTTAATATACATTTCCCACATAACTAAGGATGTTGAACAGTTTTTTAAAAAAATGTTTCTCAGTCATTTGTAATTCATTATTTGTGAACTTTTTGTTTAGTACATTCCCTATTTTTTTTTTTTTAGACTGGGTTGTTTTCTTGATGTTTAGTTTTTGTTTTATTGTTTGTTTATTTTTATATTTTGTATATTCTAGATAACTTTGCCAGATGTATATCTTGCAAAGAGTTTGCTCTTTTTTAGGCTACCTCTTCTCTTAAATGGTGGTTTCTTTTGAAATACAGTGGATTTTAGTCCTCAATAATTAATTGTTGATCATAATCCTTTGCTGTTGAGGTCTTACTCAAAATGTCCTTTCCTATGCTCATGAGTTCAAGTGTATTCTCTACTTTCTCCTGTATAAGCTTCAAGGGATCCATTTGGAGTCCAGTTTTGCAGAGTGAAATGTGGCTATAGTTTTATTCTTCCACGTGTAGCTATTCCATTTTATCAATGCCATTTGTGCTATCTTTTCTCCAATGTATTATTGGTTTCTTTGTCAAAAATCAGGTGACTATAAGAGTGCTACCTACAGATTGGTCCTCAATTCTATTCTATTGGTCAACATATCTGCTTTTATTACAGTATCATGCTGTTTTTATTACTATAGGTCTGTTGTATAAATTGAAATCTGTGGTGGTGATACCAAAAGATTTAGATCTTTAAAAATCACCTCATGTTTTATATATGTAGTTATATTTATAAATGTGGTGGTTTCTTGAAAACTTGATTATAATTTTTATGACAGTGTGAAAGGCAGTGGTGGGGATTAAATCTTGAGTCTCACAGATGCTTTACCTCTGAGCTACAACCACACCCCTAAAAATCTATTTTCTATATGAATTTTCAATATAAGTTAATTTTCAAAGAACCACCACATTGTCTCACTGTGGACATGGGAGCAAGTCAGTTTATGCATTTACAGCTAAGGATTGAAGAAAATTGGGCAAACACAATCTCCTTTTCATTTACTTGTTAATATTATTGAAAAGGATTTATTTTATTTTTGATAGAACAAAAATAATTTGAGATTGAAACATCATATGACTCATCTTTCTGCTTCTGTTATAACTTATTAGTTAATTATTCATTAATGAATTTTACTTGAGAGCTGGTTTCTGGAAGCTGACTTTATAGGCAATATAAAAATATTTTATGTATAAATAACTATCTTCCATGCATTCACATTTTTTTGTAGTTAACACACATGTACACTATTCCTAATTTACTGTCTATATTTTTTTTAATAGTTGACATAGCCTTTATAGCCTTATGAAAGGAGGTCAAACTCTCAGGTTTAAAACAAGGACTATTTCTATAAAAATCTTGAAGATAGGTAAAATATGCAGATGTCTCATGATTTTAAAGATAATCACTTAAGGTAGAAGCATCAAAGGGTTATAGAAATGCACAACTCATAAGTAGCATTTGGACTGAAATGTATGAGAAATATAATATTCACAATTAGGATTATAATGAATTGCCTTTTTAGTCCATGAACTGTATATATGTACAACCTCTGGGCGTAATTAGTGTGCTTGATGGGTATGTTCATTTTCTGATGTCCAAGCTGATTGCTCATAGTCCACACAGTGTAACTGAAAACAAAATCAATCTGTGAAGTAGTACCTAGTCATCTAACTAGAGATTCCAAGTGCAAACAAACCAATTTAGGTAAAATTAAGTTAGTTATGATAGAGCCCATATCATCTGAGCAGCCAGTGTCACAGGATAGACAGTGGTCTCTTGTCCTAAGAATAAATGGCTTTAGTGACAGAATCATAATCCTTTTAATCTCAAAAACACAAACGAACATGATTAGTTGAATGGTGATGCTTTATGCATAAGAAATTATGAAATACTTTAATTACGTCATTCTATTGTGCTCTGGAAATACAACAGACTATTTTGTATGGCCTTTGGGGAATGTCAGGTAGAAAAGTGATTTTCCTTAAAATCTTTTGCAATACAAATTTTCTGAACTTTATTTTTTTCTTTTTTAATCATTTTTATTATTTAAAACAAATTTTAAATTTAAATATATTTTGATCATTGTCTTCCCTTCCACCAAGTCCTTCTACATCCTCTCCCCAATACAACTTTAAGTTCTTCCTTAAAAAAATAAACAAAAATCCAATACAACAACAAAACTTCCCCAAATCAAGAAAGCAAAATAAAACACCACCCAAAAAGAAGAACAAATAACAAATCAGCAAACTGTAACCAAATAAAAGCACACACAAAAATCCTGTGCACTTCATTATAGGCAGGTCAACTTCTCCTATATATTATATATATAGGAGTGGCTAATATATATATTGGAGAAAATTAGTTTTCCCTCTCCCACTAGTCATTAACCTTTATACTAGTGGCTAGTTTTTTTCATTCATTCATTCATTTAAAAATATAACAAAATAAAATAAGATAAAACAAAAACTATCACATTGATGTGGGATGAGACAACTAACAGAGGAAAACATTCCCAAGAGAAGGCACAAGAATCAGAGATGCACTTATTCACAAACCCAGGAATCCCACAAAAACACTAAACTGAAAGCTGTATTATAAGTGCACAGGACCTGATGAGGATGCTTGCAGACCCTGTGCATGCTGGCTCAGTCTCTTAAAATTCAAAGGAGCTCATGTTGATTTATAGAGAATTGTTCTTATGATATCCTCCGTCCCTTCTGGCTCTTACACTCTTTCTACCTCTTCTGTGAGATCCCTGAGCTCTGCTGGGAGGGGTTTGATGGAGACATCCCATTTAAGGTTGAGTGTTCCCAAGTCTCTCAGTCTCTATATGATGTTTGTTGTGGGTCTTCAGATTTGCTCTCTTTTTTAAAGACCAGTATTATTGAGTTTTACCATAGTTCCCTAGGATATCTAGTCTCTGGTTCTTGGTCACCCCAAGCAGTGTTAGGCATGGGTTCCATCTCGTGGGGTAGGCCTTAACTCAAATTGGACATTGGTTAGTTACTCCCACAAACTTTGTGCCACCATTGCCTTAGCATATCTTGCAAGGAAGACAACATTGCAGATCAAAGGGTTTGTGATTGGCTCTGTGTTTACATTTTTCTTTTGATCATGTGCAGAGTACTTTCCTGTACCAAATATCCTGGAATATAGGGGTGACAGCACTATGTAGGGACCAACTCAACATCTCTGTGTCCAATGAGCTGTGTGGATGTTTTCAGCAATGGACCTTGCTCTCAGTTTGTGGAGAGCCACCTATAGTCTTGGTAACAGCCTGGGTTGGTTGGAGGTTCCTGTGGAGTCCCTTGTGCCAACAACTCATTTTAGGTGTTTTTGTGGGCCACAAAATATATATTATTATAGAGATTCAGCTGCGTATTAAAGCTATACTTTGACTGGCCAAAGTTCTGTCAAAAGGCAAGCCATTTATTATGAATATTTTGTGTTATCCAGCTTTTAATATTTCAGGTGTCTTTTGCTATGAAATTCTTATATGTCCAAATATTCCCAGACCATTTGGCAGTTTAGCTCCGCAGACCTGCTGAACTGCTAGATTACTGAGCTTAGGAGACAAGACAGCTGGAGATGAAGAGCTTTGCTTCTTGTGCAAATGAATCTCAGACCATCCCATGTCTAGGGGCACAGCAGAAAGATTGACTGAGGACAATACGGTGTTTTACATAACCAGGTGCAGTAAGGACTGGAGTGGAATTCCAGAGGAGGACACAGAGCTGCTTGGGCTGAGAGAGGAGAGGAAGAGGGAACGGTGAGGCAGAAACAGAGGACACAGGACTGTGAGGCCAGAGAGAAGAGAGGAAGACAGAGGCTCAGTAGAGGGTAAAGCAGATCTCTTGTAGACTTTATCAGGGCATATATATATGTTTCCCTTATCCATTCATTTGTTGGTAGGCATTTAGGATGTTTCTACATTTTGTCTGTTATGAATATGCTGCATTCTCAAAAAAAACTCAGTCCTGTTACATGAGGACTATCCCCAAGGTACCATGAGACCAAAGAAAGAGGCAAATAGATCTGAATAGAATATAATTTATTGGGTGATTTTCTCATGGAAGTGTAGGCCAGGATGGAAACACAGTCCTGCAAGGAGTGATCCTTGCAATTTGGGTCTACAAAAATGGCACTTTGGGGGAAGTCCAAAGGTGAAGTAGCTTCACCTTGCCTGGAATACACCCAGATCATTTTAAGCTAGTATTAAAAGAATCAGACACTTTTCTGGAGCTAGGGTCTGGTGTAAAATTGCACATACCTCTCTAAAGTCTTGTCTTTTTATAGTTTGCTGGGAAGCTATGTAGGAAGACTAGGTGGGGTGACATTGGAGCGACTGTGGTAGTTACAGGTCAGGACAGCTACAGTTCTCTCAAACTGTATCCACTTATGCTGCAGTAAATGTCAGGATGCTCTTAGAGAATGCTACTTCAGTTCTTTTGAATAATTAGCTAGAAGTGGCATTGTTAGACTGTATAGCAGTTCCATTTCTTACTCTTTGAGGAACCATCTGTTTGCAGTTGTAGTCTACTGATACATATTAGTACTTCACCAATAGTATACAGGAGTTCTCTTTTCTCCGTCTTTATCAATACTTGTATTTAGTCTGAGTAATAACATTCTTGGCAACTATGGGACAGTGACTCATCATTTAAGTTGTGTGTTGTTATTTATTACTGATTTGGACATTAGGTTGGAAGAAGGAAATATATATTAAAACTTACGTTAATTCCTTCAATGTTTTGAGATTATTCTATTGTTAGAGATGAGTTTGCAGATATTTTATCCCACTTTATGAGTTGAGTTTTCAATCACAGTGTTGTTTTCTTTTCTGTGCAGAAACTTTTGCTTTAATATGATTCGAACTTTATTCTTGTGTTATATCATATGTAGGAAGTCACTGTCAAGATCAATGCCCAGGAGCTTCCTGCCTATGTTTTGAGTTTGGAGTTACAGAGTTTCTGGTTTTACATTTAAACTGTTTTAAAGTTGATTTGTGGGTATGTTATAAGATAAAAGACCTGTAGATAATTATTAGATTATAAAGTCTTGTGTTCAGTTCATTAAATGCTTCTCTGCCTTAATTTGCAAGTATTTCAGGAATTTACTTTTGTTTCTTCTCCATTTGATAGTTAAATTGATACAGCTAAATTTAACATTTATGAATAAACCAAAGTTTGTATTAATGTCATATGTAGCTCCATTAAGAAAATATTTTTCTGTTTATTCCTGTGCTCTATGAAGATTTGCTGCATATATACTTACTAAGAACCACAATATCAAAGGCAGTTCCTATTTTCAGTGAGATGATGACTTAAAGGAAAATAAGTTAGGTGTAAAGACAAAGGAGAGAGTAGCTTAAATGTCATTTGGAGGTACTAATAGTGCCCTAGTAGGAAACGAGATTCTCAAAGGAAAATTTTTGTTATAAAATTCAGTGGTGCTGCACATGGCTTTTGCAAGATCCGATTTCTGTAAAACTTTAGACATTATGGTTCAGTGAGCTTTGTGGGAGAGAACATGAGGGAAGTGGTATTAAATGGTGGTGTGAAGAATGGGACAAGAAGCCTCAGTGAGAAATGAGAAACACTGTTGGGTTGCTGGTTGACTGTTGGAAAGATAAAATGAAAAGGGCCTCTCCTGCATTGATGTCAGTACCTAAGTAGAAAGCACATCAGGAGATACATATACTTTAAACAGTTCATATGCTTAGATGCTGTGTTGTTTTTGAGGCTCTTTTCTGATGTAAAAAAAGAGCCTCAAAGCATTATTGAGCTGTCTTCACATACTTGGCCCATTCAGTACCACAGTTTGATCAGCTTTTGTACAGTCACAGAACTGAGACACCACTGCCACAATTGTTGACCATGGTTATCTGCTCAAACAGGAGTTCTTTATGCTTTAGATATCAACCTCAGCTTAAACAACTATTCCCTCTTTTTCTTCTGTTAGGGTATGTATGAACTTTTTACTATACATATACAAGGTATATACATATACAAAGTATATAACTTAATGGTGTGGAGAGACAGAGAGAGAGAGACAGAGAGACAGGGAGGAGGGTATTTTATATAAGGATATTCACCAGAGCATCACTTATCATGGAATATCACCATATGCAACTGAGCAGTATTGATCATTCCATGGAACAAATGTGATGAATTGATTTCATTCACTGAAACAGCATTTAGAAAGAGTATAACTGATTAAAATAACATTTGTGCTATGATGTTAAATAAAGTTATTATTGTGCATATGTCCTAATTTATACAAAATTGTATATAAGCAATGTACTTATTATAACATAAAAATACAACACAAGCATTTTACCACATGTGATAGATTCTGAAAGAAAATGAAACAAATTGCTGGTATTTCTTTACATTCTTGTTTTCCAAATTTCCTCTAGACATACATTACATATATTGAGAAGGAAAACAGACATTTAAAAATAAAATCTGTTAAAATTGGTAAAGTGTGGGAAATCATCCTGAGTGAGGTAACTCAGACCCAAGAAAGACAAACATGGCATGTACTCACTTATAAGTGGATATTAGCTGTAAAATAAAGAATAGCCATGTTACAAATCCACAGACCCAGAGAGGGCTAGGTAACAAGGAGGGCCCAATGGAGACACTCAGATCTCCCCGGGAAAGGGGAAATAGAAGGTATTTCCTGAGAGGACTGGGGGCCAGTTGGAATGGGACCATGAGGGATCAGGTAGGGATGAGGTGGGAGGTTGGAGTATTGAAAGAGCTGACTGTAAAGGGGGTCATTTCAGGGTCAGATAGAAATCTGGTGCAAGGGAAACTCAGGAATCTACAAGGATGACCCTCAGCTAAGACTTTGAGCAAAAGGGGACACATAACCTGAACTGGCCACCATTGTGACCAGGCAAGATTTCCAGTGGAGGGATTGGGACACCAACCCAGTCACATAACCTTTGACCTACAATCTGTCCAACTTACGAGGTGTGCTAGGTAGGGTAAGGGTGACACAGAGATTATGGGAGTGGCCAACCAATAACTGGTCCAACTTGAGACCCATGCCATGAGAGTGAGCACATCTCATCTACCAATGAGAGGTGAGTTTTCCTTTATTCTCTTTTTTCATTTATATCTGAGACACATGAGAGTCAATGGTGGTTTTCCCCAGCACTGCTTCCACTTTATTTCTTCTACAATTTTCAAGAATTTCCAGTTTATTGGAGGTTAATGCCCTATTAACCACTTTTTCCTATTCTTTGCTCTGGTCTAACATATTCTTGAATGATTCAGGCCTAAGACTATGATCTTTTCCCTCATATATTCTTAATAACACCCTTGGCCATGTGTTCACCCTTCTCATGCTGACCTCCTCACTATCGCAACCTCCTCCTCTCTAGTAGTCCTCCTGTCTCATCCTGCTTAGGCGTCATGTTCATTGTCATACCTGTGACCTTGCTATTATCAATGACTGTTCCGCTTCAATAATCTGCATACCATGCCTCTACTCCTTCAGGATTAATGTCCTCTCTTTTACAAGCATGAAACTTCATTGAAAGCACCCCAGCCCTCTTCCTCATGTTTACTCACTCTGTTACACTGGAGACTGCTGACATCAAGTCACCTGTATCCTTTTAATCTATTCATTGTCACGAGAGCACATCATGGTAGATTCCTTTCCTGCCCAGCCTTGACTGCTGTGTGTCATATTTTCTCCCCAGCATATACCATTTTATTCTCACTCTTCTGAAAACTGCTCTTCCATGGTCACTTTTGATGCCAATCACCAGCTCAGTAGTGTTTTCTGTCTTCAAGTTATGTACCCCTTGCCAGTACTTGATAAGAAGGACCATATGCTCCTACTTAGCTCTTTCTTCTTGGCTTCAGTCGAATTATCCACTCTAAGAGTCTCTTCTTGTGCTTATTTCCAAATACAAGACATATCTGTGATATGATCCTTGGATTTCAGATCTTTCCCAGCTGTATTTGTCCTGTGCAGTCTTACCTGGTCCTGATATCTTTAAGCATGCCTACATTACTGTGACATTCACCTTTATGTTTTCTAAACTAGACCTTCCAAAAAGCCTAGCATTATCTCTATAGGCACTGAACATGGCTGAAGTCGAGCTGTTTCCCGTCCCCACCAAGGCTTGTTCCTTTCTGTTTCCCTTTGCCATTAATGAACTAATCCCCTCCTGTACTTGCTCATGTCCCAGAAAATAAGTCATTCTCATATCACCTCCAACAAATTCCATGCATTCTGTTTCTTGAATCTGGCCATGTTTCCTCATTTCCATGGCAACCCTCCTAAAATGCAAGCTACCTTATGGATCCCTGCATTGGCTCAATAGTCTTTGATTTGACTTGTTTTCTCTCTGTCTCCACTCAGTTTGTTTTCCATACAGTAGCTTTTGAGTGATCGGTAGGACAAGTCAGATTGCTTCTCTCTAGTTGGAATTGTCCAATAATTTACCTTGTACTCACAGTAACTCTGATTAGAAATTCTTGCCAGTTTCTGACCTTGTCTTTTATCCTTAGCCTTGTTACTTTGTTCTGCCTATTCCCTTTCCAGTTTCTTTGAAGCATATAGGGTTCCTGCCCATTGCCAACACAGTACTTCCTGTCCTCTAGTGTTTGCCCTCAGAGCTTCAGCTAATTGTTTCATCCAGTTTATTTCCAGTGTTGGTTTCCATGTCAATCCTACTCTATTCATTCCCGGCCCTTATATATCTTATCACACTGTTTTATCCCCTTCACAGATAACATTTCTTCTTCTTTGCTCTAGAGATTATGCCCCTTGGTGGGAGATGCCTTGTTGCATTCTCCACTGGGAGAAGAGAGAGGAAGACTCGGAATGAAGTAGAAGTTATAGTGCTGTTTTTGAAGGCCTCTTGAGACAGGACTGCTCCTCTATGCTCCCTCTCACCTCTGAGCTTCTTCTGACTCCAGGTTTACTTTATTTAGAACATGAGATGTTCTGTTTTCTTGCACACTTTCAAAACCTTTGCTTGAGTCTTACTGTTTCTTTTTTTTGAGTTTAGAAGTTTTTTTTTTTCATTTTACATACCAACCACAGTTCCCCCTCCCTCCCCACCTCCTGCTCCTTCCCACCTTCTCCCCACCTCACCCACATTCACTCCTGTGAAAGCATAAGGCCTCCCATGGGGAGTCAACAAAGTCTGGCATATCAAATTAAGGCAGGACCAAGCCCCTCCCCCTAGCATGTAAGCTGAGCAAGATATCCGTCCATAGGGAATGGGCTCTAAAAAGTCAGTTCATGTACTAGAAATAAATCCTCATCCCACTGCCAGGGGCCCCACAAACTGCCCAAGCCTCACAACTGTCACTCACATTCAAAGGATCTAGTTTGGTCCCATGTAGGTTCCCCAGCTGTCAGTCTAGGATCCCTGTGCACCCACTAGCTCAGGTCTCTGTGAGTTTACTCATCATGATCTTGATCCTCTTGCTCATATAATCCCTCCTCCCTTTCTTCAACTGGACTCTGGGAGCTCTGCCCAGTGGTTAGCCGTGGATCTCTGCATCTGTTTCCATTAGTTACTGAATAAAGGTTCTATGATGACAGTTAGGGTAGTCATCAATCTGATTAGAGGGGAAGACCAATTCAGGCATTCTCCACGATTGCTTGGAGTCTTAGCTGGGGTCATCCTTGTGAATTCCTGGGAATTTCACTAGCATCATGTTTTTCCCTAGCCCCATAATGGCTCCCTCTACCAAGATATCTCTTTCCTTACTCTTCCTCTCCCTCATGTCCTCATTACCCCTACCCCACACCAAACCCCCTTACCCACCCCACCCACCCCACCCACCTATCCCACTCCCCCCAACCCTCCACAAGTTCCCAACTCAGCAATAAAATACCAATGACATCAAGAAATTTATAGGCAAATGGATAGAACTAGGAAAAATCATCCTGAGTGAGGTAACCCAGAACCAAAAAGAAAAACACAGTATGTGCTCACTCATAAGTGAATATTAGATATAAAGCAAAGGATAACCTGGTTACAATCCACAGCCCCAGAGAAGCCAGGTCAAGAGGAGGACCCTATGAGGGACATGCACAGATATTCCAGGAAGGGAAAATAAACATCTCCTTACTCTGTTTCTTACACTCAAAACAAGGTAGTGTTTAGGACTCTTGCTCACAAGGACATATAATTCTATCTCAAACTAAAGTGAAGAAGCAGGGCCTTGTGAGATAGACAAAAATGCTTTTGGTTTCAGAAAAAGACAAAAACCTTCTTTTCCTACTCATTAAATTTCTCAGTGTTTGTAACCCCAAGTTGGTAGTTATTGATGCTCTGGTTCCCTTTCCAATCATTATTCAATAACAGATACATACATAAACACCTCATACTGTGTGTGTGTGTGTGTGTGTGTGTGTGTGTGTGTGTGTGTGTAGCTTTATTTACATATTTAAAAGTTTTTCTACAAATATCTACCACAAAACTTACCAAATCAAAATAATGGACATATCTGTCACCTTAAAATTTCTCCCTGTATCATCATTGTAATCTGTTTCAATCCTCACCCCACTTGACACATAGGCAATTGCTGATTGTTTTCTTTCTTTTTATATCTTTACTGAAAAAAAATTTTGACAATATATCCTAATCAGCTCCCTTATGTCTTCCCATACCCTTCCCAGACCCCCATCCATGCAGTTCTATGCTTTCTTTCTTTCTCCTTCTCTTTAGAAAACAAACAGGCAAAAAAACCCAAATAAATCATAATTAAAAAATACAAAGAACACATAGACATACACACAAAAAACTCTTAAAAAACACAAAATTGAAAGCCATAATATACAAACAAAAGTCCAGTAAGATGAAAAAGCAAGGAAGGAAGGAAGGAAGGAAGGAAGGAAGGAAGGAAGGAAGGAAGGAAGGAGGGAGGGAGGGAGGGAGGGAGGGAGGGAGGGAGGGAGGGAGAGAGAGTGAGAGAGAGAGAGAGAGAGAGAGAGAGAGAGAGAGAGAGAGAGAGAGAGAGAGAGGATGAGAGTGTGAGCACTATGTTAGACAAAAAGTTTACAAAGATACCACTGATTTCATTTTGTGTTGGCTATCTACTGCTGGGCATGGGCCCTGCCCTTAAATGTGGTTAATATACCCAATGATACTTCACTGGAGAAAACTAATGTTTCTTTGCAAGCACATGTAAGTTGGAAAGAGCTTTTTGGTTATGGATGGAAGCCTGTGTTCACTTCTCCCTTTCAGCACTGGGACCCTGTCTAGCTTGGACCTATGCAGGCCCTGTACATGCTGCCACAGTCTCTGTGGGGTCATATTTACATCAGTCCTGTTGTGTCTGAAGATACTGTTTCCTTGGTACCACCCATCTTCTCTGGCTCCTTTCTACCATCTCTTCTGAATAGCTCCCTAATCCCTTAGGGGAGGGGTTTGATGACAGCTTCCCATTTAGGACTGAGTGTTCCAAAGGTTTCTCATTCTCTGCATATTCTCTAGTTGTAAGTCTCTGTGTTAGTTCCCCACATCTATAATTTCAGATATTTGGGAGGCTGAGGCAGAAGAATTACTTGAGTACAGGAGGTCTGGGCTGTAGTATACTATACCTATTGGGTGTCCCTAGTAAATTCAGCATCAAAATGGTGACCTTCCAGAAGCAGGGAACAAGTTGGAAAACAAAGAACTTTTCCCTTTATCTTTAATTCTTCATTTCTACATTTTCCTTTTGTTTTTAATGTTCTTCACACTTCCCTCCACCCTTCATTTCTTATATATTATTAGAAAGAGAATGTCAGCATCTTCACATTTGTATCTCAAACCCAATGAAGAATTTTAGGCTTGATTTCTCTGAGATCCACTCCAAAATTCTAGGGAAATGTACTAACTGGTCAGTACAACTCATTTTGACCTCTGACTGTGTGAAGTGCTATCAATTGAAATGATTTCCACAGTATACCCATCAATAAGAAGGCATTTCTATGGTGTAAAAAGCAATGCCCCCCCCCAAAAAAAGAAAAAATGCCTGTCATTCTGGGTAGTTAAGATTGACCATGTTTGAATATCTCTACCTGGTGGGGTTTGTGCCACAGTTTCTGGCATTGTTCTAACTCTACTTGAAGTCTGAGGTGACAGCTAGAGGAACCCTTCCCTCTAAGCCTGTAATGTGCATATTTTAGACTTTGACAAGTCATGTTGATTGTGCTCTTCTTCATCAAATCTATTTCAGTAGTAAAGATGTAAAGCAGGCCAAATAGAAGGCCACAGTTTATTGTGGCTCTTGCAGAGAACATTAGTTCAATTTCCAGCACACATGGAGCAGCTCACAACCATCTGAAACTCTAGTCCCAGAGGATCTAGCATGCTTCTGTGGGTATCAAACATGCATGTGGTGTACATACAAATATGCAGGCAAAAAACACTCATACACAAAAATAAAAATAAGAAAAAACGTGAAAAGGGAAGAGAGAATTTGGCTCCATCCAACATGCCCTAGAGCCCACTGTTCAGTTATCTTGAGATTGTTGCCAGTCTTGTTCTGCCTCATATGTGCCTGACACTCTCCATTTGTTTGCCTCAATTACAGAATCCTAAATTAATGTGCAAAGCATAGTATAATTCATATAGTATTTATTTCTAAAGTTTGGTCATTTTTTTGACTCAGTATGTTACTGAAGAAACAAATTCCTTTAAATAAATATTTCTTTATCTAATCTAAGCCTCAGTTTCTTTATTTGTACTAGGAAGATGACAACACAAATTTCTTAGTGTTTTGTGATAGTGACTTTAGGGAAAGCAGGTGACTGGACCAGTAAACATTAAATTAATATTTGATATTACTAGTATAAATATGATTACTGACACATAAAATGTTTGTACTATTTACTCCTAATATAGGTTACTGATGCATTATAGTAACCACAATAACACAGCCTCATAGCTTACAGAATAAAGCACAAACTAGACTAGATCCACATGTGTGTGCATGTGTTTGTGTCTCCGTATATTTAGGGCTCTTCATTTAAAGAAATGAAGGTTCTTATAAATTAGATACCTACAAGCAACTAAAAAGTTAGCAAAAGATTTAATGTCCAGAATACTAACAATATCAAATACTGGGAGGTGGGGTGTCAAACAACACGTTCCTTTAGTCATTGTTGGTGTGAGAGCAAACTGCCACAGTCACTTCAGGACACAGTTTCTGTTTCTTATAAAAATTGAACACACTTTTACCTTGTGATCTTGCAATCACACTACTTGGAATTTTCTTAAAGACACTGAAAACATGCATATACATGTGCACACATACACAAAGCATTCTGACAGACTTTTTGTAACAGTTCTATTCATATTACTAAATCTTAGAAGCAACTATGTTACCCTTCAATATGGGAATGGATAAGCAAATTGTGGTATACCCCAACATTGAAACTATTCACTGATAAAAGGAAATAAGCTATCAGGCCACAAGAAGACATGGAAGAACCAGGTGCATATTACTAAGTGAAAAGGATGATTTGAAAATTATTCATACTTTGTTGTTCCAACGACATGACATTCTGGAAAGGTAAATCTCAGAGACTATGAAAAAATTCATGGTCTCAGGGGTTACAAGGTATTAGGGATGGATTGGTGGGACACGGGAGTTTTAGGGCTGTGAAACTCCTGTTTGACACTAACGTGATGTATGCATGTCTTTATGTATTTGCTAAGATTATAGAATATACAATACCATGGTGTACACCAATGTAAACTGTGAAACCAGGTGATTGCAATGTGTCCATGAAGTGGGTGCCATGCTGCTGGGGATGTCTCACTATGAGTGAAATTGTACAAACCAGGGAAGGAGATATGGGGCAAATCTTCATACCTTCCTCCAAATATCATTGTGAATCTAAAACTGTTGCAAAAATAAAGTCTCATATGAAATCTTTAAAATAATTTTCCATTGGTAGCTCAGGAAGTATCATCTCATCTGATCCTTTCACTTCCCAACTTCTAATTATATTGTTCTGAGGACTTAATGCTTTGCTTAAGATTTCCTTCTCTCACTGGGAGATGGTGACCAATACGCCTTTAATCCTAGCATTCAGGAGGCAGAGCCAGGTGTATCTCTGTGAGTTCGTGGCCAGCCTGCTCTACAGAGCGAGTTCTAGGACAGACTCCAAAGCTACACAGAGAAACCCTGGCTCCCCCCCCCCCAAAAAAAAATTCTTCTTTCATTGTGAGGACATTGTGCAGACTGGGTATTTATAATCTCCATGTGGCTATCACTGTCCTTAATATCTTGTTTTTTTTTTTTTTTTTTTTTTTTTTTTTTTTTTTTTTTTTTTTTTTAAATCAAGGGAATAGGACATTCTTGCTCCAAAATACTCGGACATAAATCCAAGTATTAGAAAACTGCCTAAAGGAGTATAATATTGCTGAGTGAACTCTGAGGAACTTCACTTATAAAATTATATATATATTCTTACCCAAAATGACAAGATTTCATATGGGTAGAACAATATTAATATTAAGTTTCCTCTTTTGAGCTCAGGGATAGAATTTTTCCTCTTGACAGGCATTTGAGTGCATCCTTATTGAGTTTGTCTTAAAATCTTGTCTGGCAAGGAAAGTCACAATTTGCCTCATTGTTGGGCAGCTGTAAGCCTCAACTCTGTTAGCCATGGGATTGTGACAGGAACAGTTGCTACTGCAATGCACTTGTTGTAAGCCTTGATTGGTGGATATTAAGTACATTTTTAGCTAAGTTCTATGTTCTATTTCAGTGGTTCAGTGGATTTATAAAAATGAAACTCCATCCTAAGTTTAGACACATTCATATTTGGCATGCTTTTTCTGCAAAATCTGAAGTGCTTTTAGCCTCTTGATCATCTACCTGAGACATCATCTAGAAAGCAGAGCAGTGGAAGCCATAGTTCTCTCTGTATGTGGTGGAAGAACCTTTTCAGACTTTTCCCGCCACAGTTGTGCTATGCTTATTGCTTATCAGACCCCCAGCCTGGGTATGTGTGGGATAGGAAACTACTGCCTTCTTTAAATTGCTGGTTGTGACAATCCAAAACAGACAACTAACATGCTGAACTGTGTGCATACCCAAGATGAGCATTGAATTTTGGGAGACAGTCACATTCAAAACACCCTCAAGCATACCGCTTCTTATCCTTGCCTCATTTCCTGGGAGTTGTTCCAAAATAGCCTCTGGTCATGTTCTCTGTTCCACAAAGTGTAAGAAAAACATTGTGCAATCTCTGGAATCATGCTGCCTGTTTTTCAGTCTGAATAATTTACTTAGATGTTTCATCTTTTTCTCACCCCTTTTAAAAGTCAGGGGCAGCATTAAGCATGGAGAAAACTGTTTTGTATCATTTCTATCCCAGGATATCCAGTGTTGGCCAACAGCCTTGCATGCTTTGCTCAGGCTGTCTTGACACTGCCCTTTCTCATTCATCCTGTCTTCACTCTGTTGTTTCAAATACTAACAATTTAGTCATGGGGACACTTACTGAAATGCATTAACTAAACTACTTGTACAAACTGTAGAGAACTTCTATTGGAGACTCTGCAGCATGACAAATTATGACTAGAAGACAACTTGAACTCAGATCGCCTAGGAAATGTATAGAAAATGTGGAAAATTTCCTAAATGATAACATAGCAGGCATGTCTTGCCTCTGTGAAGACAGGAATAAGCTACTTAAGCAGTGTGTGTGTGTGTGTGTGTGTGTGTGTGTGTGTGTGTGTGTGTGTGTGTGTGTGTGTGTGTTATAAAAGAAGGTAGTATACAGAGAAATGAGGAAAGTAAGGACCTGAATTGTTCAGATGACCTCACTCCTGCCAGACCTAGACTTTCAGTCTAGTGATGCAGAAAGATAAAGAGTACTGAGGGATGTACAGAGAAACACATTACCTGGTGTCTCTTTCAGATCATCTCTCACCCATGACCCAAAGCCTCCATTTCCCCATGCACACAAAGTATAGAGAGAAAGCTGAGTCCGGGTTTTATGCTTCTGGTATTGCCACATGTCACATGGTAAATGAGGACAAGGCTGGTAGGGTGAGTGGCCAGGTGTCACCAATGCATTGTCCACATGCAACTTATTTGCTTGATGAAAGACAAAACCTTGCTTTATTTGATATCAGTGCCATATTGAAAAGAGAAATAGATATAAGAGATATAGATAGAGACATAAATTCATATGTACAAATGAGTAATATGAACTGGTACTCAAGCTTCTCTGAAAATATTTTATTCTTTTCTGCAATATAAAGTATTTCTTATTATTTGGATGGTTTCTGAAGAATCCTCTGAGAAAATAAAAATATTTAAAACATCTGCTCAATGTTATTAATTTGAAGCAAACTTTACACTGTTGGATGATAATACTTTGACAGTCTTGTAGAAGATGATTAGAGGCAACATTAGAATTCCTGTTACTGTTATCAATTTCTCCTTAAAAAATATGAACAGATCAAAGAAAATAATTTCCTTGAGAGTTTTCTGATGATCAACTCATGGAGGTTTTCACTGATCCACATGAGGGTGCAGGTAAGGATGACATTCACATCTGTGTGGGAACATGACATGGTCATGAACTTGGAAGGCAGAGCCTGAACTTGAATACTAACTTGGCAAATTTACTAATAATCAAGGAAGACTTTAGTGCCTCCACTTACAAAATAATGTGTGAAAATCTCTTAGAACAGTGCCTGCTGTAAGAGTAGCACTGAAATCAGTGCTATGGACCGTTGCTATTGATAGATAATCCAGTCACCATCCTTCTCATCATTTTCATTGTAGGAAACATTTGATCTCGTGTGTGCCTGCATGCAAAGTGTCTCATCCCTATTCATTTTTAAAATGTTATTTGATTTTGTACTTTTTCTAATATATTATTTCATTTTCCTATATCATGGTGGTTATAAATACAACTACTTTTAGACATAGATTTAGGAAATCTCTGGAGTTCCCATGTGGAAATTAAATGATGAAAATTTGAGCATGGTAAGCAGTATCATTTTATCTTGAGTGTATTTGGCTTAATCTCAGGCTGCTGGTGACATTCAGGTATGCTGTCTACACGTGATTTAAATAGGCTCTAAGTTCCTCAAGGATGCTCTCACCCACCATGCCTTCCAAACCTGGAGAGAACGAATTCCCTGTGTCAGACCATTCCAGCTGCATCTCAGCAGGCTTTAGAGGGACAGAAAGGGATGAAGTCTGGCCAACACCATGAAAGAAACCACCCCGGGCATTTTTGAAATTTAAAAGAACAGGAGAAGGTTTTCAGTTTTGGTGTCCTTAGGGGTTACTCCAATGCTTTGCCGGGTGTCGGTTAGCTTCTGAGTTAAAAATGCTTTTAAAGTGATCTTTAGAAATCCACAGATGAGGTAACATCATCCTTGTTGGTGAAAGACTGAACTACATCCTCCCTAAAATCAGGAACACAATGGTGTCTGTTCTTGCCTTTTCTATTCTGGCTGTCCTCTGCAGGGCAGTTCAACAAGAGAGAAAAATGAAATTCATCTTGTTATAAAGGCAATAGTAAAAGTCTATTTATAGGGAAGTTACCTTTTGTATAAATTTATACTTAGATAATCTCCCTCAAAAAATTTACCAAAAATGGTATTTGCACTAAAAAGTTTAGTAAGATAGCAATTCACAAAGTCAGAGTACAGAATTCAGTTATAGCTTTGTACAGGAACAAGGGAAAAAACAAGATACAAATAGGAAACACTAAATCTATTTTCAATAAGTTCCAAAAGAATAAAATATATATGAATAAACTTAACAAGGTAGGTGTAAAACTTACTTTAAGTACTACAAAACACTGCTGAAAGGATTATGGATTCCTTGCATATACTAAAAGGCATTTTTTAGTTTGAGGGACCTCCACAACTAAAACCACCCTGAAAAAGAGTAACAACTTTGGATATGGATAATTCATGCTTCTCAATTTCTAAGCATACTACAGAGCTAATGTGATTATCAATTGTGGTGCTGGAATGAATATAGACACAGATTTATGAGGTATAATTGAGAGTCCAGGCCAGGTGGTGGTGGTGCATGCCTTTAATCTCAGCACACGGGAGGCAGAGGCAGGTGGATTTCTGTGAGTTCGAGGCCTGAGCTACAGAGTGAGTTCCAGGAAAGGCACAAAGCTACACAGAGAAACCCTGTCTTGAAAAACAAAAACAAAAAAAAATTGAGAGTTCAGAAATAAATCCCAATGTATATGATCAATTGATTTTTCAGTAAAGGTAACAATTCCTTTAAAAAAATATTCTGTTTTCTATACATGCTACTGGGATAAGTAGATTCACATATATAGAGTCAGTTGTATCCCTACTTCATGCCATGTACAAAGTAATGACTCAAAATGAATAAAGGACCTAAATGTAAAAGCAAAAAATATATAAGGAGAGAACTTTTAAAGAGAAAAGATAGAAGTAGTCTTCAGCAACCTGAATTTAACAATAGTTTTTAGATGTCACATCAAGAAGCAAGTAAACAAAGAAACACCAGCAGATTTAACCTTATCCAAACTAGAGACTTTTGATTTTAAAGGAAAACATCAAGGATGTGAAAGAATCTCATACAGTAGGAGAAAAGTTTGGTGAATTTTCTATCCAATAAGAAACTTATATCTAAAGCACATATGTAAAGACTTTGTACAATTCTATAATAAAAAGAAAACACCACATTTTTAAAATCAGAAAAGTATCTGACTAGACAGTTCCTAAAACCCAATATATGGAAGGCTAAGAAGAGCATGAAAGCATGCTCAGAGTCATCAGTCATTACAGGATGCCAATCAAAACCCTGTGAGACAGCACTTCACATCCTTGAGAGATCCCCGGTAAACAAACCAGTTAACAAAGTGTTGGCAAGGTGTTGGGATGTTGGAATCCTCATACTCTGTTGATGAATATGAATCATAAATTATGGCACTTCAAAACAATTTCTTAGTTCCTCAGACAACTGTGGGAATTATTGAATGATCCAGCCATTCTACTCCTAGGTACCCATATAAAAGAAATGTAGACCAATATTTATCAACTAGTAAGTATAAAAATTAACTGTGATATACCCAAATAATAAAATATTAATCAGTATTAAAATTAAATAAACAACTAATACATGACACAAGTGGGTAGGGCTTAAGATAAACTTCATAAGTAACATTGATTAGTAATGAAGAACAAAATAGTGATTGTATGATCCTAATATTTCAAAAATTTCTAAAATAGAAAAATTTGTGGAGACAAAATGAAGATGAGTATTTGTATGTTCCTAAGGGAAAAAATTTGGGGGTAAAGAGTGACTACTGTTACACACAGCACATCTCTTGAGGGTGATGAAAATATCTCACATTGTAATAATAAAGGCTGAATTGTGATGATTAAACTACCTTCTGTAAATGAATAAATAGTATGTTTATTATATCACGTATCTTAACAAATAGTTATTTTTAAATATTCCTGATAGGACATGACTTTGTTCCAGTCATATGATGTCCTCTAATGTTACCTAATTTGGTCAGGTCACAGTGCTTTCACTAGAAACTCTCCTTGCTGTGCTATGTTTGGGGCACCACCATGTTTGTCATATGCTGCTCATGGAGTAGCTGGGTGCTCAGGATGAGAATTCCTCAGAATAAAGCTGATGTTCTCTGTACACTCCTAGTGTGGGACATTTTACAGTAGAAATTTGCTGCTCCTAACATGTCTTTACCTTGGAGTGTTGCCTTTAAATAGCACAATGAAATTATGCACTAGGCAGCTGAATATATCAAGCACCAAATGTATTGCAAAATATAGATGAACTGATATTAAGCAACATTTTAGAAAAGAAGGTGAATGTCAGAGCACCCACCCATACTCACATGGAAAACATAACTACTTTAAAAGTTAGATAATCAATTATTTCTGTGTGTGATATAGAGAATGACTAGCTTTTGTGACCAGCTCTTTTTCTTTTGTCCTTCCTTCCTTCCTTCCTTCCTTCCTTCCTTCCTTCCTTCCTTCCTTCCTTCCTTCCTTCCTTTTTTTTTTTTTTCTGAAACAGACTCAGGATCCCAGCATTGCAGCTGAGCATAGCGGGTATTCTTAGGAGAGTAGCTTCCCAGGGAAGTGGGGCTCAGGAAAGTGTCTGAGGTTTGCTGAATTAGAAGATGTGAAGTTTCGGTCCTTTTTTATTTTTTAGCCAGGGCAGTACATGTTCTTTATTACTGTCTGTTTTTAAATTAGTGGCAAAGTCTAGTTTTCCTGTGTTAGATGGTATGTATTTCCATAGTTTTTTTAAAAAGCAACAAAAGAGGTAAACTCTAACTTCAAAACTTTTGATGTATGGTTTAGCCCTAGAAGGAAAAAAATCTTTTTATTAGTCAATATGAAATGTTGTAACAAATATTTTTAAAAGTTTCCAGGATAATATTCAGAGATTTTTTTCATCCTTTTTTTATCCTGTGTGTTCTAGAAATGCCCCAGTAGGTCTGGCAGTTGACTAGTCATTCCTTTAAAATACAAATGGGCTTGTTGCAGATTCTGAAGAATTGATTACTTTTTCTGTGGTTTACATTTTTAGTGCAGTTAGAAGTAGTAAGTCTATGGAATATTCACTTGGAGTCTGAGATAAAAGTAGCCCTGTGGGGGGAAAAGAGAGTCCTAGTGAGAAAGGCACAACCTGCTGAGTGAGAGATGTGTGTGTTCCTGTCCAATCCTGACAGCCAGTCATGGAAACAGGCTCTGTGCCGGAACCGAGAGACTATTCTGTGTGCCACTCACAGGAGGCTAAGCTCCACCCCAAAGTGTGGCTGCCTTTGTCATTTTAATTGGTCTGTGTTTGTGAAGTGGGGCCTCTATTTACTTATAGCTTGGGGCTTGTGTTTACCAAGCCTGGTGGAGGCCAAGTGACAGGGCTCCTGCAAGCTCTCCCGCTGTATCTTGAGGCACTTTTCTTTTCAGTATCAGTCCTGTCTAATTCGTGAGCTTCTGTGAAGCAAGCGCAGGAGGGTACAAGGCCTACAGGGAGGAATTACACCTAATTACTCAAATAATTGCTAGGCTGTTGCCTTCTTAGTCACTGAAAATAATTTCCAGGTCCCTGGCTTTTATAGATAGTCTTCTAGAGGCAGGAGGACACAGCCCCCTTTTTAACTCAGCCCATTCACTCACAAAATCAGAACACTCGAGCCTGCAAAATTAATAAGCACCACTTCCATTACATATATTTTAGGTTGTTGTTGCCGTGGCGATAAAGTCAGGGACATTGAATCTCCTCTGTTGAGCCATTGTTATCATCCCTGGCCATCTGCTGCAGAGGAGTGATATTCCATCTCATTTGCATGATGACTGATATATGGGCGGTTTGGAAGGACATATGCCACAGCAATCATGTGATGAAAATTAAAGTGAAAGTTTTGGGCCCAGAGCCGAAAAAAAATCTGTGTGTGCGCATGAGGCTGTTGATGTGCAAATGTGGATCATATTGAGAAGGTCTGAATAGGGAGGTGTGACGTAAGGAGGGCTACACGCAGGTGCTTATCTCCAAGCAGTCAAAGGCACTGGATGTCATATCATGGAAACTACCTTTCAAGGCAACAGCTTTAGTGTTTCCTGTCAGCACACCAGGGAGGAGAGATATAGTTTTGGAAACACACAAAAAAGTAAGTTTAAAACTTTTTACCACATTCTCTTCACCCTGATGCTTAAGAGCTCAGACAGTGAGCAAGTTTTCAGGTCTTGAGTTGTTAATAGTGACTTTTGTTTCTCTCTCTCTCTCTCTCTCTCTCTCTCTCTCTCTCTCTCTCTCCCCCCCTCCCTCCCTCCCTCCCTCCCTCCCTCCCTCCCTCTCTCTCTCTCTCTCTCTCTCTCTCTCTCTCTCTCTCTCTCTCTCTCTCTCTCTGTGTTTTGCAGGGGGTGGGGGGTATTTCTAAAGGCTGAAGTGCCTGTGGTTTTTACTGCTGTTTGCTTTGGTTTCTGTTGTGATGTACATTTGGCATGATTTTAAATTCGTTCACCACCACCCACCTCCACTTTCGCACTCTCCTCCAAAACTGGGACATTGAGAAGGAGTTCAAAATAAAATGTCACAGTACAATTGTGTTTAAACTGCATCAGTTACTGCCTTTGTTCATATATTTACCTGAAATATGGGAATTTGTAACAGAAAATACTTGATATGAGACAGTATACTTTTTTTCTCTTCAAGAAAAGTAAAGTAGAACTAATTTATGTGATCACAGAAATTATCAGTGAGATCTCATGTCTTACAGATCTTTATTTAGAATTGAAATCTTTGCTGTGCTAAATTTTTAATGCAATTTTGCATTAATAGCCAAAATTTTTTAAAAAGGTTTTGTAGATTCTTTCTGAAGAGCCAGAATCCTGGTTTAGCTACATATAAGAGAAAAAGTTTATGGGCAGTCTCTAAGATATTTAAATTCCTGAGTTGGGCATATATAATATTGCATATGAGTATTTAGAGAATTGAATAAGACTAGTCTTAAAAAATGACACACTTCATTGTTGATAGATATAAATGTCAGGAGAATATGCAGAAGTTAAAAAGTAATAATTTAAAAGCAGAACGAGAGACTTAGTACTCACCTTGAACAAAATTTTACAGAAGGATGGTTTACAGGGAGAACTTTGTCTTACCTTGATGAACAGTATTTTACCTCCTATTTCTTTTGTCAACAAAACACCTGTTAAGAGTGCTTGCTTTGATGTACTTTTGAATAATCAAAGTTTCCCGAGTCTTTTCCTTCAGTTTCAGAGAACATTGCAGCTAAGAGACAAAGTATATAATGTAATGGCTCTAGTCTTGTTTTATTTTTAGGAATAGTCAATTATGTAAAAAAAAAAATCCTGTGTCACATCACCTTATAGACTAATTGGCACTACAAAATCAATAAATTTAAAGAAATGATGAAGAAATATTGGATATGGTTCTGTACACGGTCCTTATGATAAGGAAGTAATTTTCAAGAAAAGTCTGGAATCAAAAGTAGAATTGAAATTAGACTTTCTCTAACTTTAAATGTTTTCTTTGCTAATATCACCAGCAGAATATCCTAGTTCTATGCTGTAACCTAAGATTACCCGTGCTCTCCGTTTCCCTCATTCTAAATATTCAATTACTCAATGGTGATTATTATGTGCCTTCTTGGTTTACTATAATATTAGATTAATATAGATTTCTTATGCCAAATTAGCGGAAATCACTGTTGCACACAAGAGTAATTCATTCTTCTCTTAGTCATATTCGTGTTACAGCAGGAGCATCATCTTAAGTTCCAAGGCTTTAATATTTTAAACTTGGATACACCGTGTCTTGGAGCACGCGGGATTTGTATCTGAAACCTGTAAAATATGTTAGAACCTTTAACAAGACTCTAATTCGGCTTTGTTTAAATGAGACTTTTTTAGTGACTGTTATTCTTCTATCACACTAACCAGAAAGATTTAAAGTTTTGTGTGGTTCCTCTTCTGTGAAACAACTGCAGGTGATGAGAAAAGACAAGGCGTGCTTGGAGCTGTCCAAGGTAGCTGGCTTCTGAAAAGTTAACCATTCTAAAAATGCATTGCTTTGTATCTATGTAATTGGTTTACTCTCCATTTTTGAAAGTTAGCATTTTATTGCTATTAGAATAATAAACATAGTGAATTTTAGTAAATATTTTCAGATAATGTAGCAATCTTAGTTATAATTACATTTAAAAACTCAGAAACAGTTCAAACATTCATGAAGCTAACTAGTGTTCCAGTTTGCAGCTTTAAATTATTTAAGTAGAAATGAACAAAATTCACATTTATCAGATATAGAACTCCATGTCATCAACATGGAAGCACCATAGGAATAGTCTCTGGGGCATCATCAGTGTGGACAAACATACTGAAAAATGCAACTTGCAGGAATTTATTGCTTTTGAAATTAATTCTTATCCTTGTGTGACCTTTCCTGTCTGCTATAGAAATCCAAAAGATCATAATTGTTTGATATGAAATGCAAAAGAATAGTTAAGTTGAAAGTTTAACATCATGAAATTCAAAATCCCAAGTGGTATATAAACATTAAAAGAAACTTTGGACTGCTAATCCTAGGAAATGAGTTTTATGGATTGAATTCAACAAGGCTTCAGAAATGGCTCCATCTGCTGCCTAGCAGCTGCTGAAAGGATAAATTTAATTCATTAATTCATTTGGAAAAAAGGATCCAAGTAGTAAAGACTTCATTGCTCGTAATGCATATAGGTGGAAACACACTGAGAAGTGGTCCTGGTGTCATTCTAGATAATGAGCTACATTGTCTTCTATTTTTGGTAAAGGTCTTCAGGACTAAGTCAATGCGATGTTGATTTTTAGACAGTAGCTAATCATTTTGAAATAGTTCAATGCTAAAAAACAAAACAAAACACTCAGGGAAGTTCAAAGTCTCAGTTTTAACCCAAGGAACTGTGGAAACCTAAAAAAGAAGCTTTCTTATACTGCATATGTGTCTATGGGAGGTAGAATATGTGTCTATACCTACCACGTGTACATGTACATTTATATTTACAAATAAATGTGCCATTGAAGTGAATAATTCTCTTCAGGGACATTTATATTAGATAGAAATCCTATATTATCTTAGAAATGTCCAAAAATATGTAGTATTTAACATTAATATAAGTAGATCACATCTTAGATTCAAAATTTGTATCTACTCAAGGGTTGGAAGGTCAAATAACACTAGTTTTCTTCACCTATATTCTTCTCCTAACATTGCTTATCTAGTCTCTCTTTCCAGTCACACTTAGCAACCTGATTTAAAAGCTTAGAAAGTTGTACCAGAAGTTCTTTCCTGTATCCTCTGTGACATTAATCATTTTGGCATTAGTGTTAAAACTCTGTAAGACACGGGTATACATTTTAATTGAATGGGTTATACAGAATACTTTGGTATCTTTCTGTAAGTGTAATGAAGTTTTGATGCCAAGTTTCTTCAAATCATATTCAACCATCATGGTCAGGTATTAGAAAGTTTATATTGTTTATGATTAAACTGCAATCACTTTGATGGATTTTCTTAACTGCTAGCATTTTAATGGGAGCCAGGTTTCCTTAGAATCATACAGTTCACCTTTTCTAGCTAGGTAAATACTTCCTGGTTGCCAGTTAATTGATCTGTGATAGAGATAAGAGTATCCCCAAGACAAGGCTGTTTCAGGAACCAGTGTATATTTTAGCCATTTTTTTCCGCTTGATGATTTCAGGAATGGTATTTAGCCTTCCAACATGGCCCACAGCTCACTGTGGTGTGTGCTGGGTTTACTATAAAGGTTCTGTGTGTACCCTGTGGGCTGGGTTAAGAATCAGGGCTTCTGCATTTACTTGTACTGTTGCATTGTTTAGACAGCTTTGGTTTAGTTTTGATCTTTTTTTTTTTTTTCTTTTTGCCTTTGAGGCTCTTCCACAGTGTCAGCTGCTGACTGATAGTAGGGAAACTGCCTCGTGGTGTGAATGAAAGGGACCTAGCGGTTGGTAAACAGAGATAAGGAATAAATAGAGCACAGGCAAAAGGAGATAGTTCTGTGGGGGCCCAGATTGCTGCCAGTCTGTTCAGGGGAGATGCGGAGCCTGTCCTTTTCCCAGATTAAATTAGTGTGCGAAATCTCCAGTGACCTCCTCCCCTTCTCCCCACACTCTTCAGCCAAGCTGAACAGCCTCTGCTGTAAAGTATTCATTTTACCCAGGGACACACGGACAATAGAGCTCTCCCTGATACTCATGGACAGCTGTCGTCATTCAGAGGGCTCTCAGCATTTCATTTTTCATAGGAGTTAAAGGGGTTTTTACCTTGGAAGTGAAAGGGGCAGGAGCACAACTTTGCCAGTTCTGAGGCTGCTTGGGCAAGGGGTCTGACTGAGGCAGGGGTGAGCTGTGAACAAAAAAAGAATCTGCCCAGGGAACTGATTCTTTTTGTTGTGCTTAATTTGATTAAGCAAGGACAGAAATTAAATTTCAACTCTATGTTCCTTATTAGGAGAAAATACCTTTGATTCTGAAAGTTTTTTGAAATTAAAGTCATCAGTGCACAGTAGACAATTTGTATCCACCTGGTCTACTTTCATTTTGCCTAAATATGCATGCATTTTATTGCCTGTGAATAAGCATGGGTAAATATTAAGTCTGTGAGATACCTCGGTAGACCCATACTTTTTATTTTTTTAGTGATTTACTGCAAATATATTCAGCATTTGACTGATTAAATAGACCTTCGGCAACCTTGAGGGTCACTGTGTAGAGTATGTACATAGAAAATGCATCAGCCCATTGTACCCTGGCAGCTAATGAGATTGGTCGTTAAGTAAATGACACAAAGCCTACAAAAAAAGCTTACAGCTCACTAGAGTATCACAGAGTGTCCCCGCACACCACACAACGACACAAACACTGGACTAACCTAGCCCACCCTGCTTTATTCTACATCACTGCTTCCCTGATGTCAGCGTGAGAAGCAGAACAAAGGCTAGGAAGCAGCGGTAAGTCAGTCTGGCAATGAAGCCCTAGGGAGAAAGTGGAACAATCTCCACCTAACTGTGGGGCCGAAAGTCCATTTCTGGACAAGTGGGTCCAGATGAAGGGATTTTGCTATTACTTCTAGAAATATTGCCTCAGTGACCAATGTTCTGTTTCTGTTGTTATTGTTGTATTGTTTTGCTGTTTCACAAAAGTTTGTGAATCTCAGAAGTCCAGTGCATCCCAAATGGCAAGTGAACATAAATTTGAGAGGTGGGTATTTGTTGGAGATGAGGGGGCATTGACAAATAACTACTGTTCAGGTGTGTGTCTAGATTTGAAAACTTTCAAATGCATGAGGCAACTTTAATTTTAGTTTGTCCTACTGCTTGTAAAACATAAAGAGAACCCAGGGCATAAATGTAACTGGTGAACTTCATTCTTAATGTGATAAAATTGTCCCAGCATTTAATGTATATTTAATATCAGCTATGGGATAGTCAGTCAGTGTCTTAAAAAATTAGTCGATCAATCAAACACTGCAAAACAAGAAAATAAAAGCTCCTCTTTTGCTCAGACACTTCCATTTTCTCTAATATTGAAATAAAAATCACTGTAGTATGTGCTTTTGAATGGAATCAGTAGTCATTTGCTTGCTGTAGTTGGAGGGGGAAAATTAAAGCTATCTGACACTGAAGCCGCACTGGCTTACTCTTTCCTGGGGAAAAAAATATACTTGCAGTATTGAAGTGTAACATTGCAGGATCCGTTTAGAGAAATATGGCAGCAGGGAGTTGCCAGAAAGTCTGATTTGCCTTGCTGAAATATCTGTCTGGCTTAGATGTGGATTTTCTGAGGATGTTTAGTTCAAGAAAGGATGATTTTGTTACAAGATATTCAGGTAAATTAAATATTTTCTTCTAACAACTGTCAGCTGAATGAGTTGCCAATGGCATAATGAACTCTTGATCTCATAGAAAACATTTTAAAAGTATTGTTAGTTAACATAGCATTGTATTTGTAAATAGATGTATTCATAATATCAGTGTCAGGATTCAATTTTTAAAGGCATTGCATTTAATATTAAACTGACATCTCATAGTCATCTGCTCATGAATTAAAACGACATCATGTAGAAATCAGTTTGCTAACTTACAGTCCTTGCACTGAAAATTTGTTATTTGTATAGGGATATAGAAATGTTTTGTCTATTAATAATCATGAGAGATTCATAACATAGGTTCATGATATGGTTCTAAGTGATCAGAGGTTATATGCTTCCTTTTATTTTTGTCTTGAAGAACTTTTCCTGTTACAAATGTGTTCTCAGCTTTCATTTTATTTATATGATGTAAGACTATTACATATCTGTGCATAGTATGTTTTATATTCTTCAATTCTGTTTTTTCCAAAGCAACCAGAATTTGAAAGAAATTCATTTCATGACAAAGATTAATGTTGTTTTGTTGATTTCAAGTGAAATATGTGCAGGAAAGATTTGCTTTGATTTAGTTAACTTGAGAAAATTCTAGATGTCACCACTTCAACATGCCTTTCATGGGGTTGGAATCATGGAAAACAGAAAGCCATCTGAAAATGGCCACACTTGCTTCCTAGCAATTTTAGTTTAAGGCAGAGTTATGCAAATAGTTTACTCTCACAGTTGTTGTAAGTACTCCACACGATTTTTCTATGCTGAACATTTTTCATCTGAATCACCTGTGTTATCATTTCTTTTTCCATAGTTGCTAGTGCTTGTCCTGTTAATGCAAGAGTGAATGTTTCAGAAAGCGTGCATTCTTTGGGTGACATAGTTGTTTCACCCCTATCCTCACTGCTGCAGCTGAGCATGGCAAACTTGACCCAAGTCTGTAAGTTGCTTCTTTGCAGATGAAACAGAATAGATTTATTTTACAGAAATGTAATTTTCATTGTTCAAAGCAAATAAGGACTGTGCTATAATCAGGACCAGAGGGCACAGATCACTACTTTTGTCTTATGTGAATTTACTTCCACCAGTATTGTATTTTAAAGATTTTCCAAATTATAGTTAAGGAAGTAGTGTTAGTGTTGGATAACCCCTTTCTTTAAAGAAATTTAAAGAGTTTGTGTTGAGAGAAAAAAACTTTGTTTTAATGAACTTTTACTTCAGTTACCTAGTTAACAAATGTGTCTTAAAACTGTTTGGTCAGAAGATTTTAGTATATGCTGTGAGCAATATAGAGCTCTTTGCTAACACAGGAGTATACTAAGAGCAACAGCCAACATTTCCAGGAGAAAGGGCAGCTGTTGCACAGCATCACGGAGAATCATGCATTTAAAACCTGGTTCTTTCACTCAGTGTGTGACTCTGGCTATTTTAACTTTTTTAGCCTCAGTTTCCTGGTCTGTTTAATGGGGATCACGATAGTAATAGAAAACAAGTGTTATATGAAAACTAAGTAAGATGAGGTATATAATGTCCCTGGTGCATCATGCTTGCAGTTTTGAACTTCTGCTTGAGGTTCACACAGCAAGTGGATGCCACACTAGGCCACGTCACAGTTCCTGTTCTCTCCCAGAGTGTAGAACCTTGTCCTCTCTTCACTTTCAGAGGCCCCAGTTCTGTGAGATTCTTTGAAGGACTGTGTCAACTCCATGTTGTGTGCTTCTGTGTGCATCCCAATCTAAGGTAATGTGCTTAGACTGTAAGTGTATGCTAAGTATAGGCAGCTAAATTGACTTTTTAAATGGTTGTTTAGTAACTTTCAGAAGAGCATATTAGAATTCTGTTGTATTTCTACATAAACTTCCTATAAGAAATATTTACTAATATTTAAAGTTAAAGTGAAACGTCTATAATTTAAGTAATTAGAGCAAAATTCCTTAACTATTGAGATTATAGTTCAATCTTATTTATATTTTTTATTAATGATTTTAATTTCTTGTGCCACTGGAATTTATCTAATTTTTAGCTTACATTATCTATTTTCACTTAACCCTTGAATTAAGTATAAGCATTCTTTCTTCAAAGCTATAATTATTGAAAAGTACTTTATTTTACTTTTTATCTATATAACGATACTTGAGCTTCATTTATTGCTTAATGTTTTATAATGTAAGATAAAATTCCATACTAGTGACCTCTAAGAGATACCTAGATTGCATTACAATATTTGAATATTATTTTGTCAAATGTTGCAACAAATCTATGAACCTTTCAGAAAAAAAAGATAAAGTTTCCATTTTGGGGAGAATGTTGGTAAAAAGAATTTTTCCAATTCCATATAACCTGTGCCTATGGGAGAATTTTCCAATTCCATGTATCCTATGCCTATGGGAGAGTATTATTGACTCACAAAAAATGCTAGTGCATTCTGTCTTTAAATTATTATTTATATTTTATATATAACTAAATTTTATAATAGAGTAGGTTTTCGAATTGTGATAATATGTTTGACTTATGCTGTATAAATACAAAGTTGCTAGAGATATCTTCCCATGTTTGCTAAAAACTCTTTAATATATTTCTAGTTTGCTGATGATAAATATGTTAATTGATACTGGTCTAATGAGGAACTGTATTTAGCTATTGCATGAAAAACACTGATAATACAATTTCATAAAAGTAAAGTATGAATTTTTGTGGTGTATTTTCCAGATCTCTCACAACTCTAAAGTTGCATAGTTTAATTTTCTAGGTTCTGAGGTTTTCCTCATGCAGAAAGCATGGCTAAATGCCAGTTTGGAAAACCTACCTCCTTTTTTTTAATGTGTCACATACATGTTCAGTATCTATGTGGGTAAATTCATGCTTGGCCTGAATCAAACTTAGCTACCATTGTTTACATTGTCATGCAGAACCAGACTAACCTGAAATGATTAATTATTTAAAAATCATAAACAGCATTTCTTTCCTGGAATATCAATAAAAAAGAATATGAAGATAGAGAATAATTTTGCTATTGAAAGGCTGATTTGTAAATGATCATCAGTTGCAAAGACATTTTGTTTGCTTGTTTCTGTGGTAGAATTGCTCTGAATTTCATTTATTTACCTCTTTTACCGTTTTGTTTTGTCCTTCAAATATCAAACAGTTGTGGAGAATTAGTCTTAAGACTATTCTTAAAGGTGTAAAAAAGGTGAGGATGAAATATGCTCTGAAGAAAATGAAATCAGGAAAAGATTGAGGCTGACATTGTGACTGCTCCAGAAAGAGGGCACTAATTTGAGCATACAACCTGCAACACACAGAGCTCTTGGTGCTTTTGTGTGGGTGAAAGATACCAGTGTCTCCCAAAAGGGTTAAGGAAATGCATTCTGTTGCATCTGCTTACTAAATCCCTTCCTTTAGCAGAAATTCAAATTTTGTAAAGATTATTCGTTTTATTGATGCATATAATTATAATCACAAGCCATCTGCTGATTTGGCAGGCATGGTTAAAATTCTCTAACTCTCATAACCTTTCAAGTACAGTGCCCTTGGGACTCTATTTCACTTTTATATTTTGGAAAACATGTAGGGACAAATAAGGGCGGTCATCTGCAGAATGTCAGACCTGGGGAAATGAAAGAATGGGGATTGAGTTGCGCTGGTGGTTATTTTCAATAGTAGGGGAAGAAGTTATTTTCCCTTTTTTTCTGACTTCATGAAAGATGATCCTAGTTTCTATGATGTATTTTGGAAATTTTTTCCTAGGGATTAAAGCTCTGTCATTACCCTCCCAAAAGGAAGGTTTCAAGCCTAACCAAAAAGAACATGCCAAAAACCTTCCAGACATTTCTTATGTTGGTCATAATAGATAAATTCAGTATATTTCACCTAGTCTTTCTAAATTATGGAGTATTTATTTTTATTTTTCTGGAAATATTCAGTTAAATAACCTTACAGCCTAAGATTTGGGGTTGTAAAATAACTTAAACATTTTGACATCGGTCTTTAGTTGAAAGACCACATTTCTAAGCATTTTGACTATGTTGTTTTGGTGTGAAATCATGCACTTGTCATATTTCACATGGCAGGAGTCTTATGTGACCCTTTTCTTCAACTATAAACATTTGAAGCTTGGTGGGCTTCCATGCCTGAATCACTTCTGTGGGAGTATTTCTTCCATAATCTGATGTTATCAGCTTTAATACTCCAATGGTCTGGCTTTGCACACAGACAAATTTCGGCAGAGTGCGAGTCAGCTTAAGGGAATTTGAAGAAGCCATAGGAGTCCAGGACTTGGCTTCATCAGATAACAGAAGCAAGCACATACACAGCCAATGTGTTTCTCAGTCTCTCTTTCTTGCCATACACCATGAAATCATCCAGAGAATTACTTTTTAGAATTTTGAAAATAAGGAAGAGAATTTCTAATTCTAGTATTACACAAGTAGTTTTTTTCATGGCAATAGTGAAGTTTATGGCTTGACTATACATTAACAATAATAACCTTCCACAGCCACCAGATACTTGGTTTGAGCCAACTTCTGTGCTGAGTTCTTTAATGTACAGCTTCATTTATTACTCAGAATAACCATGTCTGTCTTTACAGAGGAAGCAATGGAGACTGAATCATGAGGTGCTTCTCATGTCACCAGAGGAATGAAAACTTGAGCCCATGCTCTTAATAGTTCCCCATGTATAATGGTCTCTGAAATAGTGTCAGCAGCAAGTCTTCAAATAATGCTGGGTCCTAGGTCTATCTGAGTTCTATTATAGTTAAATATGACTAACACATTGAATAAATCAGATGAGGTGACCTGACAAGCTGCTTTATTTTCCTTGTTGTCAACATCTGTCACTTTAAGGGTGACCTCTGGAGTCCTTTTGGTCCCCCAAATTCTGTAACTGTAAACAATTTATAATTAAAACATGAATTTGAAAAATAATTTAAAGACAACATAAGCACTAATGATACCTCTCAAATGGATATTTACCATGCCAATTAACCCTGATAGCAAAAATAGCCTGTTTATGAACCATGTGAACTTTATGTCTAACCTAAATATTAGAGTAAGAGTTTAACACTTGGTCTCACACTGAAAACTCTAAGCTCTGTGAGATAAACACAAATGCTCAGAAGCATCTGATAATTGAATTCCAACTTTGTATATTTTGATTCTAATATCACACTGACATAAAGCTAACTACCAACCGAAGTGTTTTATGTCTATAAATTCTCACAACTACTACACCAGGTCAACAGCCAATATCACAAAGTCAGTTCTCCTCCCCAACCTGGAGGTGAGAAAACTGCACTGGTGAGAGACCATGCACAGCCATGACTCGATGCATGGCTGCGAGAGCAGAACCCAGCTGAGGCCAGGCACTGTGACACGGTGAAGACATGTGCACATGCTTTGCTTTCAAGTTTTTTCTATGAGATTTCATTAAGTTTGACTTGAAAGAAAGTTCCACTCCTCTAGACAAATGTTTGAAACCCTAGACTATAGTCTACAGCATATGTGGACACATCACAGTCTTTGCTTTTGTACTAATCTTAATTAGCTTGTTGTGACTTAATCATATAGTTTTCTTAAATTATTACAGAATTAACCTAGGGTACTTTTTAACCTTTTACAAATGCTATGCTGAAAGTATAACAACAAATAAAAAGACAACAAGGTTTGAGAAAAATCCCTTAGAAGATCAACTATCTTTAAAGCTATTTGTTCTTCTTATTGCCTAACAGAGAAATTCAGAACATTACTAAGAATTGCTTAAATGTTTCTTCAGAGAAGAAATAATTTAAGAAGGAATTGTTTCAATTATGATATTGTAAATCTTAGATGTCCATCAAGTGCCCCCGAGTTTTAATATATTATTTCAACTGGATATGATTTTAAGTAATTTGTTGGTAGTATTTACTAAATGCCAAGGAAGAGAAATAACAATGTAAATATCAAAAATAAATAGGAAAAGATTGCTTGGGTTTTATATAATTGGTTGACTAAGAAATATCTGTGTGCCTAGGTTTCTAAAATGTAGAGAATGAACATAAGCCTAGGCCCATGACTCCAAGCACACATGAGTCAGCATAGGGCAAAGTGATTCATATGATTCATATGACAATAGGTTTGTTGAAACAAGTTATGGCCAGGTATAGTTCCACTCAGACTCTCAGCCTTAAAGCATGGGGCCCAGGAACAGCCTGTTCTACCTATCCTTTAGAAGATGATGCTGCAGCGGAAAGAACAGAGTGGCTCTTAGCAGAGGCCACGCTGTTGCTCAGAGATGGCATCACGGAAGCTCTTGTAGAGAAAGCTCTTAAACAGTGTTGGAGCTATACATTCAACAGACTTGCTGAGAACCTATTATGTTCCATTAACTTTGTTAAGCAGTGATGCTAGTGCATGAGGATTCACAGTGCTCACAGCCAGGTAGGAAGAATGAGTGGAGAGTAGAATACTTGTATTGTGTAGAAGGCAAGCTCAGGATTTGAGAACTAGAAAAGATTAATAAGTGAGTATTACAAGAATATGTAAATGTACACCATGCACCTATCATCTGGACACTGGGAATTTGATCTCAGGAACCACACACAAAGTAGAAATGACAGCCATCTGTCTTGGACAACCATGTGAATGATGAATCAAGACAGCATATTCAGAAGGAAGAGTTGTTCAGAGGGAACAATGTTGGGTTCTTCAGGGAGTATTACATTTCCAACAGCTGGTACTGACGGTGAGTGGATGAAGGTCAAGATTAAGATCCAGGATGGAAAATGGACATTTGAATATGGTTCATAAGTAGAACATTGACAATGAGAAAAGAGCCCAAACTGTAACTGGAGAACCAACTATGAATGGGAAAATGGAAAAAAGGGAGCTTAACAAGGGAAGAATCTAGAGAAGGCTGCAGAAAAACTGAGGTGTTAGAAGGCAAGATATAGACACGTTTTCATTAGCTGGACAATAATGTTAACTGCTCAGAAAATGACTGATAACCCACTGTTAGCTCTGTCAGAGAGAAAGTCACTGATGACAACATCCAGAGCAGTGTCAATGGAGCTGGGTTGGAAGCCAGTGTCTGTGTGTGTAGGGAAAGTTAGGTAAGAAGAAGAAAGTTTCTGGGGATTTCAGTAGGTTTGACTCTGAGGAGCAGGGACAGCAGCATAGGAGAGAGGAGTATATGTGGAGAGGCAGCAGAATGATAGGAACTGGAAAGAAAGGGGATGTGGGAGAAGCAGAACACAAATGCAAGGAGAGTATCTTGGGAACCCACTCTTAGAGAAGAAGGCACAAATTCAGGGAGATGTGTAGGAAGTATAAGAAAGAGCTGCATCAGGCAGTGTGGACCAATGCAAAACTCCCTGCACAGCTTTGTTGACCCAATGTGAAATGCAAATCTTCAACTGTGAGGCCCTTTAGCATGTCAGCTTTTATTACTTACTGTATTTATATAATGAGATTAAAAATTAAGGCTTCTACCTAACAAGAGAGACCTAGAGACCCAGAAGAGCTTTGGAGTGTCCTCTGGAAAGTAAGCTATCATAAAAGACACAGGCAGTTGATGGGTTAAAGCAGTGTCCACTTTGGTTACTGTTCTTTAAGCTGCAGCCATCTGCAGGAAGGAGCAGCCGAAGATGAGACTGGCTTCCCTCCAGAGCGTGTGTCTGTGGAGGGAAGTGGCCAGAGAGGAGCTAGAATCTAGCAGGCAGCAGATGCCTCTGCCATTCAGAGCACTCAACCTAGTACTTTTGTACTGGAGAAAACAAAAGTTTTGCTAGTTTTCTCTTCATGGTTAACATCCCCTCCAGTCCATCTCCTCATGTCCTGCTTACTTCTTGTCTAGAAGCTGGCTCCCCTGCCTCATACATCTGTTCAGAGCTGCTTAATGTCTTCCTATCGTGCATAACATACAATTCAAACTTCTTAAATGGTCTGTATGGCTTTACTAGCTGATAAACAGACCAGATCTAGTTTACATACTACACACTTTACTCATTTACAGTGAGTTTGGTAGTGTTCAGTCTGTGCTAAGTTCTGCATCCATCACCAATGATCATTTTAGAATATTTTTATTTTCCCCCAAACCTTCTGTCCTTCTCATTTAGCATCCTCTCAAACGTTTTCTTCCAGTTCTAGACAGACAGCATTCTACTTTGTACATCTGTAGAGATGTGTCTTCTAAACATTTCATGTAATTGAAATCACAATTTGTGGGTTTTGTGCCTGACTTCTTTCATTTAACAATATTTTCAAGGCTTGTCACTATTTTAGCATATATCAGCATTTCACTTGCTTTTATTGGCAAATAATATTCCATTTTTCATTATTTGATAGAATTTTGGGCTGTATCTACATGGGTTGTGTCTACATGTTGGTAGTTGTGAATTATGCTGTGAGGACACTTGTATAATTTGTGTGGATATGTTTTTATTCTCATGCATGTAGCTTGTAGTTATATTGCTGGATTAGAGTGACTCTGTGTTTGACTATTTGAGGTGATACTAGGTGTTTTCTGGTGTGCTTGTGCCCTTCTGTGTTCTTACCAGCAATGTACACTCTTCTTCACAGCCTTGCCAGGATTTGTGACCTTCTCTTTGATTTTTTTCAATCCGTGTGGGTGTAAAATGACATCTCACTTTGGTCTCGTGTGTTTCTCTGTGGCTAATGATGCTGTGTCACTTTCTGTGCTTATTGTGTCACTTGAGTGTTGTCTTTGGGAAAATGTCTGTACAAATCTTTCCTCCATTTAACAAAAATTTTAATTATAACTGCTATTATATCTTAATTGTATATCATGACATTTCCAGGCATACATCCACTTGAAAATTTACTTTCTTCTATCCTTTCTTGCCCCCCCCCTTTGGCCAGGTCTAATTGGGCTGCTTTTTGTTATTGGGTTATAATCATTTACAATATATTATAGATACATGGACTGTAGATGTTTATACGCAGCCACATGGATCTCTCTCTCTTTCTGTCACTCTGTGTCTGTCTGTCTGTCTCTATCTCTGTGTAGGGGGCACAGAAAGTGTGAAGTGTGTGTGTGTGTGTGTGTGTGTGTGTGTGTGTGTGTGTGAGAGAGAGAGAGAGAGAGAGAGAGCATGTGCTTATGAGTCCAGAAGAAAACTTGGGTGCCATTCCTCAAGTTCCATCCACCTTATTATTTTGAAACAGGATCTCTTGCTGACCTGGTGTTCAATAAGCAGGTGACCACAAATATCCTGCCTGCTTCAACATCCCCGGAATTGGAATAACAAACACACTGCCATAGCCTGTTTGTTTGTTTGTTTTTAAACATGAGTTCTAGGGTTTGATTTCAGAATCTCATGCTTGAACAGCAAGCATTTCACTGACAGATTCTGATCTCATTTCTGACTGATTTCATCTCCCCAGCTCTGATGCATATGACTCTTTACTGTCTCAAATCAACAAAGCTTGATTTGATCCCTTGATGTAAATGGCTCCTACACTCTACCTGACATTATTTTTCTATAGCATTTATTACCTACTTTAATCTGTGCTGTGTATTTATTTACTCTGGTTTTGGATCTGCTTCTCAGTGGGAACATAGTTTCAGTACTGTACATTTTTGCATCTCTATCACCCTTCCATGATGCTATGGACAGTGGAGAACCTGGACCTTGGAGCAAGATGCCAGTTCCCAGGAGTTCCAAGATACTGATGAACTAGGAAATTTGTAGGTTTTCTGTGCTACAATTCTATTTTAATGGTGAAATGATGGATAATTTCTGATTGATATAGCTGTGTGTGCAGCATTCATATCAGTCTCTAGAACAGAATAGGAACAACCAGTAAAATCTTTTAATGAGTATTAGTGAATTTTCTTATGTTCAGATCCACTTTTAGTTTTGTTTAACTAGTCTATATTACTTAATTCAGTAAGCAGTTTCATTATGACATTACTGCACATGCATAATAGTCTACATTGACCACATTTATCCCCTTTTACTTTCAGTATCCCTTCTCCTTTCTTTTCTCTCTCTTCCATATCCTTTTTCTGTCTCTTGTTTGCTTGAAGAACATCTCCAAAGATTTAATGCCCCTCATCAACACTGTGGCGACCTGGAGCTGCTGTGGGTGGAGCACACACCTGTGGACTTCACTTAGTAACTATCCTGGAGTTCTGAACTGAACTGGACCTCCATGGTTCTGGTGTCTGCTGAGTGTTTGCAGTGCACCATGGCTTTGTATGCTGTATGGCTCATGCAGTACTCACTATTCTAGAGTAAGTTTCTGTTATTGTCCACAGGAAATATGAAAGGTAGGGAGATTAAGTGTATCTCTGAGACCAAAGAATACATGTGCTAGATTTAGATACTACATCAGGCTATTGTTACAGCCAAAGAACATCCTCATTCTAACTTTGTTGCCTCAGGCCAGGGTTCACATTTTCCAGTCATCATGATGTTCACTTACCAAGTCTTTTCCAGCATACTGGTTTTGTGACTCCTACTACATGCCAGTTTACTATTTACTACTGGTAAATTTTCTTACATCCCTTCCAATATATAACTGGTCTCATTGAACCAGAAAAGTTCACCTCCCTCAGTGACCCTATTCTGGGTCTAGGATTTGGTAAAAGACATGGAGTGGATAGATTCCAACCGCCTCTTAGCCAGAGAAATCCAGCATGAGGAATGGTAATGCCAGGGGAGGTTTTGTATGGGAATTCTTACAGTATAGTAAGTTCATTCACCATAAACTATAAACAGTGTCAATTCCTGAGGAATTTAGTCCAGTGCCTGAGATAACTGATTTGTATGAGAATGGAAACCACCATTATCTCACTTGGAATCAGTGTGCTGAAGTAAGTCCATTTGTATGTTTGTGTAAAAAAATTGTCCTTTTCTATTGTCCTTTTGTTTTACCCTCTTGATTTTCTAGAAGTGCCCAATTTAGTTCTCCAAAGCATTCAAACATGTAGTCATTCTTCCAGTTTAATATGACTGACTGGCTTAACTGTGACAATCCTTAAATGTGACTGTTTTTTCCCCTATGTATCCAAGCTAGTAGTTTTGTGAAGAGAAAAATATAGTGGTATTGTGCATATGTTTATATTTTTGTTTTCATTCCTGTGTATGTCAGAGAGAGAGAGAGAGAGGAGAGAGAGAGAGAGAGAGAGAGAGAGAGAGAGAGAGAGAGAGAGAGAGAGAGAGAGAGAGATGCATGTGTGTACAGGTTGTATGGTGTGGAACACTCACTCATGCCTGCACATTTTCAACCCTGAGGTTGAGATTGGATATCTTCTTCTGTCACTCTCTACTTTATTTTTTGAGACATAGACATTGTCTCTTACTGAACCTGGAGCTCGTTGTTTTGTCTAGACTGACTAGTACCAGTGAGTGAGCCTCCAAGATATGCCAGTCTCTGCCTCTACAAGTATCGGATGTCAGGCACATGTGGCTGTTCTGAGCTTTCACACAAGCTGGGGATCAAAACTCAGGTCCTCATACTTGCATGGCAAGCATTTTACCTCATTTTACCTGTCAAGTTATCTTACCAGACCCTGCTTCTGTTTGTTTGTAAAGCAGATATCAGTTTATTAATAAATTGTTCATAATATTCTTTCCCAACACTCAAGAGTCTAAGACAAAAAAAAATTGTTATGAATTTGAGGCCAGTCTAGACTACATAGTGAATTCTAGGCTGGGTTAAACAGTGAGATATCTCAAAACAAACAAACAAACAAAAACTAAAAAGATCCTGTTTCCTTTCAGGTATAGCATCAACAGAACAAGATAATTAACTTGGACTATGCATTTATTCATCACATTATGGAGTCTCAATGTGTATCTTTATGCTTATCATTTTTGCACATGCTGTGGGAGCTTGCATGTTTTATCTGTAAATATTTAATGCATTGATTTAATATATTATTTTCCTAACATACATAGCACAGAGAAAGTGGCCTTAACCTAGAGTCTTCTTATTAATTAGCCTGTTGGTCTTCATTCAAATGACATCAGTCTGGCTGGACATCTGCTCATGGAGGGGAGGTGGAGTCACTTATTCTTGCTCACAGAAGCTTCTAATCTGAGAAGAGCAGGTGGGGCTGGGAGAGGGCAGGTGAGGCTTCTCACAGGGACACAGAGCTATGAGTTAAATGGGGAAAAAAAGAGTTAGGGAGAAGAAAGAAAGGCTTTCTACCTAACTGCAGCAAGGTGCTATGTTTATGAGCATTCTTGTCAACTTAAAAAACGTGTCATATAAATTAGATCTTTAAGAGCAGGGATTTCATAGTTTGAAAGCATTTTATTTCTGCAAGCTTGTTTTCAGAAAAGTCATGTGATAGAAAACCAAGAAAAATTAAACACAGAATCAGATAGCTGAATAGTGTTTGTGTTGGAGATGAGATAGAAGGGGAGATGTCCAAAGCTTCAATGTTTCTGTTAGAGTAGATGAATAACTGATAAATATTTGGGGTTGTGTAGGTATGTTGATTAGATTGATTCGATAGTTACACTTTATACAAATAAATGTGTATAATTCTAATTTGTCAATATCAATAAAATAAATATTTTTAAAAAAGAAATGAAGAAGGTCAGATTCCTTTGGTACCTACTGGCACTAACTACGCTGATTCAGCAAAGATCCATTGATTAATGATGAAATTGGATAAAAAATACAACCATCATGAATTGAGCTGGACTGACCTTTGAGCCATCACAAGAAACAGCAAAATGGACCACATTTATATAGTCAGATTCATTATAATTCTTAAAAGCCATATAAAGAGGGGCATCATTTCATATTCCCTTGCACTTTCAGTCCATGCCATTATTATCTGCATTAAAAATTTGTAGCATTATGAAAACACATCGCATAAATTACATTTTAAAGACAGGGTTTCCATAGTTTTAATGAATTTTACTCCTGCACCTCCTTTTTCAAAAAAAAAAAAATGGCACGACCAAAATCTGTTCATTCATGTTTTCTCTCAAACTTTGTAACTTGGTGTTTGTACTTTTGGGGTCTAGTTTTTATCAAACCAATCAGATTGTTCTCCTAAGTCTTCAATAAATGAATTCAACACCTGCATCTCAAAGATCTTTATTTGTCTCTTTGACCTGAATGACAGGATTATCTTCCCTATGAGAATGCCTGCCATTTGCAGAAGATTTGAGTTTGCCTGGCTTCTCTTCTCCAGGAGAATAGGTGTTGACAGAAGATTTCAGTGTATCAGTTAATGGCTTGCCTAAATAATGCGATCTATACAGAGATCATTTGTTACACAGATATTAAGTGAATTTATTATTTGTGATATTATTGTCCTCTTCTATTTAGATGAGATTGGCATTGTCTATCCTTTCTGTAAGACAGCAGAGACAAATAACTCAGAAGGAACACTGAATCCTGTAAAATCTTTCTCATGTGTTTACTGAACCCACATGCATGGAGCCCTATTCTCTGAACTTTATTGGAGTTCTGGTATATAAATTCATGTTCAGGACAATCTTCCCTGTCCTGTAGAGATCAATGCTAAAGCACCTGGCTTCTGCTTAATGATAGCCTGCTGTTTTGAGTGCCACTCTCCATTTCCCTACTAAAACACACCAGGAAGATGTTTCACTCTAATTTCTTTTACTAATCCTCTCTTTCTAACAGTGTTGCAAAAATGCCCTGGTCAGAGATCTGACACTGAGCTATCTATATGAAGGGCAATTCGAAAAACAGGTTTTTCTATACTCCAAGAGGTCTCTAGTATAATGTGACCTTCAAAATAGTGGTAATCAAAACAAAACACTTCTCATGTGAGTGTGTATCAGAAATATACTATGCCATTTAGAGGAATTTTCTAGGCTGCTAACACTGAATGTCTCGAGGAATTTGTATCATTGCTTGACATTTTAATTTGTCTTTATTTTATAATTTGTAATTAATCTATTCCCATATTTTATTTGCTTTTTGAAAATTTAAATATTGTACAAAGTCTTCGATTTGTAATTTGTGAGCTTACATTTGATAATCACACCTGTAATGAAGCACTTAATTACTGTTTATTTCTTGATATGAATGGCTTCATCTGAAGGGAAGAACAAGTTCAATAGTCTATAAATTATTTTCAAGATGTGCTTCTGTTCTGTTAGGACAGAACATTTAGTTTGTATCTATTCCTTTATATCATGAGGTATTAATGCTAGAGCAAACAAATGTATCTGAAATAAGGAGGACATGCTTGTCTGTCCCATATGGGCATTTGTTAGCCTTTGGATCTGGGGACTCTTTGGTGTGTTTGGTAATGAACAGTTAAGGCAATGGTTTACAAAGTGCAGTCTCCAATGATCAGCATTATCAACACATGTTCTCAAGTCAGGTCCCCCTCTTTAACTGTGGAATCAGTCCTCTGGGCTGGATCAAGCCTCTGCATAACTCTGATGCAGGCTAATACTTAAGGACCACTGCCCCATATCAGTATAGCCTGTGGACCAACAGGAGCACATGGTGCTGTGTGAGCATTGTATGATGTCACAACAGACCTTGCAGTGTCTAATCAAGATCCTGCCTATTAGCAAGATGCCTAGGTGGTCTCCGTATGTATGAAAGCCCAAGAGTCATTGATCTAGAATTTGGGGTTTAGAGTCTAGAACTTTCCGGAAGCACGGGATCTTTCATTCAGGGGCATTTGGAGTATGTTCAAGTAGAGCTTCCTGCTACTTTATTGTTTGTCTAGCCCCTCAGCTTTCTCCAGATTAAAAGGGCAGAAGAGATTTATAAACTTCTTCACTAACCTGCTCAAATTTTATAAGGGCACACTCTTTCTACACCATGTGATGGAAAGAGAACTGTAATTTGGTTAAAAGACCTGTGACATAGTAAGTCAGCTATAGCTTGTAGGTATATGTATACATGCACACATATATGTATGTGCATAATGTGCATATGTGTTCTATCTAGCAATGATCTAGAATACAACGATGATCTTGACACAGACAAAGACAATTTTCAAGTCTCTTAATTTTTGAATTTACTTTGCAGTTATAAAGCTGTATCAGGCATCTTTTTCTCTTAATCACTTTTCTTCTGTTGAATTTGATTTTCAGTAACATAACTGCTTTAAGGAAACCTTTTATAAGTGAAGGAAACTGCACAAATCAGAGGTTATTTGTCTTTGATTACAGTGGGTTTTGCCATGCTGTGGCACTAAAGAACAAGTTACACAAAGCCTTTGAGGGTGCAATGAAATTCACCCCCTTCCAAGGCTTTTACCATTATATATTTATCAGTGATAAACCCTATTTCCAGCCAAAAAAGTCATTGATGAAATAAAACCATATTTGTCAAAAATTATTTTATCATGGAAACATATGAGCAGGAAAGGATTTAAAAAAATCCCTTTGAAATCTTTACAACACCCCCATATGTAAATAGGTCTGTCACTCCTGTGTTTGTCCACAGCTCCAGCTCCAGATGAACCAGGGTAGTGTGTGGTGGCAGGAACAGCTGACTCATTAGTAGAGAGCAGTGAAAGGTAATTAACCCTGGGAAAAGTACAGCTGCCATGCGGGCTGTTCCTTTCTGTAGGATCTGATTAGAAATTAGTGTTAAACCACTGATTCTTTTTTTTAAAGACTATCTTTGATAATTCATTTTCTCTCTCAGGTGTGTCCCTAGAAAAGGTTCTCAAAAGTACTTATGTGTAAAGGTCTCAAATCCAAACAATGTTTTCTTTTAATACTAGACACCTGTTTTCCTTGTTGTAGGATAGTCTTTAAAATAATATCTCTGGCTATTGAATGTCGTACTACCCAGACTCATATTCTGATGCACAGTTTGGATATTACCCTAAGTCAGTGGTTCTCAAACTTCCTAATGCTGTGACACTTTAATCCAGTTCCTCATGTTGTGGTGACTCCCAACCATTAAATTCTTTGCTGCTTCATAACTGTAATTTTGCTACTGTTATTAATTGTAAGGTAGATGTTTCTGGAGATAGAGGTTTTTAGAGTCATCATCCACAGGTTTAGAACGACTGTTCTAAAATATTGTTTTATGCAGTTAGTAAACTGTAGATAATTGACATTTAATTAACTTTTCTCTTTTCTCTTTCCATGTTTTCTCTGATGATGCTTCCATCTGTAGCAATGGCAACTCTCTGGTTCAAATTCAATAGCTGCTAGGGAAGGTAAGTGATGTCTATTTAAAATTAAAATTCCCCTCAAAAATACCTCTCCAATGTCAATGCCTTGGAAAATAAACAAGTTAAGAAACTTGATTTTAGAGAACCAATAAAGATGTTGGTATTTATTAATATTGGTACTTCGATTTGTGACATCACATGTATGATAATGAGGGGCACTAGTACTGAAATATTAAGAATTCCTGTAGGTGACTAGAGATTGTGGTGCACAGGATGATTGCCTCCCTCCCAAAGGTGTGTCTAAAATTGGTGAATGTGTTACTACATAACAAAGTGTATATGAGTCAGTTCAGAACTGTGAGATGGGAAGACTATCGCAGACTATGAAGGAATGGACAACTATCCATGGTTCTTACGAAAAAGACAGTATAATGAGTCAGGGAGCTAAAGCTGGACAATGACTCAACAAAACCACCCTTTCCAGATCTGAAGAGGAAGGGGACATCGTCAAGATAGGTATCAGTGCCTCAAGGCAGGAGACTTGACAATGTGCAGTGTCATTCAGCAGCTCCATGTTGTCAAGAATGAGGAACTGGACTTTCAAAGACAGCTGAGTAAGAAACTAGGTTATCCCTTACAGTGCAGCCTGACTTTGTTTCACACTGATGAGACCATAAGAAGACCCCATACCTCCACAACTATAAAATAATAATAGATCTGTTTTTTAAAGCTATTAAGTTTATGAATATTTGTCAATGAAATAAAAGAGAAATAATAGAATAAACCAACCAATAGGTGGGATATATTTTACAGCTAGTAATATAAATCCTAGGAGGACTATTCTGTTTCTGAATGAAACAAATTCTTGAGAGGCCAAAATTGAAAGATTATTTATTTGGGGATGTTAATGATATTTATTGATACTCAGTGATTATATTTTCCATTTTGTAATACTACTGCCTTATAAAAGTGGTACGTATCATATTTTTGTAAATGCAGTGGTTGTGTTACTGAAAAAACAAAGGAATGCATGTTATTGTGACCCCTTCAGTGAACCTGAGTGAATATGAGGTTGGGTAAGAACAATGGAGTATCAGAGAGGGCAGAAGCCCAGGTCTCTGCAGCAGAACTTCAGTCTAGAGATGAAAGCAGAGGCTGCCATTTGAACTGCTTTTCACCTGCATGACACAGAGACTGGTAGTGATCTTACTTGATTGCCCTGTCTTGGTGTGTGAATTGTAATATGGAATTCCCATAGGATATCATGATGATGAAGGACATTGAGCGGTGCAGTGCCTATGAAACTCATGTTTCCTGATAAGACTCCAGTAAAGATGAGAGACATTTGCTTAGTTAATTCTTTCTCCCTTCACTGTTGATAAAATTGCTAGACATGCTTTGTCCTTCCTCCTAGAAATGGTTGGTTCCATTTTCCTCTGCAATATCAGTTAGCTCATCAATTTTGAGTATGTGGGGATACATTACTTAAAGTAAAATGTAGGTGGCCAATGGTCAGGACCTTCTGGTAAATTTTGAATGAGAAAAAGAAGACTCTAAGAGCCGGGCGGTGGTGGCGCACGCCTTTAATCCCAGCACTTGGGAGGCAGAGCCAGGCGGATCTCTGTGAGTTCGAGGCCAGCCTGGACTACCAAGTGAGTCCCAGGAAAGGCACAAAGCTACACAGAGAAAGCCTGTCTCGAAAAACCAAAAAAAAAAAAAAAAGACTCTAAGAATGAGGTTCTCATAGATCTTAAATGGGTCAGCACCTTTCCTAGACCAGTCATTTTCCAAAATCTGGCTCACTGTATTTCATTTCAGATTTGGCATTCATTTCTCAAGAAGAGCCAATTTAAAGTTATATAATTTTTCATGTAAATGAAGTAAAAGTTGTCATTGGGTAAAAATCAGGCATAGATCTGTCATATTTCACACATTGTCTTCTTTGCACCAGGGAAACCTTTGAACACATAGGAAGAAAGAAATGCTGAGTAGGGTGGCTCAGAACTCTAATCCCCATACTTGTGAATTGAGGTCATCTGGGATATGTAGTAAGATCTTATCTCAACAAACAAGCAAACCTTGTCAGTTTTCTTTAGCTGGCAGAACAACCAAACTGACTAAACCTATAATATCCCAGATACTGAGTGCCGGGATTTATTTAAATCAATTAATAAGCTATAATCTCAAGAATATATGATTATTTTGGGCTTATTTCAGCTCAGCATCATTGTATCAAGCCTATACCATAGCCATAAAATGATTTCTAGGGGGCACATCTCTCCATCCATGGTCCTACCTGAGCCCAAGTAAAAGCAGAAAGACATGAGGAAATAGAGCACAAGGCAAAACCTATTTATCAAAATGAGCAGGCCATCAAAATTCTCTTGGAGTACAGGATTCCAGAGAATGCTGTCTATCATGAGTGGAAGTAGATTTTGCAATTCTCATCCTGAAGGGGGAGGTTTCTTGGAAAGTTACATATCAAATCAACAAATTAAAGGCATTTAATTTGAGATAGTTAATTTAACCACCTGCTGTCTTTGACCCATTCACAACTGCATGAAAACATAGCCTTAATACAGTGACCAAGCCAGTTTGACCACTGGCATCTGTTTAATTGGTCTTTAAGAATGTTTTCCTATTTTATTCAGGGTTCTCTGAACATCTCATGAATCACAATCATCTAGATATGTCCACTAATTCCTCAGTCCCCTTCTGTCTTAGGATGTTCCACATTATATTGGAGTCAGTCCTTGACTTGTCTGTTTGTACTGTTGAGGAAAAGAGTTGTGCCTTGAATATTTTTTATACCCATTATTTCCCATGGGGCAATATGTATATTACTGTCCAGTAAGTGTATATTGAACCATTAATAGTATATTTTAGAAGAAAGATACCTATGTGAAAATAATCTATATTAAAGATTTTTGTTTATAATGATAAAGTCTAAGGATTGTTTTCCCAAAATCCATTAGCTCATTTGCATCCACAACTAAGAGTCATGCCATTTTCTTTTAAAATTTCAGCAGATTCTCCCATTCCATTTTCATCATCAGATAATGAAGACAAATGACTATAATTTTTATCATAATTCATATTTAAAGAACATTGTGAAAATACTAATGAAAACCAAAAAGTTACTATTGAGAAAAATATCAGACTTATTGAAAATATTGTAAAGAACCTCTTGAAATTAGTAAGGAAAGTAGAAAATGCCCAAGGATATCAAAAATATTGTGTGACCATCTATATAATAAAATAGCCTAAAGAGAGAAAATTCCCCTTGCATAATGAAAAACCTTGTTTTTTTAAATCAACAAGTGTTCTTTGAACGCCATTAAAAGTGTTTTTGCATTATGAGGATGTTTAGTATAGATTTACTCAAAATAGCACATTTAGTTGTAACACAAGCTTTGAAGTTAAGTGGTTAGTGTAGTAAAACATGGTTTCCATAGTTACCACAGGAGAACAGAGAATAACTTTTATTTCTTTGGAAGCCAGGAAGGGGCTTTAAAGAAAAAATTATGCAAACAGACCCAGGCAGGTTCATTATTCACGGCTTCACATCTGATTGGGTTTTTAAATGGGAAAACTTGATATTATAAGAAATTAGAGTGTTTCCACTAAAATCTAAGGTGGCACATTAAGAAATATCAACCTTCCTGTTCTCTGGACATTTCAAACTCAATTCTGAGTCAGAAGAAAGATTGGCTTAGCAGATAACTCTATCAGATACATTTTACTTTATTGATAAGCCATGTTGTAAACAAGTTGGTTAAAAGCTGCCTGCTGAGCATAGTAACTCATTGCTCATGGCAGATCAGGGGCCACAGGCAACTTTATTATTCACTATCAGATGTATCTTGTTGGACTGCCTGTGGAAGGGAACTTGAAATCCATACTCGTGAAGAGGTATTCAGTGCTGGCCTCATTGCTTTCTCTGTTAGAGTTTAGATATGTTCTTTCTGAGTGTTGATGGAGGTCACTGTCACACTGTCCTCTGCTGCACTTAACCCAAGGAATTTTGTACAGTTGCCACTCAAGACACAGAAAGACATGGTTTCTGGACTCAACCTTCAGCTCACCAGTCTTTAAAGCAGTGTGATTAACAGGACTTTTGCAAAGTTTCTATGTAGTTACAAGGACAGTTTCAATCTTCTGTCATTTTTTTGCATTAGCTATGATTATGCTTTTACCACAAAAATGCATTTGTTTTAAAGGTAACAATACAGACTGGGAGAATAGCTTATGTTTCATCTATATTTATCAGCATTCACTGTACATTTGTGTCTTCATTACCAGGAAATATTAAGGGACATTGTGCCATCTATTCCTGTTTACAGTTTATTATGCAGAGATAGGAAACACTTAGCATGTAAAATGAATGTAGAAATTATTCCTGGATAGAAACACGGACATTTCCCACTCGTTGGCTCTTTCTCCTCCATCACCGGATCAGAGTGTAATTGTCAGTAATCAGGCCTGCTTGCTGCTGATAAAACCACTCTGAATGCTAGCAGCCTTCTTTGTGTGATGACTCAATTATTCCAGAAGTGCCTCATCAAATCTGCCCCATCAGCTGGGCTAATAAATAAGGAGAAGAAACTGGCCCCCCAAAGCAAATTATAAATCCATTTGCATTAACCATTTCGCTGGTCCATGATCTAGGCAGAAATAAGCATGGCAGATTGTGTTAAGCTTATTTGAATATGTTTATAATGTTTACAGCATGCAACTTTTTTCCCCACAAGGTGTTGGAATTATCAGTCATAAATGGCATCTAAATGCAGTTATGTTAATTACCACATGGCTTTAAGTATCTTTGAGGGCTATTTTGTTGGTTAAATCAGGTAAAATGGAGAAATAGAAGTCTTATATAAGGTATTGGAATTGCTTCAGACTTTAAGGAGAAGACACCATGTTTTTCTTAAAGAATTGGAAGGACAAATATCAATACTAGCATGCATACTTGTGTAAAAGTAATTGTCCTGTCTGTGTGACAGTGCACACCACAGTTATTTGAGTCTACTATATGACTTCAGCCTCGGAGCAAAAATGACTTGTTCTCTAAGCAAAATGACCTCTTCTTAAAGCAAATCAAAGTTGCTGTAGAATCCTTGCACTTAAGATTTCTTGAAATATTCTGCAGGACAAATATTCAAAAGCTGGACAAATCCCTCAAAAGTGAACTAAATTGCTCAATCGTAATTAGTATATTGGTTGATAAATCTTACTGTATTCTTTTAAAATAACCAGCTGTATTGAAGTTTGGTTTATATTTGAGCTTTAGTGATAAGTCGGGGAAGCATAAAGTATTCAAAATGGATGATGAAAGGCAATTTGATAAATAACATAAAATAATTCATCTTATTGAATATCCAATAATTTAACATTGGAAACATCCTGCGGAAACCTAAATGATCCTACTGTCTCACCTTGAAGTAAGACCTATTTTTCCTTTTGGAGTATACGAGGCTTATCCAACCTCCTTGTCCTACTCCCTCTATGATCTGATACCTGACTGTGGTCTCATTGTGAAAAAAAATCTTATGGACAATAAGAAGCATACTTATTTACCTAAAAGACTTAAATGAAACTCATGCTTGCATTCATTTGTTCCAGAAAACAAAGCACATTCTCTACTATCAACCTGGAGAGCTCAGCAGAAGAAATTTATTTTAAACAACATAAATATTACGTAGCAACAGACTTACAAAAATTTGAAGCATTATTTCCTAAATAGAGAATTGTGTGCTCTAATGGACAAAAACTACTCTAAGGCTTACTGACTAGAACTCAAAAAAAAAAAAAAAATAGAGAAACATGAAATTATGAGAAGTAAAAATCACAAATGGAAACTGAAGAATTCCATTGTGTTTGCAGTTAGCCATCAACCTTATATATACATATGTATTAATATGTACATAAGTATGGTAGTATGGGATATTAAATATGTAAATATTTATATGCACATGATATATTATACAAAATTTGGCTGTAACTTAAATCATTATAATCATTAATATAAAATAAATCTTGAAGTTTAGAACTGCAAAGAACTTGTGTTATAATTCCAAAGCATAGACAAGTCAAAGATAACCATTTTCTTCATTCTAGATGGTGAATAATCTGTGAAGTTGTTAAAAGTTAGAACAGTGGATAAGACAGTAAAACTATTAGAAGTTGTTGAAGCAGGACCTCAAGAAGTAGTGATACATAAGAAGAAATGTTGGTATTGTTATGTGGACTTGTTAAGGAAATAAGTCAAAGCGGTCTTTAGAGACTATTTGAACTTTCCAGGCTTCTGAGAGGACTGTTGGTCTTGCCCTTCCTGACTAGACAGAGCAGACTGGTTTCACTGGTAGGCAAACCCTACAAGAACATTGGCAATGACGGTGAGCTCATGTTAGTTACATGGCATTAGTGGTGGTGGTGATGTCATGTTAGAACACATTGATTGTGGTGGTGAGATCATGTTACAGAACATTGACGGTGGTGATGAGGCCATGTTAGAACACATTGATGGTGGTGGTGAGGTCATGTTAGAACACATTGATGGTGATGATGAGGTCATGTTAGAACACATTGATGGTGGTGATGAGGTCATGTTAGAACACATTGATGGTGGTGATGAGGTCATGTTAGAACACATTGATGGTGGTGATGAGGTCATGTTAGAACACATTGATGGTGGTGGTGAGGTCATGTTAGAACAAATTGGTGGTGGTGGTAATGTCATGTTAGTTACATCATATGGGCAAATGGTGGTGAGTTCATATTAGACCAGAAGTTGTGCATGGTACACACATTGCATGACAAATTCATTTGCTCCTTCCCCAAAATTTTCACTTTACATTTAGTTTGGGAGATTTAATAAATATTACTTCCCTTGGAACTATATGTAAACCTACAGTTCTCAGTTTAGGGGTCACATTTGACATATTCATCAATTCATTTAGTCCATTCATCCATAAAAACAAAATACAATCTCAAATGTTGCAGGTCTCTTTTCTTTGAAATAATATAACAGAGTCATCATACTGTATCATAGACTTGAACAGAACTGACTTTTTCAGAAGCAGATACTCATCCATGAAGTTATTAAGGACTGACATCCTCTAACTATTTTCAGAAAGGGAAGTCAGCAAATGGAGTACTTGGTGATGACTTCATGGAGCTATGACATCTGAGCAACTGAGTCATTAATTAGGAAGATACTTGCAGCCTTTTGGCCAGCCATACCTTGGTTACTACATAGTTTCGCCTTTTAAGGTTGCTGTTTCAGGAAAGTAGGGGCTTCCAGGTGGAGGTAGAACTGTTGGGAATTCTTGAAACTGTCTTAACAATGTGAATTCCCCATGGGCTATTATGCATTTAAGTTAGGAAAAATGCTTTTTTTTAAAATAATATACAAAATAGCTAAAGAATGGCAAATAATAATTGTTAAAACCCCAAAGTTGACATTTAATAAAAGTGGGGTTTTAAAAGTGTCTCCTAGTCATAGTGCATAAGTATGAAGAGAGAAACCCAGGTTGCAGTGGGAGATCCCTGTTTGATTATGATGGGCTTCTAAAGAGGAGCTGGGTGGAACTGTATGTGACCGACTCAGAGTGAGCATCCTGAGAGGCCTGCTTCCCATTTGTATTTCACTGTGCTTCCACATCCTGGGCCTTTGCATGTCAAATCATGTTCCTAAACTTATCTTTTCTCAGCACCCTCTGCACACTTCTCAAGCAGATCTCAGCTGTGCTGCCTCCGTTCTAGTCTCCTGGGAGGGAAGCCGCAGCAGATGGGGTTAGGGCAGAGGGCTGACGCATCTGACAGCAAACGGCTAGGCTGCTGAGTAGAAGCTGTGAGCATCAGGAAGCGCCTTCTCCCAGGAGACCCAACTAACCACTGAAGAAAGTTGAAAATGAGCCCTTTGAGGAATGCTATTAAAAGTAGTAAAAAATTGCAATTGTGCAGATGACGTGCTGCTGTGTGCTTATTCGGATGCTAATGAGTTTGACATTAGGGAACTCAGAGGCTTTACAGCTACTCCCTTATGTGATTCAGTTCTTTATTGGCAATCTTTGAGAAAATAAATGGAAAATGTATTGCTAATAAATACATAACACGATAGGGCATTAGACAGAAAGCCATTACTTTCAGGATTTAGAAAGAGCTTTGTTCACCAGTGTGACTGCTTCCAGGATCTTTTGTTTTAGGTTGGTGTGTGGCAAACAAAGGGAAGTAGGCAGGTGGAAAGCTCCAGAACTCTTTCTGAACAAGAGTGCAGCAGAAGGAGCCAAAAACATTTCTTATTTTTAAGTTGCACTCAAATGCAAAGTAAGAATTCCCAAGCTGTGGTACTCCTTTTTCATTCTTCTAGCCACAATTGCTGACTTGAGTTGAAAAAACATTTGTGTCTGGTCAAAGCCTGCAGGGAACAGGCATCTGTGACTCAGAGGCCACTGCTTCAGTACACTGCACAAGGTAAAAGGCAGCAGCAGAAGTCTCTTGCAAGGAATGTTGATAGCTTGTCTCTTAAAACATCAAACTGCCAGCTGTGAACATGTAACCACGGGCATGAGCACATGGTGTTAGTACAGCAGGGCCCGCTCTGATGCTAAGTGCATTACACTGGTGTTCCGTGTTTTGTCCCTCCCACCCCCCCCCCCCCCGACTCTGGAACCAAATAGAGGGGATACAGCCTTGTGCATGGTGACTTGACAGTAATGTAAACCAAAAGCAAGTTGTTCCCTTGAAAAGTTAGTTCCCACACTGGCCATGGGATTAATAACGTCTTCTGCTGGCCTCTTTCAGAACAGCTGCAAATAACAACAGGTTCATTCTATCTTTTACAGTGTCATTGCTAGAGCTCATTGCAAATTGTGCTCCAACTTTTTCTTTTTGATGGCTAAGATTAATAATAATAATAATAATAATAATCATAGTAATAGAACTGTGGATATAGCTCAGTGGTAAAGTACTTGTCTAACATGCATAAGGTCCTCTCTTCAATCCTTAATGCCCAAAAAAAATCAGAAAATTATTAATAATAATACAATTTGCACTATAACAATTTCATTATTTGTAATGTGACCAACCAAATTATAGGCAGAAGGTGCCACCATGTCCTCTGTTGTTTACCTAAAGTTCACTTAAATAAGCATTTTTCTTGTCCAGCCTGATGATGTGCTTTCTTTCTTTTACTTTTTCACTCATTAGGATGAATTTCAAGATTTTCTACTAAATGAACAAAAATACTGGTATACAGGTTATCTGAAGAAAGAGTGGTGTGGTCTCATTTTTATTATTAAAAAATGGATATATTGGAAGGAAAAAATTCAATCAAAGAAATTTTGTTTTTGGTTTTTGTTTTTTGAGACAGGGGTTCTCTGTGTAGTTTTGGTTCCTGTCCTGGATCTCACTCTGTAGACTAGGCTGGCCTCGAACTCACAGAGATTCGCCTGGCTCTGCCTCCCGAGTGCTGGGATTAAAGGCGTGCACCACCACTACCACCTGGCTCAATCAAAGAATTTTTATAAAGGCTCTCCTGCCACCAGTGGTAACCTATATGGATTTGTCTTAAAATTCATTGTTGCCTCTGAATTTAGAATTGTGACTGTTTTCATTATAACAGTCAACTCACTATTTTAAACTACTAAGCAACTGACATCCTCTGGGGCTACAAACCTTTGAGTATCTAGTTATTTGTGTCTGCCCTCACAGAAAAGATTCATGGCTAAAAAAATTCAAGAATCTAATGTGAGTTCATTTGTATTAAAAATTAGTTAGCTTAAAGATACTTTAAAAACACATTCTTAAAAGTATTCCAGATGACTTCCAGGCCTAGTTCCTACAAACACTGAAAAGTGAAAATTAGATTGTTCTTGGGAAAAGTCTATTTGAAATAATGTATGTCCTCCAAAGGAACTATTTTTTAAAATTTGCATATTTTGTAGCCAATGAATTTCAAAATATGAGCAAGGAAAAGTGTGAAAAACCTTTTATGTGTTGCTTGCCTTAAGTTATGTTTAAATGGTGCATATTTTTAAAATACACAAAGCACCAAAAACAAAACTAGTGACGCCCTGACCCCTCCTCCCCATGTCACAAAGCTGTGACTCTGAGGCCATGGTGCAGCAACTAATAGAAATCTTTGGCATACATCTGTTACCTATGGGAATAATAGAACTATTTGCTGCAGACATTTGGCAAAAGGATGCAAGCATATGGCTTTGGTTTACATTCAGCATTGCCAGTTGTATAAAGTTTCTGGATCGACTCTACAACAGTGGCCACAACTCAAAACCAGAAAGACAATGTAAATTAAGTCTCCACTGTAACATTTTCCAAGCTTGTTTCAAGTCTAAGTTAGTTCCTTTTGCTGCTGCATTTCTCAGGGACCCTGGAAAATTCCCTTTGGAAATTATTTCACCTGTGAGTAACACGCACAAGTATGATCCTTGGATAGAGCTATGGTCCAGAGAACTATACTTAATCTGATAACAGGCTGAAGCTGCTTCCTCCTTCAGGTTTTCTGTTTGTAGGGGGGATTAAAAGTGGCTAAGGGAGACAAGGGGAGTCATAAATCTGAACTAGACATGTCATTTAATCCCTCAGTCTTTTATACAGAATCAAAGACCACACAGAAATAGGCATGTACATATGGAGAACTAGAATTGAGAATAGGCTGCCTTAAATAAATGAGAATTAGAAAAACACTTGTAAGTATGTCACCATAGGAGGCTATAAGAAAATATTGTTTACATTTTTAAAAAGGCTGACACTGAACATGCTTCTGTTCTTCCTTAATAATCAATAAATGTATAAAAAGTTAGACAAATAGGAAAGTAAGAATGGAGGAAACAGACAAATATTCTAGCCCAGCATTTCTCACCACAAGTCAATATTCTCCTCTACTCAGTATCACAGCTCTTTTTTTCATAACTTTCCTTATATAAAGTAGATATCTAGGCTGCCACTTTGGACTGACCCACAGCTATGTTTAGAACAGGCCATCATCATTAAAGGAGAGGACACTTAATATTGGGCTCTTTGTCCTCAAGCTAGACAAATTTCATTCTGATAGACTGGCATCATTTAGTCATTTTATTTTTCTTGACTTTCAGGTTTGTTCCAGTTTCTTAGATTTCTCTTCATTATTTTCCTAAATTTCACATCTGATAAGGAACTATCCTTTACGGATTCAAGGTGAGGAAGGCGGGACTTTTCTGCACAGCTACTGAATAGCATCTCCATTTCTTCTTGGATTTCTCAGATTTGAAAGAATATCTCATGGGCTAGGGATATAGGTCACAAGAAAGGCACTTGCCTAGCAAATTCAAGACCCTGAGTTCAATCCCTACTATCACTATAAATAAATAAATCAGAGAGGACATCTCATAAGAATAATGCAATATGTTACATAATGTAATATAATAAAATATTGCCATTTCCAACATGCCAGGGAAGAAGCACAGTGAGCCCTGGTTAAAAAGGTAAAAGAAATTAAAACACAGCTTGATTGATACTTCTTTTTTGCACAAGTATGAGGGCCTGAGTTCAATTCCCAATATCTATATAAAAAGCCAAGCATAGTGATGTGCACTCTTAAATCCAGTACTGGACAGATGAAAGTTTCTGGAACTCATTAGTCTGCCAGTCTGCCTGAATCTGGGAGCCCCAGATCACTGTCCCCAAAAATAAGATGGATAGCTACTGAGAAATGACACCCAAGTACAGGCCTTCACATGGACTTATGTACATGCATACTCACACACCCAGGTACACTCATCCATATGCAATAACTTCTCCCCCCACAAACAAAGCACAGAAATAAAAACAAAAACTCGAGAAGAAGGGAAATGATTGAACATTGGATATATTAGAAGAATTTCTCAAATTGAAAGTCCCTATTTGAGGTAGATATCAATACAATGTTAACCATGTATAAGTTTTCAAAAATTACCTCAAAACTGAGTTATTACCATGACTTTCCCATGTGTTGCAAACCTGCCCTTCCCCTAAGAACTAGACTCTATGAATCTGTCCTACTGTTACTGTATAGGTCTTTGTTGAAGAAAAAAACAAAATGCAAGTGAGACTGAGTTTGTAGGTTTTATATGGTGTTCCTTAAACCCTGCTGTTGCTGGAGGGCTTCTCTCCAGGTTCCCCAAGCCCCGCAGTGCCACAATCCACTTATAAAATAATCACTCAGATGCTTATATCACTTATAAACTGTATGGCTGTGGCAGGCTTCTTGCTAACTGTTCTTATATCTTAAATTAACCCATTTCTATAAATCTATACCTTGCCACATGGCTGGTGGCTTACCGACGTCTTCACATGCTGCTTGTCCTGGCGGTGGCTGCAGTGTCTCTTCTCCTTCTTCCTGTTTTCCCAATTCTCCTCTCTCTTTGTCCCGCCTATACTTCCTGCCTGGTCACTGGCCATCAGTGTTTTATTTATATAGAGTGATATCCACAGCACTCTGCCTTCTCAGAAGACTCTCTGGGGCTTCCTTTCAAGCCCCAAGTAGGTTTCAGATCCCTTCACTGGAGTGTTAAGGTAGCAATCTGTTTTTTTTTTTTTTGTTTTTTTTTTTTTGTTTTTTTTTTTTTTTTTTTTTTTTTTTTTGCCCTGGATAGAATAAACTCCAATCATAAAAGATGATCAAGTACAATAGCTAGAAAATCATTCCTACATCTCTGTATAGGTCTGTAAATAAGTAAAGTTGCTAAATCACATCTTTCAACAGTCAACTAAGTAGATTTCATTCTGTGGTTACTTTTCTTCTTCATTGTGTATCAGTTAATTCTACTACTGATTCTTACATATCCTTTATGAAATGTTTATTGACTTTCTTCATTTTATAAATGTTTTTTCCACTTGCAGTTTGTTTTTACATCTGCTTGACTGCCCAGAATAATTTGCCAGGAAGCCTTTTGCAAAAAGTTTCCCATGTTGCTTTATTGTAAGCTAGATTCTGAACAAGAACTATCTTTTTTTTTCTGCTGTAATATTGTACATGGTACATGTAAACTACACATTACATTGAACTCTTCCCAGTTTGTTGAAACAGGGTCTCACTGTGTATCCATGCTGACCTGGAACTTGCTATGTAAACCAGGCTAGCTGGCCTCAAACTCACAAGATCCACCTGACTCTGCCTACCATGTGCTGGGATTAAAGGTGTGTGCCACCATGTCTACCAAATTCATTTTAATACAGTTTCAAATCAAGGAAAATAGCAATGGTACATTAGAATTCCTTGTAAGTATCTCAGAAATATCTTCTATTTTTTTCTGCGTAAACAATGAAGTGGACTATACAAAGCTATATAAAACCCACAGGACATGATTTATATTAAATTTCTGTTTTAAAAAAAAATCATAACTTTTACAATGTTAACTAAAATCATTTCAATAACATTTTGATGCCTAAACACAAAGATAACCAAACATTACTTTCCAGCAAGGGGAAAAACAGTTTCTAAGAACTATAATGTTCAAGATTGCATTACATGTTACTTAGGTCATTTTTCCTGACTCATGTAACAATTGGGTGCCTCCTTTATAATTCAGGAGGAATTTGACAGGATGGTAACCTCTCCTACCCCAAGTTTTCAGACATACACAGTACAGTGGCCTCTGTACCTTGAACGGTGTGACTGGAGCAAGGCACCCACTTTAGTACGAGGTTTGACTCTAGAAAAACTCCCCATGTTCCTTTGCAGTTTATTAAGGGCCCTGGGAGTTATCCAAATGAAGAACATTTAGAAGGTCCTGATCTCAGGTATAAAGTTCTAGAGAGCAAAGACCTACTATGTGTGTGGGGTGTGTGTGTGTGTGTGTGTGTGTGTGTGTGTGTGTGTGTGTGTGTGTGTTCATACTGCTTTCTGCTACTGAGTTGTGCCATGGTCTAATAAGATCTGGTTTTGAATTAGAATGGAAGAAGAAAGAAAGTCATCTCACAAATGTTGAGACTCTCCACAAAAAGAAATGCTTATATATTTTAAGTTTCTGATATTATTACTCCCCACATGGCAGACACTGAACTTACCACTGCTCTTAAGGGTGAAGGAGAGAAGTACAATGAGACAAACAGCCTATAAATTATAGCCTTGTTCCATTGCATGCCTATGATAGGCCCACAAGTTCAACTCCAAAGCTTGCTAACACTTGGATAGGAGGTATATGTTACACCAAAAGAAGAAGAAGAGGAGTGGGGGGAGGAAGAGGAGGAGGAGGAGGAAGAAAGAAAGAAAGAAAGAAAGGAAGGAAGGAAGGAAGGAAGGAAGGAAGGAAGGAAGAAAGAAAGAAAGAAAGAAAGAAAGAAAGAAAGAAAGAAAGCTCAACAAAATACAGTTATGAGATAAGATTTTAAGACTGGTAAAGGAGTGTTTATGTATTCTCCCCAGTGGCAGTGGTAAAGAGGTGGGTATGTAAAGTAACTACAAGACCCAGACTTATGGCTGGTTCCTCAAAGCTCCTATAAAGAAGACTGAATTTTAGTTTGTTTCTACAACTTTTGTGTATGCCTTCTGGAACCCTTGGCAGTCCGTGTTCCAGTTTTGGTAAAGGAATTCATGGAGTTCAACCATCCCTTGTGTTGGGGGCATTTTTTAGAGTGGTCAGGGAAGGTTAATAGCACCTGTGTTGCCAAATAATAGACTTGCATTATGTGAATGCTTACCCATGGGAATAGCGTCCTCAGAATATGTGATGTGTTTCATTTTAACCCTCACATGCTACTGATCTCTCTTAATCTAGTTATTTGTGTAGCACACAGAGCTACGTTTGCATGAGCTGAGCCACTTTATATGCAGCAGAGATCCTCCAGGGAGGAGGCAGATTTCACAATGCAGTATGTGCCGTCCTGAGTAAACCAAGCCCTTTTAATCCTAGGCATCTGTCATAAACTCATATGGTTTCAAAAGAAAGAAAATCAACAGGAAAAAAATCACCTCTGTTTTATTGTTGTTTTCTCTTATTGTGTACTTTTAAAATATTTATAACAATGAACCATTTTATTTAGACTAAAGCGGCTGCTGTTCAGCCAAAGCCGTGAACACTTTTTGTTTGCTAATTTAAAAAGCAGTTCAATGATTGGTTTATTATTATGAAGCAATGACAAAAGAGTTCTGGTGGGTTTAATAGTTTTAGCTTACGAGAGCTGTTGTTAATTTCATCTGTAGTATTGCAGGTGAAAAAATGCACAATGGATAAATAGTCTATATTGGTTTAACTGAACATAATATATAGTGTGTTCTGGAGTTGTTTGTCTCAATAGACTATAGTAATCAAAAGTAATGAACCTATTATGTGCAGGACCTTGGAGAGCGTCGAATGGCAGTAAAAGTGTGGCACATAAAAGGTTTATTAAAGGAAATTAAAGTCCATCATTGCCACACCTGCTCCCCTATTATAAGTCCATGGCAGGTCAGTGCCTTCAATCACAACCTAGCCTCTGAGAGTGGAGCCTAGCTCCCATTACCATGGCAGTCACATTGCCGCTGCTCACGTCAGGAATTAAGGATGGGAGCCACAGAGCATTCATGCTGCCTGTCTCTTCTTTTCCACAAGCAAAATACTTAATTTACATTTAAGAATTCTAAAAATTCGCAGAAGTGAATTAGACTAAGAGGTTATTAGTGAACTCTAGCAAAATGAATAGATGTCATGGGGTCAGAGTATATCAAAACAGAAGGCTTTGAAAGCCTTTGTGTCCCTTTGATCATTTATTTGATTACATTTGAAGTATTCAGTAATGATGGGAATTTGATACTTCCATGCACCTCACTTGGATTTTACATTTCTTCTACATTTGAGTGATCTCATGGCTGTAGTTTTTCCAGAATTTGGAGAGTAAATGTAATTCACTGTTGATAGTTATAATTCCCAATGGTATTTTGGAAGGGCACTACAAGAATTTGCCTTGGGTTACATTTTTACATAGGCAATTGTTTTTCCTAACTTAGAAAAGCTATAATCAGAAAGACTGAAAATATTTGAAATCAGTATATCAGTCGAAACTTTTGTCTTTATGTTTGGAGTTCTCACTTCACAAACATGGCTCATGAGACAACCCTTTTCCAGTCTTTGGAATTCTATAAGCATGCAAATCATTAGCAAACACTTGTGGCCAAGGCCATCTGCCCTCTTCTGTTATTATCTCTGGTTTCCAACATCTGTAGATGTGTCTCTAAAATCAGTGGTACTTGAGAAAAGTCAGCCAGATCCCATAGAACCAGAAGGAAACCCAGGAACATGGAAGGCTATCCTCTGCTCTTCATAATGACCTTCAGAATTTCTAATTATGTGTTTTCACAGTCTTTGTCAATATCAAAGTAATGATCTCAGTATTATGTGTTCATATTACAGATGGATGCAGAGATTGAAGATAAAACATTGCATATTCTCTCGAAAGGAACTGAAGGTGAGTTAGTGAGCAGACTCCCTGACACTGTGCCTACAACACCATGAAAAATTGTAGTGCCTATACATGTACCTTGTGTGTAGTAAGTGTAAGTGAGGAATGCTTCCCAGAAACCTTTGGGTAGCAAGAATGATGATCTTTAGTGACTGGAACAAAAACTGGATAATTAATTGCCAAAATGATTTTCATTATGCTGTCTGGCTTAGTAGTCTCAATCTCTACTTAGTTCAAGTGAAATGATAACATTTTTTTTTTTTACTGTTCCTGCTGGGAGTTCCAGGCAGCTCCAGAAAGTAATATTTGGAAGATTCAACTTGTTGGCTACCCCTCTTTTTTGTAACCAACAGATGGTAATGTAATATTGAAATATAAACAGGCCCTTGATGATCTAAACAGCTGGAAAACAGGATTGACTGGCAATTACACCCCTCAAGGAAAATAACTTTTATTATAATTAGCTATATTTTTGTGACCCTGAATTCTAAGTGGAAAACTAGTTTCACCATGATCTGAAAACCTTCTGGTGAGCTGTCCTTCAACTCCCTTTTAGTGTTCATGCTGTTGAGGGAGAGCTGAGCCACTGCAACTCTACCTTCCTGGGAAGGTTTGGGATTTACAGTTCAAAGGGACTAATCAAATGCAATGTATCTGTTAGCTCTGTGTTTACATATGTAGTCAACATAGTTAAATTCCTATTTAACTGAAATCCAGAGTATCAACATTTTTCATTCAGTCAAGGATAAAATTTTTAGTTAAAATGTGTGCAGTTGTTGTCATTGACCAGTGCATCTCAAATGCCAAGTAATTCTGTGTGTGGTATGGACTTTTATCACTGAAACAGAACTTTTACCCTGTATTATTATTTAGCTTTAGTTTAAATGACTTTTGAAGTAATCCTATCCTGTATCTTTAAATTTAATATAATAAGTTTCTAGGGCTTTCAATTTTTGTGCAGCAAACTTCTCAATGGGATATATGCTTAAGAAAAATGGTCTATTTCATTAATTAGAATGAAGCTTGTTCATTTCAATTAATTAAAATCAAGTTGTTCTAAATAGCACGATTCTGGAGATTAAACTTTGTATCTCTTATTTTCATGTTTCAAGGCATACCACTAAACCACACTTTCAAGATGTGGGTCTTTCAATTGCAATTATTTTTGGTCTTTATTTTTGTTTTATTTCATTTTATTTTTTGGCAAGTGCCATACAGCCTTAAATAGGGCCAACATGTTCTTTTAGAAGTGAACTACTGTTTCTTGTGAAGCATGACTAATTTTGAAAACCACCTGTTGTCTCCCTCCATATGCTGCTTATCCTCATGTAGGCAGGTATTTACCAACATGAATTCCTTTATTTCCCTGCATTTCAGGCAGAAAGTCAAAGCTCTTTGAATAAGTCTCTTATTTTGAAAGGCTGTTGATACTAACAATGCTAAAGCTTGTTCCTGTCTCCTGTATGTAGGAACTGTTTGGGATCAACTTAAGGTACTGACTAGTGAAGCTTGTAGTTAGTTCTCTCTGAAAACTTGCTTACTGTCATTAAATGTGAATACACAGGACTGTGTAGCACATAGGTAGATGCTTGCATAGAATCTACAACCCACTATATCTATTCCCAGAACCACAAAAATAAATAAATAAATAAATAAAAGCAGTAATATTGGAATTCCTTTGAATAGTTTCTCATTAAAAATAAAGTCAAGTTTTTCTTGTTTCTGATTGTTTTCAAAATACTTCTAACTTCAGGTCATTGAAAAGTCTAATCAACAAGAAGCCAAGGCCACCCAGTGTACCAAACCTAGATTGAGTCTGTTTGGGACTGTGTTGTCTGCCCTCTTGTTTCCAAAACATCCAGAGTGAAAGAAAACTCATTCCATTCAGTGAGACGCCAGGTGCTGTCTGTCCTAGTTAATCACTAGTGTTATCTCCAGGTAGGGGAAAGTTTCACTCATACAGTGTTAAAAATAAACTCAACTGAGACTCTTTCTTTTCTTTCCTATCTTCCTTCCTCCCTCCCTCCTTCCTTCTTTCCTTTCTTCCTTTTCTTCTTTCTTTCTTTCTTCCTTTCACTTTTTTTCGTGAACAGTACCAATGGATTCTCTGATCCAAGAACTCAGGTAAGATATCACCTTCATGACTCTTTCAAATACTGATTGGTTTAGAATGAATTGCCTTTCTCCAGCTTCCTTGATTTAAAATGAGGACTAAGCCAAAGAGTAACTTCACTTTGGCTCCTTTTAACCCTCGGGGAAGCAAAGAAGGGCAGTGGCTATGCTGATAATGGGGCTGAAAATATTTGTTCTAATATTCTAATTTTAAAAAACCTTTTTGTATAATGTCAGTAATTATCTGCTTTTCTTCACTGGCCACCTCTTTTCCATATGCCTGTATACCATGTGGGGCTGGATTTTGCACTGATGGTCCATGAGCATGATGAATGAATTGCCTAGATTCTAAGTTACCCAGTTTTTGTTTTAAATAATTATATAGTTCCATCACCTAGCTACTTCCAAGTTTTAACCTACACAGTAGAAAATAATGTGACAATTTTAAAGCAGGTCCTTCTATTTCTGTTTTAGGTATTGTACCTTGGACAGTGTTTTGGAAATGCTACCTTACAGGGTGATGCAGAAATTCATTGGGGTTTCAGTCACAGAATTGTCAAAGTATAAACTTTAAAAGTAAAGTACAAAGAGAAAAGAAAGGACTTTCAGTGGGGGAAAAACACAGGCTGAAGATACTTGCTTTGAGGAACACAATTGCTCTTGCAGACCCAGTAAGCCCCCACTCCAATTGACTTGACTTTCTGAACTCAGAAAACTGTTTGTATTCTCGGGGCAATGCTTGACAAAGAAGGAGTGCTGCAGTGTCTGACTTGCACTGCCGAGGGACATACTAACAGGTTACACAGCTTATTCCAGGCACTGTGCTTGGTGATATCATAAAACATGGGCTCTGAGTTACTTCCTCTTTTACGTGATTGAATTTGTCCCAGCATCAATTCATTTGCTTATTTGGATTTCTGGTGTACTTCTTTATGAAAAATTGCTAGCAGGAAATCTATAGGTTTGCCTGGGTTAATGATGTCATCATTAAAAATTTAAAATTTTAAACTAGAGCAATAAAAGCAGGATATATGCATATACACTTGGGCGGGATTACAGTATAGAACTGATCACATGTAAAGCATGAAATTGCTTGGCTCATTTAAAATTTTGCCTTTTAAACTTCTCTCGTTTAAAATTCCTGTGTTGGGAAGCTGCCATTTAAATGATCAAGGGGAGAGAAAGCCTGCAATGTTTGTGGTACCATCTTCTGTGACCACATGGATGCCTTACCTATGGCAGTAACCACAATATTTTTAGGAAATCAAGCCAGTCACAGAAAAGAAAGGGAGATTTTAAGCAATAGATCTTAAAAGGACTTTAAAATGAGAGAAATTTGAAGCAATAATATGCATGCAATGATCTAGATGCAGTGTCTGCCTCAGATGAAGATGCAGGTGGAATTAAAGAAAGAAGCAAAATGTGGGAAATGTGTTATGTTACTTTGTGGAGAATTACTTTTTAAGTATGCTATTTTAGCATTCATGACTAGAGTAAAAATAGCATTTGTTGAGGTCTTATATACCAAATTCTGCTAATTTTATCATTCAAATACTTCATTTAATCTTCACAGTAGCCTTATAAGGTAGAAAACATTATGGCTGCAGTTTTCAGAAAAATAATGAAAACCAAAGCTTCTGGAAATATCCTATGGGTGCACAGCTAGTAAATCATCCAAATTCCTGGCTTATGGGTCTGTTTCTCTTCTGGGCTGTACTTTCTCTCACCCACTACCAATGCAGCGTTGGGTGGAAATCACAGAGGTACTGGCCCATGGCCTGGAACCTCAAGAGGCTCGATCTCAGAGTGCCACAAGCTTGGACAAAGTCTAATTCTGGACAAAGAATTCCTTGTCTTCTAATTCTGTAAAAATTACTCATATCAAATATTCCATTTTACCTAATCTGTTAAGAGTAATTCAGAAAGAGAATAACTGTGGCTAGGGAAATTCACACATTTTCAAGCCTTTTTAATGAGACCAGTTGTACAAAGTATTTTCTTAAATTTTGTAGTAGTTTGTGCTCAGCAGGATGACCATGCTTAAGCTTTCTTGATCATAAACTGTTTCTTACAGTTTAACTTGACCCAGACATAGACCCTATCTGCCATTCTACATATATCTGATGGAGGAAAGTAAAGTGATGTTTATATGAAAATGTATTGCTGGTGCCCTTTTAGTTTTTTGTGTCTAGTTCACCACACTCACTTCTAACTGAATCCACAGGTCTTTTGCAATTGAGCATCACAGCCATGTGACTGAATTGAAGTGTCACTGAGAAATGTGGAATGCCTTCTCTAGCCTAGAAGTTATGATGGTAGAGAATGCTGGTAACTGTGTATAGTTCTCTTTAAAGTGAACTGGCATGTTACTGCTTTCAGAGTGACTACTTACAAAAAATACTAATACAAATGAAGCTAATTTCAATATAGTATATATTGTTCATGGCACTAATAAAATTGATACTGACATTCTCATCTTCTTATTATTCTGTATGTCACCTACTATCATCACCATTAAAAAAGCAATTTATATCCAGGAAAGGTGCAAAGCTACACAGAGAAACCCTGTCTCGAACCCCCCCCCCCCAAAAAAAAAGCAATTTATAAACACAGGCCTATCTTTAATCATCACCCTTATTAGCATTTCCAGTTTTCCTCCAACACATTCATGGTACAGATGGTATAGAGAAAGTTGTGCTGTCTTCCTCAGTCACAACCATTGCATTATCTCTGCTCTCTTCTTACTACCATTTCCCTTAACCTAGACCTCACTAATATCTCTAGAGACCAGGACTGTTGCAGAATTTCACTACCACAGGCTGTATTCAGTTGGACCTTGAGGATTCATTTGCAGTTTACTAGGATATTTTTTCAAAGCATGGTTAAATTTCCTGCTCCTAACCAAAGGAAGAATGTGTTTTGATATTTATCCTCTTAGACCTTCTTCTGCATCCATGCAGTGTTGGTACAGTGGCGTCATAATGGACAGCATGGTAAACCTGTGGGGTCAGGTCACAGCATCTCCAAAAGGGATGTGATCAGAAGATGTGAGCACATCTTCAAGCCATTTCACAGCAGACATAAAATGTAGACTTTCAGATTTTTATTTTAAGGATTCCCCCAATTTTTTATTTCGATCACACTCCCATACTTACTTCTAAGAAGTCTATCCCCCAAGTTGTTTCCTCTTTACTATTATAAACACTCTTTGCAGGGAAATGGGTGAAAATGGAGGTAAAGATATTTGTACTTTTTATTTTTGAGATTGTAATTTTAATGGTGAGCAGTGCTGCAATAAACACTGATTGCAAGTATGTCTGTGAAATAAAAACAGAACATCTCACTTCTGTTACAGGTTATGGCTAACAGAATTCTCCCCTTTGTCTTTTACTGCATGGGACTTGTGCTTATTCTTACAGCCTAGGACTCACAGAATCTCATCTTTGTAGTGTCCCATGATGTCCTAGACAGACTAATATTTTCTTCCTCTATTTTAAAGCTTTTCTACTTCTCTCTTTTAAAGCACCACTTACTTTGACTTGTAGCCCTTTTGTTATGTATTTTTCCATTTGTCTACTCACTCAAAAGGAAGCAGGTTCTAGGCCTTCAAATGTGCAGGTGATTGGAAAGACAAAAGAGAGGGAACAAGCTGAATGAAAGTCTTATCAATCTTGTATAATTCTTTTATATAACAGCTACTTCTTTAAGTACTGGGAATTTCTTCATTCTTCGTTTCCTCATGTTATTTTACAAGTAAAATACTCTTACATCATTAACCTCTATTTGTCTTTAAAATAAATCATGTTAGAGGTTTATTGAAAAAAATTCTATTTAGCCTTTTATTTTTTACAACTGTCTTCAAAATGTCAACATGAATGGGAGAAATCACACAAGACCCAGCTCGTAGATGAAGAGCTACATTCAGTTAATAGTTGCTGAGAGGGAGAATCATTCTTCTCTGAGGATAAACTCCCTAATAGGCTATCCAGTTCCAAGTGGTCATCTCTCTCTCTCTCTCTCTCTCTCTCTCTCTCTCTCTCTCTGTGACAATAAATGAACTCTGCTTGCTACACCTTTCTCGCTTTCTCACACAAACATACACATATATGTATAAAATGATTTAAAAAGAGGTTATGAATTTGAGAGGGTGTGGGGGTCTGGAAGGATTTGGAGAGGGGAAAAGGAGGTAGAATTGATATAACTATAGAATTCATGTATAAGATTCTCAAAAAAATTTAAATTTTAAAAAGTATCTGCCACACTTCTTCCAAATTCTTAGAGTCTTTCCACTGTCCTATACTTTCACTTATTTTTAAAGAAAAATTTACTAAATTGTGATAAGGTCAGTTACCATCTTAAGCTAGTCATGCCATGCCCCCTTTAAATTCATGACTGCTTAGACAGCAAGGTTTCACCAGCCTTTCAATTACAAGCCAGGAAGTGTATATCTGTCTCTAATTTATTTTTATACTATCAATAACAAATTCCATCTATGTAGTGATGTATTGAAGTATCATATATAAAAGTGAGGTGCTTTTGTTTTTGTCAATACCTACTGTTGTCTGATTTGGTCATTTCCAGTCAAGAAGAGAAGACAAAATGGACAGAAATAAGAACCATCAGTTCTGAGCAAAGGGGTCTGAGGACAGGTGGCTCATGCACAAGCCAATATTCTGCCCAAACCTGTGAGCACGTGGATGTCAAAGGCTCAGGCAAGCAGATGCTGTGGAGCATAGGGACAGAGCCCCACTTAAGCATTAGCTTCTTTTACTGTCCTCACAGTGAATCTGAAGAGCAAACAAACTCTTACCTGCCAAAGACTCACGGAGGGATGCTTCTTCAAGGTGGGGTTCGAAAGGTACCTCCAGCACTCATGCATAGTCCAGTGCAGCCTGAGCCTGTGAACCTTCCTGATGTGGGGACCACAGAGCCATCCAACTGTTCTTCCAGGATAGTCTGTAAAAACAACTAATTGAACCTAGTGTCTATGATAATAGCTACAGAGCTCCCCCGCACCCTCACCAAAGACCCTGAGCCCTTCTTGCATAAGGATGCCACAACATAGCCAGGGGTCCTTATGCAGGTGGGTCACTGAGCTTAGAGTAAGAGCTAGAAGGCCACTTTTCTATGGCCCCTCTCAAAAACACATGTTCTCCCATCATGGCAGGTACCTTGATTTTCTTCTACCACTTATGGCTAGCTTTTCTTTGATTTTTTAATCTCATGACACTGGACTCCTCAAGGTATATCTTTGTTTATCTATAACTGTGATTCTCTGATGATCTCATTTGGGCTTTAAGTCTATTAGCATGAAAATAAATCTACATTTTCAGCTCTCCCTACTTCCTTGAACTTCAGATGCAGAGTCGCTTCTGGGTAGATGAGTAGACCAAGGATGCAAACTTTGTAATCTCATGATCACTATTTTACCATTCAAGAATCCTTATAAGAAGTGATTTACTGACTAGCTTTCAGAAGTCTACCCAGTGAGTGTGTAAGTCAAAGGATAAAATGAGACTCAGGATTCCCCCCAGCCCCCAGACTTATAGTGCTACCTGTACTTCAGAAACTGTAAACATGCCTCTGTACAACCTGCTCACTGGATTCTGAGCACCATGAAGTGGGTGCTGCTACCCACACTAGACAAATAAGCATCAGTGCAGGACTTTGTGGGGCACTAGCTGCAGTATTCTTTGGGGTCTCTTAGTCCCATGCTTTGCTTCTCTAACAGAATACTGCAAACTTGAGCAAATTATAAATGCATTTATTTGGTGCATAAGGAAAATCAAAATCTAGGGGTTGCAAAGGTACTGTAAGAGAACTGTACTCCATCATCCTTGAGCAGATGGTATCACATGCCAAGAAGGATGAAAGGAGCACAAAATTACCTTTATAACTCTCCTATTCCTGGGATATTGTCCTTACTATACCTGTGGTGACAGAGTCCCTAGGTCCCAATTACCCCTTAAAGGTTACAGTTTTCCATACTTTGCAAGGATAGTTCACTTTTTATATGAATCTTGGAGTAGACTTAAAACCATAGCAGGGAAGGGAAGAATGGTTGAATAATGATCTGAATAAGAATAAACTGGAAAAAAGTGATATTGTGGAATATTAAGCAAGAATAGTTAGTGGCAAAATGGTTCCTACTACTGCCACTGAGGAATAGAAATAGCAAGGTACACCCTGAGAATTAAGGGCAAGAAAGCAGATGAAGAATAAACATAACCTTTATTGGGTCCCCAGAAAAGGAAGGAGGTAGTGAAGGAGGGACCGTTCAATAGCTCATGTGTGGGGGTGTGAAGGCAAATCTAGACACCCAAAGGTGCTATACTAGCAGCAAACAATATGCACACACACCATGTGCTGACATCATTTTTGTTGGAGTCCTTCTAAATCATAGACAGTATTATTGTTTTAGCTCATTTGTTACTTACTTACTTATTTTGGTTTTTCTAGATAGTCTGACTCTGAAGCCCAGAATGGCCTGGAATTCCTTGTATAGTCCAGACTACTAGTCTCAAACTTGAGGCAATTCTCCTGCCAAGCCTCAAAAGTGCAACAACTATAGAAACAATTTATAAAACTGGGTTTAGAGACAACCTCTAGAAGTAAGTTGTTTCTAGTTCAGTAGGATACCGTATTTCACAGCTTGGTGTGTATGCATATGTGTTCACAGACTCACAATTCTATCTGCATAGTTATAACAGGGCACCAGAGGATGTGACCTCTACTGACAGAGCACTCACCTGTTCAACACACATTCCTCCTGTGAAATTCAACTCAGTGTGATGGAGAATTCTGCCAAATGACTTAAGATGTGAATTGGTGAAGATGAACATAAATGGGAACATTACAATTGAGAAACTTCCCTTTAAAAAGACCTTGTGCATATCTCTAGGTTCCAAGGGTTTTTTTTTTTAAAAATACAGGAATAATGACAAAAACAAAAGACAAACTTGTGGACCAAATCTTTACATTCAGATAAATGTCAACAAATAAATTGGTATTTTTGTTGCAGGTGTGAAGTAGCCACATGGTCTTGAAAAAGTACTTTGTCTAAGTTTCTAAATTTCATTAGTGGAAGAAGCTCTGCCTTTAGGGATGCAATTTTTCTGGTTTATTTTCTCTTCCTGGGTTGCTGTGATATTGTTTCTGTGAGCCTTTGACTTACTGTGTCACATTCATGTGTGTGCCCACTGGCTAAGTCGTCCCTTCTTTTCCTTCCACCTCACATTTACATCCTTGCTCCTTTGCATTCTCATTTCTTCTCCACATTTCTGGTCTTAGTGTCCACTCTAGAGAGCAGAAGGAAATCTGACTTTACTCTGACCACTGCTGATTATAATGGTTCTTTCTATAGTAACTCCATTGGGTTTGAGTGTTTCTGGAGGTACCTTTTCTTCACAAAGCAAAGTCAACAATTGGTAAGCTGTTTAGAAGATGTTGACTTTTTCTTTGTGAAGTGGGATCATCTTAATAGTAAGGGAGTACTTGCCTCCCAGACACACAGGAATCTGTAATGTTATTTTTAATGATGTAAATGTTTAAAAATATTTTATTAATTCTTTCAGAATTTCGTACAATGTAGTTTGATCTCATTCACCCCCAACTCCTACTGATCTGTTCAACTTTGTGTTCTGTTCTATTTCATTTTGTTTTGTTTTACCCCATCAGATTCCATTGGTGCTTCCCAAATACTCTTGAATCTAGAGCCTGCCATGGTCAGTCTACCCAGTGAGGTCACACCCTTAAACAAAACTGATTCTCCTTATCCTAGCAGCTATCAAATGCCAATATTGCTACAATTAAGAGTGAAATGTATCTATTTACCTCTGCACCTTCATGCTGGGATTTTTGTCTGGCTTGGGTTTGCACAAGATTTATGTCTTCTGGTCATAATCGTTGTGAGCTCATATGTGTGTCTGCCTTGTTGTATCTGTAAAACATGATTTCCTTGTTGTAATCCATCATCTCTGGCTCTTACATTCTTTCTACCCCATCTTCCAATAATCCCTGAGCTTTGAAATAAAGGGTTTGCTATAGAGTTCCTATTTAGGGCTGAACACTCAATAGTCTCTTATTCTCTGTAGATTCAATAGTTGTGAGTATCTATGTTATATACTGTCTACTGTGGGAAGAAGTTTCTCTGATGAGGGTTGAAAGATGCATTAATCTATGAGTCATCAGGAGTTGTTTTAATACTGTATCTATTTAGCAAAATAATAGTAGTAAGTTCTTCCCTAGAGTCTATGACCTATCTAGTCACAGGCTCTTGACCCTTTCATGGTATGGGATGTGGAGCAGGACTTAAACCCAATCAGAATATAGTTAGTTACTCCCATAACATTTGTGCCACTGTTGCACCAGTGGGCACATCTTACAGAGCAATTGTTATTGTATTTCACAGGGTTCCCAGCTGTGTAAGATTTGTGATTACTTTTCTCCTCTTGTAGGGTGCAGAGCACCTTTCAGCACCATGAAAGCTAATTAGTTATATGTGAAACTTCCAGGTCAATACCAACTCATTTTTTCTGTTTTATGGACTTAAGTATATGGTGTCTTCAGCAACAAGATCTTACTGTGAAGTTCTGAAGGGTAAGCAAACTAAAGCAATGGTTTGGGGGGCCTATGACTTGGGTGTTTTATGAAAAATCTCTATTGTGATTGTTACCCAAATAATTTAATGTTTCTAAAACACACAGAGGCTTATATTAATTACATTCTGCATGGCCTATGGCTCAGGCTTCTTGCTAGCTAGCTCTTTCATCTTAAATTAACCCATTTATATTAATTTATATGTTGCCACGTGGCTGTGGCATTACTGATCTTCTGGCATCTTGTTGCTTGCTCCTTGGGTGGTGGGCTGGTGTCTCTCCTCACTTCACCCTTCTTCACCTCCATCTTCAGTTTGAATGTACGCCTAACCTTATTTTGCCTCACTGTTGGCCAAACAGCTTTATTTATCAACCAATGAGAAAAACACATATTCACAGCATACAGAAAGACATCCCACAACAGAAAATTATCTATTATCTCTGGCCCTATGGAAAGAAAAAATTTGATATCATCAAATGACCTTGTCAATAGTCTCAGTGTTCCCTATAGCAAACTAGCCATTGATAAATAGCTACAAGTTATTACATGCTGAATTTATGGCATAGGTAATGGGAAGAGCTGGAATTACAGGTTTATTGCTGGATACATGCTAGCCTCACAGCATCTGTAAACTTGAGCATGCTCACAAACTTTCTAAGAGAAATTCCAGAAAATCAGCTCAGAAATTCTAGGGATTGTCCTGGCACAATGAACCACAGCTCAATATCCATCAAGGCAGAAGAGTGAATTTGTCATTCTGAGTGACTCATCGATACTTTTAGGAATTATTAGGGCAGTTTCAAATGCATTTAGAGAACTTTAGCTTTCACTAGGGTCCTGTTTCCTGATATCCTGAACATGTATGACAAATAGACATGGTTCGATATCATATAGCACTGCACGCACAAGGAGGGCACCAGGAAATGACTAACTCTTCAAGTTAAAAAATCAGCACAGAGAGGAACATAGTCTTTCACTAGATGTGACTTTATGTTTGGATAGAAAGTAGATCCATGATAATCTAATAAATTTTTAGCAGAAATTAGGATAACCTGCTCCTCATACAAAATGTACAATATTAAAACTGTACCTTGTTTAACAGTTTTGCAAGTAGTTCCTTAGATCACTATAAATAAGCATGTATATTAGTAGCATATTCTGTTAGGACAGGAAGAAATGTGCCCATCCTGTGTGCCTCCTTACCACTTCCTCTACAACTCATTGCCTGCTTCATTTGCTTCAAGTTTATCTGTGTATTCCCTCGTCGTGTTTATACTTTATATCTTCTTAGACTAGGAGTTATTTTTTTTTTAACTTTTATTTCCATCATTTTTATGTAGCACAAATTCTAATAGGTCTTAATAATAATAACCTGGAGTCAGATATCAGGGTGAAAGGTGAAAGAACAGAGAAGCAAAGGAGCCAGACATTAGAGAGACTGATTACCTCTAGGAATCCTCAGATTGAAAAAGAGCTTAGCTTCTGTCTCCTCCTGCCTTATATTCCTCTCTCTGCTCAGTCATATCACTTCCTGTCTCCACCTCCTGTGCTGAGATTAAAGGCATGAGATTCCCCAAATGCTGGGAATTAAACTTGTGAGCCTCCACTGCCTGGCTATGTTTCTCTTTTAGACTGGATCAATCTAGTGTAGCCCAGGGTAACTTTGAACTCCTAATCTTCTTCCTCCTAAGTGCTGGGATTAGAGATATGTGCTACCACTGCCTGGCCTCTATGGTTAACACTCTGATTTCCAGGTAAGCTTTATTTGTTAGAACACAAACAAAATATCACCACATGTTTAGTTTATATGTAGTGATGTTTGACTACACATATGTCTGTATACCATGTGTGCCTGGTGCCCACAGAGGCCAAAAGAAGGCACTGAATCCTCTGGGACAAGAGTTTATAGATCATTGTGAGTGGCCATGTATGTGTTGAAAATCTAACTCATGTCCTCTTCAAGAGCAATCAGTGCTATTAACCAATGAGCATTTCTCTAGCCACTGGTTAAAAGTTCTTGACAAATAAATGCCTCAAACTTGACTCCTATTACAATAATTTATGGATGTCACTGTAATACAAATGTCATAAATTTTAGGCTAAATGCAGAATATTCAAAGCTCATTATGAATGGACATATTGATGAGCAAGATGACCAACATATATTAAAGAAACCTACTGTGTTGTCACATAAATGAGCATGTCTTTCACCATGTTGCATTAGTAACTATTGTGTTTCTAAATGGTCTAACCACTCTGACCTCAACTCATAGTCAGTTCTGACAAATGTTGTCTCTACTCAGGCTTTTTTAATAGCAGTGTATAATTCTTTGATGCTGGTATATCCTTGCTCCAGTAGTCTGTGTGTCTTCAGTGCAGTTCTCCCATTATTTTGCTTTAAGGTCCAGCAGCATCACTTCCTACCACAGCTATCTCTGAACCAACAATGGGTTCTACCAGGTTGTATGTCCAACATGGCTGATCATGCTGCAGCCTTATATACACTGTAGCCACTCAGAGCAGGTTCTAGAACCCTCTGTCTCTCAGGAGTATTCCCAAATGTGGAATGTGCTATCCCTAGTACCTAAACAGGCCAATTTGGCATTGTATTTCCTTGTCAGTGGTTATAAAGGCAAAAATGCAATTAATTTAGCATTTTAAACAAATGAGTATGTGTAGGAATGTTCCAGATCACTGAGCCTCTAAATATTTCACCTTATACCCTAGATCATTGTTGGGTTCATGTTCTACTTTCTTTTACAAAGGCCTCTGGAATACTTGCTATTTCTCGCTCATCTGTTCTCATTAGGATGGTATAATTAGCATATCATATTAATTCAGTTACTTAGATTCTTTCAGATGGTAGCATGGCAGAGCGCTGCACAGTTAGCACAGAAGGCAGCAGCATCAGAGAACTTCACTCTATCTTGTGGGAATTCCAACTTCTCCACATTCTGCTTCAGATAGGGATGAAAAGCCTTAGGGAAGACTTGAATCCTGTACAGGTTGAGTATAAGGGTATCCATTATCTTTGAGAATAACAATGTTATGCTTTCAGATCTTGGAATATTTATATATGCATAATGAGCCACCTTGAACATGAGATCCAAGTCTAAACACAAAATTCACTTAGGCTTTATTTTACTTACACACAGTTCAAAGGTGATTTTACACAAAATTTTGACTGCATCTATGTTTTGATTATGACATGTAACATGAGGACAGCTGTAGTATCTGTCATGTTTGTGCTGAAATATTTCTGATTTGGATGCATTTCAGGTTTTTGTTTTCAAATTTAGGATGGTGTTAATCTGCTATAGCAAATATCCTGCATTGGTATCAAAGCTGCAGTCCAAATGGCCACTTGTTTGAATTTGTTCTGGGCCATTATTGTATAGGGTCCACCTTGGAGAACTAATTAGAAAAATAGGGAGCACCAACTGGGAAAGTAGTTCAATTGGAATTGTCAGCACTGCATAAACGGGGTGTGATAGCTTTGAGATGTAAAGGCAGGAAATCAAAAGTTTAACGCCATCCTCAAATACATAGTGAGTTTGAAACCAGCTGGGGCTACACAAGACCTTGTCCCCAAAGAAACAAACAACAAAGAAAAATCAAAACCAAGGAAGCACCAACCATTTATCGTCTAAGTTGTAAGATTAGTACTAATTGCTCTTCCCACAATATTACATATTGGATCTGTTACTCTGGTGATGGGAGAAGCTGTTTTCTTGAGGGTTCCACCTGTTGCTCACTATTACTTCAGTAGTTCAGAAGCCAGTTTGTATCTCTTCCAATCTGCACACAACACTAAGCATCTGGCCAAGAAGCGGGGCATTCCAGGGCTGCACTTGTGGCCTGCCTCCACCTTTCCCTCCTAATGAAGATCTGTTCTTTCTTTTCTTTTTACTCTAAAGTTTTTCATACAATGTATTTTGATCATGTTATCCCTCTCCCACCTCCTCCCAGATCCTTCCCACCCACAGAACTTCATGTTCTCTATTTCTCTCTGTGTCTTTCTTTCCATCTCTGTCTCTTTGTCTTTGTCTCTCTGTCTCTTTTGTTCTCTTTCTCTCCTCTCTCTCAAGAAAATAAAAATAAAAATAAACAAACAAAAAATAGTAAGATAAAAAAATCAAGACCAAACATAAAGTCCCCCCCCCAAGTACACACAAGAGCAAGGAATGTTTTTGGTTGATGGATTCTGTTTTTTGTTGGCCACCTGCTATTGTGCGTAGGGCTGGTCCTGAAGTGTGCTTGATATACCCAGTGTCATTCCATTTGAGAAAACAGATTTTCCTTTTCCCTGCAGGCATCAATCGTGAGTAGCTTATTGAGGGTAGGACTGTGTTCATTTCCCATTCTCAGTGCTGGGATTTTTGACTGCTCACCGTGTCCTTGATGTAGCTTCGTTCCCTGGGTATCAGCTTGAACACTGCAACAGTTCTTGAAATGTTTGTTCAGTCTTTCCTCACCAGGGTAATTGTTCTCCGAGTATATTGCCATAGATCATCATGGTGACAGCTGAAGGGAACAATAACCATGAAGACATCACTGTGGTAAAGACCTCCCCCACAGGGAATCACTGGACTTAGATTCTGAGAAGTGCCTCCGCCTACAAATTTGGCAAGGGATAAAGTAGGTTTCCAGGCCCATATATCCATTCCAGAAATGGTCATCTCTCTCTCCTCTTTTCTTCTATTGTCTATGGTGGCAGTTCTAGAATTTCTAAATTAAAATGACATGTTGCTTCTCTAGCCTTCCAAGATCCAATTTATTAGTCTGCAAGTACCATCCCCCAGGCTTATTGACAGGGTATGAAATCCTGTAACATGAGAGAATGCTTCCACACCATCTTCTCCTTGTCCAAGTTGATGCTCCATACCTTTGATCCAGCACCACTGAGATCTGGCCCATATGTACTCCTCTAGCTCCTGCTGTGAATAGTATCTAGGTACTGCAGCTCCCTTGGCCTGAGGGCCCTTTCTACTCTTAGCAGGCCAGATGATGTTGTGTATTGACCTTGGTTTTTGTCCAAAATGCAAGGAAGATACAAGTACACATTCTCTTAAGAAATAAAAATCTCCGCATCATCTTCAGTCTAGTACAAGGAGAGGAGGCTTCATGGGATCAGAGAGTCAAGGCACTCTTCAGAGAGAATATTTCTGAATGTATCGTATTTCTACGGCCAGTGAACATGCTAATTTAACACACCAGATTTTGTGGCCCTCAAATCTTGCTTCTCAGTCATGATAACAACACAGTTACAAGTCTTAAACCAAAACCACTTAAATCAATCTCCACTCCTTTCTGTAACCCTCATCTGCTCTGGCAGTAATGCCACTTAGCTTCCTCTTCCAAATATGTTCAGAATCTTTCACCACCCCTGTCAGTACCACCATATCCAAATCACACACCATTTCTTATTGACATGATTAGTAAACTTATTATTTTACTTGTTTCTAAACTCATAATCTACAACCGCTTCTGAATAGACCAGGATAATATTACTAACAAGAAGATCATTATGTGTCATCTCTAAAAACATTACAGACTCTTCATATCTCAAAAGAGTCAGAAGTTCCAAAATGGTCTGTAATTCTCAGCATTATATGGACCCATTGTTTTTCTGATCTAGTTTCCCATAACTCCTCCTTTACTCACTGTACATGAGCCCCTGTGTTATCCTGGAATATTCCACTCACTGTTCTGCCTCTGGGTCTTTACTAAGGTCTGCACTCACTGTTCTCCTGGCTAAAATTCTGGTCACTTCTTTCTGTTTTTTTTTTCTATCCAGTTCAAATTTTTATTAAAATTTAATTTTTTCTTTTTTTTTTTTTTCTTTTTTTTTTTGGTTTTTCGAGACAGGGTTTCTCTGTGTAGCTTTGCGCCTTTCCTGGATCTCGCTTTGGAGACCAAGCTGGCCTCGAACTCACAGAGATCCGCATGGCTCTGCCTCCCGAGTGCTGGGATTAAAGGCGTGCGCCACCACCGCCCGGCAATTTTTTCTTTTTTTAAATATAACATTTTTATTAATTCTTCAAATGTCATACATGCTTATAGTATATTGTGGTCATAGTTTGACTCCATTCCTCCCCTTAACTCCTCCTAGACCCACCAGCCACCTCCTCATCCCCTGCCAATTTCATGTTCTTTTTATCTTTTTTTTTAATAACTTTTGGGTAGTCCCATGCACTGGAGCGTGGTTGACTTACCAGAGTCCATACCCATAAAGAGAACTGAGTTTCCCTCCTCCAGAAGCCACCAGCTCTCAGTATCTCCTTAGCAAGGAGTGGAAGCTCATGAGACATCCCACCCCCACACACGCAAAATTATGAGTTCTTTTTGTAATTATTTTTTTGAAATGATTATATAATAGTATAGTTTCCTCCTATTTTTCTTCCCCCAAAACCCAAACCCTCCCATTAACCCCTCCTTGCTTTCCTTCAAATTTGTGGCTTCCTTTTTCATTAATTATTGCTACATATGTATGTGGGGGTGGCAAGTATATTACTAAATACATAAATATAACCTTCTTAGTCTGTGTAATGCTATTTGTGTGTATGTTTCAGGGCTGACCACTTGGTATTAGATAACTAATCAGTGTGCTCTTCCCTGGGGAGGACTGTTTCTCCCACTCTCCGCGTTCCTTAGCTGCCTGCAGTCCTTTGTGTAGGGCGGAGGCCTCTTGAGCTTTCTGTAGCAAACGCTCATCGATTTGGGCACATCTATTGTCTTCCTTGTTCAGCTCATGTTTGGGCAGCCATGTAGATGAGACTTTATGGGTGTAGCTTCTGACATTTCTAGGAGATATTCTCACAGCAAACTCCCTGATCCTCTTCCTCTTATAATCTTTCAACCCACTCTTCTGAAATGATCTCCAAACCTTATATTCTGAGGTGCTGAAGTTGTGTTGTAGATTTATCTACTGGGATGGAAGTTGTATTCTTCTATAATGTTCTCTGACAGTCACAAAGAGAAGTTTCCTTGATGAGAGGTGAGGTATCTTACCGGTGGGTATAAGGCAAATATTTTGAACGTAGTTAGGGATTATGCTGTTTTAGTACAGTGGTGGTGTAGGTTCTCTTTCAATATTCATGACTTTAGTAGCCTTCGTGGTTAGCTCAGTTTTCCTTACCAGACATGATTTCCCCCTTGCTGAATGGAAAAATTTAATTTTCTTAATGGAGATTTTCCTGATCACCCAATCTGTCTGAGATTTTATCTGGAATATCTCCCAAAGACTCAAATGTTAAAGGCTTGATCATCAGCCTGGCTCCTTTAGAAGGTGGAAGGTCATGAGGATGTATCCGGAAGAGGGTTTGTGGCTCTGGCCATCCTCCTTTTGAACTCAGCTTTAAAGTAAAGAATTTTGACATGATTTGCTGCTGCAGTGTAGGCAACAGGACCAGCCACTCACGGACTGAGTCATAGTGAACTTTTCTTTTCTTCTAACCTGATTATAGCAGGTATTTTGTTACATTAATGTAAAACTGGCAAGCTATCTGAAAGTCTGATCCTTACATTCTGGATTTTTCTTTTATTCATCACTTTCCCAAAGTATTCCATCCAATGATGTATTCCATGTAGAAAATTTTACAGGAATATTACAACTTTGTGTCTCTTTCCTCTTTAATTAAAAACTCTACAAAGAGCTTTTTTTAAAAAAAAATTTCATTCAATGCTATATATATATTGGTATCATTATATATATTTATTGAATATCCCCTTATGACTACAAACTGAGCTATAATACTGCCCATGAGCTGTAGCATTGCTGAAAATTGTTCAGTTGTGTTTTTCCAAGAAGCATACAAAGCCTCAGAAACAACTGTACTAATGACTGGTTATTGTTCTAAGTATAGACTAAATTTGTTTTATAATTGTGTTATGGAATGCAAATGGATTCAAACATAGTTTCTCACTTTGGATAATTTACACTGGGTAATCAGACTAATGTACACACAGATAGCACGTGGAAATATTTGCAAAACAAACCTCCCTATAATCATGCTAAGCTCCATTCTTAGTCCATGATAAATAACTTTCCTTCCTTAGGTTAAAAAAAAAGTGTTCTCCACCAGTAGCTTAAAATAATTATGTCATCTTTTAAGAAAATGTTGAAGGTTATAATTGTAGACTATTTAGTTTTAACTTATTTAAGTTTTTTCAGTTGGCTATATTTCTGGCCTACAAAGACTGACATTTGGAAAGCTTCCCGAGGTCTTCCATGATTGGCTGTCTCTGTTCATTGAATTAAGCCCTATCTATTTAATAAATCACACTACCAAAGCTTGGCAGCTCACAATCTCCTGTAATCCCACCTTCAAGGGACCAAACTCATTTCCACTGGAAGAGCAAGAAGCACTCTAACCACTGAGCAATCTCCAGACCCCAAGCCATGTACCCAGCAATTGCCTATGGTTTAAATTGCTAGTCTGTCTTTTTCTTATTGAGAAGAATTCTTTATGTAGTCTACTTCATGCTTTGTAAGATGTGTGTCAAATACCTTTTCCTGCTCTGTGGTTTTCTTCATCATTCTTGTCTTTTGAAAATTCTCATGAAGAATGTGATGCATGTGTAGAAGGATGGGAACATTCAGAGAACACAGCTCAGTGGACAATTCCCACCCGAGCATGTCATGGGAACTGATTGAGACCTACACATGGATGGGATGATCTGCATCCTACCTGGTACCTTCAGATACTAGACCTTTTACATTTAAATGTGATGTAATTTACTAGTCTTACCCTTTAAATTTGCATTTTTAACTGGTTAACAAACCTTTGCTTCCCTTAAGCTCATAAAAATGTTGCATCACATTTTTTTTTTTTTTTTTTTTTTTTACTTATGAATGCCCGGCCTTAGCTTGTTTTAGTTTCTAGCCAGCTTTCCTTAAATTAACCCATTTATCTTTTGCCTCTGGGCTGTTCCTGTTCCCTAACTTCTGTAAATCTTACTCTTTCTCTGTGGCTTGCTGTGTAGTTGGGTGGCTGGTCCCTGGAGTCCTCCTCCTTCTCTGGCTCCTAGATCTAGCTCTCCTCCCAGATTTTCCCTCTATATATTCTCTCTGTCTGCCAGCCCCACCTATCATTTCTCCTGCCTTGTTATTGGCCAGTTCTTTATTAGACCATCAGGTATTTTACACAGGCACAATAACATAGCTTCATAGAGTTAAACAAAAGCAACATAAACAAAATTAACACCCCTTAAAATAATACTCTACTAGAGCTGAAAACTCCTGGAATATATCCTTTGCTTCTGAATTGCTCCGTAGCTGGCCTATGGGGATGCTGCCATTGGATCCTCTCTGTAGCCACCTGAGCACCTACTGCCACTGGAACTTTAGGACGTTCCTGACCATCTCAACATAGTAGTCATCTGGAAGTGGCTTCCTCTGACTCCCAGGCTGTAGAAACTTCTTAATTTTCAGAATGTTGCTGATTCTTGTCTTAAATGCCTGCAGCAGAGGGAAGTCAGACAGCACGGGAGCGCTAAGTTCTTCCCCCATCAAAATGGCTCCTAACAGCTGGATGTATGCCCAACTGAGCTGGTTGCCAACAAGAAAAGCTTCCTCGTGGTCCTTTAAAATCATTTCAAAGACAGGGAAGCAATGGGTTTTAGCTCTCTTCACGATTAATGCATAATTCTCCTCTTTTTCTTCAGGGAGTTTAAATGGTGATCATTATCATCAGGTCCAGTATATATGTCATTCTTGACTCTCTCCTTTAGATCCTTCCCATACAAATTGTACTTGGCAGCCAGGTAGCTGAGGATGGTTCTAGACTATGTCAGCAGCGTTCCATCCATTTCAACCAAAGGTACTTGGTCAAAAAGCAGGTGTCCATCCTTTTGCAACTTCTCATACTGTTCTCTTGTGTCAAGAAATATTTCTTCAAACTCTACTCCTGCCATAGCCAGGACACTATCCTGCCTCTGCCATGAAAGTAGTAGAGCTTGGGTTTGGCGTCTATGACTCCTGGTTCAGAGTTTCCGTATTCTTCTAGGATTGGGTCTCTGCATCACATTCTTTACAGTATAAGTTTTATACCCACAACTCTTCGTGAATTCTTTTGCTATAGTAATCCACCATTGCCCACAAAGCTGTGGATGACATCAACCTTGTTTGAGATGTCTTTTTCTCAGTTGAGAGCTTCCCTACTTTCCCTTAGAGAATTGCCTGTCTTTTCGATATGTACATTGCAGATCACTATCACCATTAAGTAAAGCATGGGCCACCACAGCGCATGTACTGCAGTTTCTCAGTAGTCTGTCTAATAACCAAGATGGTGGCTGAATGTCTAATAATGGGTGGCATAAAATATGTGGTTACTGTGGGCCAAGAACATAGCAGGATAGTACCAAATCCCACCCTGCTATGCACACAGTTTTAAACTTATGAATTATTTATTTCCAAAATTTTTATTTAGTATTTTTGGATTGTGATTAGCAGTGGGTAAGAAACTGAAAAAAATAAAGCCTGAAATAATGAGGAGCAAGTATACACTGTAAAGGACAAGTTTTTGGGGTTTTGCTTGCTTATGTCAAATAGATACCCACTCTACTGAAGAAATAACTGGTTCCCTAGTGACACATATTGTCCCCGTAAGGTAGCCATTGGAGTAGGCCTGTTTCTGGCCCCTCAGTGGGTTCCCTCAGTCTGCATTTGTGCTTGCATTGATAAGGCCACAGCTCAAATACCAAGCTGTATGACAAGACTTTACAGCCGTGACCATCATCAGCCCTTCAATTTTATTTTTGCTCTTTTGCAAAGTGCTCTTTGCTGTTCTTGGTTCTTTTTATTTCTATAGAAACATAGAATTTTCCATTTCTTTTAAAAACTCTCTTGGGGCTTTGATAAGGATTACATTGATTTAATAAATAAATTTAGAGCAAGATGGGGTCTTTTTATGCTGTCTTTTCCTCAGGGACACTTTAGAGTCCCTCCTTCACTTAGATATTCTGTAATCTGAAAAGGTGGTGATTTTATGGAGCTTTTGCACATTGTCTGTTCAATTTGTCATTAGGTATTTTTTATACTGCTATGCGATTCTAAATGCATTTACTTATTATTGGTTTATAGATTTGCCACTACCTTTCAAATAGCAACCTTACTGTATTTACTGCCTTATCACCAAATTTTATTTATAGTCTTTTGGATTTTCTTCAGATATAATCCCAAAGCTGGAGAGATGGCTTCATGTGTAAAGTGCTTGCCGTCAAGTGTAAGGACTTAACTCTGAATCCCAATGCCTGTATAAAACCAGGTACGAGAGCATCTATAATCTCAGTGCTCCTAAGTGGAAGTGAGAGATGCAGATATGAGAATCCTGGGAAACTCGTGGGCCTGTTAGCAAGCAATAGACCCTACCTCTCAAACAAGTTAGAAGACAAGGGCCGATACTGCTGATCCACACACACTTGTGTTGTATATGCACCCACACATGAGCAAGAATATAAATATGCACATATATACAAATCACACACACATACAACAGCTTTACAATTAGAACCCTATTTCTGTGAAAAAAAAAGTTTTCCTTTTTAATCATCATGTCTTTGTTTTTATATCATTCTTCTTAGTCTTAATACAGATACCTATGTCTCGGGCCTAGTCAGTGGGTCTGTGGAGTTCATAGGAAGTCTTGCCCTGAATTCTCCATGAAAATGTTGAAGCATGTAAATGGTTTCCTTGCATGTGGAGGTTTCTATTTCATTCATTTGTGAGGGCTCAGAATGAATGCATTTCTGGATCTGTAAGAATACAGTAAGAATAGTTTGCTATTGAAATAGACTACAAAATACATAGTGGCAGCTTTTGTGAATTTAGGTTTTCTAATGTGTTGTGTTTTTTTTTTTTCTGAAGACTGAGATTTTCACAAATTTAACTTAGAGAAATCATCCTTAGGTGATTCTCTTGTGAACTGTCTCTGTGTGGCTTGTCTGAGTGAGTCAGAAACTCATGTATATGTCACACAAATAATAGCATTTCAAATTGGAATTCCAATATCTAGATGGAGTCTTCTCAGGATTGTAACCCCAAAAGTTCTCAGAGGTAAATACAGATACTACGAAGTTAGTTTAATAAAATCAAAACCCAAAATATGATGTTTAAAGTATTTGGTGATTGATTAAGCTCCCTGGGGGCTATGGGTGTCTAGAGCAACAATTTGGACAGAACAATAAATGCAGTGCTGACTGTATTTTTTTCTGTTTCTTTCTCATCTGCTAGAAAAATATAGATAATAGAGCTCATTTATTTTCTTTACATTTCAGAGCTCTGCAGATGGGAAAACATAGCCCAGTGGAAATGATTTCTGGCAACCTTGAGAAGATATGTTAGCATTTTGTGGCATTTCTCTCCATGACATGTAAAGCACGGCTTTCCCTCATTGCAGTGTCACAGTGAAGTGTCACAATAAAGCCAAAATAGTGTGCCCTCAGGGAAAACTAGAAAGGGACCATTTTCTATGCACACACAAAGGGTAATATTTATTATAAAGCCTTTCATTTTAGCTCCAAATGCTGCCTGGGCTGTGAGTACTTTGCAATAGAGAAATGCACAGAATGTGAAGTTTAAAGCAAATGTTATGTGTAAACCTAATTTTTGTAAATGTAAATAAAAAGTGAAAAATAGAATGCTGTCATGGACATGTGTGTATTTGTAGTCCGCAGAGTGCTGGAAAGTGGCAGCATTGGCTGATGCTGGTGGAACACAAGGAGCACTAAATTGGGAACCACAAAGCTCTGTCTTGACCTGGTTTGTCATCACTGATACCATTTTCTTAGTCCTTAACATGTAATATAGAAATTATCCTCCCATTTTACATGTGGGAAATTTAATGTTCCAAAAGATTCAACAGTTTATGACAGGTTACACAGCCAGGATTACTCAACCTGTTTCAATACCCTTAATAGAAGATAAATCTAAACCTGTACTTTTTAATTAATTAAATTTGTTCTTCAGTGGTTTCATACTTGTCTATATTTATCTGATTATTCTTACTCTACCCTCTTGTCTTATCTCTCCCTTCCACCCCTGTCATTCCAACTCTCCTTCTCCACATCCATGTTTTTTTGTTTTGGGACCCAGTGAGTTTAACCAGCACTGTCTCTTGTGGGTGTGGAACTATCACTGAGGTCTGCTAGGCTCACCTATAAGAACACAACTGAAAACAATGATCTCATCTCTAAATAGCCAGTAATGCCTCAGGGAGGGATATGGCCCCGTGAGCCAATTCTCTGTCTTTGACTGACTATTGACAGGTCAGTCTTGTACAGGCCCAGTGCAGGCAAACTCCACTGTTGTGAGAACAGGTTTCAATGGCTGTCATGCAATGAAGGTAGTATTTCACAGTCCCCTTATGATCCAGCTCATGCATTCTTTCTATCCATATCTGGTATAGTATTCCCTGAGCCTTACAGGGGAGTGATATAAATGTCCTATTTAGAACTGAGTGCTCACTTATTCTCAGCACTCTGAACAGCCACGAGTCTTTGTATTTGCCACTGTTCAAAGAGGAGCTTCTCTAATCAAAACTGAGAATAGTATTTGGTATTTGTCAATGGGCATAAACATTATTGAGAAAGCATCAATTCATACTTTAGATTTTAAAAAACATTTATGTTGTTCTTCATCCTACACTTGCAAAAGTATTATTTGATCCAAATATTAAGCTTGATTTTCATCACCATTGATAGCCATCTCTTAAGTACCAAGCTACTTCTCCAATTTAGGTCATAATCAGATTTTACCTTCTTAAACATTTATGTGAACCTAATTGTGTTTATATGTGTATTGTTGGGTGTGAGTGTGTACACATTTGAAAGCAGGGGCCAGTGCATTGCAGAAGCAAGTCTCTGATCTCTTGAAGCTGGTAAGCAGTCTGTAGGCAGTCTGATGTGGGCACTAGGGGCTGAATTTGGGTCCTGAGCAGCACCTGCTCATAGCTGAAGAGCTGTCTCCCCAATCCTTGCCAGGTTGTTTTTTAAAATTCTGCAGCTCAATATCATCACTAGATAAAACAGTTGCCGTGTAAGTGCACCTGAAAATCACTAGCCAAAGCCCTGTGTCAATCACTTTCCCTTCAGTCAGAGAATTCTGTCCCTATATATAATCACTTCCTACAGAATTTGTCCAAATCTATTGATCTGGTTTGGAAATACAGAGGATAAAATAAGCTGTGAGCCCCTGCACACTGGACTCAACTGTCAGTCCCACCAACGAGTAGTTTTGCTTGCTTGTTTGTGGAATGCTACTTTCTGTGTGAATGAGTAATGGTATATGATGCTATTTAAAAAGATAGAGTCTGAAGGACTAGCAGCATGTGTGCATCCCCCATCATGAAAGAAAGAAATGATGTTTTCCCTGCTGATTTGCCCTTCCTAACTAGAACATGATGAATGGCTGCTGGTGCCATAAAATCTCTTTCCTCCACCACCTTTATCTTCTTAAATGTTATGATTACAGTGCTGTTTCATGTAGGATTCACCTTTTTAAACACATTTGTAAATGTGTGACACATATTGTTGACCTGAAAAAGTTGTGTTTTTTGATTTTGTTCAATTAAACTTTTGTGTCTCTTTATTGGCAATTCTCTACTTCTATCCTTCAACACCTAGCAACCACTATTCCTTATTATAATGTTTTATTTATTTTTTAAAGTCTTCATACATCTTACATAATTTATTTTGATCATAAATCCACCACATCCACCACTAACTCTTTCCAACTCCTCCTACTGCTCCCGTTCCATCTTCCAACTTAAGTCCTTACTTTGTTGTTGTTGTTGTTGTTGTTGTTATTAATGACCCCAAGTCCAGTCAGTGGTTCCCAAGTATATATGAATGGGGCCATCCACTGGCACATTGGCTAATCTATTAACAACCATGTTCCCAAAAGAGAGTGACTGTCCTGCCCTCAACAATCATTAGCTTCCAATGGCTGCTCCCACAAGGGTGAGGCCTCTGCGATACTTCCTCCCATTCAAACTGGAATTTCGACTGACTTCACATTGTGCCGGTCTTGTGCAAGTGACCACAGCTGCTGTGAGTTGATGTAGGCAATAGCTGTGCCCTGTCTAAAGGTCAGTGTTACACAGCTTTCTTCCTCATCCACTGGCTTTTACATTCTTTCCATTCCGTCTTCAGTGATGCTCTTTGGACTTTGGATAGGAGAGGTTAATACAGATGATTCATCCACAGCTGAGCTCTCACAGTTACTTATACTTAATTCTTTGATGAATTTTGAGTTCCTTAATTAACTGTTACCCACGGGGGAAAAAATAAGCTTCCCTGACCAAAGTTGAGTACTATGGGTGTAAACAAATATTCAGAAGACAATTTGACAGCATAACTACTTAACATAATAACAATAGTTTCCCCACTAGGGCCTGTGATCTCCCAAGTCATGGGATTTTGACCAGATTTATAGTACCAGGCATGAAGTCTCTTCTGTGGACCAGACTTCATATGGTTAGTTGTTCCTATAATATTCATACCACTATTGCAGCAGTGGGCATGTCTTGCTGGACAGGGACTAGGACAAACCACTGATGCCTTTACCTCCCAGCAGCCTGTATAGAAACTTTTGGCACTATAAAAGCTAGCTAGTGGGGGAATAATTCCCTGGTCAGTCAAGACAACCACTATTTCTTTGATTCTAAAGTGTACCTCTCTTGTGTTCCTCATCTGTAAGAGAAATCATGAACATTTTTCTCTCTGTATCTATGATTTATTTTACATAGTATAATACATGTCTTCAAGTTGATAAATGTGACTATATTTCTTTCTTGTTTAAAGTTGAATTGTACATATTGTATGTATAAAACATTTCCTTTGTCCATTCATCTGCCATGGATGTTGAGGTGTTTCCACAGATTGGTCACTATAAATATTGCTACATATAACATTCAAATCAATATGATAATTCCTCAAAAATAGAGCTACTATTGCTTCACCAATCCAATTTCTGGATATTTCTACAAAGGAATTAAATTAGAAGTCTTCCTGATTAAATCTTCATTTTAATATGTTTTGTTAGCTTCTGCTCTAATACTAATTTAAATCACTCAAATTCTTAAAATGCATTTTCCGTCTCTTCTTTTAATGTCTAAACTACAGAAGTGTCTCTCCTACTTTCTACAAATTGTCCTATGTCCTGAGAAGGTCTTAGCAACTTTACCTGAATATTTTCTGAGATTTTTCAGGGAGAGAGGTGTGGAAGTTCATTTGATTTTGAAATGTGTTATTTGGGGTTTTTTTAGTCTTTCTTGGGAGGCCCACAACCCAACTCCCAAATAAATCACATACAGAGGCTTACAGAGGCTTATTATTACTTATGAATGCCCAGCCTTATCTTGGCTTAGGTTCTTGCTAGCTTTTCTTAACTTTAATTATCCCATCTACCTTTTGCCTCTGGGCTTTTTCCATCCTCTTACTTCTGACTTGCTATGTAGCTAGGTGGCTGGCCCCTAGAGTCCTCCTCCTTCCTCTCTCATTCCTAGATCTCCCCTTCTAGTTTTCTCCTATATATACTCTCTGTCTGCCAGCCCCACCTATCCTTTCTCCTGCCTCGCTATTGGCCATTAAGATATTTATTATACCATCAGGTGTTTTACAGAGGTGTTTTACACAGTAACACATCTTCACAGAGTTAAAAAATGCAATATAAACAAAAGTAACACACCTTAAATTAATATTCCACAACAGAAATATTGAGAATTTCTTGAACTCTCTTCACATACCTATCATGTCTTACCTCATCTTTATGTCTTTGACCTGTCCTTCAAATGTGAGCTGATTATTAGGACGGTGGGTGTAAGGGCAGTTCTGTATGCCAAGTCCTTTCTCTTTATATCAGCATGGTGTGCAGTCTTGTGCTTTTCCAGACCAGTAGTTTCAGTACACATACTTCTCCACCTTCAGTAGACCCTCTTACCAAAATGTATGGGGCCCTTACTACCCTCTGGTCATGCTTCCTTTCCTTTCCTGCATTTCCTGTACTTGTTCACTTTAAGCCTGGATTCAAATCTGTGAAAACTCATTAGTTTATTTAGGAAAACTCACTCATTTCTTCCTTTCTGAATTTTTAGTTCCCTCATTTCCACTTTTTATGAGATTCTAACTATTACCCCTCTCCCCTTCCAATGTTCTTTTTTTTTTTCTGTTCCCTCCCTTGGAAGTTTTTGCATCTACTTTTTCATATTTAAGAATGTGTATCTGACTTCACAGAATTGTTTTCCTGAACATGTCACTGTCACCATCTCTGTATAGTGTTCCTGTTAGAGCAGAAAAGGTGCTTCTGACCAGTTGCTAGTATTACCAAGATTTTTTTCAGAGCTGTTAGTAAACTGTTTCTCTGTCTCCAGGATTCTTTCTCTTGGATTTTTTCATGTGAAGCTCATTCATTCATCTTCAAATAGCATTTAACAATATCTGTCATAGATTCACTGTCAAAATCCTCTGATCATCACAGATCTTGCCAAGAGAGTGGTTCTCTTAACTTCACACAGTAATCTGCATTAATTCTGTGTGAGGTGCATATAAGAAACCTGTGTTGAAAGGGAACATTTCCAAACAGAACCATGTGAGAACAGGAATAAGGATAAACTGTTGGTCATATTTGTGAAATCAAATCTTATTTATTCTCCTTTTATTTGTTTGTATGTGTGCCAAAGGAGTGAGAATCCAAAGGCACATTTCTGTGTAACAACTCTTCACATTTTTGTGTCACTGGAGATGGTTGATTGAATGCCCATAGTTGTTCTCTTGCTCGATTGCTGTTTCAGTCAAATCAGGGCCCAAGACCTGGGGTATCTCAAATTTGAGTCATGAGTGTGGCACAGACAAGCAATTTCAGTGTTGTGTTACTATTGGAGTACCCATGGTTTAATCATACTACACATTCTCTGTACCTGGTGGTGTATTTTTTGCATTAGCTGTTTCTTGGGGCTTGCAACCTGGTTCAAGTCTTATTTCACTTCCTGGGTATGTAATGAAGTGAAACACAGATTAGCATATGCTTACTCAGTATTAAGGGTGAGTTTTTAAATACTTCTGATGGACAGTGAAGTACAGTTCTCAGCGAGACTGTTAGCATTAATGATGAACCCCAACTCCTGGTCCCAGGTGCTTTAAATTAGACTTGGTGAAAGTCAAATGTTAAGCAGCAGTGATTGTATTTTACTGTGTTCTTCATCTGCCCTGCTCTGCTCACTCCAGGGCTGCCTATGATTGCTCTATGGCGAAGAAGAGGCGAGCTGGAGAGCAGGCACTGGGAGTGCCAGTTAACAAGAGGAAATCTCTATTAATGAAACCCCGACACTACAGCCCAGACATGGACTGCAAAGGAAATCCAGACAGCAGGAATGAGGATGATGGCCTCTTAGAAACGAATGATCACTCCACTGCAGGTAGCAAAAAGGCATGGCCCAAACTTTATATACTCCTGTCACCAAAAGTCACTCCTAGTCTGTGGAGAATATATAATTACTGTGGCAGTTAAAGTATATTTGGCTTTGGAAACAAAAAAAAAAAAACCAAACACTTGTTTCACTCAATATTCACTTATTAAGGTGCTATTTGTTTTAATCAGATTCAATTTAGGATATATAGACACAGCTTGACTGTGGCCTGGACTCACTTCAAGTAATGGTTGAGTTATACCTGTAGCTGAAGTTTTGTATGTCCCTCCTGGCCCACAGTCAGGACAATTCTCTCTCATCCGCAAGTCCCGCAGCCACTTGGACCCAAATAAACACACATAGGCTAATATTATTTTTAAACTATGGCCATGGCAAGCTCCTTGTTATCTAGTTCTTATATCTTAAGTTAAAACCCATTGTGTCTTACCAGTACTTTTACATCTTGCTTCTCATGGCAGCAGCTGGCAGCATCTCCTCTGCCTTTTCTTTCTCCTTCCTCTCTATCTGTTTGGATTTTCTGCCTGCCTCTAAGCTGTCTTACCATAGGCCAAATGGCTTTATTTATTAACCAGTCAGAACAACATATATTCACAGCATACAGAACAGCATTCCCATCATATGCCTCTTTGTATAGAAGGTAGAAGACACTAAGCCTTAAAGCTAAAGAGTCTGTCTGCTTAGATAACTAATATCTAAAAGAATCCTTCAAATTAGCCGGGCGTGGTGGCGCACGCCTTTAATCCCAGCACTCGGGAGGCAGAGGCAGGCGGATCTTTGTGAGTTCGAGGCCAGCCTGGGCTACCAAGTGAGCTCCAGGAAAGGCGCAAAGCTACACAGAGAAACCCTGTCTCGAAAAAACCAAAAAAAAAAAAAAAAAAAAAAGAATCCTTCAAATTACAGGACATATTTAAGATTTAAGATAACTTTCCAATGATAAAGGTCAATGTAATGTTCATTAATGATATGTATATATACACATATTTGTTGTCTATATATACAGCTAAAATATTAACACGTATTTTTATGAATAAGTATAGCATTATTTAGCCCCCAAATATAATAGTAATAGTATGACTCAATGTATGTGTTCTGTAATATTAATATTTTTACATATTTAAAATAATACCTAGAGCAATAGATTATAGAAATGACCTAAGGTTATTACCCTTAAAGCTTCTTCAGTGGGAGAACAATAGAAAAGATACCTCTGTGCTTATATTTATAAAATAAACCCTTTAAGCTTATCATTATAATACAGTAATTCAATCCTTTGCTCACTCTTCAGACATCCTTTACAGGATGAGTAAAATGTAGCTACTACTTTAAGGACTTAGAGTTTATGTCTTCCCAGTTCTCAGTTGCTGGCAATCACTTGCATCCAGGAGTTGAAGTGTCATTGATTGGTTTGTGCATGAGACTAAGGTGTCAGACATGCAAAAATTTCAAAAACCTATGAAAAGTTTAAGATATAAGGCTTGACTAATAAAGACTAGAATTAGACATGCACATATCCTATTGAATATATACCCTTTACTGAGTGTGGCATTTAGGGAATCAACATATAATAATAATAATTAAATAATTTACTTGAAAACTTAAACAAATATAAGATAGTAATATTTATAGATCATATTTTTTATAAGTAGAATTCTATAAATACCTTTGAATATTATTTTTAAAGGTATAAAAACATATTGACTGAAGACAAGTTTCAGGTCACAGAATCTCCATTTTCTTGGCTAAGTATTGAAGATTCTGTGGTTGTCTTCTGATTTGTACATGGATAATGATGTTTTTAGGCTTTCTCAAATTTAGTATATGGTTTTATGTATCAGGGCTCATATTTAAATTGTAATCATCTTTAACTTTTTCTATTTCCTTGGTCTGGCCACTTTTATATATTGATTCATAGACATGACAGATGGAACCTGATCTTAGCACAAGTTCTTAGACCTTTGTGGATTTGAAGTCTATCCATGCAGCTTGTCTGTGAGCCAAAGGCTTTATTAGGTCTGCAGACCTCCCACCTTCTGCTCTAACAAGTTGACCATCATAAATGCTTATTATCAATTAAGTGAATATTGTTCAAATATATGCAGTAAAATATTCAGTCGTAAGCACTTATAGACATCTATTTGCAGGCTTACAAAGGCTAATGGTTGCAGTTAATATTAGAGCTACTACTGATAGTGATGCTGGAATTACCATGGTGATGATTAATTTTCCACTCTTTGTGTATTTCAGACACTTTAAATGGTACCATTTAGTCCATTTTACAGTGTCACATAGTGTGTAGAAACCTGGTCTTGTTTTTACAGATGAAATTACTAAAGACCAAAGAGAGTTAATTCTGAAAGTAACACAGATTGCAGACTAGGGAGAAAGCACCTAGTAGACCATCTAAAGAACATGCAAAATAACTCTACCCCAGTTAGCTCTGCTCTGCAGGCTCAGTTCTCCTTGCCCATATTCCCCTCAGAATGCATACTGGGCAGAGTTCTCACAATGTCTACATGAAGTTGCAACTTCTAAAAATGACAGGTCGCAAATGTTTCTAGCCTAGGTCAACAGAGAAAAGATTTTAACTTGCCTTCTGCTTCTGCAGAATTTTAAGCACAGGCACAGAAGGAGAGGGAGCGGAGGCTAGCGCTCAGTCCAACAGAAGAGCACCTAATTTCACTGCTCCTCTCTTCCAGGCACCTTGTTAGCTTTGCCTTACCAGGAGTGTGCCTACTTATAGCTTCAGCTATACTGCTCAGATAATGAGAGTATAAAGGACTCATGAAGGCTGTGTTTCATTCCTTTCTATGGCCCAAACTTCACTCCACACTCCAACCTGACTCCAAAAGACTACATGTGGGCACTATGGTAGGTAGTTAGAAATCCTTTCCCCCATGTGGAGCTGAACACCAGGAAGAAAGACAAGCTCAGACTCCTGGAAGAGACAGAAAATGAGAGTCATCATGAGTTCAAAGTATACCAGTTGTGGAGTTGCCAGCAGCATGGCCCATATGCTTAGTACCTGGAAATGCCTACCTGAAACACAGAAGTTTCTAGGAGATGAAATTATACTTTTAATATGTCACCTTCAATAAAAAAAAAATAAAGAACAAACCACTCCAGGCTCAGAATTTTAGAAAATAAATTCATTTTCTATATTTTTTTCCTGCCAAAATTTGACTTCAAAAGTTCCAATAAATGAGTTTACCTGTACAGGTGTCCTCACTGGTTACAGAAGCAGAACTGAACCCAATGGCCATAAAACCCAGTCACACTAAGGAATTCATTCCAAAATCAGTGGCATTTTTCAGAGGAGTTCAGAGAGAGAGAGGTGAAAATTCACTAACTATATATAGGATTACCAACCACTCATCATGGAAACCTGGTTTATAGTCAGGAAATAAAGAAATAAATGAGCTTTTATATACCAGACCAAACCCTTTTTCTTTAAAAAGTCTACACAAAAGAAAGTTTCCCAGCTCAAGTCCCTTCCCACCAAACATGCTTGGAAGTTCACACAGGCTAGAGAAAGGCTTAGGCCATTTCTAGAACTGCCAGGTTTCCCAATTTGCCATCTTTGTGATACTAGCAAAGTTAAGGTCTGGGTTGTATGAGAGTTTTATGTTTTTGCAATTGCATATTTTGACCAATAATTTAAGGATCATTGTTCTTTCCAGCCTAAGTTAACTGGAAGTAGACTCAAGTGTCTTACTATAAATTTATTATGGAAAAGATTTCAATTTGGAAAAGTATTTGGCTATTAATATTCTTAGTATCTTCTCCTAAGAATGGCTGTGTAACATGAGCCATCTTAGCTAGTAAGGTTTTCTAGGCTGTGGGATACTTGCAGTATGTAACAGAGACAAGGATACAAGCTTCTACCATGTGGCCCTTGGTCTGGACCCAGCCCTCTACTTAATAGCTGTGTGGTCTTAAGCAAGCCCTGGGAGACCTCTGTGAGATGGACTGGAAAGCACTTTGTGGTATTGTGAAATAAAGAATGGGGCACTGCACTAGGCACATCACATTCATTGTCCAAAGAAAGGTTGTGGGTTCATCTAGTCATTGGCCTGTCCTCATTCTGAAGATGAAAACCCAGGCTCCAGAAAGCAAGCGCTAACTAGAGTCATATAAGCAGATGGTGCCTAGCCTGTGGCATATGTAGTCCCTAGGCCTCACATATTTGTGTATTGTGCTCCAGCTTCTAGCTCTGAGGGGCAGATGCCAGTCTGTGCTGCAATCTTCAAAGGCCTATGTGGTCACCTTGCTGAGCTTTCCTCTCTGTGGTCTCCAATGTTCCTTAGGAATGACTTCTACTGATGAAAGTAGGCCAGTCCTGTTGTTGATGTTGAGGTGCTCCCTAGTCCCCTGATGTTAGTCTTTGAAAATAGCAGCTGAGGATGGGGAGGAAGCCATCATTTACTGAGTGCCTGTTGTGTGCTCCTGTGATCTCTGCAGTAATGCACAGGCTGGGCTGCTGTCCCCACAGTGCAAGTGGAAACCCCAGGCTCTGATGGGCTGAATAGCCTGTCCAGCAAGCACAGACACTAACAACAGAGCTCAAACTCCACACCTCTGCAACAGACCTTACTAGTCTTCAGAAAAATAATACTGCAGAGTAGAGAAAAGAGAGAGCCGGTGGCAGGGCTGGGAGAAACAGCACCTTTCTCAGATCTGTCATGTCAAATGCTAACTTAGGGTTTTTCTCATGCCCACAGTGAAATCTGGGAAGGCTTTTCAGAACAAGGAATGTTGATTTGTGGTTTAGACTATCCCTAGAAACCAGTGTGTATGTGACAGTGTGGATACCCCTGGCTTGGGGCTTCTCTCTTTCTGAAGAACAATTAATAAATATTTTCTTTTAGCATATAACACACAGTTGAACCAAACAATGATGTAAACTGGAAATGACCCAAAATGTAAGCAGTTGGCAGTCACTCAATGAAGCGCATTGTCGCGCACATGTGCGAGTTTGTCACTCCGCCTCTCTGGTGATCTGCACTTAATAGGAATATTTTAAACTATGTAGCTAAGCAACAGAGGTAATTGTTGCTTTCTAGAGCTTTTGTTAGCACTCTAACACAGCCCAAATATGCATAATGAGGTATAATGTCTATAAATCATTATTGTACACATGTGGATAGTTAAGTGGAGTGAGAGAATGGTTCAATGAATTGAGCATATTCACTGAAAATGCTTTTTATTTGTTTTCTGTAGTTCATAATACTTTAAAATTATCATAACCCTTTACACTTTCTCTTAATAGCCAACTGTGATATTGAGAAAAACTTCATTTGCATTTTAGACTATGTTTAATATATTATTGAAAGCTGGAGTTGCTCTGATGTAGATTCAGGAGAGGATAGGCCCATCCTATCAATGTTATGTTCTTGTTTATCCGGCCTCTTTTCTAGGAACTGAAATGTTAAATTTTTCAGTTTGTGTTGAATAGATCCCAACAAAAGACTGCACCCTATAATCAGCATTATTTACAGGGGCTAGTGTTGTGACTGAATTCTTCTCTGCATCCAAAAATGCTTTTAGTTACTATGGCAATATTTACTTGATCCTGGCAGTCCAGTGTTGATTTAGGGAGATAATTACCAGAAAGGAAGATGATGGAGATGTATTTTTGAGTGTCCTTGTCAGAGACAATGTTTATAAAAAAAAAATTGAATGAGACAAAAAAACTGCGCATTGTCTTCCAAACAGACATCCTCTCCCACAGCTTCATGCTGATGGCTGTACTTTCCTCCAAAGATGTTTATTAACAGAGAATGCACTTCACTTGGTGTCTTTAGCAGTATTTAAGGGGGCTTATCATTTTATGTTTCCCATCCCCCACCTGTCTTTGAAATGTAGGAATGGTTGGTTTTTTTGTTTAATTTTTTTTTTTTGTTGTTGTTGTTGTTGTTCTGGTGGATGTTAGCAGACTCGTGGTAGGCTTTTTGAGACATTTCACAAATGGTGTGCACGGAGAATCCATATGCTCATTTGGATAGTTTGCATTGGGACAGCTTTGGTGAACTGACCCTACATACATCATGCATGCATGCATATATACATACATACATTCATATGTACATGCAACAAGACAAGTTAAGGTGTGATACTGACAGCTACTCTGGACTGGCCTGGGTACTTGGAGGCCTGCTTTTAGTCACAGGACCCAAATGGCTCATATTTGACACCCTCAAACCAAGTCTCCCTCATCTCCTTTATGTTATAACACAAATACATGCACATGTCAGACAAGAAAATGTATTACTATTTAAAATATTTAATCCTGATATTTTCCCATTTATGTTTCCCTGAATATAGAATTGTAATGTGACACCAAAAAGTGAGCAGAAAGATTTGAGAGCTTCAGAGTACTTCTGTCACAATCTGTGTAGAGGTCTTTGTATCTTAGTTAACATCGCATAAAAGCTGAGACTATTTCTGAAAAACTACAGAGAATAGAATTCAAATAATCGCTAAAAATACTTGCTATGATCCAGAGAAATTTGATGAACATTTTTCTGCAGTGTGTAGCTTGCACATTCAAGTTCCTCCTGGCTGCTAAGATGTAGGAATGTAAGAGGGTGTAACAGCAGGAACTCCATGTGTGGTGCTGTGTTGCCGAAGTACCAACTTCAGTCATGACAGTACCCTAAAAGAACTTAGCTCTTCACATGCAAAAGACACAGAACCACTAAACTTATTTTATTTCATTTGTATTTTTCTCATCAATGTTTGTAAAATTAATAGACATTACACATTATGCATATTTTGTAGGCATACCAGTATCCATGTACATATACATGCAGATTTATACATATACATGTGTGTATAAAGTCACATGTATATGAATAGTTATACAAGCTCCTTAAAGTATTTTTGCCTTTTTGTTTGATTCATTGGTTACTTTTTAGAGGTAGGAATCTCACTTGTGGTCCAGACTAGCCTTGAACTTGCTAGCCTCTTACCTCTGATTCCTAAGTATTGGAATCATAGGCCCCTGCCACTACACGAAGGCCCTTTAAATAATTTTTTTCCCAACATCTGTTTTCTTTTTTTGTAGAGGAAATCATGGTAAAGCCCATGGATGAGACTCTTCATTCACCTACACAAGAAAACTCACTCCGAAAGGAAGACCAATACATGTGTTATCCAGAGCTCATGGTTAAATCTTTAATGCACTTAGGCAAATTTGAAGAAAGTGTGACTATGCAGACCATAAATGAGAACTTAAATGACAGTGGCATTCAGTCTTTAAAAGCAGAGAGTGATGAGGCAGATGAGTGCTGTATGACTCATTCAGAGGATGGAAGAGACAAAGTCTATAGTTCCCAGGCAGCTTTCTGCTCTTCTGGTGAAAGTGACAGTGACTCTGAGGGTGCAGAGAATGGGTGGGGCAGTGGCTCCAACTCACCAGAAGACACTGACCCTCCCAGAACCCACAGACACAAGCTGACACACAATAAAAAGGACCTGTTGGAGGTTTCTGAGATGAAAGCTGAAGGTGACAAATTTACCCCTTGTGAGAACAGGTGTGGTTCTGATATTGATGGTAGAGAGCCACAGAACTCCCACATGGAACCCTTGGCTGTCAAAGTACAGCCTTCATTCCCAGAGGCTGAAGATGGTGAGAGCCTGGTCCCAGTTACTGAGGAGCCTGGAGAAATGGAGAAAGCGAAGGGGAACCTGAGTTTGCTGGAGCAGGCTATTGCTCTACAGGCTGAACGTGGTTCTGTCTTCCATCATACCTACAAGGAGCTGGACCGCTTTTTCCTGGACCACCTAGCAAAGGAACGGAGACAAACCAAGGTTACTGATGCCAGTGGAAGGCAAATCTTTAACAATAAACGTAAGTTCATTTTTATATTCATTGTAGGAGGAAAGTTGATTTAGAGTTTGAAAATGTTAAATGTGCCTATTCCTTCTAAATTAGCCATTTGACAACTTATTGTAATTTAAAAATCAATTTGTAATCATAAAACATGCTGTTTCTTACTTTGCAGCTACTCTTCCGGTTACTGTTAGCTTAGAGTCTATGGGTGCTATACTGTCTTAACACCTGAAACCTTTATCCCTTCTGATTTTCTCATTAAATTAGCTCTTCAGAATCCCACCATACCTACTTTTTAACAGTGCTTGATTGGATATTTTCAGAAGACTTTAACTTATTTTATTAGAGAAATCAAGCCTATAATTTAATTTTTCTTTCTACCCTTTGTTGTGGGATTATGAAGCTGCTTTCAAGCTTCAAAATGACAGATATCAAGTCACTCATAGACTAGGCAGGAAGTTCTGAGCCTTCTTATGAGTAAACCAGGTGTTAATATATTTGTAAGATGGTGCTTTCCCAGCTTGCCCATGGAAGCCCACAGACAGCTGGATCAAACTTAAATTGTCAGAGGAAATGTGCTTGGAGAAGACCTTAGATTGCTTTTCCAACATAATGGGAATGATACATCTTCCCTGGTGGAGGACTAAGCCTGTTCTCACACTCGTAGTCTGTAATGTTTGTGAGGGGCTATTCCTAGTAGTCCACAGGTGCCCAGAGAAACACTTAACATGGATTATGTCCAGAGTCCAGTCAGATTCAGACCTCCAGTATAGTAATGACACAAGCCAGGCATTGCTTTAGTGGGACAGTATGTTTGTGGAACTCGCTATGGAACATTTACAGATGAGGATACAGTGTAAGCACTACACTACCTATCCTGTGGCACCTGTCAAGTAAGAGGAGCAAGAGGAACAATGGGGCAAGTCTGCTTGGTATGACAGAGCATTGTCCCAGGCAAACCAGGACACAGCAGCACTAGAGGATGAAGTCCCCTCATTGTATAGTGCTATACAAAGAAAATGAAAGAAGAGGCAGGCTGAGCAGCTGCCCTGAGCCTGTGCTCGGGTTTCTTATCATGCAAACAGGTTCTGCCCTCCAGAGCATTTCATCTACAGCTTTGTTTTGGGAGGCCCAGGAGAGAGGTGCAGACAAAGGTGCACGGTGGACTGTCAGTGGGCCCCACCTGGGCAGGTGCCAGCCCCGTTATCTCCAACACCCTTTCTGGCTTCACTCAGACACACAGTGTGCTGAAGAGGGGAAGTGCTCACCGCCAGCCCTGTCAGTGCTTAGAAATGTGGTGTCATGTGGACGAGATCCAAGAGAGGAAGCACATCAAAACAGACACCGTAGTTTTTCTCCTCTCTGTGAGTGGCACTTTGTGATGGTGTCAAACCCCTCAGCTAATTTCTATCAAGCATTGAAGACTTTGACCAGTGGCATACAGGTCTTACGTGCCCAAATGGACTTGAAATTTGGCATTATGTTACTGTTAAGTAAAACTTGTATGCACAAAGCCATACAAATCACAATCTTAATATACTCTAAATTTTCTCTTACAGAGTACAGAAAGGAGCATCCTCCCACATAAGTCATTTTAGTTAACTCTTGTCTTTACTTAACAAAGCTGTTTCCTGGGCATCCCTGTCCTCAGTTGTGCTCTGTGTACTTGAGCACTCAACTTTCAGTATCCTGACTTGTCCTGGACTGTCAGTGCTGGCTACGACCTGAAGGATCCTTAGCCCCTCCTTCTTTACTGAAACCATGCCCTCATGCAATTAGATTACACACAGCCTGCTGTACCCCATCTGCCTAGGACTGCTTGTAACCTAACAACTGGAGTGATTTGGTATCATAGGGACATGTCTGCTCATGCAATGTAGTACCATGGAGATGTCTGACACATTCCATGTCAGTGGCCTATTCTGGGTGGTTTCCTTAGAGGAGAAGGGTATGGCCTTCCCATCCGCACATGATAGGCCCTTTCCTCTTACACCAAGCCAACAGCTTTATGAGCAAGGTCTTGTAGATTACCAATTGTTACCATGGGGCCTCAAGCCTGCTCAGTATCCTTGTTGGTCCACATTGAGAGTTGCATATCCCTTCTGAAGGCTGTTTTGCTTCTTTCTCTGAGGACTCATATACTTCTAGTTTTCTGACTAACACACACAGACACACACACACACACACATACACACACATACACACATGAACACACAATTTTTCCTGATCAGTATCCTGAGCACAAGTTTGGGCAGTCTGGACCATAAGATTGCATTTCTGTGTCAAGTTTAATTAGCATCTTGGCCATACAAGTATGGATATGTATGCATGTGTATGTGTTATATGAATGTACATGTGTGCATGTGTGTATGTGCATGTATGCACATGGATGTGAATGTGTATGCATGTGTGTATGCACATGTGTATGTTTGCACAGGTGCATGTATATACATGTGTTCATGTGTGTGTGTGTGTGTGTGTATGTGTGTATGTCTATGTGTGTACTTATGCAAGTGTGTGTACCTATGCAAGTATGTGTATATGTCTGAGAATGTCAGTGCCAACCTCATCCACATTGCTATTCTGCATTCATTTATATTATTCATTTATAAGCCTCTCTCGCTCTCAATACCCTGAATACCAGTACTCCTGAGATTATCTTCATTCCGCCCATCTTGGGCTCCTATCCTGTGGCATCTGTCACACCCTCACAGGTCCTGAGTCCTCTGGTGGCTGGGAAGCTTGATTTTCCGCCTTTCCCTCTCCTCAGATGCCCCACTAGAACATTTCCCTCCAAAGGCTTCTCCATCACCTCAGCTCTGAATCTCTCACAGCTTCCCTCTGTGGTCACCTCACATACTGCTGAGATAGTCCTCACAGGATGCAGAATCTTGGGGTGTGGTCACCTCACATACTGTTGAAATAGTCCTCAGGGGATGAAGAATCTTGGATTTTTTTTGTTTGCTTTGTTGTATTTTTTCACTTGCTTGTGTAGGACACAGCCCATCAGCTGCTCTGCAGGAAGCAAGCTCAACTTTTATGTGAGTAGCTGGTCCACCCCCAAATTCACCTGCTGCCAGGGACCTACAAGGACAAAGCCAGAGAGGCCTTCTGCCTATATGGTGGGCTCTTTGTCTTATAATTTTAAATCTGCCTTTTTCTAAACTCTCTCAATAGAGGATAGCTTGAGGTTAAATAAATTCTCCTTTCTTGCTTTTCTTTTTTCTTTTCTCCTTTTCAGGAACATGTTCACCTTCTGGCACATGGTGACTGTTTTTGTAGTAAAGAGTTAACTATAATATGTGACATGACAACTTAAAATCATCTCTGTTGTTAACAGTCCCTTGCCCTGTGTCAGCCTTTGCTTAGGAATCCAAGAAAATTGAAAATGTGTTTTGCTTCCATGGGTCTTAGTTGAGGGTTTTATTCAAAGGCAACGTAAGAAGAATGTTTATGATGGCAAAACTGAATAGTGTGATTGACATGGCAAGGCCACTCTATTGACTGATGAGAAGAAGCACCATGTGAGTGTCTCAATTCAATTTCTCTGTAGATTCACCAAGGCCTGAAAGGAGGGAGGCCAAGTGCCCCATCCCTGGCTGTGATGGCACAGGGCACGTAACGGGGCTCTATCCCCACCACCGCAGTCTTTCCGGGTGCCCCCACAAAGTGCGAGTTCCTCTGGAAAGTGAGTATTCCATATCCTGAGGACATACCTATGCCATCATACACACAGCACAGCCTCACATGGTTGTCCTATGTTCCTTCTGGTTAGAATTAGGAATGGGAACATCATCTGTTTCCATGTTTTTTAAAGCAATTTCCATGTAACCATGTGAAGTGTTTGTGTGTATTTGTTTGTTTCTGATTTTGAGATAAGGTCTGGCTTATGTAGCCCTGGCCTGCATTCTTCCTCTACTGTGCCCAGTTTAGCTATTGTTTTTAAAACATAGTGTATTAGAAAAATCCAGGAATAGTAATTTCAGATGCAGTGACCTCCTGACCTGCCCTCAACATGAGATCACATGCTTCTTGAAATTCTCTCAGGATGCCTTGTCATGTCTGAGCCCCCCAGGGCAACAGCAACCTTTCCTCCTTCATACCCACCATAGTTCTTCAATGCCCTGGGCTGTAGAAGGAAAGGGAAGGACTAGCTGAGAACACTGGGCTGTTACATGATTTCTCATCTGGTTATTGGGACAGTTCTTGGTCTACCCCATGGGTGAAAGTGGGGACACTTTAAGATTCCCAGCTGTCATGACTTGGCAAGTCACTAGTTTTCTCGCCCACACTAGCTGTGGCATTAGCAGTTTGTCAGTCCAGCCTTCTGAGGCTTCACTTAGCCTTACTCTTCCCAGTAGTCATCTGGCAGGGGAGGGTGGATGGACAGATACAAAGTAACACCACTTAGGAAATAAAAAGGGCTACATACACCGACCTCCAGCTTACAGGGAAAGTATTGAAAGAGTTGTGTGGAAAAAGAAGTTCTCTGCTGCCGTAGAGAAGTGTACTTAGAAGTAAAAGTGGGAGTGATGAGCTTCTCAGGGTAGAGAGGCAGCAGGCTCTGTCCCAGCATGAGTGTGGCCCCAGAAGCATATAGAACAGTTCCTCAACTGACTGTGAGCAGAACCATTTGGGGGAGGGGATCTAGGTCAATACTGTTCAGCAGTCAGAGTTGTTTAGACATGATCTATCTTTCCGGGTTTCCATTCTGAAGGAATGAGGGGCTTTGGTTCAGTACATCCCTGGAAGAACCATGGTGGACTATCTATCTGAAGTCATTTGAATGGAAAATAGAAAAGTAAATTTGATGGTGTCTTATGTATATGTGTATATATGTTATGTATGTATGTATAGTAAATTGTTCTTACCTTTAACATGATATTTTGTGCTTAGTTCTTGCCATGCATGAGAATGTGCTCAAGTGTCCCACCCCAGGATGCACAGGAAGGGGACATGTGAACAGCAACCGCAACACTCACAGAAGGTAATTCTGATGACTTGCCAATCATTTACATTGCAAACTGCAAAAGAAACTTTCCACAAATGAAATAATAGGTCATGTGTTGAGAGAACTGTCATGTCACTATTAAATGTTACCTCTTGAAATAGCTAACAAGTAGTCTCAATCTCGGGAAAAATTATATTAGTGGTCAACTAAAATAATGAAGCAGTTGTATCTATCTAAAGATGCTCAGGCTCCATGTCCATACAGTCATACATGGCATATTCTTTTCTGCCCTAGATCTCACCAGCACATGTGGATATTGGAGGCTGGCATTAGTGTTCCTTATGAGTTATCACAAATCCCACTCAGTAGACATTTAGAAGGGTTTCAATGTATAGTACAGGGCTTTGAGTGTAAACCATGCAAGGAGTATATGGCATTTGTTGCTAGAGTTTTCCTGCCTTGCCCACAGTCAGCACAAATCTTTGTCACCCGCCAGTCCCACAGCCGCTCAGACCCAACCAAATAAACACAGAGACTTATATTGCATACAAACTGTATGGCCGTGGCAGGCTTCTTGCTAACTGTTCTTATAGCTTAAATTAATCCATTTCCATAAATCTATACCTTGCCACGTGGCTGGTGGCTTACCGGCGACTTCACATGCTGCTGGTCATGGCGGCAGCGGATGGCAGTGTCTCTCTGCCTCAGCCTTCCGCTTCCCAGAATTCTCCTCTCTCCTTGTCCCACCTACTTCCTGCCTGGCCACTGGCCAATCAGTATTTTATTTGACATACAGACCATCCGACAGCAGGCATTTTTATTAAAATTTAAGCTAAAATAAAGCACATTGTGTGTGTTTTTATATACAAATACATGGTATATACATATGGATATTTTAAGTGAAATTTTATTTTATTTTTACTATGTATTTTTAAAGTGTATGTGTGTTTTTCCTGCACGTGTATCTCTGCACCACATCTGTGCAATGTCCACAGAGGATAGAAGATGGTGTAGGCTTTCCTAGAACTAGAGTTATTGATAGTTATGAACTGCCATGTAGGTGCTGGGAATCAAACCCAGGTCCTCTGGAAAAGCAGCCAGTGTTCTTCACCACAGAGTCATCTTTCCAGTTTTTTTTTTAATTTTTCTGTGCACATTTCATATTACATGTGGGGTATGTAGGCATGAGCTATGGTTTGGCTTATAAGAATATTTACAAAAGATTTCATATTTGTGCTTTCAATTTAACTAAGATATAAAATTTAGTCTAAAATTTTGCTAAAGTTAGTAAGATAATCATGGGTTTATCATGCTAATTTCTGTTGTCAGACAATTGTGTGTGTGAATGAACATATTGGATTTAAAATACTGAGTTTCAGAATCATTTTGGTATTTCCCCATTATATAAAACTTTGATTTTCTTTAAATGTATTCACTACTTGTCATTTCTGAGATGGAGCTAGGGATCAAATGTAGACAATGCAGTTTGCAAACCCTTCGGTATCTTTTGTATGAAAATGACGCTAAGTGAACTATTAATATGACTTAACATTTGCTGTGTGCCAAGGGTGCTGTATTTCTGTGCCAAGGCAAACCACATTGTCATGCTCACTCACATCCTCCAACTCTTCTTTTTTGAACAGTCTTTCCGGTTGTCCAATTGCCGCAGCTGAAAAGTTGGCAATGACACAGGACAAAAGTCAGTTTGATTCTTCCCAAACTGGGAACTGTCCTGAGCAGGCTCACAGGTATGAACTCTGTTCATTGGATCCAGCAGAAACTCTGTTCTACGTGTGCCATTGCTCTGAGGGCTTCATGTCATGTTCAGTCACCAGTATATTGATGTGGGCAGCCTGTTTGCAAGGCTAGGGAATGCAGCATCATTCAAATGATCTAGTTAAACTTTCAGAAGTTTAACCTAAAGTCCCTATCTTTACAAGGCTAACATAATATTGGTGAACCTAAAGGAATGAAATATACAATCACATACATTAATCCAATTTCTCTGTCACTAATATAACACAAGGTAGGCTCCCATTTGTGACTGATTTCTTTTCTGACTGGAGGAAACTCTATCAGGAACATTCAAAGTATGTGATTATTGTGTGCTGTCTTTAGGTCCACATAGGCACAGGGCTTCCAAGAAGGTAGCTAGTATTAAAGTGTCTGCCATGGTCCCTTGAGTGCCCAGGTTCCTCATAACATCTAGTAGTTTAGAAGATATTTTACATAAAATGAGTGTTGATACTTAAGGTAATAACAAGTTTTTCTGTAACAATCATGCATGTAGTAGAAGTTATTTGAGAGGAAAGAAAGGTATCAAATAACTGCTGTTAATGAGCCACTAAAAATGCAAAAGCAACTAGTAGGCATTTTAGTATTTCTAGGTGTTCTACTTTGCTTTCTATTCTTGTGATAAAACACGCTACCAAAAGCAAAGTGAGGGAGAAATGGATTTATTTGATTTATGCTTCCAGGGCACAATCCATCACTGAGGGGAGTCAGATCAAGAATTCAAGCTGGAGGCATGGGTTCACCTAGAGAAATAACACAGTGGTAAAGACTACTGGATGATTTTGCAAAGGAATGGGGTTTAGTTCCTAGCACCCACATGGCAGTGTACAACCATCTGTGACTCCAGTTCCCAGAGGTCTAGAACACTCTTCATGTAGGAAAAAATTTATCCATGCACAATAAAAATTTAAATGAAAAAAAAAAAACAAATTCAAGCAAGTACTGAAGAAGAAACAAAGGACCAGCACTACTTACTGGCTTGTTCTCTGAGCTAGCTTTGCTACACATCCCAGGCCAATCTGTCTAGGAATGGATGCTGCCTGCAGAGGGCAAGGCCGTTACACCAAACATCAATCAAGGCAGTGTCTCACACATGGCCCCAGGCCAGTCTGATCTGGACAGTCCCTCAGTTGAGGTTCCCTCTTCCAAGTTGACTCTAGGTTGTACCATGTTGACAATTAAGAAAGGGCAAGGGAAAACACACAGGATGTAGCTTCTCTTGATATTTTTTTTCTACAGATTCACTTAAAAGAATCAAAACCAACATTCAAGTCACATGAGTGAAAAACGTCAAATGAAAATCAAAAATTACTAAATATGTAGCGATAAGAAATCTTAACATGGGATTCTTCGTTAGTATTGGAATGTTTTCTTGATTCTCCCTAAGTATGCTTATGAAAAGCTGCAATTGAATTTCTTGTATATTCATTGCTTTAGAAACTAATGTCATTTTAGATTAGAATATTTCTACAATTTTAGGGTGATAAACCAACTTACAGTTACATCCACTATTCCCTCAAGCATTTCTTTATTCAAAAACAATTTTTTCATACAATATATTTTGATCATATTATTTCCCCTTCCCCAGCTTCTCCCAGGTTCTCACCACCTCCTTACCCATCCAACTTCATGTGTGCTTACTCGCTCTCTCCCTACTCTTAAAAAAAAATTTAAAACCCCAAAAGTTAAAATCAAAATAAACAAACAAACAAAACCCAGTAAGACAAAACAAAATATGTGCATGTACATGCACACACTTATATACTATGGAGTCTGTTTTGTATTAGCCAATTTCTCCTGGGCATGGCTATGCCTTGGACTATATTGATATACCTAGCAGCACTGCAGTGGAGAAAACTGATTTTCCCTTTCCCAGCAAGAATCAGTTCCAAATGGCTTCTACAGTGGGGGTGGGACTTTGTGTCCACTTCCCCTTCTCTATGCTGCAATTTTGTCTAGTTTGAACTTGTTCTGATCCAAGCATGCTGTCACACTCTCTGTGAATTCATATGTGCATCAGTCCTGTTGTGTCTGGAAGACACTGTTTTCATAGAGTCACTTCTGGCTCTTACAGTCTTTTTACATCTCCTATGTAGGTTCCTGAGCCTTGAGGGGAAGGGTTTGATGAAAACATTCCATTTAGTACTGAGTGCTCAAAAGTTTCTCACTCTCTGAAATAGACCAGGTGTGGGTCTCTGTGTTAATTCCAATCTATTTCAAAAAGAAATTTCTCTGATGAGAGTTGAGCAATACTCTGATCTATGGGTATAGCAGTATATCATTAGGGGTCATTTTAGAGCCACATTCCTTTAGCATAACAGTAGTATTATATTTTCCCATAGATACATGACAAATCTATTCTAAGGTTCCTGACCACTTTAGCAGAATCAGAAATGGGCTCCAACTCATGGAGTGGGCCTTAAAACCAAAATGTATTTGGTTACTCCCATAACATTTGTGCCACTATTTACTAGTATCCTTCATGCAGCTCACTGATGTCAGTTGAAGGATTATAGCTGGGTGATACTATTACTTTTGTTCTCTGGTAGTGTGCAGAATACCTTGTACCATAAATGCTAGCCATAGTAGTGAAGCTTTCAGTTAGGCACCAGCTTGATTTTTCAATGACAGAGTGTTGTATTCAACAAAAGTCTTTACAATCAGGTTGTAAGGAGTAACCAATAAACTTAGAAATCACCTATTATGCCTAGGGGTTAGGGTGGTCTATAGGAACTCTTTGGCCCATTGGGTCAATAAAATGTGACCCATTCCTAGCACTGAGGATTTTACTTGGTGGCATGAGATGTTTAATTGAGGGGGAGCATTGTTTCCTACACTGTATAGTAACTTCATTAAATTTCTCTTTTTTCTTATATTCATATATATTTTAGAAAGCTCCTATAGTAGTAGGTTTCCTTATGACTTTTCAAATGGCCTTTAGTGTTAATTGTTCCTCCTTATACTTCCTCCTTTACCCTGACCTCTCACCACCCTTTCACCTTAATCCTCCAATTCTAGCATGTTCTTTATCTCTTTATAACACTATATTCTATTTTCCCTTTATTGGAAGATACCCTCTTCCCCCTTGGACCTAACCTAACTTCTGTCATTATTCTAATTAAAACACACATAACCATCTATAAAAGAAAATACAATATTTGTCTTTGGGGGTCTGAGTTATCTCACTCAGAATAATTGTTTCTACCTCTATCAATTTACCTGCAAATTTCATAATTGCATTCTTCTTAATAGATGAATAATATTCTATTGTATAAATGTACACATTTTCATTATTCATTCTTCAATAGACTATTTTCAATTTCTGGCTACAATGAATCAATGCACATGAGTGAGCCCATATCTCTGTAGGATGTAGAGTCCTTTGGATATATGTTCAAAAGTGGTACAGCTGGAACTTGAGGGAGAACAATATTTAGCTTTTTCAGGAACCTCTGCACTGATTTCCATAAATGCTGTATCAGTTTGTACTTGTACCAGTAATGAATAAATGTTCTCCTTTCCCTGAATCTTCACCAGAATGTGATGTTTTTGTTTTTGCTTTTTTATTGATCTTGACTATTATGACTGGAGTAAGATGAAATTTCAAAATAGTTTTGATTTGCATTTCCCTAATGACTAAGGATATTCAAAATTCTCTGAATGGTTTCTCAGCATTTGAGTTTCATCTTTTGAGAATTCCCCTCTTAGCTTTGTACTCCATTTTAAGTGGGCTATTTGTTTCCTTGGTGTCAAGTTTTTTAGTTCATATATTTTATATATTAATCCTCTTTCAGTTGTACAATTGCTAAAGATTTTTTTATTCCATAAGCTGACACTTTACTTGAATTATCATGTCCTTTCCTGTACAGAAGCTTTTTAGCTTCATAAGATTAACATTAATTAATTTTTTATCTTAGTGCCCACACTATCAGTATCCTGTTCAGAAAGTCTTTTCCTCTGCCAATGAGTGCCTACTCCCCACTTTCTCTTCTATCAGATTCATACTTGGTTTTAATAATGAAGTGTTTTTCTTCCTCTTGTCTATTGTAATTGTTAGTTTTGCTGGGTATAGTAGCCTGGCTTTCATCTGTGCCCTCTCAGAGCTTGTCCATGCCTGTCTAGCTTTCAGAGTCTCCTCTGAGATGTCAGATGATATTCTAATAGCTCTTCCTTTATATGTTCCTTGATCTTTTCCCCTTGCAGCTTGTAATATCCTTTTATCATTTTGTACATTTAGTGTTTTGATTACTATGTGTTATGGGGAGTTTCTTTTTAGATCCTATCTCTTTGATATTTGTTGTGCTTCTTGTAATTTTATAGTCATTTCTTTCTTTATATTGAGGATATTTTCTTGTATGATTTTGTTTAAAATATTTTCTGTGCCTTTACTTGGGTTTCTTCTCCTTCCTCTATGCCCATTATTCATGGGCTTGGTCTTTTTGTGGTTTCCCAGATTTCCTGAATATTTGTTCTGTTTTTTTCCTTATTTTTAAAATTTAATTTTTTTTGACTGAGATTTCCACTTTCACTACCTTGTCATCAAGGTGTGAAATTCTCTTTTCCATGCTTTTAATCTGTGATGAGGTTTATCTCCAAGGGTGGTGTTTTGATATCCTAAGTGTTTCACTTCCAATGTTATTTTAGTTTACATTTCCTTTAGTGAGTCTCCTTGATTTTTTTGTTGTTGCTAAATTCTACTTTCATGTCTTAAATTATTTTCATTCAACTGTTTGTTAATGGTTTTTCAGTCTTCATTAAGGTATTTATTCATATTCTCATTAATGTCCTTAAACATATTTATAGTTTATATTTTGAAGCCCTGACTTCTTCCTTAGCTAAGCTGCATTTCTGTAAGCCTATTGCAATATGGTTTCTGGCTTCTAAAAGAGGCACATTTTCATGGCTGTTCTTGTTTGTGATTTTGTGCTGGGATCTAAAGATCTGGAGTTAGGAGTTTTGAGTATTTCTTGGTGCAGATATCTGGTCTCATCCTTTTTGGGGTGAGTTTTCCAGTCCTTGGTTTCTGTTGCTTAATCTGTATCCTAATCAAGTGTGGTGGCTCTGAAATCCCTGGTAGAGAGCTGTTCTGTGGGTATCAGGAGTCACAAAGCAAGTTAGGAAAGGTCGAGAGTGATGTTGGGAAGAGCTAGGAGAACCCTGGGCCCATAACAAGAGGCTTAGTCCCTAGGCATGGAGGTGGACTGTTGGGTTGGTTTTTGGCTGCACCAGTAATAAAAGTAAGTCTAGGAGGACTGGTGTAGAAGACAGGGAAGATGTGGGTTACTTGCCTGAATCTCAGCCTAGTGTGGTAGCTGGGAGTCATCAGAGTCAAAGAGGAGTAGAGACTGCCTTGAAGGAAAAGCTGAAAGAACTGGGGAGATCCTGGGTCTGCATATGAATCCCTCAAATATTTTTAATGTACAATTTGAAAAGTTTTACCTAGTCCACAAGTTATCACAAACATTTTCAACATTTTATTTTGTTGTAAAGTGAAAAATATTTTTTTATTCTGAAAATCCTGAAAGGTGTGTGTGTTTGTGATCTTTGACACACAGACCATAGCTAAGCAGAATTATACTTTGCTTGGCCAGAGCTTGCTGCACAGGTACCATGTTCCTGTTTAGTTCAGACACAAAAAAAATCTACAGGACTATTTAACTCAAACTTAGAACAGAATAATTATATTAAAACTCTATGAGTATAGAATATAGTAATTTAGATACATCTTGAAATAATGACAGTTTAATACATAATACACATAATGAAAATACATTTAATACCTCTGCATAAGGACTAAATACCCTTTTTAACTGGTAGCAGTCTGGACACAGAGCATGGAGCAGCAACATAACCAGACTCAGCCCAAAGCATTTCCCTCTTACTGCATCTCAGAGCATCCACTCTACTGTGAGCACATCCTCTCTAAATTCTGTGTAGTGTCTCTGTGAACTGTCAGGCAGTGGCGATTCCATCTACTCTAAATCCTGACACAATTTCTTTCTATTTTCTTCAAACTACTTCTTGCCTCTTACCAGGACGAATTTGGTGAAGCAAATTGAATTTAACTTCCGTTCACAAGCCATCACCTCTCCAAGGGCTACTGCATCAAAAGAACAGGAGAAGTTCGGGAAAGTACCATTCGATTATGCCAGTTTTGATGCACAAGTTTTTGGTAAACGCCCTCTCCTACAAACAGGACAAGGACAAAAAACACCACCATTTCCTGAATGTAAGCTTCAAATTCAAATCCTAACGTTCATTACCCTAAAATGCATCTTGTATATGGGGGGGGGCGGTTATAAATTAAAATACAAATATAAAATGTGCTCTCTAGAGATGACAGGAAACAATAGTGAAATAAGTAAGATAACCATTAGTACTAATTTTATATCAAAGTTACACTGAATATTTTATTAGTTATTTCACAGATAGTACCATTATTGAATCTAAATATAACAGTGCTGAAGAGATAATTAGGATTGTAATTAATATATTGAAAGCTATGACAGCTGTTAGACTATATTATTTTAATTCATGTTGTGGTTGTGGCAATCTAATAAGATGAAATATGTAATACTATTTAAAACATTGAAATCATCAAAAAGCCATCAGACTGAAGGTAGGGAAAGCTGAAAAATCTCAGAAAATCATTTAAGGAATCTCAAATTTACTAGGATAAAAACATATGACTGTCAAAACACTGACTAGTAAATTTAAGGATTAATTAATATACAAACCTTCAAAATAGGTTAAATAGTATTCTCATTAATTCCCACACATCTGTGCAGAAGGCTGAACTGAACAGCTGTGCAATGTATAAGACTTGGTGGTCTTGTGTATACATTTCTCTTAAATATGCTAATGAAAAGATGGAGAAACAGGTGTTAGACACAGAAATGATGGATAATACACCTTCACTAAAAAAGGCATCCACCTGGAGTCCTCTGTGAGCCATGCAGTTACTACAGCCTTAAAAATCTATGAACCTCTCAGATCTTATATCTGAATGGAGTAGGCATCTTGTCAGTCCAGTGTCTGCTTCATTATGTCACATTGACCCACAATTTCAGGAACCTAAAAGGCTACCTAACACCTACCTGTAAATGGAGATCCCATGGATAGAGCAATGCTTACATGTACAAAGTCTGTTTTTACCCCCTACCCTCTTCCAGATAGGTCAGCAAACTTGAAAGGAGTTTATCCATTATTGATAAGTACATAATAAAAAAATCTACCTATTCTTAATCAAAAATTGTCCCAGCAAACCTGAGTAGCCATTGACAACTTGTTAGATTCAAAAAAATATGTACACAATAATGTTTTTAGCTAGCAATCCAATTTGTATAAATATTTTTATTATATGTATACAATGTATACGTGTGCATATACACTTAATTCACATAAAGGTAGATGAAGAGTGCACTACCAACTCATATTGTTTGGTTTTTAGTTATAAAAACCATAATAGAATTAGTAACATTTCATATTCTTATAGTTACAGAAATAATATTCAGTAATATTTTTTCATAAAAAATAAGCAAATGTTTAAAATAAGCAATATTTAATCCAAAACTAATAGCAACGTGCTTTTATATCTTTATATCTTAGATGTTTCTCCCATAACCATGAAGGGTGCTTACAAACAGCCCACAGTGAAGAGAAATATGCATAATTATGTCCTTCAGAAAATCCATGATACCCAAAACAAAACACAGAAAGTCAGCCTTGGTAACTAAATGGCCTATCTCTTCACCTTGAGAACAGGCTCTCTCTGTCCTCTGTTCAGGTCACTGAGGACTCTGTCCTAGTTAAGTATTGAACAAACATTCATTCCAAGTAATAAAAATACACCCTGTCTAAGCAGAAACCTCAGTGATAGCAGCCCCTGAAAGGTGCCTGGCCCTGGCCTGGTCATGGTCTTCCTCCTGTTCAGCTTGTGCACATGCCGGTCCTGGGCTGTTTGCTGTGTATGATGGGCTTTGCTCATTTGTTTTAATCTACAATTTTGCATACATATTGCCAATACACCTGCCCTTTAACATTGATGATGGAGTTTCTGTCACCTATAAAGAAAATACAAAAAGTCTTAAGAGCATGGCATCTTTGAAGAATCACATCATCTGCTCTGTGCACCTTGGTGAAACCTGCCTGGGTAACCTTCATTTAACATATCAAGAGATAATGGTTCTGCTTTAATTTATTTTAATGAAAGATGTTTTGTCTTTAAAAAAAAAAAACTTTGATGACTGAAGCTGAGTACATGCAATTGCTAATCAAATCTCTCTTCAACAGCAAAGCATTTTTCAAACCCAGTGAAATTTCCTAATGGGCTGCCTAGTGCTGGCGCCCACACACAGAGCACAATCCATGCCAGCTCTTATGGCCATGGTCAGTGCAGTGAAGACACCCACATAGCAGCAGCTGCTGCCATCCTGAACCTTTCCACCCGCTGCAGGGAAGCCACAGACATCCTCTCCAACAAACCACAGAGCCTGCGTGCCAAGGTAAGCTAGGCCAAGAGCATGGAAGGTGGGCCAGCGACTCGAGAATCAACTGCCTTTCATGTTCCTCCCTGCATCCACTCACTTCCCCTACTCCCTACCCAAGCAGGGACAAGCTCACAAAGGATTCAAGGAAGGAAGGTGGGCTTATTTTGGAGGTACAGTCATCTGGGAATCAGTGACTTATGAGGTGGTTGAGGAGAATCTCATCACTGTTTCTGTTTTGAGGTATTTGGTGAACAAGGAAAGAGAGTAATTGTTAAAATGCATCTCTGCTGTGGAAGCTATTTCACTGTCTGCAGATCAGAGCCATTTAGAAAAGTGTCTGGTGAAACATTTTTGAAACTGACCATAGAGTTCTATTGTACATGTCACCACTGCATAGCATGAGGACATTAAGACTATAGTGTTCTCATCAGACTAAGGAGACTAGAGGCTTTAATGTTCAATCCAGAATCAAATTCTAGGACCTTTGTGAACACAATACATTTCCTAAGAGATTAATCATATTTCCCATAGCTTTTCCTTTCTAACTTGGGAAATATTTATTTGTACTTGTGGTGACTTAATGAGTGCACAAATACCCTGCATGCAGTGGGCCACAGGGGAGGCTGTAAGGGCTGAGTGTTTCTCCTGTTTACACAGATGGCCTCACTCAAAGAACTTATCACCTACCTAGATGATTAGAAGCCTGCCGATATAGAGCACCCAGACATTTTCTTGTCACAGATTTTACCCTTGCTTAAAATGGAAGATTTCCTGAGTGAGTCTCAGACCCTGAAGTCTGTGCAATGCAAACTGAGACATTTCCCTTTAAGAGCAGCCCCATCCTTGTGTGGTCAGCTGCTTGCCTATGCTATGCCAGGTCTTCAGGAGAGCAGGTAGCATAGTGCCACCAAGCATTTGACAGAAGAATCAGAATTAGCTTCTGGAAGAAGCCAAGCCAAGTAAACCCCAGGAAGAGATGGTTGCCAAAAGCCACTCAAAAACAGTCTTTAAACAAATGAGGTTCTTAAACAAAGAAAAAAATATATCCCTCTAAAAATATGAAGAAAATACCAAACTCTCTGAATTCATAATGCCAGTCACAAACTACTGACACAGGAGACGAATGTGAGGGATTTTAAAACACAACCTTATTTTTGAATTGACATTTTAAGATCTGATTTATTTTTCTTTTTTAAGACTGTTATAGAGATACTTGGTTCCAGAAATACTTCAGTGTCTTCCTTCCTAGTGCTGTGTGCCTGACTTAATCTCTGTTTCATAGCAAATGGGGTCTGCCATCACAGTTACTTACGTGAAGCAGCTGAGTGGCCCTGCTAGGACAAATGCTGCACATGTGCACATTTCCCTGGTCCCCAGAATGCTTCTTTCACCTCAGATCTTCAGGGCCCATTTAATTGCTGACGTCAAGCAAGTAACACACAGATGACTAACAGTTGAGTGGTGTTTTCTGTCCAGCTGCTCTCTTTTAAAAACACATTTCTGATCAGAAAAACACCTGCTTAACCACCATATTTCAAAAAGCCATATAATCCTTTTCTAATGTCTGTTTGCCCACTCCTTGTGTCAGCGAGGCTCTATGCAGCAGACCTGGTATTCCTAAGATAATGTCCTCTCCAGTACAGCTCTTTGCATTCTCCACTGATACCTGGATGTGGACAGTGGAAATAGAAGGGACTTAGATGAGCTTCTGAAAGGAGCTACTTATGCCTGCCAGAGATATTAAAAAAAAATTTCCTGTGAGAAGTACCTACCTCACACAAGGGTTGTTAACAAAGGATAGTTATGGCTCCCTTCAGCATCACTGTGAACAGTACTGCTGAACTGCATAGCACTCACATTTCCACACAATTGTACCAATTTGTAGAACTCTGTCTTCATTGGTGTTATGAATGTAGAACTGTTTCTCACAAATTTGCTGAAACAACTCTTTTAGAAACAAAACAAAAACTGGTTAATTAACTCTGCAGACCTGCAACTAAGCAAACCATGCTGGATGTGTGGTTTTGCTATTGCCAGCAAACATGGGATTAGATGCCATCTTCCCCTGAGCATTGCATGCCGGCCTCATTCTTCCTCCAGGAGATTTGAGTTTTTCCCTCTATCACAGGTTGTTAATGTCTTCATTTCTCAAAGTTCACTCCCATAAGATCTCCTATGCTTCATATTTAGAAGCAAATGCAGAAAACAGGTTTTCTTGTTCTATAGTTATGTCAGTATATAAGTCATGTTGGCAAGTGTAGTCTAAGCACTGGCATTGTCTTCACCACTGGTTAAGACTATGTTCTCAACTTATGGGTCATGACTCCTTTGGAGATAGAATATCCTTTTCACAGGGGTCACCTAATACCATCAGAAAACACAGATATTTACATTGTGATTCATAACAGTAACAAAACTGATGTTATGAAGTAGCAAGAAAAATAATTTTATGGTTGGGGGTCACCACAACATGAGGATCTCTATTAAAGGGCTGCAGCATTAGAGAGCTTGAGAACCACTGCTTCAGACAGAGCTTCAGACTCTGGATTCAATGAGCTTACCAATAAGCAGAAGGAAAGGAATGCTCCGCCCCTGGACATCTGAGGTAGAGGTGGGCCTGTGGCGGCTGAGGCATGCACAGGTGGCTTCACAGTGCCTTCCATCTGAACCGGAGATGGCTGGTTACTTCTTTTCCTCTTGTTCTCATCCAGAAATATTTGCTGTGAGCATCTCTTTGGTTGCTTACAGCACCAATCAGAGAATTAATTGAAGAGCACACTGCGGCCTGTTGGCCAAAGCCTAAAAACCTTAAAAGTGCTGAAATACCACCTCAGGCAATACAGATTTTTCTACAAGGACACAACTGACTATGCACTAAGTAGGGTTCTGAATTAGTGATCTGCAAAACACTCGGAGTGTTTTCAGAGGGGCAAGGAAACTCTGAGTCTCTATCATATTTTAAATATAAAAATATGATGATGTTAAGGTTTCTATTGCTGTAAAGAGACATCATGACCACAGCAACTCTTATAAAGAAAACATTTAACAAGTACTGGCTTACTGTTCAGTGGTTTAGTTTATTGTCATCAAGGTTAGAAGCATGGCAGTATTCAGGGTGACATGGTGCTGGAGAAGTAGCTGAGAGTTCTACATCTAGATCCTCAGGCAGCAGGAAGAATAAGGCAGTGGGCCTGGTTTGAGCTTCTGAAAACTCAAATCCTATGCCCCAGTGACACATATCCTCCAACAAGGCCCCATCTACTCCAATAAGGCCATACCTTCTAATAGTGCCACTTACTATGAATCTACGGGGATCATTTTCATTCAGACTACCACAGATGATATACATAATTTACCCTGCTATCCATACTGTTTTCCATTTAACAAACCTGTGTTCTCTATACATCAGGTACACATCATATCTGTGCAAAGAACATCAGGCCATTTCTAACATGACTGGTCACTTTCCAAATACAGAGCCCACTACATTTTAGATATTAAGAGAAACTATTTGTTTTAAAATACCATCTTACCTCTGAATAACATATTCATACCACCAGATCTCTTTCAAATTGTTTAAGAAAGGAGAGAATAATTTGTACATTTAGTTCATAGTGAATATCATAAGGATTAAAAGGTAATTTTGTCTGAAATACTAGTTTTCTTTTTATTCCAGTACTTTTGTTGGTTCTAAGATATATAAAACGTCCTCCATCTTTATTTGACATCAATATGAGTTTGGAAACATAAATTGGTCTCAATGTCACATACCTTACACAGTGTCACACACCTTACACAATGTCACACACCTTACACAATGTCACACACCTTACACAATGTCACATACCTTACACAATGTCACACACCTTACACAGTGTCACACACCTTACACAGTGTCACATACCTTACACAATGTCACACACCTTACAGTGTCACACACCTTACACAGTGTCATCACACACCTTACAGTGTCATCACACACCTTACACAGTGTCGTCACATACCTTACACAATGTCACACACCTTATACAGTGTCACACACCTTACACAGTGTCATCACACACCTTACACAGTGTCATCACACACCTTACACAGTGTCACACACCTTACACAGTGTCACACACCTTATACAGTGTCACATACCTTACACAGTGTCACACACCTTAAGGTGCTTCTGCCCAACCCCTGTGCCTCTGGTAGGAGTAGAGTCATGAGTGTCGATGGGTAGAGAGTGAGCATCCCAGGTTTGCTGGGCACTTTCTGTCAGTGCCCCTGAGAGCTGCACCAGCCTATTTTAATACGCAGAGGTAGAACATGCCTCAAGTCTATCTTTATCCTCATCACTGCTACTTGCCAAGCATTCTGTTATTTGTTTTGGTGTTTTCCCCACCTGCTTAGACAAAATGACATATGCACAGTTCCTTAAAAGAAAACAAAAATTTGACACTTACTTGAAGTGTTTAAAGTTCAAAGTCTGTTTTTGCTTGAATGAGGCCTAGAAACAGCATACCATTAGTGCTGCCTGCTCACAGTAATACCCCAGTGGCCCTGGGTGGTTAGAACCCAAAGCATATTTTAACATCTGAACACATTGTACCATACATTTTGAATGAAAGATCAGATGAGGGTCCCGAGGCAGGGACCATAAAAAACTGACTGCGTAAGTGTATTGTAACTAGATATGTAACAACTAGCTTCTTGCTGGGCATGGTGATTCAGCCTGTAACCAGAGAGGCTGAGATAGGGTACCATGAGCTTGAGGCCATCCTGGGCTATGTAGTGAGACCCTGCCTCAAGACAAGTAAAGAAATGAAATATTGACTCTTTAGCCCTATGAATAGCTGAGGGCTATGTCTTTTTGGGGATTGTGATTTGTAGAATACCTACTATGTGCTACATACTGTTCATAGATCTCTGACTATGTGAATCCCTTTAAATCCTCCTAAAGATTAACATGGATAATACTTTTCATTTTTCAGTGGAAGAAATAGTGGTACAGAAATAATGATTTTCTGTGAGTGGCATGACTATAATTGCTGGAAATAAAATTTGAATTCACACATAGCCTTAGTTATTTTCTAAAGTGCTTTATGGCTGTTAAATAAAGAGCTTGGTAGACCATGATTTTAAATTCAAAATGTCTGTTTTGTTTGAACAAGGCCTAGAAATTTGGGGAAGTATCTCTAAATTTCATTTCAATTTCACACCTTGGATTAGTCATTTCTTCTTTGCACTGTATAATTCTGTGTTATAAATATATTTCATATGTTTATCATCTTTACAGTGGTAGCAATTAGTTACTGCTGAGTAAGAATCGAGTGCGTGCTTTCTGTCTTCAGTTGTATAAGACTTTCTAACCTGCTCTTTGGTTCACATAATTACTGTCTCACTGACCAGGTAATGTTCTAGTTGATAGAGGTGCCCCGGTCACACTAATCATGTCCCTGTTGTTGAACATCTATGGCACTACTTATCTTCTAGGAGAAATGATGATTACAACACTAGGTCTGTAAACCTTCAGTTTCACCATCATTGGTAATAAACTTGGTACCTTTCATTAGAAGTCATTACCCATAAAATATGCCCTTGAAAGCCAGAACAATCTGTTTTGAGATTCTCTTTTCTCTATACTGTAATGTTATGATCATACTGTGCATGTCCTCAGTAATGCAATGAACACATCCACAGCAGTAAGGTGGGCATCTCAAAGGCAGCATCAATAGATGGCCTATATTGTCCCTCCTAAGCTGGAAGGTATATAGGCAGCCCTAGGAAATTTAAAGTATAAGTACTTCAAATAAAGACACCAAATAGCTCTTTATAAATCCAAGTGTTAGAAGGTGTAAGAGAAAAGGGCCAACTCAGCTGCAACTCTGGCCCTACCTCTCCACCAGCCTTTCCCACCTCTCAGATTTCTGTACTGACATTTAGAGTTCAAAGCACAGAAAAATGGTGCCTGGTGGTATTACTCTGATTAAAAACCCATGCTGTGAGTGTGTGATCCCCATCGTGGGTAGAAAGGGCCTTTCCTGCTACAGTGTAATTGTCAGATGCATCTGCGCACTTACTTAAAGCCCATCTGGACTCATCCCCAGCACACGACATCCATTTTCCCCAAGTCAGGTGCCCTGAGCAGGAAGCTGAGACACCTTTTTCAAACATTAGGAGTGAGATTTTCCTAATCAACTCTAATTATATAACACAAATAATTGTAATGGCTCCTAGAATCTCTAATTTTTAAACAATATTTGAAATACTTCTATAAAAACTAATATATATGTATATATATGAGACTATTCTTGGAATAGTTGGTATTTTTCAAAGCTAAATCTGCACTATTTATGGGTTTTGCACTATAAAACTCTGCAGCCCAGTCACATGGCTTCTTTTTCCTAAGCCATCTGTCACAGAGGTCTGGAATTTTATGTGAATGTTGGTTGTGCAGCTTTAACCCAAGTTTTTTTTTTTTTTATGAAAAATGTCAGTAACTACAATATTTAGCATTTTACTTTACGTTGGCCATTAAATTTGATTACTATTGCTCTGTTTCATTGCTATAGCTACACATCAGCTACAAAGCAAAAAATTGCTTTGATGCCCGACTGGCAGAATGAATTGTGAGCTCGTGTAAGAAGGGGGGCTGGTGGCACTGATATGGTTAATATCTTAGATTTTTTTTGTAACTGAGGTTTATTAATGCTGGTATAAAAATGTATTTGATATTATACAGATGGCATAAGATGCTGTGGTTACTATGTTATTATCCTGGATAAGCTGTAATGTCAAATTCAGGGCTTAAAACTATCACAGGAGATTAAACTATTTACTAAAAAGGGACAGAAAGATATGGCCAAAGCATCTTAGCCTGCCATATTAGAAGTGTATTTACCTCCCATAAATGCTGATGGACTGAGTGACTAGATAGGACTTTGTGGGTAAAACAAACAAAAAGAAGAGGGTCTTTGACAAGCACAAACAGTGATCCCAGCCTGTGTGACTGCTGAGAAAAGGAGCACAAGAACAGCATTAAAACATGTTCCCTGGGCAGTATCTGGTGACTGCAGGAGTAAGGATCTTGCTCACATAATCAAAAAGATGTCTCCTTTGCCAACTAAAAAGGAAAAGTCAAGAACTTGTCAAGAAGTTAACTATACATTGATGAGTGATGTAGAAATAATAGCAAGGTTATTCGATTCATTTGGAGAGTCGATAGGCATGTTTTTCCAGCTTTAGGGAGCTCTGATAATGTTAACACAAGCCACTTACAGTGCAAATCATGAGTGGCTACTACCCAAACAGAAAGACTACTCCTCAGAAACAATTAGCAGCTTGGCCAAAGGATCCCAAAGGGAGTGGGCCTGGAAAGCCTCATCCCTATTAAGTCTCACAGGAAGCACTAGAAAACAAATGCCTTCATTCCAAATCATCATTCTACATCACTGTTTATCACTAAAGCAAGTCAGGTTACGGACTTGAACAGGGCAGGATTCTGGAGGCAGGAGCCTTGGAGAAGAGCTGCTGACTGGCTTGCTTTCACTGGCTTGCTCAGCCTGCTTTCTTATCCCAGGATCAACAACCCAGCAATTGCACCTCCCACCATGGGCTGGGCCCTCCCCCGTGGGTCACTAATTGAGAAAATGTTTTCCAGCTGGATCTCCTAGGTGGCTCCTCTGATGACTCTAGCTGTGTCAAGTTGACACAAAATCAGCTAGCACACTTCTCCAGTTGAGATTGTCTAAGGTGCATGTTGCTTTCCTAATCCTACAACATTCTGCAAAATTCCCTTCTAGCTGATTTGATTTGCATATTTATAATGTTAGAATAATATTAGGATTCAGGGAGTTGGGAAGTTATACATCACTTTTGCTAAATACAAATATTAACGTTAAAATGTTAATGTTAAAATGGTGAGTTTGGAATGATACTTCCAGTGGATAGAAGACTTTTGAAGCTAAACTTTAAAAATATGCAAGTATGTAAACTTGTTTTACCCAATTCATCGCATTTATATTAAGCTTACTTTGTTTAAACCCAGAAATATGAAGCACATTAATGGGCTTTTCTTTAAAGTCTGCCTAAGTATTGAATGTTACCCAATGCAAATCAGAAAGATGGATTTAAAAGCAGATATACTTCCATAAAAGATTACATTTTAAATTATCCTTTAAAAGCCCCACATGGCTAGCCTCTAACTGCATACTGCTGAGATGTTTTCTGTTTCTGTTTCTGTTCTCTATCAGGGAGCTGAGATAGAAGTGGATGAAAATGGCACATTGGACTTAAGCATGAAAAAAAACCGAATCCTGGACAAGTCTATACCCCCAACTTCCCCTCACACTACAATTACAACCCCGTCTTCTTCCCCATTCAAAGCAAGCAGCCTTCTTGTCAATGCTGCATTCTATCAGGCTCTTTGTGACCAAGAAGGCTGGGATGTGCCCATCAACTATAGCAAAACCCATGGAAAGACAGAGGAGGAGAGAGAGGTATTGTGTTATGCCTTGTTTTAGATTTTCCATTTTATTTTTATATATTTGAATGATCTGCCTGCATTTATTTATGCAAGCCTGGTGCCTATGAAGATCACAAGAAGGGATCATATCCCATGGAACAGGAGTTATAGATGATTGTGAGTCATCGTGTAGGTGCTGTGAACTGAACTTAGGTCCTCTTCAAGAGCAGCAAGAGCCATCTTCTCAATCCTTATGCCTTGCTTTAGATCATGATAAAGTAATGCTTCTACATTTCAGAAGAAATTTATTAATGAACTCAATTTTTCAGGTCATTTGCCTAAATTAGCATCATGAGAGTGAGTTTTATTTGCAAAATGATGGCAGTTGTCCTTACAGCAGCCTGTAAAAGGCAATGCATTACTCAACACTAAAAGCCAACTCAGTAACACACTTTGAATTGGTGTCAAGGTGAAATGCAGCCAGGGACAATAAGAGTCTTAAAATCATGTCAAAGCCACATCTTTGGTGTCTTGGAGGTTCTAAGGCATAGGACATGTCCATGGAGAGTTTTGCAAGTAACTGAAAGAGCAGGTCTCTGGACATCTAGGTGGAATCAGTCCCAAAGTCCAGGAGACATACTTATGTTTTTGACTATCTTGAAAGGGGCCAAAGTTTGTGACAGGATAGGAAGAATCTGGCCCTTTTCATTTCTGGAGAATGAGCCATTTACATGGCCTAAGCAGATGCTTTGGTCCCACATAAGTACAAAGGTAGCCCTGGTGATGAATGTGGATGATCCGATTGTGATATTAATCAGAAATGTCATTGAGAGGCTTTCTAGGTGGTATGTTTAAAAGATCAACATATTGATTTGCTGCAGAAATGTGTGTGATCTTGTTTGGCTATTTGTGTTTCAGAGATGGGGAGACCAATTTGATTTTTGTTTACTATCTTGGGAATGAGTCAACATTTGCAGTAGTGACCACAGGCTTGCAGGTTCTCCATTCCTTTCTCGCTTTCCCCTCCTTTTTTCCTTCTACACAGTTCCTCTGGCATCTCTAAGGATAAGCAGTGAAAGAAGTCTGGGATACACACTAGGGGAAAAACTTCATCTCCACCATGGTGCTCACCTAGCCTCAGGCCTGCTCATAGTGGCATAGGGCACACACCTGTAATTCTGTAATTCTAGCACCTAAAAAACTAAGGCAGGAGGATTGTGAGTTCAAAGTCAGTGTAGTCTATATCATGAAACCCTTTCTTAATAAGTACATAAAAGTAACACAAGCAGGTATCCACGGTGATCAGACATCCATCTGGAAGAAACCCTGAGCCTAGGACTCCTTGTATCAACATCATCCATGTCAAACCACGCCACTGCCTAGACAATAAATGGGCTTGTGTAGCAGCAGCATCCAGTTAGACTGACACTACTGTACCTTGTTGGAGATTTTCAGATCTTTGCATAGGCTTCATCATTTAAATATACCTAACTCAAAAATCCTCATATGTTCCAAATACTTTTAGTGTCATATGCAGTTTATTGGTCTGCAGTAATGAATACAAACTTTTCCTCCTGCCAGCCTGTGTACACACAGAAGAACCAAAGTTACACCACACTCCACCTACTAGTAGAGCTGAGGAGGCAACAGGCAGGGTGCTGGGAGATGATGTGGGCTAAATAGAAGTCATTCTGTTTCAAGAAAAATAGTGCTTTATAGAGTATCTATAACTGCATCTCATTCTTATATGGAATAAGAATGCCAGCATGTTCTGAGAGCTCAACACCATGTCATGAAAGGCTTTTAAACATTCTGTTCTTGACCACATAACTGCATTGACTGAACCTTGGTCTGTTTATGTACCAGAAACCTTCCTAGAATCTTGGTGCCCAGTGTCAGCCAGGAGGATGTGAACCTATGCAGAAATGCAGCAATGAGCCCTTGGATATGACGTCCTTTCATACAGCGTATCCAGGGTAGTTTGGCTACCACTACATTTTTACACCATCTGCCACTTCTCCCACTGCCTTCTTGTCTATCCTTCTTAGAGCCCACTGTGTCAGAAAATGAGTCTCCTAGCAACATTTTATCTTTACTTCTAATCTTTTTTATAAAATTCAAAAAAAAAAAAAAAGAAAAGAAAAAGAAGGAAACATTTGGGTTCATCTTGGTAGTTATATAGATTCAAATGTTTTCCCCTACTTCAACATATATTTGTGACAATGTTTCAATTCTCGAGAGAGAGAAGGGGTGTGGGTAGATGAAGAAGAGGGGGTCCTTAGTTTTCAGAATGGCTTACTCAGGTCTGTCAGGGCAGTTTTGCTCTACAGTTTTCAACTGAAGTATTCTGAAATGGAACTTAGAAGCTATGTTGGAATTCAGTGCCACTGGTAGAGTCCTGGGGACTGGGAGGATGCTAAGTGTTTGTGGACTCACAATGCTTACGCTGAGTGAGCTAAACACTTCTTCCATAGCTGTTCGTAGTTGATGGGGACTCACATAAAAGTGATGCTCAAGCATTAAAATTCCCGGTACAAACTCTTGCCTTTGTTCTTTGTTCCCTCATTGGTACCAATGTAGTCTATGAGCAAAGAGTATTTTCACATAATATTCTGAATCTTGAAGCAAACAAGTATGAGACTTGGTAGATACAATTTTTGGAAAGTAACTTGGATTAAATTAATAACTTGTATTTAGAATCCTTATTCAGAAGACAGCAGAGGAGCACCACATGCAGAAAAAAACCAAAACAGTAACTCCTTCTATACCATGTCTTATGATCCCAACATTCCTATGAAACAAGTTTAGTAACATTTCCAGAGAAGAGAAGTGATACACAAGAAGGTGTGAGTGTTGGTCCTTGTGTTACAGAAATTAAGTGATTAGCTTGGAATTACCAAAGACAAAGAAAAGTAAAGTGGGAGTAATATATAAAAAAAAGAAAGAAAAAGTTACAACAGAGGTTTCTAGGGAATATTAAGAAAAGTTTCAAAGGAGAAAATGAGGAGGAAGAGATGGAAGCAGAATAGGGAAGAGATCGTTTGGATAAGGTATGTGGAAGCTATCATTTCCTTGGATGGTCCGAGGATGAGGACCAAAGTTTAATGCTCTTGCAAATCTTCAGAATGTGACTAAGGAACAAGGTCCCTTTGTTGTGCTTGCTTGGGGACACTGAGTACACCCTAGCAGTTCATCATGAATGTTTGAAGACCTAAGGGAATTTCTTCCCATTTGCCCCCTACCTCATAGCACCCATACCACCAGAAATTGAGTGATTATTTCTAATTCATTGTTATCTAGTTCATATGCACAACAGTTGCTTAATTTTGGTGGTAATTTTCAGAAAATATTGTCTATCTCTCTCAGCAAAATAGCCTGTCCAGATGCCCCCTAAAAATACCCTAAATCTGGAAAAAAAAAAAAACAAAACAAAATATCTCAAAAGGAAAGTACTGAGAAATAACTAGGACTGTCAGCTACATTCAACTGTCAGTTATCCAAAGATTTCAGGGCTTAAAATTTTAAAAGTGCCAGATGCTATTATCTGTTATTCATGTTACCATTATGTTCTGGTCTTTACTGAAATCAATATAACCTTCCATCTGTACGTTGAAAAATCTGGTTGCACATGCCTACTCTCTAAATACACATATGTATGTTTTCCTTGTATATCTTGTATAGAACAAAATTCTCTTTTTCAAAATTATACTTTTTTAAGTGTTGAATAACAGTCTCAAAAATATTATTGAATTCTACACTGGGTGCTATTTAAAAATTCATCCAGTATAATGTGTTTCTATAACAGAACTAATTCTGAAAACTCTTTTAGCTATGGCTACATATGTATATGTTCTCTGCAGGTTTGCAAAGTAGAATATTAAGGCAAAGCAAAAGTAAAAAAAATACAACCAGTTAACAAACAATTGAAAGCGCAAGAGTCTATAGTTTAAAAAGTTATAAAATATTTAAAAGGTCCTCACCAATAAAACCATCTTGTAAAAATCCTTTACAACATGTATCCAGCCCAAACTGTTTTATATGTATTTTAGTGATATAGTAGTTTGAACTTTAATATTGATCATTTTCTTTAAAAATCCCACATTCCATAACACACAGATTTAACCCTCAACCAGAAACATTCTCATGCTTGGCTGTAAATGGACATGCCTTCAGGGAGAGACTTTTGTTCCCAACTCTAGAATAAAGAAAACAATAAAATGATTATTTTACTTCATGCTACTTTGCGAAAAGTACAGATCGAAGTAGGAAAGCAGGCTCTTCCACACTGAGACAGTGTTGAATTTAGCTTTCACATCAATTTTCAAAAAGCCAAGACATTTCTAAACTAGAATGGAACTCCTAGTAAGCCAAGTCCACATTAAAGTGAGCACAGAATAGGCAGGTAGAAAGCTCCCTTATCAGGAATCCTTCTGTTTTAGCCATTTCCATAATAAAACTTTAAAAACAAACTTCACTCACCTACCTTGCCACAGATTACTGGGGGGATGGGGGATGCATTGAAAAAGCCCCCTGCAGCTTGAACACATGCACATTTACCTTTCAGGGCATATTAATATCAGCTATTTTTTAATCAGTAAAATAACATAGAATACTTAGCAACACAGAAATATAAAGTATGGTGTTGTACCAGGCTTGAGTCTGTTAATTTGATATAAAATAACATCACATTGAGGTAGTTCTACCAATGCTCTTACTATGGTACAATGCTCCTTCTGTTCTGCTGCTGCTGCGGCAGCTTGGATAGGCAAACAATGATCCATGCATTCATTAGGACATGTTTATTTAGTGAAATTGCTTGAAATATTCTAATATATTAACAACCATATATATTCAAGAAATGTCTCCATATCCACAAAGATGTGAACTTTTAAAAGGTGTCACTTCCTCAGTTTTAATCCCCAACTCTTTGGATAAAGGTCTCTAACAATCAGAACATGTCCTTTTATTTATTATCTTTTTATTTTTCTTATAACTCTTTTGTGGGACTCAAGGTATGTCTTCAAACTCAATTGACACTAATAATTTCAAATCCAGTTGTCTTTTTCATGGTTCCCTAATGTCTTCTCCCTTTCTCTTCCCCCCACCACCATTTTTGTTTGTTTGTTTGTTTTGGCTGTTATTTGTTTTCCAGAAAGACCCTGTGAACTCCCTTGAAAATTTAGAGGAAAAAAAGTTTGCTGGAGAGGCCTCTATTCCAAGCCCAAAACCCAAGCTCCATTCAAGAGATCTCAAGAAAGAGCTAATCACGTAAGTGGTGCTCAGCTACCTGCTCTAAAAGATTCTGCAGTTAGGAGACATAAATTTACAATTGTGAGTGCTAATGCCCTGAAATAACTACTATAGGAGAGTGAAAATGTCTAACTACTTTAGGACATCTCAACTAGTCAGCATATACCTAGTGCTCTACACTGCAGTAAGGAAGCCTACAAAAGTATGTATCAAGAGGTGGGAACCTCTGTTTTTACAAACAAAATAGAGAGGCACACTCTTTGGTCACAGGTTCTCAGCTAGAGATATCTTGACTTACAGTGTCTAAATCCTGACTTCAAGGAGTCAGCTAACCTTGTGGCCACTCTGAAAATTATACTTAGGAAGAAATGGTTTCCAGTCCTCTTAGGGGTTTTTAACTCAGAAGAATTGAATGAGCAATTACCCTGATTCAGCCATTAATATAAATTATATATTAGTCAAACAATAACATTTTATCTGTGTTACTCAGCTTTCTGTCACTGCTATAATATACCAGAGGTCATCAATTTATAAGAGGAAAAAGGTTTATTATAGCTTATGAATTTGGAAGTTTCAATCCATGGCCGCTTTGCTCTAGTGCCTTTGGGTCTGTGGTGAAGCTTATGAACTTTATGGCAGAATCATATAATGGAGAAAACTCCTTACATCATTGTGTTTTAGAACAAGAAGAAGGATCCTAATATCCCCTTTGGGGCACAACTACAGTGACTTCCTCCTAGGCCACACTCCTTGAGGTTTACCATCTCTAAATACTAACACACCCTAGTACAGAGCTTCCAACACTTGACATAGCCGTTGGGAGACACTTAAGATGTATGTCATAACAGCCCCATAAATATGACAATTACTGTGTGTCCATAAAAATGAAACAGAATGCAAACAAACCTGGAGGCAAGAAGTGTTATTTAGCAATGTGAGGGAGAGAGGGAGGAATGGAAGGAGGAAAAGAGGGATAGAGAGAGGTAGGGAGAAAGGGAGGGAGGGAGGGAGAAAGGGAGAAAGGGAGGGAGGGAGGGAGAAAGGGAGGGAGGGAGGGAGGGAGAGAGGGAGCAAATAACATTATGGAAATAATTTGCCATCAGGAAAATGTAGAGTGATGCACAGATACGTGGACAGTGGACAGTTAGAGTTTCTGGAAAAGAATAACCTTTCTACTTGGGCACTATCTCCTCCCTTCTGTAATCTTCTACATAAATACATTCTTTCTGTTTAAAAACTCCCCTGGAGAAGCTTCAAAGGATCTTCTTATTCTTAGAGCTAGACTCCTTGGGAAGGTGTTTAGTGGTACACCACACCATTTATCCTCCTTAATCTTTTCCATTCTTACAGCTGCACCCAAACCAGGGTTCTTGTGAAGCTCCCCACAGCCCTCTCACCTCCAGTGTGGAGGTGTATCTTTGACCCTTGTTCCTGCCTGACAGACAGCAGATACTATGACCATGCTCTCCTCCATGATCCATCACTCACCAGCCACACTTGATGCCTGGGACCCCCTCACCTGAGGACTTTCTTTACCTCACAATAATTGCTAGATTTAGCACAGTTCTCTGGTGACTGAAATGCCTGCAGCTTAGTTTTTAGACCTCTGTTCTCCTCTTCCACATGTATGCCACTCCTGGCTCTAACCTCTGAGGCGTATCCACTAGCTCACAAGGACAGAACATTTCCTCCTCCTAGACCTTACATACTGGGCAACCTCATCTCTTGTTTCCCATTCTCATTAGGGGTACACTTGTCCCAGGGCCTTGCAATTGTTGTCACCTGGCCCATAGTCTCTAAAAGGAGCTCACGTTCTTGTTTCTTAGTCCTTCCCTCCAGTGTCACTTGCCAGAGAGGCCCTCCACCTACTGCAGTTCCTTGTCTCTAGGGCTAACAGTCCTACCCTGGGTTCAGGATCCTTCCAGAATTTATCACGAACTTGCCAGTGTGTACAATTGTTTCTTCCCTGCTCTACATTATCTGCCCTGAGAATGAGGCCCAGAAGGCATCTCTACTCTTCTTTCCTCATTTTCTTCTCTGCCTTGGCTACATCATTAGTTCATAACATGTACTGTGTACTTCTTAGTACTTAAGCTGCATGCACAATAACCTGAAACAGATTGCACATTTCATATGCTGGCCAATGGTAAGTGTGGGCCTTGTACAAAATAGATATCAGTAGATCATTTCTGCTAGAGGACCTGTTTGCTGTCTGATATGCAAGTAGCTTTTTAAAAAGCTTGGATATTGGCATTCTTTACAGATTCCATAGTCATTCATGAACAGTGAGCTGCAGAGTTCAGGCCTCACCTGGGTCTTAGTGACCTACACAACATAGTGAGTGGTACCAGACACACCAGAATTCACATTTCTCACAACTTTTTCTTTCCAGAAGGCCACTTATGAGAGGCAGGCACTTACTCCCCTTGGATCTGCTATTTGAGCCTCTTCATCAGTTTTTTTTTCTTAACTTCTTTTCCATGTGATTTTTTTTCCAATCTCTTCCAAAATGGCAAAAATCTATCTTTTGAAGGTAGGTATTTAGAAACTGCCAAAAGTTATTATAAACTAAACGCTGTGTGAATGATAATTGACCAACCTGGAACAGAAAAAAAAATGAAGTGGTATTATTTTGTAATGTACAACACTCCTGGAGTATGAAGGTAAATGCACGTAGGAAGGCTCCCAAGGATTTGAACTGTGTTTTCTAGTCCATTCTGAATTCCTTGAAAATTAAGAGACCTCCCAAGTACCCCACCCATCATTTGGGTGGAGTCTCTGATTTGTTTGTGTCTGTGTTAGTATGCTGAGTATTGTACTATCTTCATTATATATATATTTCTTTTTTTTTTTTTCCGGAGCTGAGGACAGAACCCAGGATCAATACATTTCTTTTTTAAGAGATAATCATAGAGTAACAACTTACCCAAAACTACCAGAAAGAATTTGTTAAATTTTATCAACTCTCTTCTGACTTGAATAGATTTGAAAATCAATTACCAAGAGAATTAGCTAGTTTCTTTTCTTTAATTTTTTTTATCAGAAAACCCTCAAAGAATATATCTCCGAAATAGTATTATGTAATATTGAAAAGTATTTTTTATTATAGATTTGAATTTACACCAGCCATCAAAGGCCTATCAGGAGTCAATTAAGAATATCATTCTCCTATCAGGAATAATATTGCCACTAATTATTTATTCTTTTGACCTTTTTGTACCACAAAGCTTTAAATTTTTATCTAATCAAATCCATATGTTAATACTATATTCCATAGATAATTTACAGATAATTAGTGTGAAATTAGTATAACTTCTTTGCCTCTTGGGAAGTATCATTGAGCATAGTTGAAAATAGAAGAGAAATAATAATAAAAAAAAAACAGTGCTTTTGGAATACTATTTGGGGATGAAAATTCCCAAACACTTGAAAGCCCTTCCGTTCTCATTAAATGGTGTTTGGGGATATTTCTGTATTCAGTGGATAAATGTTTACCAAAAAGATATCTCAGCCTGAATGTAATCATCACTACTTTTTTTTAAAAACTTTTTTGTACATATATTTTACTATCTATACTTTCTGATATCCCATCCAGAAACAGAGACAGAAAAAGAATTAAATGACCCCAATTTAGATCAGTCCCTGAAAAGCAAACATCCCTTTGAGATCCCCTAATGTTCATAGTTTCTTTACATTGCCTAAAACATTTGATAAATGCTTAAAAGAGAAACTACTTAGAGGGGGATAGTATCATAATGTTACTAATCCCAAAAAAGCTTCATTCTGAATTTAATATACATGGACAGAAAGGACTTTGCTTTGGGCAGGATGTCAGGGAAAACACAATGCTTTCCCTCAGATCCTTAATACAACCACAGATAGCACTTCAGGATGGAATCCGTCTATGCACTCCAAATGGGCAATTTCAATAGCATCTAAGAAATTAAGCAATTGAAAAGCTAAAGAATCTCTAATTGGAAAGATACCTCTTAAGGATAACAAAGTTTTTGTGATGTTTTTAAAATGTACATAAGAAGGCTAAAACAGAAGTTTCTGAAAAGTGTGAAAAGATACAGATCACAGTGGACCTTTTGATAGACATCCTGAAATCTGTCCTTAGGCTAGCTATGAATAAAGGTGTGTATTTTGTTGAGTGAAACTGCTCAAGAGTTCTAGTAACTAAATATCTTGTCTATTTCTCTGTCATCAATAACTTTCTCACATAAAATATCAATTTACATTTCAGTCAAAGGTTTTCTTCTTTGTAGTTTCTAAACTGTCAGGGTTACTATGTGGTTTTTCTCTTGAAAGCCTACAGAAATCCCTTTCTATAATGTATCACATCACTGGTGCCAAGATTTCTGTTCTCATATTTCTGTGTTATGGAGACATAAATTTATCTTTTCCAAGAACAGAACAGCATGGATTGTTGACTGACAAACCACCAGGACAGCATGTTAGCATCACTTCTCACCTTGTTTGAGTGGGAAATTTGGACATAATGTTGAAAAGAGAAAAAAACAAAGTGTCTGGAAATTACATGCTTACCTTTCTTCTACCTATGAATTCTCTTTTTAACCTCTAAGTACTTAATACTCTAGCTTCTGCATCTCCTAAACAGTGCAGTCTTGAAAGGAGAAAGTGCTTTTCATTTTCTCTGGAAGAGCAATAATCTATGAAATGCACTTGACACTCATGATCTGTTTTTCTGCTGACACAGCTGCCCTACACCAGGATGTGATGGAAGTGGCCATGTCACAGGCAACTATGCATCTCACCGCAGGTACCAAATATTCTTGCATGTGTTCAGGTTGTCATCATCTTGGTCTATTTCAGGTCACCTAATAGAATAGCAAGTGGCTGTCTAGATTAGGAAATTGACAGTAGGCTAGTTGAATTTGGGGGTTAGTTTAGTTTTCAGAGGTTTAGATATGGCACATAGAAATCATGATCCTTGTTCAAGAGTGTTCTGGTCCTGGTTACAAACAAACTCAGGGTTCATGTCAGGCTCTTATCCCACCTATCATTAAGCAAAGAAAGCCTCTCACTAGTGGAAGAAGCATTTTTGGTCCTGAATAAATAAATAAATAATGGTGTTAGTGTGGCTGAGCAGGATGAGAGACTCTCTCATTTGTTTTCCTCCTGATGGCATTTCCTTTTCCTTAGCCAGTGGCTTAAAGCTGAAGCCATCGTCGCTGGTGCTGCAGTGAGTGTGAACTGTTAGTCATTGCTGATCACTGAGTCCTTATTTCACTAAAGTCCTTCATTTGATAGACAGCAAATCTGAGTTTACAACAAATAATTGAAATCCCCTTGAGCCCATGTTCATTAATAGTAAAACCAGACCCAATCCCTGTTAATTCTTTGCAACGCTTAGTCACTCAGAACTTAATGTATATCACAAACTCAGGACATCTGTGAGTCAGTTCGTCCTAGTCAATGCTGTGCATCTCTTCTTCCCTCTGTAGTGTGTCTGGATGTCCTCTAGCAGACAAGACTCTTAAGTCCCTCATGGCTGCCAACTCTCAGGAGCTTAAGTAAGTGCCAGGAGGCCTCTGTGCCCTTCTTCACCACAGTGGAGCCTTCATTTTTTAGTGTCCATGTTGCCTTGCTGAGAGAACATAAAATTGCACCTGACTGAATTATAGCAAAACACACTTGTCAAAATTTGAAAGGGCTGAAGTCCAGCCCTTACACTTTGCTAGGACTGCCTTGCTGGGGTTTGGAGGAAAGGGGGATGGTACTTACCTTTTATACTGATTTGTAACAAATAGCATACAAACATAATCTTTTTGCTCCTAATTTCAGAATTTATTTCCTAAACCAGACTAGTGAAGATGTAGTAAAACATTTTCAGCATCCATTTTAAGAAATCATGAGAATTTTAAATCTCCCAACTGCTTCTCACTTTTACTAAACATTGCTCTGGCTCATTTCCACTTTGTTTACAAGATCTCTAGGTTACATATATACTAATATTTAGTTATTGATTTTATTTCCTCTATTCTCATTTTATTTCAAATTTATCATTTGATGTTTTACATAAATATATTTCTATTAAATATCCAATAACTTCACATTAGAATACATCTTATAGACTTCATAATGAGGAACATAAAAACCTGAAAATTTTATACCAAAAATAGTGAAAAGTTGGAAATATGCAAATATGTTCTTCATTTTCAAAATGTTAAAGTATAATTTATTGTATCAAGGTAAAGTGTTGAATAATAATAGCCACTTTTATAGATTGAAATATAGGGCTGTTTGGGGATTAGTAATTAATAGATTGAAATGTAAGGTATACCATAACATGATAGTCTAAGTATTTCCATTGCCACATCTCAATTATAGCTATCACTTCATGTACATTCTCTAAATTTTATGTTTAAAAACATCAGAAAGATACTGGAAGCATGTAGATCAACAGGTCCTATTGCAATGTCCAGTAATTAAATGTTTCATATAGCCATATAATAAATAATTTGTCTGTTTTATCTATACAAGAAAAGGATATATTTCACTAACCTCTTGTTTAGATATTCAAGGAAAAAATTTTAAAAAGATATTTCTTGACTTAATATATAACATATAGCAAGCTATTTATATCATATATAATAAGAAAATACCTAAACTACCAAAGCACTGTTTTACAAAAAAATGTTAGTAAAGGGCTGGGGAGATGATAAGTGATTAAGAGTTAATACTGCTCTTGCAGGAGACCCAGTTTCACTTCCCAGTACCCATGTCAGGCAGCTCACCACCAACGGAACTCCAGTTCCAGGGGGTATAATACCCTGGTCAGGCCTCTGCAGCAGCACTGCACTTACCTGCACAAACCCACACAAAGACACGCATGAAAACATTATTAAAAATAATTTTAAAGTTAATAGAAAAGGGTAAAAAACTTGTGTCTAACAGCAGAGAATATGTTTCTGTGTTTAGTTGATTAGATTCTCAATGTCTATTTCTCTAACTAATTGGATGTTTGCTAATTATTTTGTTTGAGAAACTGTGTTACTCCTTACTTTGTGGATCAGGAATGGCATTCCATGATATAAAAGCATCCTATGAATGCTCATTGAGGTAGAATTTAAGAAAATATCTACCATGGTGGCATATGCCTTTAATACCAGCACTCAGGAAGTAGAGACAGGCAAATGCCTGAGTTCAAGGCCACCCTGATCTACATAGAGTTCCAGACTAGTCAGGGCTACAAAGTGATACTCTATCTCAAAAAATTAATGTATAATAAATAACGATATATTGTCAACCAAATATCACTCAGCAGTTTCACATGTTGAGTGTTTCTTTTCAACATGGATTCTTAACTGAAAGACAGTTGCTTAAACCAAAAGAGTCCAACTCATCCTCTTTAACTTACATGTGTCATGATGTCCATCTCTCCCCTAACATGGCAGCCCACTGTGTTCCTGTGTTTTTTAGGTGTCCAACCCCAGGTTGTGATGGTTCTGGGCATGTGACTGGAAACTATGCTTCCCACAGAAGGTAAGACCAACCCCATTTCTCAAATGGAAACTAATGTATTGGCAATGATACCCAGTCATAATCGCATAATCACAGTGTCTTATACTGTTCTTGATTATTCATTTTAGCTTGTCTGGTTGCCCTCGTGCAAGGAAAGGTGGAATCAAAATGACCCCTACCAAGGAAGAAAAAGAAGACTCTGAACTGAAGTAAGTTTAACTGATGAAGAACTGGGCTGGGCTATATCTTGTTGGCTAACTGAGAGGAGCCTCAGGATACCCCTGAGTACCCACTGAGTACTGGAGGAGATGAGCCAATTACGAGCCATGACTTCTGGCTAAAGAGTCATGTTGTTCAGAAGTTCAAGAATGTTTTCTCCTTCATAACTGCATTTCTCCACTTCTTTAAGAAATTTATCCCATCTGTTTTAAAAGAAAGCAATACTGTGGAAGTTGTTTTTTTATGGGATTTCTCTGTGTGAATGTGTGTGTGTGTGTGTGTGTGTGTGTGTGTATGTGTGTGTGTGTGTGTGTGTGTGTGTGTGAGAGAGAGAGAGAGAGAGAGAGAGAGAGAGAGAGAGAGAGAGAGAGAGAGAGAGAATTGTGAATGTGTGTGTCTCTGTGTCTATATGTGTTTCTTGATCTTTTCTTTGGCTCTTTGTTTGTTTTATCCAATTCTGGTTTATTTTGATTTTTATGTATTTTTTTATTATTAGTTTTAGATGCCTGTTTGTATCCTAATGAGAGAAAGAAAGAAAGGTTGTAGATTTGTGTGGCTAGAACAGTGGAAAGGATGTGGGAGGAGTTGGGGGGTAGTAACCAAAGTCAATCAAAATATACTGTATTTAAAATCTATTTCAATTCAAAAAAAAGAAGAAGAAAAAACAGTGAGTATGAGCTTGACTCCATCTCTTGCTGCCTAGGTGGCAAGTCAGCTAAGCTCTTATACAAACCTCACTTTCCCTGCCTGCAAAATGGGATAATATTCTCTACCCAAAGAGTTTGCAGTGAACATTAAAAGAGGTGATGCACGGCATTTTCTCAGCGCAAAGCCTGCCAACTGTTACTGCTAACACAATGCTGTTTTGCTGCTTGTTGTGTATCTTATGGTTTCTACTGCTGTGATGAAATGCCAAGACCAAAAGCAAGTTGAGGAGGAAAGGGTTTATTTGGCTTACACTTCCACATCACTGTTCCTCATGGAAGGAAGTCAAAAGGGCAAGAACCTGGAGGCAGGAGCTGATGTGGAGATCATGGAGGAGTGCTGCTTACTGGCTTGTTCAATCTACTCCTACACCACCAGCCCAGGTGTGACCCCCACCTACAATGAGCAGAGCTCTCCCATATCAATCACTAATTAAGACAATGCCCAGATAGTGGGATATGAAGATGTCTCAGTTGGTAACATGCTTGTCATGCAAGCAGTTATGCCTGAGTTCAAATTCCCAGCACCCACCTAAGAGCCAGGCATGAAGACACAACTCTAATCCCAGCTCCCAGGAAGTAGATGGAAGAGGGTCCCAGGAGCTTGGTAGTGGCCAGTCTAGGCACATTGTTAAGTTAGGTAAGAGACTTTGTGTTAAAAAAAAAAATAAGGTGGAGATATCTAATGATGACCTGGCCCTGATACACCTGCACATATTTGAACACATACAAACATACATGAGCACACATGTACATGCATAAACCATATATAGTGACATTACATAAGCTATTGATAAGAGACTCATTCTACTGCAGTACAACAGGCAGGAAGTATGATAACCTTTTTATGATCTGTAACTTTAAAAGATATAGTCATTTTATTTGAGATTCTTTAATAATTAGCAAAATTAATGTTCAATTTAATTATTTGTTGCTATTATTCTAAACTCTGTGACCTATCTGGTATTGGTCAGTGTTAAAAATTGAAGTCACAAAAAATTTTCAAAATTACTATATATGAAGGATATTTATGTATAAATGTTTATTTTATTACTTATCTTTATTTATGACTTCTCTTGACAAAAATACTTTAGTTGTTATGAACTTTTATCTTTCTCTTTAAAGTTTTTCATCTCTTTGGGATCCAATGTTGTGGATACATGTAAAGTATTTTATGTATATCATCAAATTACTTCGTGAAACATAATAGATTGTACTAATTAAACAATAAAAAAAGAAAGAAAATGTCCTACAGGCTTGCCTGCAGCCTGATCTTATGGAGGCATTTTCTCAGGTGAGATTCCCTCCTCTCTAATGACTCTAGCCTGTGTCAAGTTGACATAAAATTAGCCAGCATATGGTGGTATCTTTTGAAATTCTCTGCTGTTGGTTGCTACTGTATAGTATGGAGCTGCTAGTTCCCTTTTTCAAGCTGATAACAGCTCCACTATGCTTCTCTAGATGTCCTGTAATAGGATGTGACGGCCAAGGTCACATATCAGGTAAATACACATCACATCGCACAGCTTCTGGCTGTCCTCTGGCTGCCAAGAGACAGAAGGAGAATCCCCTCAATGGAGCCCCTCTCTCCTGGAAACTGAACAAGCAAGAACTCCCCCACTGCCCCCTGCCAGGATGCAATGGGCTGGGTCATGTAAACAACGTTTTCGTCACTCACAGAAGGTAATGCTTGTTTTGTGTCTCATTGTTGCTGTGATTGTTTGTGATGTAAATTACTTAGGAGAAGGTGAAAACCGTCAAAATGCCATTATTTTTTAACACTTTAGATATATAACACAGAGTCTTACAAAGTAGATATTTGATTAGTCTGAAGAACGAAAGGTGTGTTTGCTGTTTCTGAAAATTCACTGTGCAGAAATCAAGTACTCTAGAAACTCCATTTTTTGTGTGCATTAAAATATTGCTTGTTTTACTATTTTTAAGCATCTTAGGCTTTTAATGCTGCACTCCAACTCCAAGTGGTGCTACCCACTCTCCTGTGCCGTGTAGCTGTGATCTTCCACTGACTTCTCTCTGCCATCCCTACCTTTCTTGCAGTCACCCAATTTCAGGCCAGTGTAGCATTGTTTTGCTTCTGGGAAGATGTGATTTGCCCACAGCTACCTGAAAGCAAGCAGCATGTGTGGGTGCTGGTGGGGCTCAGGGACCTGGAACTTTGCAGTGATATCCTTCATCACTGAGTCCCTGGCTCTCAAGTGAACCCTCTGTTGCACAAGGATGACCTTAGTCCAGCTGTTTGGCTCACTTTCCTCTTAAAGGAAAAAAAATCTAGAAAGTTCCTGATGTATTTCTTGAGTCAGTGAGTGTTCCACCCCCTTTTCATCTTACAAGCTACTCCTTGTGCAGTTTTAGGGAAACTTTGATTCTTTTAAGTTCAATGTACAAATTGAGCAAAGTTGGGACATTTTGATACCTTTTCAATTCTAAAGGTATAGAAATGATCCCTATAAGAACTGATTGCTTTCAAGGTGTCAGAAAACTGACATATGGAGAAACTTGCATTTTCTATGTGGAGGTCAGAGGAAAACCTTGACATTGATACCAGATAATTATCTTTCCAGAGATTGTTTGTTTTGAAGTTGTCAATGAAACTGGCTTATGAAGAAAATGTTTTCTAAGTGGTGTACTTTGGATGACTGTCAGTGTAAGCTCATATTCATCATGGCATATCTTGTTTTAATTTGTTGGATCATTATTTCCTACTTAGGAATAGCAGTCACAAACCCAATGTGCACTAAGCTGAGTCACCTGCCATTTTGTTTAATGAAAGGCAAATGAGTCTATAGCCACACTACCCTAAATATACCCAATGTAGTATGAGAAGAAGTGGAGACATGCTCATCTCTGATTTAATGTGCCGTAACTGAATTGCGGATGTGATGGAAATCATACAAGACTCATGTTTTAGGTTCTTTTTTGTTTTGTTTTTCTACTTTGGAGCCACACCTCATTGGCCTGTTCCCAGGCCTGCCAAGCTCCACCTTCAGATCCATAAAGGACTTCTATCATGGGAGCTGAGGGTAGAGTCACACATGCATGTGTGCATGTGTGTGGAGGCCTGAGGAAAGACACCTGAGATTGACTTGTGACACACACACACACACACACACACACACACACACAGGCCAGAGGACAATTGCAATTTTGGGTGTCTTTCCTTAGAACTGTCCATCTTTTGTTTTAGAGAGGATCTGGAACTTCAACAAGTAGTCTAAGCTAATGGGCTAGTGAGCTCCAAAGATCCATCCCCTTGCCTCCACCTTCCAAAACCTCCATTTCATAACAATACACAACTGGTTCTAAGCTGTGTAGTGATGGCTACACTTCTTTAGCATTTTTTAACACTGTGTCTACCTAGAAATTTACTGTAAATTGCAAAATAGATGTTGTAAGGGAGAAGATGTGCAGTTTCAAATGAAATACTACTGTCCATTATGTTAAAAACAGACCCTTTTAACATTCCACTTTACCAGTTAAGTATTCATCCCCTTCACAGTCATTTTCTAAGAACACAGCATGTGACAATAAGAGAGGACAAACTCATGAACACTCTTGAGGGAAAGAGTGAGTCTCCATGAATCTTACATAGGCAATGATGGTCAGAAAGAGGCTCCAAAATGATTTTAAGCTCAAGTTGTCTTTCATTTTCTTTTCCTGCATAAATAACTTACCACTTATCAAAGATGAACAAACCACGTAGTTTTTTTTATAATGTTACCTATCTACATTACCATTAAAGTTTTATATTAGTTTCTGTATTTTATAGAATCTTAATGTAGAATAAGTTGCTTAAACTTAAAGCATGAAATACTTCACATTTAATAAGGACTTCACTCTAGAAAACTTTTCTTCCACTTGGCATAGCATCATGAACTTCAGGTTAAAATGGTTGTTTTATAGATGAATTGAAACCATATTTCTGTGGGAAAAATTCTTTAAATGGTTGATTATTCTCATTTTTATTTTAATCTAAAGTTGGCTTCTACAAAGATAGAACAAAACCGTGAAAGAATTAATGACTGCTTAGAACAAGAAAATTACCTGATCATAAATGATGGAAAACAGGTTTTGTTCAGTGTTGTCATTATCACACTGGTGCTATTTAAATAAACCAAGTGACATTAAAGGAAGGAGGCCTGCTGAAGAGCAGCAATTCAATGGGCAGGGTCGTGAGCGCCAGCTTGGATAACAATCTCCTTGCCCCAGCTGCACCTGCAGCATCTGCTTTTATTCTCATTTCAGGGTAGAATTTTTTAAAATGAAAATAATGTTTTAACAGTTACAGAAAAAAAGAAACTTTTCATAAGCAGACTGAATTTTCTGTTGTGAGTTGGGGCTTATTGACTATTGTGGAGTCGCTCTGTGAAGATCAGACTGTACTTTGTATGAAAACAGGAAGAACTAGACTCTGTTTTATTATTCATGGACTCCAGCTGAGTGATAAAAGTCCTTGTTCATGACCTATGTGGGCAGTTTTGTATCTACAGAAAGTGAAGTATTTACCACTGAATGCATATTCATAAATGAGGAAGACCAGTGTTCTGCCAGGTGAATGGAACTGGTTGTGTCAGCAGTGACCACCTGTATTTTGATTTAAGAAAAAAAATGCAAACACTTCCCATTACTTTAGGACCTTTGGATTTTATTTAATATAAATTTACTAATTACTTTCTATGAAGAAACTATGGGTTATGATGTAATTAAATATAAGGCAAAAATATCATTAGTAGGTAGCAAAGAAAGTTTTAATTTTATGAGAAATGACATGGATTTCACACATGGGTATAAATTCTCTTCTCATAGCTTGTCTGGATGCCCTCTCAATGCACAAGCTATCAAAAAGGTCAAGGTCTCTGAGGAATTAATGACCATCAAGCTCAAAGCAACTGGGGGTAAGTCACCATCTCAGCCAAGGTCTGTCCAGTAGATCCCACTGCTCTCTGAAAATGAAATCTTCACTATAGCAAGGCATACTTTCAGTGTGTGAGAACAAAAGAATTCCCTCAGATTTGAGCTGCAACTGTGACATCGCAGAGACAATTTCTTTATGTTTCCTCTATTCTTTTTTTTTTTTTTTTTTCGAGACAGGGTTTCTCTGTGTAGCTTTGCGCCTTTCCTGGAGCTCACTTGGTAGTCCAGGCTGGCCTCGAACTCACAGAGATCCGCCTGCCTCTGCCTCCCGAGTGCTGGGATTAAAGGTGTGCGCCACCACCACCCGGCCATCCTCTATTCTTTAATAAGGCTTTCCTGCAAAGAAAGGTATTAAAGGCACACAGATAAGAGACACAATAATTGTGTTCTTCAGTGTTTTCAATGTTAGCTTTTCTCCTAGGAACATGTGTATATGCATATACATGTGTGTGCTTGTGTATGTCTATAGGCTTATGTATACACATGTGTGCATGTATATGTGTTTCCAGTATATGTTCTTCATCAAATTTCAATATCCACAAATTCTAGCATTTGTATTTGAGTCTTTAAATGTTTTCTGTTTAAAAACAGAAATTTTTATGGTGACTCTTGCTGCCCTAGTACCTTCATCTGTTTCTCCATCTAATCCTCAGGGTCACTCCCTTGTCAACATTGAGACATATTAATTCTGAGTTTATAGGAAGCTCCAACTGTTATTTTGGTACTTGAATATTTTTCTAATATTTCTCTCATCATTGTTTCAGGTTATCTCAGGCTAACTTTCTTCCCTTCAAAGTATTAGATATATGCAAAACAACACTGTTCTTTAGAAACTGTATTTGATGTTGTCTTTGCTACATGATCAGAGCTGAGCTTAAAACAATTTTTTTCTTTTCCTCTTTGGTGCAGGAGATGGAACCCTAGGCCTCTGCATGTTGAGTGTGTACTATAATGGCATATTCAAGCTGGGGACTTTAAATCATTCTCAAATTTCTTTTCTGAAAGTTGTTTTACTTATTTAATGTGGGAGATATGTGATATTGCGGAGAGAAGAGCTCTCTCAAGCTGCCTGTCAGTTCCTACTCAGGAACACCTTTATCTGGGTTATCTATAGCGTCGTTAGGTGCTACTCTCATTCTCTTGCTTCCCATTGCTAAGACTTTGGGAAACTTGCCATCCAAAGTTTAAACCCCTAGATGTTAGGGACAGACCAGCATCCTCCACCATTGCCAACACCCACATACAAAACAGCTGAGCTTTGCCCAGAACTCTGGCTATTTCTTAGAAGCACCCCACTCTTTCAGTTCCTCTCAATACATGGTCAGTGAAATTGGGACACTTTAATGTGTGTTTATGTCACCTTAGTTCAAACATATATAAAGAGTAGAGAGCACAAAGCTCACTGAATAAACATACAATAGGGTATTCATATGCTTTCCTTGATCCATAGCAACACCCGGCTATTCTAACATTATACCAATGATGTCCTTAAAGGAGCACCATGGATGTACATCTTATTATGCTTCCAAATCACATTAGACATCTGTGAGTAGAGGTGACATCATTCCACCTCCAATGTCCAAGACTCCAGTGGATTCCAAACCACACATAATGCCATCTCTATATGTACATATCCTGCTGCAGTTTAATTTATAAAATTGGGCACAGTAAGAGATTAGCAACAAATAAAAATAAAATAGAAGAATTACAACAACCTACTATAAATGCAAGTTTTTTTAAAAACTTAGGGGCTATTTCTGGAAATTTCCATTGAATATATTCTGTCTAAAGTTGAGCATGAGTAAGTGACATTCTAGATAATAAAGGCCCTGAATAAAGCTATTGAAGATATTCTGGAAGCAGAAAACTCATGTTTAAATCACCTTCTATTTCCACCTTTGAAACTCTTCATATACTCCTTCCTACTCTTGTTCAAATTTATGGACAATTTTGTGAGTCAGTTCTCCCATTCTTGTTAATGCTACTGTACTGCATATCCAAGCTGGTTGTCCCAGCCTCTCATCTTCCCATAGGAATACTGGTATTACTGTTGGGTGCTGTGATATCTAACTCTTTATGTGGAATCTAGGAATCAAACTCATGTTGACAGACTTGAGCAACAAGCACTTATACCTGCTGAGCCATGTTTCTTGCCCTGGTAAACTCTTCTTGAGTTCTCTTCCCATGGCCATACTTTCCAATAAGCCAAGGAACCATTTGTTATTCAGAATCATCCAGATCACATACCCTTGGTTAAGTAGCTGTGTTCTTGTTAGTCAGCTTTCTACTGTGATTATGTCTGAAATCATGAAGTTAAAAGACCTGAGGTTTGTGTGGGCACATAGCTTTGGAGATCCCAACAATGGTCACTACTGTGAGCTTGTGATGATGCAGGGTATCATGGTAATGAAATGTGCCAGAACAAAACCGCTCACCTTATAATCATGAAGCCAGAAAAGAGGAGGCCAGTGTTTAATAAACCCTTAAAGGCATATCCAACAATTACCCAAAGCCCTCCCACAGGGCCTAACATCTTACACCCACACACATCGCCCCCTGCCAGAGATTACCCTAGAGTCTATGCTTTAACTCACAGGCTTTGGTATCATTCAGGATTCAAACTATAGCAGTCATCTTCATTAACAATAAGTATTAGGGAAACATAACCTTAACTGAATCCCATTACCAATATCTCTCACTTGAAGAGACTTCTCAAAAGCATCCCATAACATAGTCAAAATTGAACATTTCTTCATTCTACTGCAAGCCGTTCTTCCCCGTTGTGAAGACTGCCCATTGTAACTGTATCATTTGTTACAGAAAAATAATCACATCATCTTTCTTCTCACATCTCCTATTCGAATTCATCACAAGTCTATCAAATTCTGCCTGCACATCATACTTTGAGCCCTTCTCTTTCCCTCATTTCTTATTCCATGGTCATGGGTCAGGGGCTGAGACCTAACCAGGACTCCAGAAATAATCTCTCAGCCATCTTCTGTCTTCTTCTCTGTCTCACCATCTGTTCTGTCTCCACAAAAACCCAGATGTGTTTTTAAGTTTCAGCCAGATCACTGGAGATGCAGCTCAGGAGTATAGCACTTGTTTTGCATGTACAGGGCCCTGCATTTGTTTTCTAGCACATCATGAAGGAAGAAAGGAAGGGAAGGAGGGAGGAAGGGAGGGAGGGAGGGAGGGAGGGAGGGAGGGAGAGAGGGAGAGAGGGAGAGAGGGAGAGAGGGAGAGAGGGAGAGAGGGAGCTGGGAGGGAGAGAGGCAGGCAGGCAGGCTGGAAGGTTGATAAAAGAGACAGAGGTGGGGAGGCAAACAGCAACTTTCTGCCTTAAAATCCTTCCCTGGATCCCATTCCAAGTCCTTAATGGTCCCCATGACTCATTCCCCGAGTTTACCTTCTTACAGTGCTAGGAACATCTGCTTCTCTCCTACCTGCATCTGTGTGCTTTCTGTTTCCCTCAATGAAATGCTCATCTCGCTGCTCATGCCTCCATTGCCTGCCTTCTTAGTGTTGAAGTCAGAGTGCTAATATTCTATAGTGAGGGTCCTTACAACACCCTGCTTATGCAAATATTTCATAACTCTTCATACTTTTTGTCTCTCTTGGCCATTATTAGAAAAAGCACCACCAGGCAGTGGTATCATATGCCTGTAAGTCCAGCACTCTGGAGGCAGAGGCAGATGAACTCTGAGTTCGAGGCCAGCCTGTCTACAGAGCTAGTTCCAGGACAGCCATGACTCTTACACAGAAACCCTGTCTTGAAAATCCAAAATCAAAAACAAACAAAAGCAAAAATAAAAACACCTGAAGTGAGGTTGTAGAAAGACAGAAAGGAAAAACATTGTGTCAGAGAAATATAGCAAGAGAATTTTTCACTTGCTCAAATCAAAAAACAGTCAAGTCAATGAGAATCCTTTCTTCTTTAACTCCTATGTACTATCTGCCCAAGAGAAGACTATTCTCCCAGTATATCATCAGCCAGCAGACTATGATGCTTAGAAATTCAGTAGGGTTCTCTAGGTATCATGGACCTCATCCATGGAAACATCATAGTTCCATGATGATGAGCCTCTGTCCCCTGCCTGCTGTTGATGTGGAGCTGTGTCAGACTGTGCTTAATACTTAGAGTTATCTAGGAACATCTTGGTTGTGCTCTCTTTTGATTGAGTGTCAGAATCCAGTGTGATATCAGTCTGTTACAACACACACACCCCTTGGCCAGGTATGGCCCACTTCTAAAAGGAATAAGTGCCTACAAAGTAGCCACCTGTTTTATAGCATTTATAAAATTTCAGGTCTTACAGTTTTTGCTTCATATTATATTGTTATAAATTATCCAAAGCATGAACAGATTTCTCAGTGGTTTAGAATGCTTATTGGTCATGCCTAGGACTTGACTTCAGTTTCAAGCACCACATTAGACAGCTCACAACCACCTATAACTCCAGCTCCTGGGGATCTAATGCCCTCTTTTGAACCCCACAGGCACCTACATTCATATGTGTGCATGTGCGCACACACGCAATGAAAAATAATTTTTTAGAAGGTTCATCTACATCATGACTGGGAATGGGGAAGGTGTCTGGCTTGCTTCAGCAGTGAGCTTTTGTGAAGTCTGGCTGTACATGTTGCGAGTGTATCCTGTGTGTGCACCTTCCTGTCTTGGCCATGTACTTGGGAATGAAATTGCTGGGTCAGGAGAATATGGATGAGCATTCACCTTCATTAAGTACCTTACCGCATCTTCCATTGTTATAAAGATGCTTGATATTAGTAACTTATATAGAGTAAAAGTCTATTAGGTTCATGGTTCTAGAGGATGCAAAGACTAAGAACATGTTTCCAGCATCTTTTGGTCCTCTGGCAAGGGCCTTCCTCTGCTGAATAACTACACAGTGCCAGGTATCATGTGAGACAGAGCACATGTGATAGTTCCAGTCTCTTTTCATAGAGAGTTACTAGTACCACCATAGGCCCCTACTCATGCCATCTAATCCCAATCACTCTGTAAGGATCCTGCTTCCAGCCATTAAATATGACATTGGAAGTTAAGTTTTGGGCAGATGAACTTTAGGGAACATCCCTGAGCATAACAACAGGTTATAAGCTGGGCGGTGGTGGCGGCGCACGCCTTTAATCCCAGCGGATCTCTATGAGTTCAAGGCCAGCCTGGGCTACCAAGTGAGCTCCAGGAAAGGCACAAAGCTACACAGAGAAACCCTGTCTCGAAAAAACAAAAACAAAAACAAAAACAAAAACAAAAAAAACAGGTTATAAACTATTTTCTACTCACTCAGAAACTGCAGTGGCTTAGTACTGATAAAATTATAATTAAAATTGCTCTTATGAAATTGCTCCTGAACCAATGTGCAGGAGGTTGTACTCATTCCTCTGTTGTTGGCACTATCATAGACCCACTTCTCCAGATTGTTGAGATTAACTTCAGTCCAGACTGTGGCATTCTTAACCACTTTTCTCAGACTTTCAAATGGTAAAATGTATTCACACTCACTCTGTAAAACAATGATGGAAACTAATATGTGTTCACTGGACACTGTTCCATAATCTACACTTTATTGCATTTATTCTCATACATGCATATTTTTACAGAAATTGAAACCTAAAGTTCAGTAAGTGTCCAAATGCAATAACAACAGTCAAGACCATGTTCTTTCTCCTGAACCACGTGTGCTTCTTACCAAGTCCACACAGAGAAATCTATTCTGTATTCCTGGTCTTGAACTCGTCTGCTGGTAGCCCAGGTCTGCTTCTAGATGTGGCTCTTAAGGGTCATCCCAAAAAGCAGATATTTAATTGCTGGGCATCTCTTGTCACCTCACTATCCTTGCAGAAGCTGTATAAGAGTTTACATAGGTTTGAACACTGTTTGTTCATTTAATTTCTGTCAAATTATTTTAATTTTAGAGGTCTGGCAATTTATTATTTGAAAAGACTACAATGGTTCATGTAAGCAATTATTGCCACTCTAGAGCTTTGGTCCTGGGTTTTGGCACCAAAATGTGCGTTTTGCAACTCTGGGGGAAAGGTATTCTGACTACTTGGGAAGTCAGGTGATACCCTGAACTGCTAGGACATCTCTGACAGCTGTAGCTACAATGAGACAGCTCAGCCCTGGAGGGTGAGGTATCTCAGATACCTTGAGCTGCTAGGACAGATCTGGTGACTGGAGCTGCAATGAGACAACTCAGCCCTGGAAGGGAAGGTATTCTGACTGCTTATGAGAGTCAGACCTGGGGCTCCTAGGATAGCTCAGCAGGGAAGGGTATCCTGACTGTTCAGGAAAGTCAGGCCTGGAACTGCTTCAGCAGCAGGGAAGGGTATCCTGAGTGCCTCTTATTCTAAGACCAGGGCACATTTCTTTTACTAGCTCATATTCTAGGGACCAAAAGTGTTTGTTTCGTTAGTACTGTTCAGAGTCAGGGCATGTTTCCTTGGTTCTGGGTTTGGGGATAAACTGTTCATTTCTCTGGCTCAGGTCCAAGAACCAGGCTGTGTTTCTTTCCCTGATTTCTTTCCCTCCAAAGCCAGGATGCTACTTTCCTGCTCTGTGATTGGTTGCTTTCACAGGTCAGTTGGCCAGGAGCAGAGATAGCTCTGATCTGAGCCAAACTGTGTTTCTTTCACAGGTCTTTCTTAGATTTTTTGACTCTAATTCTAAGGCCAGGGCACATTTCTTTCACTGGCTCTTAGTCTAGCGACCAAGAGTATTTCTTTGGTACTGGTTTCAGAGTCAGGGCATATTTCCTTGGTTCTGGGTTTGGGGATAAAGTGTTCCTTTCTCTGTCTCAGGTCCCAGACCCAGCCTGTGTTTCCGTGGTTCTGGGCTCCAGGGCCAGGGTGGGTTTCTTTAGCCAGCCCCTTTTCCCTACAGTTCATGCATGTGGTGACTATAAACGAGGGCTTACCAGGTCTTCTGGAACAGAGTAGAGCCACCTGAAAGCTGCTGCTTTTGTATTTCATTTTCTTAGAGAGCATTAAATTCCAAAACTGTTCTCATATTTAAACATAAAATAACCCATGACTGGGCCTTGTCTCCTGTTTTCAATGTGAACTGTTGACCCTTTACAGGTATTGATGGTGATGAAGAAATTAGGCATTTGGACGAAGAAATAAAGGAACTGAATGAATCCAACCTTAAAATTGAAGCAGATATGATGAAACTTCAGACCCAGGTTAAAAAACATTAATTAGTTATTTCTAAAATAATCATAATCTCTAGTGAATATAAAACATTGAACTTCCTAATCTTGCAACTGAAGCTGTGCTGATACCCTAGAGAAATTTGTTTCTCATTAGTGGCTCATGACTGTGTCTACTGACTCAGCACAGGTGGGAAGAGTTACTCCTGCCTTCACCTAGCTGACATAGAAGAACCGCTTTGTGGACAAATAAAGTAGATGACCATACAGACTCCTGTAGAGCACATGGTACTTTGTAGTGAATCATGTCACAAAGATTAAGGTTCCTTCATTTTATTAAAAATGCACATACAACATCACACTCTTTAAATGTAATTCTTCTAGAATATTGCTATATGTGCTAAAAGTGGATCTTCTTGTACAGATATTTTATTAAAAAAAAAAAAAACAAAAAATGAAAAACTCAGCAGGGCAGTGGTGGCACACGCCTTTAATCCCAGCACTTGAGAGGCAGAGCCAGGTGTATCTCTGTGAGTTTGAGGCCATCCTTGGCTACAGAGTGAGTTCCAGGAAAGGCACAAAGCTACACAGAGAAACCCTGTCTCAAAAAACAAAACAAAACAAAAAAATTAAAAATTCCAAGCAGTGTCTAATCCTAGACCACTGTGAATAAAAAATTAAGTCCAGGATTTTTAAGATGTTAATGCAAATTCTGTTATTAAGGATGTACTTTGGTGATAGATTGTTTGCCTACCCATGTAAAAGACTCTAGATTAAATCCTGAGCATCTCAAAAAGCAAAAATAACTGCATTGCAACAAGTTAGAAGTGGAGAAACAAGATAAAGCAGAGGGTAGAGGGCCCTTTATCCTGCCTTTCCCATTTCTTTTCTTTACCCACTCCTAAAATGCAAGCTTCATCTCATCTCTCAGGAGTCCTCACCTAAGCAGTCTAATCCATATGAAATAGTTGCTTCATCCCTCCTTATGAATGCCCCAGAAATCCATAGAAAGAACTTGATGCTTCCATTCAGAAAGCATGAGACTCCTCTTGAAACCAAATGGAGCTTAATCTAAGTGGGGACAATAAAGGTGTGTGTGTGTGTGTGTGTGTGTGTGTGTGTGTGTGTGTGTGTGTGTGTGTGTATGTGTAATATGCTGTTATAAGAAGTGGGGTTTGACATTAAACAGGATGGCCAAGCCCCAAGAAGAAGGAAAATTTTCAGCAATGATTTGAGAAATGAAGGAGTTAGCCAACAGTGGTGGGGATTGTATCTGGAGGTAGTCTAACTGGGTAGGGCAAGTTACAGAAGGGTACTACACCGGGCTGTTCACATAGTACAACCTAGCCAATGTTGGTTATCCTAAGATTTACTTTGGTGGATTGAGGGGGCCCTGAAGGATTTGAGACTTGAGAGTAATTTAGTCATCTTGACATACATTCTAATTTGACCTTCAAAAGACTCATTTTATTAGTGTATTGAAGAGGACCAAGAAGAGACTATACAGAGCAAAGCTGACACAAGGTCACCCATGAGAAATGATACCATCATACCAATGGATGGGTCCAGGTGACCACAACACTGGTGGACAGTGGCCTTATCTTGTGTATTTTAAAAGAATGCTCAGTGAGTTTGAAGTATGAGAGGAAGAACCCTGAGTCTGGGAAACATTCAGGTAGTCATCTACTACAAAGAAGAGGTATGCAGCTGGAACAGGACTGGGGAAAATAGCAGATTTGCTCTAAGGTCTTTGAGATATCTACCATCTAGCCATGTAGAGAAGCTAGACCTGCAAATCATGGAAAAGACTGTGTTGAAAGTACAAATCTGAAAGTATGAATCCAACACTTAGAGCAGTAGGCAGGGCTACAGTTTGGCACTTATACCCAGCCACAGGTTTTCCCTTGAGGCCTTGCATAGGCCTCAAACTCTGCTTCTCATGTCATTACCTCTGTTTTAGATAACATCTATGGAGAGCAACTTGAAGAGCATAGAGGAGGAGAACAAGCTTATAGAACAGAGCAATGAGAGTCTGCTGAAGGAACTGGCAGGGCTCAGCCAGGCTCTCATCTCCAGCCTTGCTGACATCCAGCTGCCACAGATGGTAAGACCCAGAGCAAGGCTCTGCTGTCCCGCCATCCACCTCAGTATCATTACCCTGTGGTATACATTCTCATGATCAGTGATCTCCCATCTGAGAACACGGTAGACACACTCAGATTAATGAAGGCCAATGACATTTCAAAAGGCTGGGGTCCTTTAAAGATGAAGGTTTGCTTGAAGATATTTCATAAAGTTATATGAAAGTTGAAGGCCAGCACTCACTCACTGAAAATATGTTTCCAAAAAGAAGATTCTATGCAGCCCTCAGCATCATCCACCCAACTTATGAATTATAAAATAAATAGTTCCATTCCCAATAAACTTTTAATGTTCAACTTCTACCCATGGATGTGATTGAGGCATCATTATTTCTAAAACCTAAGCATACAACTATTTAGAATTCACAAAGTTTAGTCTACATTTTTATAAATATAAATCAATCTTTGGAGATAGAGCTGCATTGTTGAGGGGGATATTGCTGAATGCTGTTAATTTCCTCAGAGCCTATATTCTTAAACCAAAACTGCTAGTTTACATACAAAGGGACTTAAAGCAACAGCAATGTAATAAAAATATAACTGGGTTTTGCTCAAAATATTAAGTTGCTTGATTTATTCAACTTTCCAACTGAAGTCTTTGTCTCACCCAATTCCAAATGTTTCTTAACCCCTGCACCCCCCCCCAAAAAAAAAATCAAGATTTTAACTTTGGCTACTGTCAAGGAGAATATTATCATCTTCCTTTTGCCTGTCTTTCCAACTCCTTCTTCAAAAGTGTATTTCTTAGTATTTTCTTTGTTGTCAGTGCCACAGCTGACAAGATAACTTGTACCTAGCTACCATCCAAGGACCACCTGAGGTGCTGTAGCAGTGACTGCAGGCCTGATCACATGAAAGCTCCCCAGTGCACTAAGCACATAAGATTCCCCAACCATAGCTGAGAAAGTCATGGCTCAGTGTCCATCATTGGGTCAAGACTCAAAGATGGCATGAGTCAGGAATGTGTGGGACAATGAACTTCCTGATGTGGCCTTTAACCCACCATGCCACCAGAGTCTCTGTCCCATTACATGATTCTGTAAGAAATGCATACACAGCAGAGGTAGAAACTATATGGGAACAATCATAACTAGACAATGCACATATTCCAGATCAGAACTCTGCTGGGCACATCAAATTGTCTTCAGATCTAGAAAGCTTACCCTCTAAACAATAACAATTATAGTCATTCTCTCTCCACTTGAGCTCTTTACTCATTTTTAAGTCTGTCCTTCCAAGCACCTTATAATGTAATATAGCACTTACCATGGGTTTTCAAAAAGGTGGGAACATGGAGGTACCATACATGGCTGGAGAGTGTTCCCTTTTGTCATGTATGTCCTGCCTCTTATTCATGCAGTTTACTCATAGCTAGTAAGCACCCACTTTAAAACATATTATGGGACTGGAGAGAAAGCGCAGCAATTAAGAGCACTGGTTGACCTTCCAGAAGACCCAGGTTCAATTCCCAGTTCCAGCCTAGTAGCTCAGAACTGGCTGTCACTCCAGTTCCAAGGTATGTAACAGCCTCTTCTGACCTCCACAGGTATAAAGCACATATGTAGTACACAAATATACATGCAAAGCATCCATATACCATATACATATTGTGTGTGTGTGTGTGTATGTGTGTGTGTGTGTGTGTGTGTGTGTGTATGTGTGTATGTATGTGTATGTGTGTTTCCCAGCATGGTGGCATTCCCTTTTAATCCTAGCACTTGGGAGGCAGAGGCAGGCAGACTTCTGGGTGTTTAAGGTCAGCCTGGTCTACATGGAGAGTTCCATGCCAGTCAAGATAACAAAATGAGACCTTGTCTCAAAAATAAATAAATAAATAAATAGAACCATTATATTGGGCAAAGAAGATGCCAAAATACCACCCATGGTAAAGAAGAGTCAGTCTGGACCTTCTAACACTGATATTCTTCCTAAAAAAAATAGAGAGGGAGAAATGAACAGTATCATACTATAGAAATCTCTATCACAACTGTTAGTGAGCAACTGGCTTAAGGCTAAAATCTCTGCCATTCCAACCTAGAACTGTTAAAGAACCACTTGGCACAAGCAAACCTTCATCCCCTGCACATACCTTCCACAGATGCTGTTTTTAAACTGAGCAAGTGCAATTGAGGCCAAGACTCCTCCCAGAGAAGGCATGTTGTTTGGAGACATCTAAGCTCAGCAGCTAGATGCATTCATTATATGGCTCCAGATTGATCCTCAATACCATTCAATCAAGTTTCATTAATGCCATGAATGAAAAGTGAACAGATAAACCCTACAAACACTAACATTTGGATGTCCTATCCCAAACTGCCACAGCCATATAAACCCTTCTCTTCCTACTTATATAAGTTGACAACATTCTTCACTGTCTCCCAATCCTTGGGGCAGCTGAACCTCTGTGACTGGTTCCATGTGCTTTGTCTCCATCAGGGCCCTATCAATGAGCAGAATTTTGAAGCATATGTAAATACTCTCACAGACATGTACAGCAATCTGGAACGGGACTATTCCCCAGAATGCAAAGCTCTACTGGAAAGCATCAAGCAGGCGGTAAAGGGCATCCATGTGTAGGAGGGCAGCATGCAGGAAGCAGAGGTCACCACAGCAGTGAATTCCAGCTGATCCACAGGGGCCTTGCAACCCTGGAGCCTGGAGACTTCCCCCTGCAATTATAATTGCAACATTGCACTAATTTTTCCCCAAGTGACATAAAAAGGAAAAAAAAAAAACTATGATAAACTCTTTGGATTAAAAGCAATGCAGTCAATTATTAAATCTCATTTATTTTCATACCTTTTTCTTTTATTTCTTCATTGCACTCTTTATTTTGTAAAGTATATGTAAAATAAATGTGACATTTTATATTTTATTTATTACTAATCAAAGAGTTTTTTATCTTTTAACTGCATTTTGAAGTCTACCATATTTTTACAGGTGTGTTTATTAATTTATCTTCTAATAGGATTTAAATAGAAATGCTGTTCTCATACATCTTTCTGGGTTTAAAGGAAAAAAAAGTATGAAGGAAATCCCCGTGTCAGGACTGTACTATGGTCAAGTCTGGTTTCTATTGTGCGCTTCTTTTCCCCCTTTACTGGTTTTGTAAGTGGTTTTTGGTAATGTGAGCTGCAAAGGAATTTAAAGATAAATGGCGCCCACTAGTGGGAAACCCACATTCATAAAAGCATAGGATGCTGGCAAACAGCGTGCTCAGAACTTGATAGCAATAATTAAATAAAATAGTCAGCAGAGTATTCCACGTGGCTGCACGGATTTAATTAATATGAATTGTTTATTTGAGCTGTTTAAAGCATAGATTTTAAGTGAATCAGATTTGTCTTTTTGTTTTTCAAGTCACATTGGCTAGTTGGCAACCCTTCCCCAAGATGAGAAATAAGCTTTGATGTGACCAGCCAGGCTTTTCCTGCTATATGTTAGTACAATATCACAAGTGACAATATTGGTGTAGAATTGTCCTTAAGAAATACAGACACATCCAAATGGAAATTTTGTAGATACTATATCCCCTGAAATAGCATTTATCTTACTGGGTTGACTGGAAGAGTAGAAAACATAATAAGACATGAAAAAGTGTTATTCCAGTCTGAATATTGGCAACATTGGTCTGCACTTCCCTAGGAAATAAGACAAATTTAAATTTGATGTTACTCTTGAAACACACACACACATACACACACACACACACACACACACACACACACACACACACACACACACACACAGAGTCCATACACATATGCACTCACAAACACTCATCCACACATGAAATTGAGTCTACAATCTCACCTGGATCAGAGTTTAGTAATTGCTATAGTAAAGGCAATGTCTATTTCAGGGACTGTAAAGTAGTTTAAGCATTGTTTCAAAAGTTTTTTAAAACTTATTTTTTTTAAGGAAAAGGTATAGACAACCAGCTAAACTGCCTTTTTGGTGTGCGCACACATTTCATGTGCAGATGTGCCTCTGTGTAAATGTACACATGAACTTTAGTGTGGGCTTAATTTTCTGTGCTATAATAAAAGTGTTTATTTTTTATTAGCCTCATGGATATGTAGACTTAGTGTGATGGCATTCACAGGCTTGAATTCACTGTTATTACTGTTACTTCTCAGATACATGAAAAGTGGTCCAGTCACTCCACTCTCATGGAACTGTGGTTATTGTTATGCATCAAGTGGAGCTTATCTTTGGCTTGGGGTTCATTTGAACTCTTGAATTTTAGTTTAGTGAAAATGAGATGTCTGTTCTTAGGTAGAAAAGGTGTTTATTTAAAACTCAATTTAAAAGAAGCAGCTATCATGAGTGGTGTCTACTAAAAATGGGACACAAAATTTCCTATTAAAGTATGTCTTTGAACATTTGCTACATAGTATTTCAAAGAAGCACACAAACGGGCTCACTTATTACATAGAAGTTTACTTTGCTAAATATTTTAACAAGTTTGTTATATATTTTATTTAAAGAGATCTCTTACAAACCTATGTATTTATTACTATAATTTACATGGCTTCAGTTAATTTATTTGTGTTCACATAGTTTTATGGTGTGTCTATATTTATTTGCCTCCTTGGTATTTGTGTTTTGTAACATGCACTAAATTGTTTTCATTTCAACTATGTTAATGATTGATACTGTAAATTGGGTCTTTTGTAAGCAAAACAAACAATGATGTATGCATTTTTATTTGAAGTAGTTTGTTTGTATACTGTTTCTCCAAACAATATTTCTTACATCAATGCAACAAAATTGTGTTCAGTGCTGTACATTTGGTGTATGGTAGAAAATAAAAATTGATAATGAATTTTGCTGTGATATTTATTGGGTTAATTTATGAAGACAGATGTCACCATCCCTAATGGTCTATGGAGCAGCACCTGAGGAGTCTTAGCCTTGTAACAAACTGCTGGGAGTCCTGAATATAGTTTGCATAATGCAAGCTAGGTTGAAAAAACTGTCAATAATTCTAGACTACCTATTACGCTTTTGTGTTCTTATCTAAGTCATCAGTATTCTCTATTTTCAAGTTTTTGACCAAACTTCCACATCTCTTAGATCTGGTTGTCCCTATAGGTAATGTAAAATTCATACAATGAAGTTAAATTAACTGAAGGGAAGTCTGGATCCCAGAGGCAGCTGGGCTAAAGTTGGGTTCACTTTCATAGAGCACATAGAGAAGGATCATGTGATATGTTCTGGGAAAGCAGCTTATATAATGCAGAGCTGCTCAGTCAGAATCTTACCAAGTAGGGACTGCCTATCAGAAAATAGTAGCTGCAGTTCATGACACCAATTTGTCATGGAATTGTACCAATCCTACTGAAACTCAGGAAGGAATAATGTGCAAGATCCATCCTTTCTTATCACAGATTTCTGATCAGAGCACAATAAAGACAATTCACTTTCTGAGGTCTTCAGTTCAGTTTAGTGGGGACAGTAAGACAAATGATAGGTTTTATGACACGTAAATGTATTCTTATATCCAGATGGTGGGGATCCTGGAAAGACCACCACGAAGACCGAATCCCATATGTATAAACAAAGAGTTTATTCAAGTTCGAGTTTGGTTTCTTTGTCTGATGCAGCTATGAGAGCAGAGAGCTCTGAACCTGGGCGGGGTAGGGTTTAATTTTTTTATCATAACAGAGGTTGGAGTAAGGGTTTAGGACCCTGGTTGACTGACATTTGTCTAGGGGTTTCTTGGTAAAATGATGAAATAGGTTTGTGTTAGGATCAAGGACATTTGACGATCTTACCTAAACTTATCTAAGGATTGGAATGTTTGGGATATTAGGTAAGCTCATGGATTTTCCTAGATTCAGGTGTTACCTGTCAGTAAGCCTGTCACAGAAGCTATGTCTGGGCCCCTAAGCCTGTCATCGAAGCTGTGTGGTCAAGCTGTTTTGGGCCTCCCACAGTCCTAACTCCTGTGGAAACAGTAGAATTAGCTAGCCATGTCCAATTTCCTGGAAAAGTGTGAGTTGCGAATTAGTTGAGACAGTTTGGTAAAGCCAGGGAGGGCAGTCAGGGAAACCACAAGTACAGATCTTAGAGGGGAAACATTCACCAGCATCAGAGAAGGTGCAAGAAGCCAGATGACTAGAGACAAAAAGTCCAGGAAAGTGGGGCAGGGATTCCCAATGTAACAATCGAGGCCTTGTGATTCTATTTTCCAGTAGCAACCTTTGCTATGCAAAGAAAGGCTGAATTTCAAGGCTAGGTGTGATTCAGCAGTAGAGTTTCTACATCACAGACCTGGAGCCTCATTTCCATCCCTATCTCCTCCCCTGGAGACTTAACAAGCAGAGGGTAATGAATTCAGGTTTCTATTGGATATAATTTGTTTAGCAATACAAATATGTCTTGCACCAAAGCAATGCAACTGTGCTCAGTATATTACAGGTGTAATAAAATGTAAAATCAATAAGGACATTTTCTATAGTCATTTTCTATCTATCACCATTCCATAGAAAAATCTTGAGGTTGTTAGAACTATTGTTGTGCCCAGATCGCGACCCTCAGACAGACCACTGAAGACGAGCATGCCGGAATGCAAAAGCAAGGTTTAATTTTGGATGTCCAAAAGCAATACAAGCCTAGGCAGGGACTTTGTCACTGCATCCAACGCAGTGGAGGCTGGAGGAAGTGCCCACCTCTTGCAAGCTCAGTTTTTAAAGGAAAAAAACACAAGGTTACATCATTTAGGGGCGCTAATACGGGTACAATTCTGATTAGATCTCTTCTAGGGGCTTTCTAGAAATCATGGCTTAATCTTACTTCTAAGAGGGTGGTTGCCCGCCACCATTTCTCACTGGCTGCCCTCAGGTGGGGACATTTCTGTGGTCAGTTACCCTGGAAACCAGGGAAGGACATGCCAAAGTCCGGCAGTCATTACCTTGTGACTCTGTACTTTTATACTCCCTGGTTTCTGGAATCTGGACTGACTCGGTTCAGTAACTAATGGCCTCTTCCTAAAAGGAGAAATCTTAGGCCTTAGTTTTAGGGTGAAAGCATTTTGGTTTTATTTCTAAGATGGCTCATTTTGGTCTCACACTATGACTGACATGCTGCTACTGGATCCAAAGTCCTGTATGAAAAGAAAGGGATGGATGAATTCAGAAATTAACTTGTTCTAGCACATAAGGATTTCATTACAAATGTTTTCTATGTGTCTTTCCACACATTACACCCACTTCATTGTGGTCTGCAAGTAGTGCCTTCTGTTTCTTTTAGTTCACCAGAGGATGACATACAGTAAGCAGATTGATCTTGCTAATAACTGTCCACACTGTCATTCACAGTCAATGATGCTTTGTACACTTAGAAAATTCTCAGTTGGATATCACTATATCCAATGAAATGATGAGATGGCTGGTTCTTGGATAAGTTAGTAGCTTACCCCAGGCTATGAAACTGGGCAAAAGTGCATCCCAGATTCAGCCTTTCATTTACTTGAAAAGCTAATCAAGTCTCTTCCCAGTGAAATCCACTAAATGCATGATTTTTAATGTAGACACTAGCTTGCACTTCCAGAAATAAGGATATAAGCACACTTCTGACCATCACTGCTTTGACCAACAGGATCCTTTTAGGCTTCTGCCAGGTTTTGTTTCATCATTATGCAGGATATAAATGGGGGTGCAATGACACCATGAACAAGACCACTCCATGAGTAGAAAGACAGTTTATTTGGGGATTCAAATTGCCAGGCTGGGGCAGTGCAGTGTGCCACAGGCAGCAGGAAGAGCTTCAGCAATTCTATGGGGATAGGCAATGGCAGGAGGAAGAGTACATGAGCTAGGACAGCCTGTGAGTTAGAGCAGCAGGGAAGATCCTAGTGGGTAGCATGGGAAACCTGTGCTGTACCCTTTTCAAGAAACACCCAGAGACCACCAAGGAGCTGGCTTCTGATGCAAGCACTTAAGGATCCTTTTATTGTCAGGTTCCTACCTGGGCCTCCACCATGCAGATGGAGGGAAATGTGGCGGTGGCAGCAGGCCCAGGGGTTGAGAGCTTTTAAAGGGAAAAGCTGCAAGCCGGGAATTACATGCATTGGCCACTTGGGGTTGGGTAGAAGGGATATGGGGCAAGGTGATTTTTTTTGAAACTATTGGTCTAGACTTTGGGCACGAAATCACATTTGAAACCATTGGGTTAGACTTTTTGGAGGAGAACCACAACTTGCTAGTCAGGATTATCTGGGCTGCTCAGCAGGATTATCTAGATATCTTCAAGGGCCATAAACCGCCAATAGATTGTCTGCAGGAGTATAGTGCCCTGTATCTGTTAGAGTTGTCATTGCACATTCCTGAGGTCCTTCCTGGAACTGAGTACAGCAGGTGCTCTAAGAGGGTGGCCCTCTCCTACGATGGAGTGTGTATTGTCTTCCCACCTGAATTGGGCTAGGTATTTGACTCTTGCCTGTGCATAAGTGATGTAATTGCTTTCTTGACAAACAGGACCCAGCTTCACAAGATTTTTGAGGAAGGTTGAGTTTAGGCTTCTGTGTTGCTGGAGAGCTTCTCTCCAGGTTCCACCAAGCCCCACAGTTCCACAATCCACGTATAAAATAATCACTCAGACACTTATATTACTTATAAACTGTATGGCCATGGCAGGCTTCTTGATAACTGTTCTTTTACCTTAACCCATTTCTATAAATCTATACCTTGCCACATGGCTGGTGGCTTACCGGTGTCTTTACATGCTGCTTGTCCTGGCGGTGGCTGCAGTGTCTCTTCTCCTTCTTCCTGTTTCCCCAATTCTCCTCTCTCTTTGTCCCGCCTATACTTCCTGCCTGGTCACTGGCCATCAGTGTTTTATTTATATAGAGTGATATCCACAGCACTTCTGCTTACCTGATAGCAATCCTTCTGTTTAGTTGGAGTTCTGCCTGAGCTGAGCCCAAACTGTCACTTTACATCGTTTACTTTTCACCAACGTGACCCTTATACAGAGGTAACTTCTCTGAGGATATATGTTGTTCTGTTCGAGCCTCTGACTGGCCCCTGCAAGGTCTTCTTCCTCTCTCCCCCCAACCCTGCCTTTTCAGAGAGTCTCCAAACAAAGGAAAGGTGCTGCAAAAGCCCAGTTCTGCATTCTTGATGGCTATTGCAAATTTCTTCCCTGCCACTGCCAGCTGTTCAAGTCCCCATCTAAGCACTCAGCTTTTGACCATACTTGCACACAAACCCAGCTTTTGGTGACATGTCATTCCTTGCCTACAATCTGTAAAACCTCACTCCCTTAGTCTGGGCACAGCTTCTCTGGTCTTGATCTCTGAGATCAGTGAAGCCACCTGGGAGTTGCTTTGCTCTGAATATAACTGTTGTTATATTTTTTCCAATTCAGCTTGATTTTGCTTACTATATCATTGGAGAAACTTATTAAGAATGATAAGCGGTACTGGTTACTGGCTCTGGTTATCTCACAGAAAGGTCATGAGCCATGACAAAACCCACTATCAGAGCTTCATTGGTGGGAGGGACAAAAGAACCAGGCCTGGGGGAGATGCACGTGCAGAGAACAGAGAGCGAGAAAGCAAGAGAGGCAGTGGGGGGAAGAGAGAGAAGAGAGGAGAGGGGGTCTGTGTCCAGTTTTTTTAAGGGTTCCTGTGAACATGTGCAGGTGGGCTTACAGAACTACACCATGCATGTGCTGATTGCATGATCATGTCATGTACACATAATCACCAGTGCACACTGATGACATAAGATGCAAAATCCCTTGCTTAGCTCCTGAAGTGCGCATGTGAGGACATGCAGCTGGAGTGGGGGCAGGTGGAGTGTGTTGAAACCTGTTATATATACTTTTGATTTCAGAGGAGTTGGCCTATCACAGTGAGTAGCTGTGGCAAAGCAAAGCAGACCTTAGCAAGGTGGCCAGGAGAGAAAGGGGAAATATAGGAAGGGAAAAAGAAAATAGAAAATGTCTTTTTTTTTTACCCTTGCCACAACGTAGAAATTATATGCTTCCTTGTTTGCTTTCTTTTTTTAATGGGGAAAAAATTCAAATCAGGAAATATCTGAGAGTAATGACAATTGTTTCTTTTCAGAGACAAAAACATTGTGACATCCACAAATCCAGTGAACACCTGGTGAGCATCACTAGTTTCCTAGTTTCTCTCTCTCTCTCTCTCTCTCTCTCTCTCTCTCTCTCTCTCTCTCTCTCTCTCTCTCTCTCTCTCACACACACACACACACACACACACTTCGTTCCTCGTTTCTCTTATAATTACCCATCTAGATAACCAAATTTGACTTAAAGTATCACTATAACACTTAGAATTGTTTTTAGATGTAACTATGTGAAATATTGAATTCAAAGCTACTAAAAATGAGAAAAAAATAAGTGTAGCAGTTCACACCTGTTTTCCAAGTCCTCCAGAGACAGAGGCAGGAGGATCATGAGTTTTAGGCTAGCCTGAACTATATAGTAAGATCCTGACTTATATAAAGAGGGCAGGGGTTAGGGAGAGAAGTGATGGAGTCTGAAAGATTATGCAGTAGGTTACAGCTGACATTTAGAAGGTCAACCCATCAGAGATGTACATATCTGATGGAGGGCAAACTCATATGCAGGGCAAGGAGGATCACTGCCTTTTGAGTAGATGGCTACTTCTTACTGTAAATTTCTTGTGTGATGCCATGACCTTCCCCACTGTAACAGCTTTGGGACTTGTCCCACAACCTGAGCAGTGCATTCCTCATTTGTGGGGTACAATTATTTCTGTGTACTAATAGAAGGATGACTTCTACCCATATTGTATAGTTCTGGTGAGAAAAATAAGTCACACAGTCAAATCTTGTTCCACAGTCCGATAAAAAAAAAAATTAGAAGTCTGTTCTCCATAATTATCTTTATGGCAAGACAATTTGGCCAGACAAGGTATTAATGCAAAAGATCACAAATGGGACTTTCACAGACAGGCTCAAGAACAGAATTGCAGCATTTGTTGACTCAAAGCCCCTTTGAGATAATAAGAACAGAGTGCCCTGAAAGTACCCCCTGCAGATAACAGGAAGCACAACTCAGCTATCCCTGCCTTGACCTCAGAAGGCTATTAACACTCACTTCTGTTTATTGATGCAAGATTTCAGCTTAGGAGACTAACTGTTGATGTTTTAGCCATGAGATCTCTGTGATTAACAGATAGAGGTTGTTAACTGATTGACCAGCTTGAGAGAGCTAATTTTCTCACACAGTCACCATGGGAATGCATGCCTCAGATGACCAGAGTGGCTGGGAGGTGTCATGGTTATAAGTCCTCTCTTTGTCTAACCACTTAGGGTAAAAGATGTAATTTTTTAGATCTAAAACGTTCCTTGTTGCCAGTTCACATTTGGTGTATGTTCCGATGTGACTCAAATGCTGCACTCTTTCCCATGGTTTACATCGGTTGTCATGGTTACGATGATGCTGCCTCCTTGGCCAAGCTGCTTTCCTGGCATGAGGGGAGAGAAAGAGCTTTTGCTGTGTTTTGCCTTTTTTTGCATTTTACGGGTCACAAACTTTTAGCTTATATATTTAGTCACACTTAAGAATGTAGAATAGCAGACAAACTCCCTTTTCCCTTCTTAGAGTCTTCATTGGTTTAGTTTCTCCCCATTGGCACTTCTTCCCTTTAAGAGTTAGTCAGTTAGCCGGGCGGTGGTGGCGCAAGCCTTTAATCCCAGCACTCGGGAGGCAGAGGCAGGTGGATCTTTGTGAGTTCAAGACCAGCCTGGTCTACAGAGCAAGATCCAGGAAAGGCGCAAAGCTACACAGAGAAACCCTGTCTCGAAAAACCAAAAAAAAAAAAAAAAAAAAAAAAAAAAGAGTTAGTCAGTTATCAAGACAGTAGGTGGTCAGGGAAATTTCCCCCAATCCTCAAAGCAAAAGAGTATGTTTTTATTTTTAATTTTTTTGGGCAAGTCCCTTTCCCCAATTTTTACCTTTAAAACCTTAAATGTTATTATTGCCAGCCACAGGCATGATGGGCAATGAGCAGGTGAAGAGCCAGTGTAGAAGTGTCCCAAACCTCCTGTGAGCTAAACCTCTGAATGTATATTTCTGCTCCACAGAGAAGGCTGGAGAAGAAGCAGGGGTGATGCATCAACCTTTGGTGTCTCTTTGGACTTTAAAATTGTTCCTATGCAGCTTATTTTATTTCTATTTAATCAAATAAACAGAGGGGTCTTACTGTGGAAAAAAAAAAGTTAGTTGGAACTTCTTACAGCCATACCTGCTACCAGCCATAAAAAACAGCTGACAAGTTATTAGTTTATATGACTCTTATCTGCTTTATGACCCTGGTGGTGGTGGGGAAACCTTGTAGCTTGCTATTCCCAAAGAATTGCTGTTGTACTTGTTTATAAACTAGAAACATTTGAAACTCAAGGCAGAACAATAAAGAGACGTGACTGGGACAGCAGGCTTGTGAGTTTTTCTGTACCCCTCAGATTAGAAATATCCTAAATTCCTTTTGCTACACTGTGGCTTCTGACCTGAACCCTGGAGGTGGCCTTGCAGAGCTGGACTCTAAGGCCACCAATAGAGAAGAATCTTTTTCCTTTCTGCAAAAGCAGTCTTTTCTCCTAATAAGAAAATGGAGCTTTTACTGCTATAATTAGTAAATACACAGCCATGACAATCTCAGTATCATCTAGAAGAAGAAAAATGGCCGGGCGCTGGTGGCGCACGCCTTTAATCCCAGCACTCGGGAGGCAGAGAGGCAGGTGAATCTCTGTGAGTTCGAGGCCAGCCTGGTCTCCAAAGAGAGTTCCAGGAAAGGCGCAAAGCTACACAGAGAAACCCTGTCTTGAAAAACAAAAACAAAACAACAACAAAAAAAACAAAACAAAACAAAACAAAAAAACAAAGAAGAAAAATGTGGCTTGTCATTTCAGGGCACTAGTTTCAGAAAGGCCTCTCATGACAGGACCAAGATTATGATCATCAATAGTTATGATTGTCTGTCACAGATTCAGAGGTGAGTTTGATAGGAAGTTTTAGTTGGGTAATCCATTAACTTGATGCCCTAAATTGGAAGCTGACTGCTCTGATGTCATGCACATTGATATCTTTTTTAAGTCTAGAAGTGAACAAAAGCCATATTCAGCTTTTATCTTCTTGGCAAAATTTCCTACAATAGTAAAATCCTGTGGGAAGACACTGAGCAACAACAGCTATGGTAATTTGCACATGGCTCTGGCAGGGCAGCAGCTGGAGCCATCTTGAGAGAGAATGTGTTAAAAAGCTGAGCCAGACTGAGGGCCTATGAACAGAGAACATCCGTGAGTCACAGGTCAGGGAGCCTCAAATTGTCCTGTTTGGGGCTCAAGGTAAGAGAAGGTCCAGAGAGGCAGTGGTGGGGAGCAAACGAGCCAGAGTCACTGACAAGCCAGAAGTTACAGATTTCTGGAAGCTAATTCGGGCTGAGAAGTGCGTATGGAGTGATCAGGATCCTGCATTAAGTGATCAGGAATAGCTCTCACTAAATCAAAATAACTCTTCAGTTGGGTAGAACTGACTGATCCCTATGACAGCAAAGGGATCAAAATCTGGAGGTACCTAACATTTATTGCTTTGAAGGATTCTGTGCACCCATTTCCAAGGTGCTTTTCAGCCTCACTGATACAGCTAGCAGCTGGTGGGTTCTTTTGCTCATGGATTAAAACAAACAAACAAACAAACAAAAAACAATTATAGGATGAGTTTAGGACAAAGCACAGCAATGTTTTCTGGCAAGTCCCGTTCACAGACTGAGGCTTCTGGAGTGAGAGAGACCTTGATTCTGAGCAGTATGGGTTTTAATTTGGGTTCACGAATCCTGCCTGGTGACTCTTTTTCTCTTCTATTGGTCCTAGAACGTGTGTCCCTTCTGGTTTGGAATTGGGTCTCTGCTTCTGTCCAGAAGTACAGAAACAACTTCAATAGGACCATTTACCTCTGTGCTTGGCCTTGAAGCAACAGCCATCCGAGTCTCTGGGTTTGGGGTCTGGGCACAGAGACAGCGCGGCTTGACTGGGGTTATAATTGGGGCCCCTAAGCCCCCCCTTTCCTGTGGTATAATGCAGGAAAGAAACTTACTGCAGATGAAGGGAAATGGCCTACTTTCCCGGAAAATGGAAACTTAACTGATGAAGAAAAAAAAAATTGGAGTCATGTTCTGCTCTTGTTGTGGGGGCCCACAGTTTCACTCCACTCCTTGGCAGGCTGCTATTGTATGTTCCAAGGGAAAAGCGTGGTGTTTGTGTCCCCTCCTCAGGCTACTCTTGCCGAGGCAGGCCAGCTTGCTCATTCCTGACCTACGGAGACCCCAGAGCTGATCTGTTTCTGAGCTGTTACCTCCTGGTGTGGCCTCCTATCCTCCTGTCGTTCTTTCCTCTGGCCCTGTGTCCTTGAGAACACTTTAAGGAGGCCAGGGGATGTTGGAGCGCCAGAGAGAGGGGCATGCCTCTGTGATGGCTTAAGTCTTGTGTCAGGAACACTAACAGGCAGCCAACGATAGAATTGCTGTTCTCTGAAGTTTACCCACAAAAGCCTATAGACCACAGGGTTTCCACGTAAAATTTGTGTCAAACTATGATTCATAAAACAAACAAAAAATGTAAAATAAAAAAATAAAAAACCCAACGTCAGTGAAGTATCTGGCATCTTAGAGATGGAGAACACAGACAACTGTATCAATACAGTTTTTACTCTTTAGCGAAAAGATTTTGGCACCAGTCAGAACCTGAAGAATATTACAGCCTCGGCAATGTTGGCTAATGCTACATAGATTTAGGAAAACAAATTGGCCCAGGCTCAGGTTTTCAAAACTGCTATGCAATTTTCCAATGCTAATTTCTTCACTGCAGTTACATTTGGACCTGGCACTGAACAGTGAGTAAATCAACTTCGCAGTGGCTTTTCAGCCTGATTCTCTGACTGAATTGTGCACATTCCCCCGGTACTCCCAATTTCAAAACCCATTTCCTACCATAGTGTGTATCATTTTTGTGAGCATCCTTTCATAATTTTGAGACCATTTCTGTATTGATTCCTCCACCTGATTTAGTCAGAACATGCAGTGTGCAGAACTTTATGTCAACGTAGGTCTGTGGAGAGAGCTCATTAGAGAAGAGAGGGGGTTCACATGTATATCATAAACTGTAACAATGTCTTGGCTTTGACACCTTCCAGAAGTTGTTTTCATTTTACCTCCTTTGGTCCAATAGTTCTTTTTCAGTCAAGCTACATGATGTCCTACCTGACAATTAGTCTAGTTTGCTTTCTGGTGTAATTTGTTAGAGCCCTGATTGACTTATACTAATACCTTCTCTTCTGTTTAGAGGACTCACTGCCTTTACAGTGTCCTTAAATCACCTCTCCAGTGTTTGAAGGTTTTTCTCAAAATAAAATTTGCCTTTATTAGCTTAAAGAAATCAAACAAAAGCAGGACATTCCATCATACTGCAGCACATACCTCCCTACAGAGTAGGCATGAGCACTCAACATGCAACTCTTTCCACACATTAAGTCCCCTTCAATCTCCTTGGCTCGGGACAAAGGCTGTGCTGCTCAGAGGTGGCACTGGAAGCAGGGCCCTCTCCAGGCTGCTCTGCTTCATATGCTGACTGCCTACCCCACTGTGTAAGTCAGGCTATTGGTTCTGAGTGCCATAGACAGGGCTACCAGACCTGTGGTTTCATTTCCTCATTGCCTGTCAGCTGTAGGTTAGGTTTCTTCTGCACCCTCTACAGGAATGGATGGCATATTCTCCTTGTGAGTTCATTTGTGCATGTGCATTTCTGTCGGTCTGTCTGTCCTACTCTCTTCTTAGTAGAACAGCGCCTCAGTAAATATGACCCACCAACACCTCAAGTTACCTTTCTAAGTACTGTGTCTCCAAAACAGTCACTCTGAGGTATGAGAATCTGTAGCTCTAACATGGAAGCTGAGGGAAGCAAAAATAATCCTTTAATAATCACTGAGTGAGTTGCAGCCATGTTCCTATGGTGAGTTACAAGGTCCATTAGAAAATTTAAATTTTTTTTATATATTTTATTATTCTTTCTTCTGAATGTGGATGCCTAGACTTCTCAGAGTCATTTATTAGATGCTCTTTACCCAGATAGAAATAGCCACATGCATATGCAAGTCCTTAAAACCTTTAAATCACCAGAGGAATCACAGATTAAAATCACAATGAGCTTGACCTCAAACTTGTTAAATTGGCTGTCATATATGCAACTCTTATATGATGGCATTATGGAGGAGGAAGGGGAGGTTTTGTCAGTTGTGGGTGAGAGTGCAAATTAGTGCAGCCACATTTAAAAATGGGATGAGAGTTCTTCAAATACCCAAAAGTAGAACTACTATGAGATCCAACATTCAACTGTGAGTCACTGATTCAGTCTGTGGCAGTCACTTTCCTCATCACTGTGGCTGAAGTACCTGACAGGAACAAGGGAGGGGAGAGTTATTTTGGTTCGAATCTTTGGAAGAGCAGATTCACCTTGGCAGAGGATGCAGTTTTTTCCTTAATGATGGGAGTGTATGGCAGTTTGCTACTTGTGTCCAACCAAAAAACAGAGAGCTCAGACTGGAAGTAGGACCAGACTATTTTGTGAATTCCCTTCCCCCCCTCCCCCTGTGACTTACTTCTTCCACTAGATCTTACCTCTAGGGACTGAGTGCTCAGGCATAGGAGCCCATTGGGGATATTATAGACCACAACAGTATCCATAAGAAGGAAATGGAGCCAGTGGGAATGGAAGACATCAAAGAAACAGTTCCTTCCAGACACAATAAGACTGACACATGTATGAACTCACAGAGACTGGAGGCATGCACATGTTCAAGTAAGAGAAGTCCCAGCGCCGAGAGTGGAAGCAGACAGTAGCCCCCATCTCTGACCTAGAAGCTATCTACAAGTGTCAACTGCTTGCAAAGGAAATATTAGTTTTCTCCAATGAAGTCTCACTGGGTATACAAACCACACTTAAGGGCAGGCCCCATGTCCAGTTGTAGATAACCAACACAAAACCAACTCAATGGTATTTTTGAAGATTGTTTGTTTCATAATGTTTTGTCTGGGCATTTTTTAAAATCTTGCTAGTCTTTCGCTTATGTATTATAATTTCTGATTTTGTGCTTTTATTTTTTTTGGGGGGGGTGTCTATGTGTTTTGTGCTTTTATTGTTTTTTATTATTCTCTGTATTTGTTTCGTTTTATACTGGTCCACTTTATTTGCCTATTTGTTTTCGAGAGAGAAAAAGAGAGAGGGAGAGAGAGAAAGAGAGAGAGGGGGAGAGAGAGGGGGAGAGGGAGAGGGAGAGGGAGAGGGAGAGGGAGAGGGAGAGGGAGAGGAGAGAGAGAGAGAGAGAGAGAGAGAGAGAGAGAGAGAGAGAGAAGGTGTAGAGTAGAATAAGTGAAGAGGTAAGGAGGATCTTGTAGGAGAGGAAGGCGGGGTAACCATAATCAGAATATATTGTATGAAAAAATATGCTTTTATTGCTTTTTCTTCCTTTCTTTTTTTAATTGAAAATAGATTCTTTTCTCCTGATTATTGTTTCCTCTCCCTCTACTCCTCCCAGCTCTTCCTTACCTCCCCACCCCTCCAGATCCACTCCCTTTGCATCTCCCATTACAAAAGAAGAGTCTTCTAAAAGATAACAATCAAGTATGACAAAATAAAATATAATAAGATAAAGCAAAAACTTTCATGTCAAGCTTGAATGAGACACCCAACAGGAGGAAAAGAATCCAAGAGCAGGCACAAGAGTCAGAGACCTATTCATTCTCACAGTCAAGAGTCCCATAGAAATACTCAGCTAATACCTATGATATATACACAGAGGGCCTGGTGCAGATCTATGTAGGCCCTGTGCTTGCTGCTTCCACCTCTGAGTTCATATGCACCTTGCTGAGTTGATCAAGAGGGCGATGTTCTCCTTGTGTCCTTCATCCCCTCGGGCTCTTACAAATTTTCTGCTTCCTCTTCCAAGGGATTCCATGAGCTCTGAGGGGAGGGATTTAATAGATACCTCCAATTTAGACTCTCTCTTCACATAATGTCTGTCTGTGAGTCTGTGTATCTGTTCCCATCTGCTGCTGTAGGAAACCTCTCTGATGATGACTTGGTAAGGCACTAATCTATGAGTACAGCAGAACATTATTAGGAACCATTTATTGTCTTTTTTAAAGACCAATCGTGTGATTTTATACTAGTTCTCTAGGCTATCTGGTCTCTGGTTCTTGGTTACCCAAGCAGTGTTAAACAACCCAGGCTGACGCTAAGATAAAGGGTTGCTCTCCACAAATTGACAGTGGGGCCTCATTGCCAAGGACAACATCCATACAACTCATTGAACATGGAGAAGTAGAGCTGATGCTTGCATGGAATCTTTACCCCTCTATTCTAGTCTCTTTGGTGTGGGAAGGTACTCTGCAGGTTACTGAAGCAGAAATGTGGATACCAACTCAAAAACTTTGACCTCCTACAGTCTGTCTTAGCTACAAGGCATGCTAGGGCAATAGTGGCACAGAACTTGTGGGAGTAGTAAACAAATGTCTGATTTAACTTAAGGATCACTCCATGAGAAACAAAATTTTCAATAAAAATATTTTTTAAAGGGAGGAACTAGAATATGAATGCTGAAGAGATGTCTCATACCCATGTTCATTGAATCATTGACCACACTATAAAAAATATGTTGTTAGGTGTTCAATGGTAGATTAAAGAGAATATCCTAAGTAAACAACAGAATATCACCCACCTTTAAAATGAAGAAAGTTCTGTCATTTACATGATATGAATGTGACTGAAGGAGAATATGCTAAACACTGAATAAATGAGACAGCCAGGAAAGCAAGGTATATACTGCAGAGTCTTACATATTGGGGAGGAAAGAGTGGGGTTTATTGAAACTTTAAAAATCATAGTTCCCAGAGGCTGGGCAAGGGATTGGCATGGAGGTGAGAAAATGTAATCAAATGATGCACATTTTATCTGGACTGGGAGATTCAATTTTAGCCCAGTTTGTGGGATGGCCAGGAAACACCAGTGTTCCCAGCAGAAGAGCTGTAAACCAGTCTGGCCTTGAACTCATGGAGATCCACTTACATCTGCCTCCCAAGTGCTGAGATTAAAGGCATGAGCCACCACTGCTTGGTGAATTTAACATTCTTATCACACACATAAAAAAATATTGTTTAGGTGATAGACATGTTGATTCACTTGACTGAATCTTCTACTATCAAAACAGCACATTTCACCCCATAAAAACACACATATTCTTAAAATTTTATTTGTGTATGTGTATGTATACATGTTCACACACACATACACACACACAAAATGTACATGCATGCATCATGGCATGTTTGCGGGGAGCAGAGGATAACTTGCATGAGCTAACTCTCTCTTTAATCCTATGGATCCCAAGAATCAAACTCAGTTTTTCAGGCTTGACTTCAAGCACTTTTATCTGATGAGCATTTTGATAGCTGTCTTGGTTAGGGTTCCTATTGCTGTGAAGAGAAACCATGATCACAGCAACTCTTATAAAGGAAAACATCTAATTGAGGTGGCAGCTTACAATTGAGGGCTTTGGTCCATTATCACCATGGCAGGGAGCTTGGTGGAACACAGACAGACGTAGTGCTGGGTACACCTTCATCAGGAGACAACAGGAAATGGACTGAGACAGTGGGCAGTGTCTTGAGCATAGAAAACCTCAAAGCCCACCCCCACAGTGACACATTTTCTCCAATAAAACCACACTTACCCCCAAAAGGCTATACTTTCTAATAGTACTACTCCCTATGAGATTATGAGGGTCAATTATATTCAAACTACCACAATAACTCTGTGCAATTATTTTTAATGAAAAACATTTTATATTAAAATAATATCTAAAATTGGCAAATGAGATTAAGGATGAAATTAGCAAATTTCTCTATTTGATGGCTAATCTGTATTATCAACTTGACTACATCTGGAATTAAATAAAACACAAGCTACTGAGCACATCTGTGAGGAATTTTCTTAATCAGAATATTTGAAGCAGGAAAACCTAACTAAGTTCAGGCTATTCATTCTGGTGGCAGCCCAGATAAAAAGACATGGATGAAGGAAGCTTTGCTTTGTGCCTGCTTGCCCTTACTTTTGCTGGAAAGTACTCCTATTCTACTGCTGGGGGCATTCCTTGGCCTTTATTGGAAGCATCTACTTGAGATTCCAATATACATTGAAGATCAGTACCTCTAGGAATCTCATGACCACCAGAGACAGATTAAGACTACAGAGACATCTGCTTTTATTCTGAACAACTACTGCATCGTTGGCCTTTCTATCTGGAGACAGCTCTTGATGGACTACCTGGATCATATTCATATATACCTGGAATATATACCTAGAGTATACATTCATTCATTCTATCAGTTCTATTCCTATAGAAAACCCTGATTAATATACTCTATAACCAAGGGAACAATCACCAGAGTGAAGACACACACTAAAGAATAGATACAGTTCTTCCAACTACATACCAAACAAGGCATCAAAACCCAGGATATGCATAACTGAAAATTAAATCTAAAAATTAAACATCCAATCAATAAATGGGTTTGTGAATTTAATAGATAGTTTCCCAAAAAAAGAAATACTGATGACCAATAAATAATTTTAAAGAATGTTCAACACCCTTTGCCATCAGGAAATGCAAGTTAACTACTTTGAGTTTCTATCTCACTGCACTCAGAATGACAGTCATCAGGAAAACACATGACAGCAAATTCTAGTGAGAAGGAGTAGAAAGAGAGACCTCATTCATTGCTGACAGTAGTGCAAAATTGTGCATCCACTATGGAAGTTAGTCTGTAAGTTTCAAAAAGCTGAAAATAGATTTACCACATGGTCCAAAAGCACACGTGGATGTACCTGAACAATTCTAAGTAAAAACACTGTAGAGATACTTGGACATCCATGTTTACAGCTAAACTGTTTACAAGAAAGATAAAGTCTAGATAAAAAGAATAAGAATAATTGACTAAAGAAACAAAGACTAAGAATACATAACATGTAGTGCATATATACACAGGATTTTATACAACCATAGAAAAATGAAATCCTGACATGTGTAGAAAGTGTATGAAATTGGAATTCATTGTGTTGAGTGAAAGGCAAACACCATGTTTTCTCTCATATATGAAACTAAATATAAAATATATGTTGCTAGAGTTTTTCTGGTCCTGCCTAGCCCACGGTCAGGACAAATCTCTCTTGCCCACCAGTCCCGCAGCCACTCAGACACAACCAAGTAAACACACAGAGATTTATATTACTTATAAACTGTATGGCCATGGCAGGCTTCTTGCTAACTGTTCTTATATCTCAAATTAACCCATTTCTATTAATCTATACCTTGCCACACGGTTTGTGGCTTACCGGTACTTTACATCCTGCTCCTCATGGTGGAGGCTGGCAGCATCTCCTGACTCAGCTTTTTACTTCCTAGAATTATGATCTCTGCTTATCCTGCCTATCCTATACTTCCTGCCTGACTACTGGCCAATCAGCGTTTTATTTATCAGTCAATCATAGCAATACATTTTCACAGCATACAGAACATTCCACAGCAGTTCTCCTTTTCTTTTTTTCAAAAAGGAAGGTTTTAACTTTCACATAGTAAAATTACATGTAACAAAACAATTATCAAGCAAGAATTGCAGTTACAATAGCTAGTCTATTTATAATATCTAGTCTATTTGTATTTGGCAAAATTAAAGAAGACATCCTATCTATCTTATATTTGTGAGTTTAAGGTTTCATCTCTAATTTATATTTTATCATAACTAAGGAAATTATAACTATCTAGTCCTCAACTACATCAAAGACCTCAGAAGTTAATAATATTACCTGAGAAATGGGAGAAGGATGCAAGCAACTTTTAGGAGTCTTGCGAGAGTAGACAGAGACAACTGGCAGCCTGGACAGTCATCCAAAGTTCCTCTGTAAAGTTGGGGCATCTATCTTCAGCCCACAGGCCTAGAGTCTCTCAGTTACTTCTCTCTGTTTCCTGTAGAATGTCTGGCAATTTCCTCTGTGAAGCAGGAACCTGAAGGACCATTTTGCCAAGCAAAGTTCAGTGGTCACCTTCCTATGGGTCCTGCATGTCCAGTAAATACATTTTTTCAAGCAGTCCAGGCAAGAACAGTTTCTTGCCCAAATGGCTATTTTTGCTATTTTTGCCAAGAAGATAAACTCAATATAGAGTGTCTTCAATGCCCATCCTCCTCTCTGAAGTAAATCGGTGTTGCCAGGAGCAGACATGTCTCACTGTCCAGAAAGCCTAATTTTTTAAAATATTTTAAATGCCATTTTCTGTAGGTCTTTGAAGTGTTTGAAGATTACCTATCTATCTGAAATATATCTATATATACCTAGAAATTTTAACATGATATAAGTTTGACTATCATAGAAGACTAATTATTAATCTGTATTTTTAATTATCCATTACAATGTAAATGAATTAAATAAACATAATACCTCAAACAAGAGTAGAAATACACATACAGTATAACAAAATTAAGTTTAAACTTGTATCAATAAACTAAAATCCATAGCAATACAAAACATTTCTAAACAAATTGTTACTCTTTAAAAGCAGGTTCAATAATCTACCCTTTCATCCTATCAGTATCTACACTATCCCCTTTTTTTCTTTAGAAGGAGATCACATTTATAATCAACCTGCTTTAAATAAAAATTGTTTTTTGTCTGCCCCACACCAGAGGGCTCTTTTGATATGGGACACAAGAATCTCTCAATTTTTTTTTTTTAGAATTTCATCTACAAATATAAAATTGCACTTGTATGTGTGTGTATTTTTATATGTGCATTTTTAAGTCACAAAACTAGAAGGAAGATCATGAGAGGAGGGTAAGATCTTAACTGAGGTGGGAAATAGAATAACAGAATGCACATAAGAAGAAAATAGAAGGCAGAACTAACTGGAGAAAGGCCACCATCCCAATTGTGGGAGGAAGACAGTGAAGGAGAGGAACAGATTAGAACAAGGTATACTGACATGTATGCATGAAGAGGCCACTATGTCTGCTAACCTAAAATTTAAAAAAGAAGAAAATGGCCTATATACAAAATCACTCACTATTATTTATAATGGTATAAGAACTAGAAATAGCCTAATGCTGCAGTGTTGTTAAAATAATTATTTAAAACTGTCCAGAGAAATACAATGCAGCCATAAAATAGGCAGGGGCACCTGTTTACAAATGTATTTTCAACAATCTGTGTGACAAAATATTGTAAAAAGCAAGATGTAAAGCAGTAAGCACAAGCAAAAATATCCAGCATGGGTCAGACATAAACACAGGATCACAAACCCACTGGCCCACATCAGCAAGCTCTTCTCTTCCCAGAGATGAGGGAGAGATAATTGATTTCAGCCCAGCATGGGCATTCAGAAAGGACTAACACACCTGATTCTCTGTTGCCTTTCTCTCAACAGATGTGAAATTTCTATAAACCATCAGTTCATTTATAAAAAGCACCACTATGATCCTAAATACAAGGAGCTGGCACCAGATCCAGCCCTCAGATTGGGGAAAAAAAGCACACATAAGTCTCTTTGAAGGCTTCATTACTTGGGTGGAACTCACGGGGATAAAGGTAATGTAACAAGACCATACAGTAAATCCAAGATGCACAGGGCAGCAGAAAGGATAGTTTGATTCAGGCTGTTGCAGTGGGAGAATGCTCACTTACAAACACTCGCAGAAAAACAATAGGCTAGGCTAGCAAGGTGAGGTACTTATCCTGAGCCTTGTGGATGTGGGAGATGGGAGGAGAGACTACATGGGTCTTCTCTCAGATGAGAGGTAACTCCTTTTGTTGTGGGAGATATTACAGAGTAAAAAGATCTGCAAGAAAATTTACCAGGAGCAAGAGGACCAGGTGAAGATAAATGGTTGTCTGAGATTAGGGGAGGAGGCAGGAGATATGGGGCAACAAGGGACATAAGGAAATTCAGAAAGCAATGAATTGACTTTGTCCTTTTAATGGAGGTGTTGGGCTCACATATTACATGAATGTGAAAGGTTATCAGATTAGACATTTCAAATATGTAGTTTCTCATAACATGACTACACCTCAAAAAATGTTGAAAATGCATGCTAGATTTTCCTGCCTGCTGTCATCTTCCTTTTCAGGATACATGCAGATTTTTGGAGGAGCCATATTGTATTAACCATCTTGTAGGTCTTTTTACTGTTGAAAAGACAGATTGCATGTCATATAGTACACTGTGCCTGTGTCTTTACTACTTCTCAAGTACGGCAGTCAAAAGGATGGGGAAGGGTTTGTTGTTTCTTTAGAGATATCAGTGGGGAAAATGACTTGTAATCTTTATTTTGGAAACAAACAAAACCTTAGGATAATTTCAAGAGAAAAAATCATTTTAGAGGTGGCTCAATATCTGAGATTGCTTACTGCTTTTTCAGAAAACAAGAGCTTGTTTCCCAGAATCCACATGGGATATCTCACAACAGCCTATAACTCCAGCTCTAGAGTGTCCAAGGCACCTGCATGCATGTACACACACAAACACAAGAATTTTTTAAAGATATCATTCTACATGTCATAAAATCCCACTGTTGTTAAGAATTCTTAAAATTCAGTAATTTGAATGAAATTCTTTTCCAAAGTTAGTGATCCTCATTGTGTTATGACAGACCAACATTTTTGCATTGCTTAACTCCAATGAATGAAGTAGAAGTATTCCTTAAACTTAATGGTTAAGTATTAAATTTTGTCAAGTATGTTTAAAGTTTGACCATTGATTATTAAGTTTTATTTATTTAGTCATAAAGGCTTTAAAAATCATCTAACATTTTTTTAGTTGAATCTTCTCAGGATCAAAGAAAGGGAAGGGAGCTGGAGACATGACTTAGTGATTAAGAGCATGTGCTGGTGTTTCAGAAGACTAGAGTTATATTCCCGATGCATCAGATGGGTCACAATTGCCTGTCACTCCAGTTCCATGGGATCTAGGATCCAAGGCCCTCTTCTGATCTCTGAAGATGCTTGAACACACATAGCATACATTCACACAGACTCACACATACACATACTTACATACAAATAATAAATCTCTTTTTTAAAAGAAGAAATAAAGGACCCTGTGTCAATGGGGCATGTTACTGGGAATGTCCTGTGTTTTATGTGCCAGCTAATATGCACAGCTAAACATGTGCTTTTAAATTGCTCCAGTAGCAATATTCATTGCTCCTTTGAGTAAGAGGAGAGGATGAAACTAACACACAATGGAAGCATGAAAAAGGAGAAAGAGACAAGATATATATCAGCTGGACATCATAAGATATAATGCGAGGAAGACTGTCTAAAAATGATCACCAGAATGTCTTACAGATGACAGTCGAGAGATGTACAAGGGAAGCTTATTCACTGTGAACATTATTCTCATTTTGTGGACCACCTGGGAAAATGCACTCAGTCTATCCTACAAGACATCATCAGAGACCATTGTCTGACCAACAGAACTAAAAGTCAACAAAAACTCCCTGACACCCCCAAGTGGAAACATTCATAGTACAAATTATGTCAGAAACTGCTTAGCTCTCTTCTTTGTGGTGTGCTGGCCAATTTCAGTCAAGTTCATACAGCCTGGACCTTCCTAGGAAAGGTGACCCTCAATTGAAAATTTGTCTCCATCTGATTGGCCTATGGGCATAGTTATTCAACATTTTCTTGATTAATGATTGATGTGGGATGGCCCAGTCCATTAGAGTGGCATCCCTGGACAGGTGATCTTGGGATATAAAAGAAGGCAGGTTGATCGAGCCTTGGGAGCATGGTGTCTGCTTCAGTTACTGCTTCTAGGTTCCTACCTTGAGTTTCTGCCCTGACTTCCCTCCATGATGGACTGCAACCTATAAGTGAAATAAACCATTCCTCCCCAAGTTGATTTTAGTCAGTGTTTTATCACAGCAGCAGAATGTAAACTAGGATATGGGGAAGTTTTATGACCTTTCAAATTCATTTTTCCTGAAAGCTGCTGGAGGAAAAAAAATATTCTCTCATTACATAATGTGGTGATATTTTGTATATGCTCTAACAAGTAAAGCTTGTCTGGAGATCAGAGGGCAGAGCCAGCCACAGAGTTAGCCACAGAGGCCAGACAGTGGTGGCACACACCTTTAACCCTAGTACTCAGGAGACAGAGGCAGACCGATCTATTGTGAGTTCAAGGCCACCCTGGACTACACAAGATTAATACAGTCTAAAAGAGAAACAGAGCCCAGCAGTGATGGCACACACCTTTGATCCTAGCCCTAGGAAGGTTGAGACAGGAAGTGATATGGCTAGGTGGATAAAGGAATATAAGGCAGAGAAAGGAGTCCAGTGCCCTTTTGGCTGAGGACTCAGTGGCATTCAGTCTGAGGATTTGTGGAGACAGGATCTTCCCCTTTCAGCTTAGGAGTTGGTGAGGTAAGAAGTGGCTGTAACTTGTTTTCTCTGTTACCCCAATATCTGGCTCCAGGTTTTTATTATAAGGCCAATTAGGATATTTGTGCTACAACATAAGTTGATAAACCTGCTATAAGTAGTTGGAAATAAATTAATAAATGATAAAATAATGACTATAATCACCTGGTTTCTGATAGGATTGAGGCCTGTTCTGTCCTAGGAAACTCATGCCTGGTAATGTAAACCTGGTCAAGAGGCCTTGGATGCATGCTGTCACTCCAGAAGTAACTCTTCTTTTGCTAAGTGAGCATACTGTCTAACTGCCCTCTAAATACTCATATTTATATCCATACCAGTGCTGCTTTAGGCCTTCATCAGAAAAGCTTACTCCAGGGGGAAACTTTTCTTTTTCAAATTTTTATTTTTATTGATACTTTGTGGATTTCACATCATTCATCTTGATCCCACTCATGTCCCTGTCCCTTCCCATCTGCCCTCTACCCTTGTAAAATCCTGCCCCCAAGATAAAACAAGGCAAAATTTAAAAGAAAAGAAAAAAGAAGGAAGGAAAAGAAAAATCTTGTTGTGGAAACTAGTGTGACACAGTGAGCCACACAGCCCTTTAGTCCATATATCGTTACTTGCAAGTGTTTGTTGCATTTAGTTGTTGGTCTGGTTTGAGGTCTTTGGTATTTGCTACATTATCAATATTGGGCCCTCACTAGGGCTTCTCTTGGATATCCTGTTGTTGCCCTGTGTATGGAGATCCTGTAACTCTGAGTCTCCAGATCCAGCCCCTTCACATGCTCCAGCAGATCACAGATGGGGTGAATGATGGCATGGGCCAACTCATAGCCCTGGTTCTGGGTCTGGGTTATGCTGGGTTGGTCAGCTTTTCAGCTTTTCAGCTCCCCCTTGTCCTCAACACCAGGGTGTGCTCTGTAGTACTCCCTGGGCTAGCTTACCCTATGAGGTAAGCAGCAAGGGGCAGAGCCAATTCCCCTGCTCTCATGTCCTCAGGGAGGGCTCAATCATACCTACACCACTAGGGCCAGCTCAGTGCTGCTTAGGCAACATGTAGGGGCCCCTCTGCAGCTGAGGAGAGGCAGGGCAGCTATCTCACTCTAGGAGTGGCTCTCCATCTGCCATGGGCCTCAAGGGTCATGGCAAGGCTTCTCTCCCTTGCCAATGCCAGCATAAGGTAAATGAGGAGTAGAGCCTGGTCTCTCACACTCGCTTTCTAGTGGAGGCTCTCCCACACCTCCATCAACAGAGTCAGCTCTGCTGTGCTGCCCAGGTGAGGTACAGGGCCCACTCTCCCTAGTGCTGCCTCTGGTGAGGGGCAGGGTCGGCTCTCTCATCAGCTGCAGGTGGCAAGGGCTACAGGGGAGGGCATTTTTCCTTCTCCCTCACCACCGCATGGCAGGCAAGTGGTGCAGGGTCAGTTCTCCCACTCTCACAACTTCAGGGAAGGCTCACCCTTGCCCTGCCAGCAGGGTTGGCATTAGTACAGTGCCCAGGTAAGGTGCAGGGACTGCTCTCCTGAGTGCTGTATGCAGCAAGGGACGAAGAGCAATGGGAGCATCTCTCCTCTGCCCATGCCACAAGACAGATAAGAAATGGGGCTAGCTCTCCCATACTTATGCCCTTGAGTTGCCTCACCCATACTATCACCAGCAGGGGCAGCTCTACTATGTTGCCCTGGTGAGGTGCAGGACCTATTCTCCCAAATGCTTCAGCCAGTGAGATGCTGGGCCAGCTCACCAGTTTTCATGACCTCAGGGCCAGTGAGGAGTGGAGGAGGGGGCATTTCCCCCTTGTTTATACCCCCATATGGCAGATGAGTGGCAGGGTCAGATCTCTCACACTCACATTTTCAAGTCCAGCTCATCTGCATCCTTGTCAACAGGGTCCAATTCACTGTATTGCCCAGGCAAGTGTAGGGCCTGTCCCTAGTGCTGCAGTTGGTGAGGAGCTATATCAGCTCTGCCGCCTGCCACAAGTGGTGAGGGGAGAGGGGGAAGGGCATCTTTCCTTTGTCTACACCAACACATGGCAGACTAGGGGGGCAGGACAAGCCCCCCTACTCTCATGCCCTTCAGGTCAGCCTGCCCATGTCCGGCCAACAGTTGGCTCTGTCATGCTGCCCAGGTGAGGTTCAGGACCTGCTCACTCTCTCCAGTGCTGCAGGTGGTGGGGGGCAGGGTCAGTTCTTCCTAGTGTTGAAGCCAGTGAGAGATGACTTCAACTCTGTTCAGCCTTATCCTCTTGGCCTTCAGTGATAACAGGAGTCAAGGACTTCAATATAGATGGTGGCTGCAGCAGGGCCACAGGTTCAGACATGGCCATTAGCTCAGGCCTGGACAGCACCATGACCCTGGGTGGCAAACAGGCCACCCACCTCAGCCTGCTCCTCACTGCCTTCACCTCTTCAGATCTGCCTCTCTCCATGGGACATGAACCATTCTCTCTCTCTCTCTCTCTCTCTCTCTCTCTCTCTCTCTCTCCCATATCCCACCATATATTTGCTTACCATAATAGAGTCCATCAGGTGCCAGTTGGGCCCATGTTTTCTCTTCCAGACCCAGTGCAAAGGGCCCCAGACCAGCATGTGGATCTTTGGCTCCTGGCACTGTGCAGGTTCCTGTCTTCTCCTCTGGGCTGCGGTATGCAGTTTCAAACAAAAGTCATTTATCCAGATATCTGGACTGGCCGAGATGATTCAGCTGAGAGAACATAATGGTGTTTAACACTCCAGCACCAGAGGGGCAGACCCATGGGTGAATTCTTCCCACCCTGTACTTGTCCTGCAGAGCCTGCCAGGTCTCCAGGGGGAAGCTCTTAATGCAGAGACTCACAACTGGTTAAAGTGTAAAAAATAAGTAATGATGGTGGAGTTCTTGCCCTAAATGAGACATTTATATCACCACCTCCAATTCTCAGGGAACATTGTGGAAGAGAAAGCAGAAAGAATGTAAGAGCTGGAGGATGGGGAGATCTGTTGAAAAAAAAGATATCTTCTGGACATGACATGCCAGTTGCACTTTTGAACTCACTGGTCACTGAACAAGATTGCGTCAATCAACTTTCCATCACAGATCAGGGAGGAACTCATGAGGCTCCACCCCTCCCTGAGGGAATATTACCAGTTATGGTTGACTGGGGAGAAGGTGTTATTTTTTTCATTAATGTAGACACTGGTAAGTTGTGCCACACTGATGCAGCAACTTCTCAGTGGGCCACACCCAAAAGACATGAAAATAGGAAAGAGACTTGCTGGGAGGAGACTTTCAGTGGAGAGGGAGGAAGGATGAGAGCCAGTAATGGGTGTAAAATGACTAAAATTTATTATATGTATTATGAAACAGTCAAAGAATCAAACAAATTAAATCATAAAACTGTATTTGAAAAATGAGTGAACACAATTGTATGGAATTATAGCCAAATAAAGCTAGAACTCAAGTGAAAATAAATATGTTGATAAGGCCACTTTTTCTTACTATAAAGTATGCAACTCTTTACAGCAAATAAGTGTTTAACAAAGTAAATTACTAAGGAATGCTATATATAAACAGGATTGGTTTGGGTTGGGCTTCACACATCCCAGTGAACATTTTCCTGTAGAGTTACACCCCCAGTACTGTGAAAGGTTCTTTTAAAAGACCAGAGATCACTAGTAACCCAGAGTTGTGATTACCCTAATCTTCGGTGAAGTGTCATTTCTTGTAACTTTAGTCTAGTGCTCAGTTTTCAAGCTCCCAGCACGTGATCTTCTGCACTCATTCTATTGAGTAGCTGCTCTGAGGGGCTTTCCCCTCAAGTGTACTTACAGGTCCTCCAACTCTGTCCTTATGCTCTTTATTTCTCATGCCACCCCATCTTTCATTTTTATAGTTAAGGACTGCTGTATTATTATGAATTAAGTACAAAATTTTACCAGTTAGGTTGCACTGCACTGTGCATAACATATGTGGCTACAACTAGAATAAACAAGGACACACATCGTCACATACCATAGGCATCTTGATGAGGGATAAGCTTAATTAATCATTAGCTCCCTGGATCAATGAGTTCATTTGGGAGTCAAGCTCCTCCTATTGCTGTGCTCTGCTTTGTTAGGTATCATCAAGAGCTTAGGAAGGCTGTAAGGTAGAAGATGAAGATGCTCAATTTCTTCCTATGGTACTCCTTTAGCCTCAAGGATGCTTCCATAGAGTATCAGCTACGGTTCTCTTCTTATACTTCCTAAGAAATCAGAGATCAGATGGGCCCTAGTGCTGTCTTTTTCCTCCTCTCTATCGTGAATTTCTGCTGCATAGCTGACTGCATAGTCCTCCTCATAGTTCCAGTGCCCTAGGTTCTTGTTTTGGGGTTTCAATGCATTAACATAGACCCCAAAATTAAGCCTACGAGATTGTGACTATCACATCGGTCAATGTTGATTTCTCCTGGGTCTTACCTCCAAGATCTTTCCTGAATCTCCTGGCCTCCATTTCTAAGGTAGATAACAGTTTATTTCCTAGCCAGTCACTACATAGTCAATCAACCAGGGACATTCAATGGAACCTAAGGTCTCATCCAAACCTAGAACTTAACAGGTTATACCTGCCACAGAATCTGCAAATGTTCAATTCAATGGTAAACAGAGGCAAGAGGAAATATCTGGCCACGATGTTTTCATAGCCTTATTTCCTCAAGAATTGATTACTATTGTACATGAGCTGATATGAGTTTAGATCCTCTTACTTTACCACAAAGAATCATATCTCATCAACTACTCCTGGCAGAATCAACAATGCTTGATGGAATTTGTAACTTGTCCTGAAGCGCTTCAGAGAGCTAATTTGCTCAGGTCCCCCAAAACAAATGGGGTCCTGTGAGCCAAAGGAAAAACCCTAGGGAGACTCATAAAACATAAGGAAGATTAAATGCTGGGTCTAAAGGGGTGGAAGTTGGATTATCAAATGAAAGTAAGAGAAAGTACCAAGAGATGAGGTCAGAGAAGGAGATTATAAGAATGAACTAGGAGAGGGACTTGGTGCCTAAGTGTTGCAGCCAGGCTCCTAGGACATTCCCAGGGTTGATAATTTTCTTAAAATAGGACGAGATAGCACTGACCTCATAATGCAGATGTCAGCACTTGTACTGAGTACACATCTGGGCAAATAGTGGATCTTGCCTCATGGGCTTTTGTGAGACCGATTGTAATAATGTGTAAATGAAATGTGGAGTGATGACATGTTCTATGTCCTGAATTAATCAAAACTCTCATCCCTCCTGCCTCTGTACATGCGGAAACAGATGTTCTGCATTATCGGCAATCTGAACGCTGCCAGCCAGCCAGCCTCCTCCATCAGTCTCTTTTCACCTTTGTCAATGTCTTGGCTTTGAGTCAGAATTTTAGAAGAAGCACAGGTTGTGTTATTCCTAAATTAATGGATTATCTAATTAAAATCATACTTTAGAACACTGGCTGTTAATATTTTATTATTATTACTATTATCATATCATTGGGAAGTAGAATTGAGAAACAAACTCTTTATCTAAAACTTCTAAAGTAAAATATATTAAGAAAATTGTCTTAGGTCAAAAGAGGCATGTGGACCAGCAGAGGTTTGTTAATGTACCACTAGTTTATTAAATATATAGATTTTTATGAGCATTTCTGCCAGTGCAGTCTCCCCTCAAGGAGTTCCTTAGGCTAGTTTTCACACTTTAATTTCATCTCTTTGGGAAATAAGATGAGCGCAAAAAAAGATAGTAAATTAATTATGACTTACATAGTTACTACACACATGTTAAAATAGTAAATAACTTAAGTAAATTCAGAACAGTTCAATTGAATTCTTTAATAAACCAGGTTTGCATTATTTCAAATCCTTTCTTTATTTCAAGGTTTATAGTCTAACTAAAATTATTTGATACTTTCTTCCATATGTTAATTCTTATAGAAGTCAAGATGGTTCAGAAAACTATACTCTAAAATGAAAGGGAGCAAGAGAAGGAAAGAGAGATTGGCAGAGAGATAGATGAGGTATGTACGTGTGGGTGGATGGATGGATGGATGGATGGATGGGTGGGTGGGTGGTTGGAAGGATGAAGACCATTGAATTAAGCTCATTAACACATATTATAGTCTTGCGCCACAATTGACTTTGATTAAGCTATAAATATTTTTGGATCAACTTTCTACAAAAACATAAGAGTTTAAATTTTATGATCTCTAATAATATCTCTAAGAAGATATTATTTTTAAAAAATTCCTTTAATGAACTAATATCAGCCCCTGAAGTCATCTCATAGCCATGCTACTACACCCTGTATGCCCCCCTAGGAAGCTCCTCTGTACCAGCCTATGAAAGAAGCAACTGTTCTTTAACAGAATGTGTGTCGCAAAGTTACAGTTTATAATGGAGATATCTGAGCAAATAAAAGTGAAGGTTGTTTAAAGAACATTGGAAAGCAAAAGAAATTTTATGCCTATTAAGTAAATTATTATAGAACTCATAAGCTATGAAATTTCTCATGTAATCTAATTGTTACATGAGTCATCTAATAAGTCCTCAGTAATATAAATTTCATTCAGACCTTGGCCACATGAAGGCTTGTTTATGCATGAACAGGTCATATCACCATCTTCATTCTAGACTGCTCAGCCACTTTTCTAAGATGCCCCTGGGGAAGTCATTCTGGGATGACAGGTTATATTAAAATATCAAATTCACAATACCAAAATATTATATTGTATATTAAAATTTCTTAAAAGTAAGCCCTTCTAACTTTTGAGGAATAGCCTAGAAATAATTTTTTCTTTTACCATGAATAAGCAACTTAGTTCTAGAAAAATATGGATATTTGAATTTGACTACCATTAAGTATCTTTGTGTTTAGATAGAAACCTTTGGTATTTGTCAAAACTAGTGACATATCAATTCTCTGATTCTTTAGAAACAAAAAAAAAGAAAAAAAATAGATGAACGTTTTGGTGACAAAAGGCCAAAGCCAGCCAGGGTTTCCTGTGACCCATTTATCTAATGCTGAAAAAAAGGGGGAAAAACCCTAGTAAACACTCAGGTAACAATCAGATAGTACATACCTCCATTTCTTCCTTCTGTTGGAGTCACTTATCCACCTGCTAGAGAGGTCCTCCAAAATTCCAGACCAGTCATGAGCCCCTTCTGAAGGGCAGGTAGAGGATTTAATGCATGGCTATTTGCCAGGTGGGTGTTCCCATCTCAGCTCTCCTGGAAGCAAGGATGAGTCATTGTACAATTAGAAAGGCTGCTTTTGAAGAGGATTTGATAGCTTGGTCCCTTCTTTGATCTAGAAAGACCACAAGAATTGAAAACATGCACCTTTGCAATATGTATGGTAAATGTTTCAGAGGACAGTTTTACCAGATTCTGATGGGTTCCATGGCAGGATAATTGGTAGCTGGCACAGTCTGCCAACACCACAGGACCAGTCTCACAAGAATGAAAACAATGATGCCTGTAATGGGTCCCTACACTTGGCAATACACTTGGTGCCAGAACTGCTTTTGGTGGATAGATGTGATGAAAGGGACCCTAGGACAGCAGAGAAATTATTTTTTTACTCTTAGCCAGGGCCTTGGTGTTTCCTGCCTACAGTTCTGTAAACAGCCATCATCCTGTATCTTGATGTTGCTTTGTCACTTGGGTTGGCAGAAAGAGGTCTCCCCAGAGGGAAGAGGTACTCCCCTCCTGGAGGAGACTGGCTTTACACTAGTGCAAGTCCCTATTCTGTCTCCAGGGCTAAATTCTCTGTCTGTGTATGCTTTCCACTGTTGACTACTAAAATGGCAGGAGAGCATTGAGTTCCCAGCAAGGACATGTGCTCAGCACTGTGCCAGAAGGGGCAGCCACTCAGTGCTACCCCGGCACTCCTGCCTGTGCTCCATGAAGACAGAAAAAGCCATGCTCATCTTACACACATTGCATACAGGCCCATCACAACAGGACTTTAAAGATACTTAAGCAATAGCTAATAAGCAAACTGTAGCAAAAGGTCAATGAACCTTAACAGATTTCAGCGTTTAATCCATGAAATAGATGGGAAGTTGGTGTCAAAGGCTATGAATGTGCTGAAAGCAGGAAAACCAGTTTACATTCCTCTTTTAGCTTCCTATTGCAATTCTGTTCTGCTCAGTTTCATCCCCTTTTCCAGGTCTCCTCACACCAGAATTTACCTGTCATCTATCCTCACCATCCTATATTAGGAGGCCAGTGTCAGACAATCATACCTGAAAGTCCCTTCACTCATCCTTGATTGGCTAAGTCTTTGGTGTTTCTCACTTCATATTGAACAGGAAATTCAAAGTAAACCTGAAGTGCCATCACTTGGAAAGCTGAGGCATCAAGATAGGTGACACCCCATCTCAAAGAATAAGAAAGGAAAACAATAAGGGGGTGGGGGAAAAGGTCGGAGAGAGAGGAAAGAAACAGAATTGCTTTCTATCTAGCAATTAATGTTGCTCAGTGTGGGTGATTAATTTTCTATTTTCTACTTATCTGATTAACAGCTAAAAAATGAATAGATTGTGCCTTAAAATGCTAGTGAACCATAATTCTAACTTTTTAAGTTAAAAATGCAGTCTTTATTCATAAAACTGGTAAAAGCAAGAGAAACAGATGAATTAATATTGACCAAGGTTTTAAGAAATAAGATTTGTATTTTTCCCAGAAGTATAAACTGCCACATTTAAGGAAGAGAATTGGTTATACATATCAAGTCTCAAAAACGTTACTACCTTTGACCCACCTACTTTATCTCTGAAAATAAAAACTAATAAAGATATTTACAAAGGGGCTGGAGAGATGGCTCATGGGCTGGAGAGATGGCTCAGAGGTTAAGAGCACTGACTGCTCTTCCAGAGGTCCTGAGTTCAATTCCCAGCAACCTCATGGTGGCTCACAACCATCTGTAATGAGATCTGGTGCCCTCTTCTGGCCTGCAGTCATACATGCTGTATACATAATAAATAAATCTTTAAAAAATTATAAAAAAAATTAACAAAAAGATATGTACAAATATGTTCACTGTAGTATTATTTGTGGAGAAATTATAGAAATGTCTTCATGGACAGTTCATGCATTCATGGTACAATTATACAATGAACTGAAATATGATCACCAAAATGTGGTATGAAATTATACAAAACAATATAGCTTTACATATGCAAGAAAAATACAAGCTATAAAATGATGTAAAATTACAGCGCATATTGCTAGTGATTATGTCTACTCTGTGAAATTACAGTTCAAATATTTTAATTTTTCTTTTTTGCTGGTCATGGTGGTGTACACCTTTAATCGCAGCACTTGGGAGGCAGAGGTAGATGGATCTCTATGAATTCTAGGCCAGCCTGGTCTGTGTAGCAAGTTCCAAACCACTAAGGCTCCATAGTGAGACCCTGTCTCAAAACCTTTTTCTTTTTTATATGAACTTTTACATTTTACTCTCATAGATTTATTATGTATTTTGAAATTATTTTTCTCGCACTGATAGAAATCTGGTCCAATGGCCTTGTGCATACCAAGTAAGCAACCTACATTGAGATATATCATCATTTACAATATAGAGATTTTCAACATTTATGTTGATTCTATTTGTAATATATCAATATTGTTAACATATTTTTTAATATATTTGAACTATCCTAGTTCAAAATAATAGTAAGACAAATTATTGCAATAGTGGATAAACTTATTCTGAAACAAAATAACAGAGACATTGGTAATTAAAATCTAGGTAGTTTATACTGTATCATCCTGTCTTTTCTCTTTAACCAGCTGTGGTAGTTTGAATAAGTATAGTCCCCATAGATTTATATATTTGAATGTTTTGTCATCAAGAAGTGGAACTGTTTGAAAGGATTAGAAAGTGTGGCCTTATTGGAGGAATTGTATCCTTGGGTGTAGGTGTTGAGGTTTCAACAGCCCACACTAGGTCCAGGCATGCTCTCTCAGTATCCCTCTCTCAGTCTCTCCCCCACCCTTCTGTCTACCTACAGATCATGATGTAGCTCTCAGTTACTGCTCCAGCACCTACCTGCATGCTGCCATGTTCCCTGCCGTGATGATATGGATGAAATGTGTTCTTGTTTAAGAGTTGCCTTGGTCATGGTGTCTCTTCAATAGAACAGTGTCTAAGACACATACAGATAATTGCCCGGTTACTGACTTTAGCTTCAGTAATTTCTCAGAAAGTTTGGGGTAATATGAAATAATTAAAACTGAGAGATTATAGTGAGTAAAGTATCCAATACCCTGTATCTTCCCTAACTCCAAACAGTTAACCAAACCTTTTGATTTGGCAAGCAAAGTTGGTGAAAAGCCCTTCTTAACCTCTTTTGTCACATGAATATTGGTTGAGGGGGTTTCTGCTCTGCTTACACTGTACTAAGTTAAGAAGTGTGGAGCACATATCAGAGTATCTCTAGTTCCAATACTTTCCACTCTTAGGAGAAAGGCTACATGCCCTCTTCTGGCTGTTTTATTTCCATGTCCCACATCCTACCTGGTATGGCCACTGTGGCAGTGCACAGCACTGGTTAAAGGAATGAATTAGTGAACACTAAGCTGCTGGGGGATGGTCTGTACGTCAAATTGCTCTGATTGGTCAATAAATAAAACACTAATTGGCCAGTGGCCAGGCAGAAAGTATAGGCTGGACTAACAGAGAGGAGAATAGAGAGAACAGGAAGGCAGAAGGAGTAACTGCCAGCTGCCACCAGGACAAGCAGCATGTGAAGATGTCGGTAAGCCACGAGCCACGTGGCAAGGTATAGATTTATGGAAATGGATTAATTTAAGCTATAAGAACAGTTAGCAAGATGCTGTGGGATGGTCTGTATGTCAAATTGCTCTGATTGGTCAACAAATAAAACACTGATTGGCCAGTGGCCAGGCAGGAAGTAGGTGGGACTAACAGAGGAGATTCTGGGAAGCGGAAGGCTGAGGTAGAGAGACAGTGCCAGCTGCCGCCATGACCAGCAGCATGTGAAGACGCCGGTAAGCCACCAGCCATGTGGCAAGGTATAGATTTATAGAAATGGATTAATATAAGCTATAAGAACAGTTAGCAAGAAGCCTGCCACGGCCATACAGTTTGTAAGCAATATAAGTCTCTGTGTTTACTTGGTTGGGTCTGAGCGGCTATGGGACTGGCAGGTGACAAAGATTTGTCCTGAGTGTGGGCAAGGCAGGAAATCTCTAGCTACACTAAGCACCTTGTTGCTGATGCTCTGCCACCCTTAAACATTTCCTGAATCTGCAGTTAAGTCTGGATGTCTCTTCTGCACCCCATGTTATCAGTGATTTGAGGAAACTTCCTTGCACCTCGCTCTGCTCCGCCTTGGTGTCCTCTTCCAGGCTGTTGTGGGCAACTGCAGAGACATGATGTAGCTTTACAGTCAGGAGTAGGGTTCCAGCTGCCCTGGAATCCTCAGCATGCAGGGCCCCAGCCCATAACAGTCCTACCCTGCCCTCAGCTGTAAGAACTGAAACCAGTACTAGATTAGCTTTGTAGCAGACAAAACAAGTTACTTTACAGTGTTTTAATTTAATTCCATGTATTACTTTGTCCAAGCATGCATCAAATAGGAGAACTAATCTGCAAGTCTTCCCTCAGTAATTCTCCAAGCTGCCATTTGGTGCCTGGATAATGATTAGCATCAATCTAATAACGGGGACATTCTGTTTTTCTGGCGGTGACTGTGATGGCTTTAGTCTACTCTGTATCCTTTTTTAAAGTTTCATCCCCTTATGTTATCAAGCTGCTTAATTTTAGATTAAAAAAACTCTTTTTGGAGTTAAGGGTGGTAACTTGATTGTATAGTACTTGCCAGTGTAGGGATGGAGGACTTACCAATTATATAAGACTTAAAGACCTAGGGACACTCAGTTTCTATCTTTATTCAAGTAGATTCATTTTTTTAATTTAGTGATTAGGGGGTTTGAAGAGATGTCTTGGCAATTAAGAGCACTGGCTGCTCTTGTAGAGGACCCAGGATCAGTTTCCAGAACCAACATGGAGGCTCACAACTATCCATAACTCCAGATCCATTGGATCTGACTCCCTCTTCTAACCTCCACAGGCCTCAGCCATGCATGCGGCACACCTCCGCCGCCCCCCCCCCCACATATATAGGCAGAACACTCATGCAAACAAGATAAAATGAATCAATTTTTTTTTCAGTTTAGTATTTTTAATTTTATAATTAATTTAATTTTGCATATCAGCCATGGATTCCCCTGTCCTCCCTCCTCCTCCCCCCACCCCCGCCCTCCCCCCAATTCACCTCCCATTCCCACCTCCTCCAAGGCAAGGACTCCCCTGGAGATTCAGCTCAGCCTGGTAGATTCAGTTGAGGCAGGTCCAGTCCCCTCCTCCTTTCACCAAGGCTGATCAAAGTATCCCAGCACAGGCCCTGGGTTACAAAAAGTCAGATCATGCACCAAGAACAGGTCCCGGTCCCACTGCCTGGGGGCCTCCTAGACAGTTCAAGCTAATCAACTGTCTCACTTTTGCAGAGTGCCTGATCCAGTTCCATGGCACTTCTTGGCTATTGGTTCATAGTTCATGTGTTTCCACTAGTTTTCCTATTTGTTTCTGTGCTTTTTCCAGTCATGATCTCAATATCTCTTGCTCATATAATCCCTCCTCTCTCTCATCAATTGGACTCCTGGAGCTCCACCTGGGGTTTGGCTGTGGATCTCTGCATCTGCTTCCATCAGTCACTAGATGAGAGTTCTATCACAACATTTAGGGTGTTTGGCCATCCGATCACCAGAGTAGGTCAGTTTGGGCTTTCTCTCAGCCATTGCCAGTAGTTGATTGTGGAGGTATCTTTGTGGATTTCTGGGGACCTCTCTAGCACTTTGCTTCTTCCTATTCCCATGGGGTCTTCATTTATCATGGTATCTATTTCCTTGTTCTCCCTCTCTGTTCCTGATCCAGCTGGGATCTCCTGCTCCCCTAAGCTCTCTTTCCCCGAACCCTTGCCCTTCATTACCCCCACCCCTACGTCCAGTTTGCTCATGTAGATCTCATCCATTTCTCTGTCACTGGGCAATCCCTGTGTCTTTCTTAGGGTCCTCTTTACTAGGTAGCCTCCCTGGAGTTGTGAGTTGCAGTCTGGTCATCCTTTGCTTTACATCTAGTATCCACCTATGAATGAGTACATACCATGTTTGTCTTTCTGAGTCTGGGTTACCTCATTCAGGATTTTTTCTAGATCCATCCAATTGCCTGCAAACCTCATGATGTCATTGTTTTTCTCTGCTGAGTAGTACTCCATTGTGTATATGTATCACATTTTATTTGTCCATTCTTCAGTTGAAGGGCATCTAGGTTGTTTCCAGGTTCTGGCTATTACAAACAATACTGCCATGAACATAGCTGAACATGTGCCTTTGTGGTATAATTGATCATTCCTTGAGTATATGCCCAAGAGTTGGTATAGCTGGGTCTTGGAGGAGATTGATTCCCAATTTTCTAATAAAGCACCATATTGATTTTCAAAGTGGCTGTGCAAGTTTGCCTTTCCACCAACAGTGTAGGAGTGTTCCCCTCACTCCACATCCTCTCCAGCATAAGCTGTCTTCAGTGTTTTTGATCTTAGCCATTCTGATGGGTATTAGGTGGTATCTCAGAGTCGTTTTGATTTGCATTTCTCTCATGATTAGGGATGTTGAGCAATTCCTTAAATGTCTTTCAGCCATTTGAGCTTCCTCTGTTGAGAATTCTCTATTTAGCTCTACAGCACATTTCTTAATTGGACTGTTGGGCATCTTGATGTCTAATTTCTTGAGTTCTTTATATATTCTGGATATCAGTCCTCTGTCAGATGTGAGGTTGGTGAAGATCTTTTCCCATTCTGTAGGCTGTCATGTTGTCTTGTTGACCATGACCCTACAAAAGCTTCTCAGTTTCAAGAGGTACCATTTATTAATTGTTTCTCTCAGTATCTGTGCTATTGGTGTTATATTTAGGAAGTGATCTCCGGTGCCAATGCATTCAAGACTACTTCCTACTTTCTCTTCTATCAAGTTCAGAGTAACTGGATTTATATTGAGGTCTTTGATCCACTTGAACTTAAGTTTTGTGCACGGTGACAGGTATGGATCTCTTTGCAGCCTTCTACATGTTGACATCCAATTATGCCAGCACCATTTGTTGAAGATGCTTTCTTTTTTCCATTGTACAGTTTTGGCTTCTTTGTCAAAAATTATATGTTCATAGGTGTGCGGATTAATGTCAGGGTCTTAAGTTCAGTTCCATTGGTCCACATGTCAGTTTTCATGCCAGTACCAAGCTGTTTTTATCACTGTAGGTCTATAGTAGAGCTTGAAGTTAGGGATTGTGATGCCTCCAGAGGTTGTTTTATTGTACAGGATTCTTTTGGCTATCCTCAGTTTTTTATTTTTCCATATGTATTTGAGTATTGTTCTTTCCAGGTCTGTGAGGAATTGTGTTGGTATTTTGATGGGGATTACATTGAATCTGTAGATTGCTTTTGGTAAGATTGCCATTTTTACTATGTTAATCCTGCCTATCCATGAGCATGGGAGATCTTTCCATTTTCTGACATCTTCAATTTCTTTTTTCAGGGACATCTTGTCATACAGGTCCTTCACTTGCTTATTTAGAGTTACCCCAAGGTATTTTCTATCATTTCTGGCTATTGTAAAGGGTGATGTATCTCTAATTTCCTTCTCAGCCTGTTTGTCAATTGTATATAGGAGGGTACTGATTTTTTTTTTTTGAGTTAGTCTTGTATCCTGCTACATTGCTGAAGGTGTTTAAAAGCTGTATGAGTTCCTTAGTCAAAATTTTTTTGGTCACTTATGTATACTATCATGTCATCTACAAATAGAGAAAGCTTGACTTCTTCCTTTCCAATTTGTAACCTCTTGACCTACTTATGTAGTCTTATTGTTCTGGCTAAAACTTCGAGTACTATATTGAATACGTATGGAGAGAGCAGACAGCCTTGTCTTGTTCCTGATTTTAGGGGAATTGCTTTGAGTTTCTCTCCATTTACTTTGATGTTGGCTGTTGGCTTGCTGTAAATTGCCTTTATTATGTTTAGGTATGTTCACTGTATTCCTGATCTCTCAAAGACCTTTATCATGAAGGGTTGTTGGATATTGTCAAATGCTTTTTCTGCATCTAGTGAAATGATCATGTGTGTTTTTTTCTGTTTGTTTATATGGTATATTACATTGATAGACTTTCGTATGCATCCACCCTTGCATCCCTGGATGAAGCCTACTTAATCATGGTGGATAATTGTTCTGATGTGTTCTTGGAGTATGTTTGCCAGTATTTTATTGAGTATTTTTGCATCAACGTTCATGAGGGAGATTGGTCTGTAATTCTCTTTCTTTGTTTGGCTTGGGAATCAGGGTAATTGTAGCCTCATAGAAGGAGTTTGGTAATGTTCCTTCTATTTCTATTGTGTGGAACAATTTAAAGAGTATTGGTATTAACTCTTCTTTGAAGATCTGGTAGAATTCTGCACTGAAACCATCTGGTCCTGGGGTTTTTTTGGGTGGGAGACTTTTAATGACTGATTCTATTTCCTTAAGGGTTATTAGACTATTTAAATAGTTTATCTGGTCTTGATTTAACTTAGGTATGTGGTACCTATCCAGAAAATTATCCATTTCTTTTAGATGTTCCAGTTTTGTGGAGTAGAGGTTTTTGAAGTATGACCTGATGATTTTCTGGATTTCCTTAATGCCAGTTGTTATGTCCCCCTTTTCATTTCTGATTTTGCTAATTTGGATGCTCTCTCTATGTCTTTTGGTTAGTTTGGATAAGGGTTTGTCTATCTTGTTGATTTTCTCAAAGAACCAACTTTTTGTTTCATTGATTCTTTGTATTGTTCTCTTTGTTTCTGTTTTATTGATTTCAGCTCTCAATTTAATTGTTTCCCGGTGTCTGTTCATCCTGGGTGACTTTAATTCTTCTTGTTCTAGAGCTTTCAGGTGTGCTGTTAAGTCACTAATGTGAGATTTCTCCAACTTCTTTATGTGGGCATTTAGTGCTATAAAATTTCCTCTTCGCACTGCTTTCATAGTGTCCCATAACTTTGGGTATGTGATGTCTTCATTTTCATTGAACTCTAGGAAGTCTTTAATTTCTTTCTTTATTTCCTTCTTGACCCATTCGTGATTCAGTTGAGCATTATTCAGTTTCCATGAGATTGTAGGCTTTCTGTAGTTTTTGTTGTTGTTGAAATCTAATTTTAAACCATGGTGGTCTGATAGAATACAGGAGGTTATTCCAATTTTTTTGTATCTGTTGATATTTGCTTTGTGGTCAAGTATGTGGTCGATTTTAGAGAAGGTTCCATGGGGTGCTGAGAAGAAGGTATATTCTTTTTTGTTAGGATGGAATGTTCTGTAGATATTGATTAAGTCCATTTGAGTCATAACAGCAGTTAAGTTCTTTATTTCTATGTTAAGTTTCAATTTGGCATATCTGTCCAGTGGTGAGAGTGGGGTGTTGAAGTCTCCCACTATTAAGGTGTGGGGTTTTATGTGTGATTTAAGCTTTAGTAATGTTTCTTTTACATATGTGGGGGCCCTTGTGTTTGGGGCATAAATGTTCAGAATTGAAACTTCATCTTGGTGGATCTTTCCTGTGATGAGTATGTAATGTCCTTCTTGATCTCTCTCTCTCTCTTTTTTTTTTTTGGATTGATTTTAGTTTGAAGTCTATTTTGCTCGATATCAGGATGGCTACACCAGCTTTCTTAAGACCATTTGATTGTAAAGATTTTTTCCAGACTTTATTCTTAGGTAGTGTCTATCTTTGAATTTGAGTGTGTTTCTTGTATGCAACAGAAAGATGGGTCCTGCTTTTGTATCCATTCTGTTAGCCTGTGTCTTTTTATAGGTGAATTAACTCCATTGATATGAAGGGATATTAATGTCCAGTGATTGTTCATTCCTGTTATCTTTTGGTGGTAGTGTGTGTGTACTTCTCTTCTTTGGGGTTTGCTGCTGTGGTATTATCTATTGCCTGTAGTTTTGTGGGTGTATCTGACTTCTTTAGGTTGGAATTTTCCTTCTAGTGCTTTCTGTAGGGCTGGGTTTGTGGATAAGTATTGTTTAAATCTGATTTTGTCTTGGAATGTCTTGTTCACTACATCTATGATGATTGATAGTTTTGCTGGGTATATTAGTCTAGGCTGGCATCCATGGTCTTTTGGCGTCTGCATTACATCTGTCCAGGTCCTTCTGGCTTTCAAAGTCTCCATTGAGAAATCAGGTGTTATTCTAATGGGTCTGCCTTTATAAGTCACTTGGCCTTTTTCCTTTGATGCTCTTAATATTCTTTCTTTATTCTGCATTTTTAGTAGTTTAATAATTATGTGGTGAGGGGACTTTTTTGGATGTCTAGTCTGTTTGGTGTTCTATAGGCTTCTTGTATCTTCATAGGCATTTCCTTCTTTAAGTTGGGAAAGTTTTCTTCTATGTTCTTATTGAATATATTTTCTGTGCCTTTGAGTTGGTATTTTTCTCCTTCCTCTATCCCTATTATTCTTAAATTTGGTCTTTTTATGGTGTCCCAGATTTCTTGGACATTTTGTGTTATGACTTTTTTGGCTTTGGTATTTTCTTTGGCTGATGAACCCATTTCCTCTGTTGTATCCTCTACACCAGAGATCCTCTGTTCTATCTCTTGTATTCTGTTGGTTATGCTTGAATCTGTGTTTCTTGTTCATTTACTCAGATTTTCTATTTCTAGCATTCCCTCTGTTTGTGTCTTCTTCATTGTTTCTATTTCCCTTTTCAGGTCTTGAACTGTTTCCCTCACCTGTTTCATTGATTTTTCATAGTTTTCTTTAAGGGATTTATTGCTTTCTTCCACTTTTTATTTGTCTTTTCCTCTAGTTCTTTATAGATTTCTTCCCATTTTTTTGTTTGACTTTTTCTCATTTTCTTTATTGATTTCCTCCACTTTTTTGCTCATCTTTTTCTCAATTTCATTTCTCATTTTTTCTTGAAAAGCCTCTAGCATCTTCATGATGCTATTCTTAAGGTTGCTTTCTCCTGCTTCTTCCACCTTGTTTTGTTCAGGTCTTGCTGAGGAGGGCTACATTCTGGTGATGTTGTATTGCTCTTTATGTTGTTGTATGTACTTCTGCCTTGACATCTGCCCATCTCCTTGTCTAATAGGTGTAAGAGGTGCCTATGTCTGAGCAAGTTGTATTATATCTATAATGAATCTTTTTTATTTAGACTTATTATGACCCATACCTTTTATAAAGTTCTGTTTTATATCTATAAAGAATTGTTTTTTAAAACTCTTTATGGCATATGACTTATTTATTATTATTATCTTTTCACCCAATTTTAGTTCTTCATCTATTTCTTATCGAGGGGGCACTTGAAACCCTTTTGGTAAAGTCCAATCCTTACCTTACAAGTAGATTACCTCTGTAAATCCATGTTCTGGGTGCCAGTTGCTGGGAACCATCCCCAGCAGTGGATGGGTTCTGCAGAGAGTGTAAGGAGTTGGCGGGAGAAGGAAGTGAGCCAGGCCATGGTGGCCAGGAGAATCTTGCACCCTGACTGACTAGCAGCCAGGGTGTTTCTTTATTTATACAGAATTTAGTTAGCATGAATACAATCATGATGTTTCAAAACATAGATTATATCATTTTTAGTTTTGGACATGTGTTTCACTTCCTTTTGCTCATCTTTTAGTCATCATTAATAAACTATGACAGAACAGAATTATCATTCCCAATCATTTTCTCTCAAGTTTTGACATCATTAATAAACAGAGTTAACATTCTTACTCATTAACCTCATAACACAATTTTTGAGAATTTAGAGGCATATGACAGCCTGTGCTCAGGCTTTGGTTTCTTCAAGGACATTAGACCAAAACAAAATCTTCAACCACCCTGGGCATTTTGCCATGTCCCAGAGTGCCCAGGAAAAATCCTCAGGCCAAGCTGCTGCAGTTATTATTCAAATTCTGACATAATACAATCAATGTTTACATTTATGTCCTTATATATGTCTAATCCTGGCATTCTGTTGTTTCTTGGTCATATGACATTATAGTGGCTCTACATGAGCTAACTTCTAACAGAGGGAGGTTCTAATATCTCATACTTTTATCATCTTTCCACTCCATACTTTGTTCATCAACATGTCTCTGTGTAGGACAGAGTTGTATGCCTCATAATTGTCTGAGTATACAGCAGGAAGAGGCTTGTAATCTGAACTGTGGATAATCCCTCTAGCCCACTGAATCTTGTTGACCTTTTTGAATATCTTGTTCCAGTGTAAGTACAGGGACAGATGTTTCAAGAATTTCTCATAGCCTCATGAAGAGACCTCTGGCTTCTTTATGTGTCACAACCTCCAGGGCATAAGGAAGGCCTTCAAGTAGATAAGGATATCTCTCTCAAAGTGTGTGTGTGTGTGTGTGTGTGTGTGTGTGTGTGTGTGTGTGTGTGTGTTGGGGAGGGCAGTATTTTCAGGACATTCCTGGATAAGCTTAGAAGCAGCATTCCTGGGAGAAGGCATAAATGATTCATAAGAAATTTTTCATCAATCCAACATCCCCAAATTGTACAAATATTAAAAGTGCCCCAAGTATGCAACAGGTGGAGATAAAAACCAAAGGTGGCATGGCATCCATTATACAGCTCAGCTTTGCTGGATCTTTGTCAAGCAGCTGTGCTGGCTTTATGACTTCTGCCATTCCATTCAGATATGGCTGTGCCATGTTGCTGTTGGTCCACTCTGTGCTTGTTGTGTCTGTGTCTCAGGGGGTCCTTCTGGGTCTAATCTTAGCTCTTGGTCTGATTGGAGTAGGCAGCTTCTGTGTCTCAGTGAGCTGCTCTTGGGTCAACCCAAGCTAGCTGATTCTGTGACTCACGGATTCGTCCTTGGTCTTATCAAGGCTCTTGGTCCAGTCAGAGCTGACAGATTCTGCATTTCAGGAAGCCTTTCTTGGTCCAATGAGAGGTGGCAGGTTCTACTTCTCAGAAAGCCACTCTTGGTCTAATCAGGGCTGGCAGATTCCCTGTCTCCTGAGTTTGCTCTTTGTCCAATCATGGCTCTTTGTCCAATGATGGCTTTTTGTCCAATGAGAGCTCTCTCTTTCTCTGGGCTGCATGGGAGCTCTATGGGCTGAGCGGGAGCTTTCTGAGCCAGATGGGAGCTCTCTGGGCTTCATGGGAGCTGGGGGTTGGTCTCCAAGTCTCAGAAAGTGGTCGGGGTCTTGGGTGGATGGGGGGGAGGGCAGGGTGTGTAGATTGCAGGGTCCTCTGGGGGTCTTGGAGAGGGGAACCTTCTCACAGGAGCCTTGCCAGCTGGCTGGCAACTGGGGCCGAGTTGGGTGGGTCTTCCCTGGGGATGGCTGGGGCCCAGGGATGGGACCTAGGGGCAGACCTCCCTGGGTATGAGCAGAGTCACTCACCTCTGGGCCACATGGGAGCTCTTGGCCGGCTCTAAAAGTTTTTTAAATGTCACATATGTCCATAGGTTTCATATGTTTCTTTCTTCTTAAATGTTAAAGTTTTTTCCCCACTTTGTTTTTGAATCAGTCTTTTAAGTTAGGCAGCATTAAAATCAAAATTGTGTGTGCATGTTTTTGTGTGTGTGGAGGGGTGAGAATGGATCAAACCCAGGACAATATGCATGCTATATCACTGAGCTATATCCTCAGCCTGAAACAAGTCCTTTTAAAGTTAGAACTTATGGCCAAGTATGGTGGCTCATGCCTGTAATTCCAGCATTTGGAAGGTAGAGGCATCAGGATTGCTTGTGTTTTGATCATAGCCATTCTGACAGGTATAAAATGGAGTTTCAGAGTCATTTTGATTTGCATTTCCTTGATGGCTAAGGATGTTGGACATTTTCTTAAGTGCTTCTCAACTATTAGAGATTTCTCTGCTGAGAATTCTCTGTTTAGACCTGTACCTGATTTTTAAATTAAATTATTTAGTTTGTTGAAGTCTCTTGAGTTCTTTATATATTTTGGAAATTAGCCCTCTGTCAGATGTGGGGTTAATGAAGGTCATTCACAGTCTGTAATCTGCCATTTTGTCCTATTGATGGTATCCTTTGCCTTATAGAAGCTTTTCAATTTCATGAGGTCCCATTTATTAATTGTCAATCTTAGTGCCTGAGCTTATAATGTTTGGTTCAGGAAGTTGTCTTCTGTGCCAATGCATTTCCTACTTTCTCTTCTGTCGGGTTTAGTGTGTCTGGTTTTATGTTGAGGTCTTTGATTCACTTGGACTTGAGTTTAGTGCAGGATGATAGATATGGATCTATTTGCATTCTTCTATGTGTAGACATCCAGTTAAATCAGCACCATTTGTTGAGGACGTTTTCTTTTTTCCATTGTATATTTCTGGCTTCTTTAATCAAAAATCAGATGTCTATAGGTGTGTGGATTTATGTCTGGGTTTTTTATTTGATTCCATTGTTCAGTGTGTCTATTTTTATGCCAATACCATGCAGTTTTTATTACTATAACTCTGTAGTGCGGCTTGAAATCAGGGATGTTGATGTCTCTGGAAATTCTTTTTTTGTATAGGATTGTTCTCCCTATCCTGGGTTTTTTATTTTTTCATATGAAGCTGAGTATGTTCTTTCAAGGTCTGTAAAGAATTGTATTGGGATTTTAATGGGAATTGTGTTGAATCTGTAGATTGTTTTTGGTAAAATAGCCATTTTTATTATGTTAATCCTACCAATCTATGCACATGGGAAATCTTCTGATATCTCCTTCAATTTCCTTCTTCAAAGACTTAAAGTTCTTGTCATAGAGGTCTTTCACTTGCTTGGTTAGAGTTACCCCAAGATATTTTATGTTATTTGTGGCCACTGTGAAGGGTGTTGATTTCCTGATTTCTTTCTCAGACCATTTGTCATTTATATATAGGAGGGCTACTGATTTTTTTTTTATTTAGTTAATCTTGTATCTAGCCACCTCACTGAAGGTGTTTATCAGCTGTGAGAGATCCCTGGTAGAATTGTTGGGGTCACTTGTGTATACTATCATATCTACTGAAAAAAGCAGTACTTTGACTTCTTTCCAATTTACATCCCCTTGATCTCCCTTATTTGTCTTATTTTACTAGCTAGAATTTCAAATACTATATTGATTATATATGGGGAGGGTGGACAACCTTGTCTTGTTCCTGATTTAGTGGAATCACTTTGAGTTTTGCTCCATTTAATTTGATGTTGGCTGTTGGCTTGCTGTAAATTGCCTTTATTATGTTTAGGTGTGTCCCTTGTATCCCTGATCTCTCCAAGACTTATCATGAAGAGTTGTGGAATTTTGTCAAAGTTTCTTTTAAGCATCTAATGATATGATCATGTGTTTGTTTTTTTTCTTTCAGTTTGTTTGTGGTGGATTACATTGGCAGAATTTTTGTGTTTTGAACCATTCCTGCATCTCTGGGATGAAACCTACTTGATCATGGTGTGTAACTGGAGTATTCCTGTGTCCACCCGGCTCCTGTAGCTACTCAGGCCCAATTAAACACAGAGAGACTTATATTACTTATAAACTGTATGGCCATGGCAGGCTTCTTGCTATCTTTTCTTATATCTTAAATTAATCCATTTCTATTCATATGTAAGTTGCCATGTGGCTTGTGGTTTACTGGTATCTTACATAATGTTTCTCCTCGTGGTGGCTGGCAGTGTCTCCTGACTCAGCCTTCTTCCACCCAGCCTTCTCCTCTCTTCTTGTCCCACCTACACTATCCTTCCTGCCTGGATACTGGCCAATCAGCATTTTATTTATCAATCAAACATAGCAACATATATTCACAGCATAGAGGACATCCCACAGCAATGGTGGATAATCCTTTTGATGTGTTCTTGGATTTGCTTTGCAAATATTTTATTGATTATTTTTGTATCAATACTTATGACAGAAATTGGTCTATAATGCTTTTTTTGTTGAATCTTTGTGTGGTTTGGGTATTGGGGTGACTGTGGCCTCGTAAAATGAATTTGACAATGTTCTCTCTGTTCTATTTTGTGGAGTAATTTAAAGAGTATTGGTATTAGCTCTTCTTTCAAAGTCTGGTAGAATTCTGCTCTAAAACCATCTGTCCTTGGGCTTTTTGTATATGGGACAGTATTAATGACTGCTTCTACTTTCTTAGAGGCTAGTGGTCTATTTAAATTTATCATCTGATCTTGGTTTATCTTTGGTAAGTTGTATCTATCAAGAAATTTATTTATTTATTTTTTTAGAGTTTTCAATTTTGTGGAGTGCAGGTATTTGAAGTATGATGTAATGATTCTTTGGATTTGCTTGGTGTCTGTTGTTATGTCCTTTTTGCTTCTGGTTTTGTTAATTTGGATATTCTGTCTCTATCTTTCAGTTAGGTTGGATAAGGGTTTATCTATCTTGTTCATTTTCATAAAGAAACTTCTTGTTTCATTGATTCTTGTATTGTTCTCTTTGTTTCTATTTTATTGATTTCACCCCTCAGTTTGATTATTCCCTGTCTTATACTCATCTTGGATGTGTTTGCTTCTTTTTGTTTTAGAACATCAGGTGTGCTGTTAAGTTGCTATTATGAGATCTCTCTAATTTCTTTATGAAGATTTTTGGTGCTATGAACTTTCCTCTTAGGACTGCTTTCCTTGTGTCCCATAAGTTTTGGTATTTTGTTCATTTATTTTCATTGAATTGCAGCAAGTCATCAATTTCTTTTTTTATTTCTGCTTTGTCCCTGTAGCTGTTTAGTAGAGAATCGTTCAGTTTCCATGAGTTTGCAGGCTTTCCATTGTTTCTGTTGTTGAAATCCAGCTTTAGTTCATAGTGGTCTGACTGGATATATGAGTTGTCTCAATTTTCTTGTGTTGAGATGGCTTTATGAACAAGTATGTGGTCAATTTTGGAGAAGGTTTGGTGAGGTTCTGAGAAGAAAGTATATACTTTTGTGTTTGGGTAAAATGTTCTGTAGATATTATGTTAGGTCCATTTGAGTCGTAACATCTGTTAGCTCCATTATTTCTCTGTGTTAGTTTTTGTGAGGATGACCTGTCAATTGGTGAAAGTGGGGTATTGAAGCCTCCCACTACCAATATTTGGGGTTTGATATGTACTTTAAGCTTTAGTAATGTTTCTTTTACAAATATGGTGCCCTTGCATTTGGGATATAGATGTTCAAAATTGAAACCTCCCTTTGGTTGATTTTTCCCTTCATGAGTACCAAGTGTCCTTCACTATCTCTTCTGATTAATTTTGGTTGGAATTATATTTTGTTAGAAATTAGAATGGCTACACCAGCTTGCTTGTTGGGTTCATTTGCTTGGAAAATATTTTTCTAGCCCTTTACTCTGAGGTAATGTCTATCTTTGATGTTGGGGTATAATGCTTATATGCAGGAGAAGGATCCTGTTTTTGCATCCATTCTGTTCACCTGTGCCCTTTTATTAGGGAATTAAGTCCATTTATATTGAGAGATATTAATGAAAAATGATTGTTAATTCCTGTTATTTTGTTGTTGTTCTTGGTAGTGGTTGTGTGTGTGTGTGTGTGTGAGTGTGTGTGTGAGTGTGTGTGTGTGTGTGTGTGTGTGTGTGTGTGTGTGTGTGTGTTCCTTCTTTGGGTTATGCTAGAGTGAGTTATTTATTTCCTGTGTTTTCATGGATGTAGTTAGTCTCCTAGGGATGGAGCTTTCCTTCTAGTACCTTCTATGCAACTGGATTTATAGGCAGATATCATTTGAATTTGACTTTATCATGGAATATCTTGTTTTCTCCATCTACAGTGATTTAAAGTTTTGCTGGGTGTAGTAATTTGGGTTCTCATTTGTGGTCTCTTTGAGACTGGAAGGCGTTAGTTCCAGGTCCTTCTGGATTTGAGTCTCCATTGAGAAGTTGCGTGTAGTTCTAATAGGTCTGCCTTTATATGTTACTTGTTCTTTTTCTCTTTCAGCTTTTAATATTCTTTCTTTGTTCTGTAGGTTTGGTGTTTTGTTAATTATGTGGTGAGGAGACTTTTCTTGTCTTATCTATTTGGTGTTCTGTATGATTCTTATACGTTTATAGGCATCTCCTTCTTTAGGTTAGAAAACTTTTCTTCTATGATCTTGTTGGAAATATTTTCTGGACCTTTGATATGGTAGTCTTCTACTTCTTCTATTTCTGTTATTCCTGGGATTAGTTTTTCATAGGGTCCCAGATTTTCTGGATGTTTTGTATCAGGAATTTTTAGATTTAACATTTTCTTTAACCAATGTATCAATTTCTCCTATTTTATCTTCTATGCCTGAAATTCTCTCTTCCATCCCTTTATCCCATTGGTGTTGCTTATGTCTGTAGTTTCCTGTTCAGTTACCTCGATTTTCCATCTCCAGGATTCCCTCAGTTTGAGGTTTCTTTATTACTTCTATTTCCATTTACAGGTCTTGAACAGTTTTCATTTCCTTCACGTGTTTGTTTTTTCTTGGCTTTCTTTGAGGGATTTATTCATCTCCTCCAGTTGTTTGTGTTGTCCTGGATTTCTTTAAGGGATTTAATCATTTCCTCTTTAAGTGTCTCTATCATCTTCATCAAATTGGTTTTAAGATAATTTTCTTGAGGTTCAGCTATGTTAGAATATCCAGGGCTTGCTGTAATAGGATAGCTAGGCTCTGGTGGTGCCATATTGCCTTAGATGTTGTTGACTGTGTTCTTACACTGTGCTCTAGGCATCTGGATTTGGGGTAATTATAGGTTTAGTTGCCAATTTCTGAGTATATCTTTGTTGAATGGATGTTTTTACCCTTTGTTTATCTTTTCTTTCTGGTCTTTTGGCTTGAGTGGCCTTTGGTTCTGGTGACTGGCAAGTACTCTGGTTCAGTAGAGTGTCTCTGCTGAGATTTTGGTGGCCTGTATGATCTCTGGGGGTTTGGGTGCCAGTGTTGCCTCAAGAGTTTTTGGGTCTCTGGGGTTCTAGATACCCATGTAGCCTCTGGGGTTCCAGGTGGCAGCATGGCCTCTGGGGTTCCAGGTACTATAGTAGCCTCTGATAGGGCAATGGGCTTCTCCTGAATTGTGGCCTAGGATATGGAGACTAGGGAATGGGTGCTGTTGAGGAAGCTAGGCAAGCTATGAGAAAGCATTTGATGTCTGTGGGCAGGGTCTTACATGGAGTTCTGGGTACCAGAGTGGCCTCCAATAGAGCACTGGGCCTCTGCCAAAGTTGTGGACAGAGCTATAGAGATGAGGCGAGGGGTGTTCATGAATATGTATTTTAAAGGGACTTATAAGGTTGGTTTACAACATTCTGAAGATGAGCATCAGTGGTTGTCTCCCACCAGAGAAGCCAACAGCTATTTTGTCCACAAGCTGGTGTGTCAGCACCCCTAATAGAGCACCAAAGGTCTGAAGCATTCCAGAAGAGCTGGTAGTCTTCAGTACACATCAGAAGTATGAGAAAGCTGATTCTGATGTCAGTGAAGAACTCAGCAGTGGTAGCAATGGGGTAGATAAACTCTCCAGAAAGAAGGCCAAGTGAGTAAAATGCCAAAGCTTTCCTTCCTTTTTAAAATTCTTATTATTTTTATTTTTGAGGTTATAATATAATTACACTATTTTCCCCTTACATTTCTTCCCAACAAATCCATCAATATAACCCTCCTTTCTGGCTTTTAAATTATTAATGGATTCTTTTTTCATTAATTGTTATTATAAGTACACACACACACACACACACACACACACACACACACACACTCCTAATAGAACTTGCTCACTCTGAATAATGTTATTTGTATGTATTGTAGCATGAATCTTAAAAGTTCTTATTAATAAAAACAAACCTAGAGCCAGGTATTGGGGTGAACACTGAAAGATGAGAGAGGCAGAATAAGCCACAGCCACCTCACCTTGCCAATTCTTCAGCTGATCCTGTTTCCTCAAACTGGAAGCCTCTGTATCCTCATGTGAATGGGTCTCAGCTGAACTGCTGCTCAAAAGCCTCAAAGCTTAACCAGCTCTAGTTCCTGATCTTCATGCCTTATATAGCTTTCTGCTTTCTACATCACTTACTGGGATTAAAGACATGAGTCACCATGCCTGACTGTTTCCAGTGTGGCTTTGAACTCACAGAGATCCAGATGGATCTCTGCCTCTGGAATGCTAGGATTAAAGACATGTGTGCTACCATTGTCTAACCTCTATGTTGTGGCTGTTCTTTTCTCTGATCCCCAGATAAGTTTATTAGGGCGCACCATATTAGGAAACACAATATCTCCACATTTCCCCTTTTTTTGTCTAAAATTAAAAAAGCTTATAGTCAATACAAGAAAAACTATATACAATAAGTACAATAACTATATACAATATATATAAGCAATAAATACTTAAACAATGTCTAGTCCATTTGCATTTGACAAACTCAGAGAAAATAATTCCATTATCTATCCATCCTATTTGGTAAGTCTAAAATGTACCTGATTCACTTTCTATCCTAACTTATATTACTAACAGAACTATCTTATAATGTCTTTCAAATTTATACACTTACACCTCTTTAGTAAGTTTCTTTTCTAAAAATATCTAGTCCATTAACCTTTGACAGATTCAGACAAAAAAGCCTATATATATATATATATATATATATATATATATATATATATATATATATATATATATAATGTCCAGTCTAATAACATCTAATAAACTCAGACAAAAGAATTTCATTACTTATCCTATTTAAAACAAGTAGTCTTTTTAAAAGAAGATTCAATAATTGACCTTTTTATCTTATCAGTGTGTGTTTTCAGAGATTACCATTTGGTACTGGATAACCAACTGGTGTGCTCTTCCCTGGAGAAGACTTTTTCTCCTGCTCTCAGCATTCCTTAGTTGCCTGTAGTTCTTTGTGTAGGGTTTAGGCCTTGTGGGTTTTTTCCCCATCCACTTTGGCATGTCTATTGGTGTCATCTTTATTCTGCTCATGTTTGGGCAACCATGCTGGTGAGATTTCATAGGTCTCTAAGATTACTAGAGACACAATCTCACAGCAAACTCCTTGATCTTACAATCATCTTTATTGAAAATAGATTTTTTTCTCTCATAATATATCCTTGTTACACCTTCCCTCCATCCATTCCTACCATTTCTCCACACTTGCCCTCCCATCCAGATCTGCTCCCTTTCTCACTCTCATTAGAGAACAGGCTTCTAAGGGAAAATAAAAAAATAAAATATAATAACATAAAACAAAAACTAACACATCAGAAATGAGCAAGACAAACAGAAGGAAAAGAGCCAAACAAAAGGCAGAAAAAAAACAACAACAACAGAGACTCACTTATTTGCACACTTAGGAATCCCATAAAAACACTAAACTGGAAGTCCTAATATATACAACAATGACTTGGTGCAGACCTGTGCATGCTGCCTTAGTCTCTGTGAGTTCATGTGAGCTTTGGTCATGTTGATTTACAGGTACCAGTTCTTGTGGTATCTTCCATCTGCTTACTTTTTCCTCCTCCTCTTCCACAGAGTTCCCTGAGTTCTGAGAGGAATGATTTGATAGAGTCATCCTATTTACAGCTGAGTGTTCCAAGATCTCTCATTATCTGCATTATAGTGGGTAGCTGTTCCAGCTTTGACCTGGAAGTACTACCCCCATTGAGACTTTGGTGACTGTCCCGCCTACAAGGCGGGGGGAGACAGGAGCCTTTAAGACCCCAGATCCAGATGTGCCAGCTCTCTTGGTTCCTGGATCCTGGACACTAGAGGTAGATTGAGCAGAGTTTTCCAGAGAACACCGCTGGACTGTGCTACACCTTTTACGGGCCCTGTAACCTATCACTTTACTTGTAAGTAACCCCACAAAATAAACCTCCTTTTAATTATGTGGAGTTGCCTTAATACAACAACAACTGCATCATGACTGGCTGTATGTTTCTGCATTTTTCCCATCTACTGCAGGGGGAAGCTTTCTCTGATGATGGCTAAGAAGGCACATGTAGATATAATTCTAAACAGTCTTATTAAATAAGAAACACAGAGCCAAATAAATAGTTAAAAGCCCAAGAGGTCAGAGCACTAGCAAATAGCTTTTAGCTTACCAGCCACTGCCATCCTTCCCCTGAGAAAAGAGACGTACTTCCTGTGTGTCTGTATTCTTTATTGACCATCTGTTCTGCCTTCTCATTGGTTCTAAACCCAACTACATGACTTCTTCATCACTGCCTGTCTATACAGACCTCCAGATCTCTATGGTTGGTACTTGGATTAAAGGTGTGTGTCATCAAGATGGCTATGTCCTTGAATGTAGAGACTCTGCCTGCCAAGTGATCAGATTAAGGGCATGTGTTATCACTGCCAGACTTCTGCTAAATGGCTTACTATTAGCTCTGACCCCCAGGCAACTCTATTAATTAACATACAAATAAAATCATATTTCAGCACAAATAAACTATCACCATATTTCTTCCTTCTATTCTAATAAAAAGAAAAAGTTATAACTAATATAAGAATAACTATAAACAATAAGTACAATAACTATATACAATACATACAAGCAATAAATACCTAAACAATGTCTAGTCCGTTTGCATTTGACAAACTCAGAGAAAATAATTCCATTATCTATCCTATTTTGGTTAGTCCAAAATGTACCTAATTCACTTTCTATCCTAACTTATATTACTAACAGAACTATTTTATAATTCCTTCAAGTTTATACACTTACACCTCTTTGGTGAATTTCTTTTCTAAAATTCTTAATAAGTAAAACTATAACTATAACTATCTAATATTTAACTAACTATAACTATAACTATCTAATCTTCAACTACAACTATCTAATCTTCAACTCCCTCAGAGACCCAAGAAAAAAATAATATTACCTAATAAAACAGAAAGTACAAACAAGCGACTTCCAAAAAAAATGTGAGTTGACAGAAACAGCCAACTGTCTGGACAGTCACCCGAGGTTTCTCTGCAGTGTTGGAGCATCATCTTCAGTCTATAGGCTTACCATATCTGACAGATTCATTTGTGAAGTATGATGTACACAATGCCAACAGTTCGACCTCACTTTTGGTGAGAGTAGTCCATGTATGAGAAACACGTGAATTCCACTAGTGTTGTCATGATTCAGGATTTTAAATTCTGGAAATTGTTGATTTTTTTTTAATTCAGCTGTCTATTCTTCTTGGCTTGTGTGTGTGGCTTCAACTATTTTATTAAATGTCAGTCTACCATTGAGAGGTCAGACTCCATCAGCTTAGATACTCTTTCAAGAATAACTGTTTCAGTTGCTGTTCCACTGCACATGAGAAGCCATTGGTCCACTGCCAGTTAAGCTGCCTTCAAAGAAAGGGGCACTGTACCTTTTCCAGATTGTAAAGGCCACTTCAGGGATGGTGCCCTATTGTCCTGGCATCAGAAGATGCCTTTTGTTAAAGCCACAATCACACTTGTCTTGGCAAGAATTGGTAGTCCTTTGTTTCATGTCCTGTCTGTCCATTTTGTCCTGTTTGTCAGCAGTCAATTCAAGGATATTTTGTTGTCCAGTGTCTAATTTTTGCCGCAATGAAAGTTAACTCCATATGCAGTTTCTTCAATGTCCATATTTTCTCTGAAGTACATTGGTACTTCCAGGAACCAACATGTCTCATAGTCATAAAAAAGAAAAAAAATTGTAGGTTATTAAAACATTTTAAATGCCATAGACTGTAGATCTCTGAAGGGTTTGAAGATGACCTATCTATCTAAAATATATCTGCTCAATCTTGAAAACATACCTGTCTATCTAAAATATATCTGCTCAATCTTGAAAACATACCTAATATGACTACAAGTTCGATTGTAATATCTAACTATTAACTTTTGTTTCTTTATACCCTAATAGTTAGTTATAATAAATTTCAAGGATCAGCAAATTGCATTACATTTTTAAATGAAAGGTATAAGTACAATATCTTGAACAAGATTAGAAATATATGTATAGCATTTTCTAACAATATCAATCTCAATATATATAATTTGTATACAATATACAAAAATCCAATCCAATGTAAAGTATTTAAAACTAGTATTTGTCTTTTAAAAGTAGATTCAATAATCTATATTTTTATCTATATTGTATCTATATCCTCTCTTTATTTTTCTGAGTAGATTCAATAATCTACCCTCTATCGTATCATTTCTATATATCTTGTTTTTTTAAACGGGAACTTTAAATCTAATTTCCTTTGCTTAGCTCTTTTCCTAACCCTTAAGAACTTGTAACCAACCCTCCTAAACAATGGAAATCATTCCAAAACCCATTAAAAGATCAAAAACCACCTGCCCCACACCACCTCTTTGGGAATGTGGGTGTCTTATTCTTAAAACTGCTTCCTTTCATTTGGTTATTTGTCCCTGTGCTTTATCCAACCTTGGCTTCAACAATTCTCGCTCATATAAACCCACTTCTTTCTCACTAATGAATGGAAGCACAGGATCTATGAACCAAAGGCTGAGGGGCCCCCAACTGGATCAGGCCCCCTGAATGGGTGAGACAGTCATTTGGCTTGATCTGTTTAGGAGGCAGCTGTGCGTTGGTGCTGGGTCCTGGGCTCCTTGCATGAGTTGGCTGTTTGAATCCTGGGACTTATGCAGGGATGCTTGGCTCAGTCTGGGAGGCGGGGATTGGACCTGCCTGGACTGAGTCTACCAGGTTGATCCCGGTCCTTGGGGGAGACCTTGATCTGGAGGAGGTGGGAATGGGGGGTGGGCAGAGGGGAGGGGGAGGGGGCTGAGGGGGAGAACAGGGGAATCTGTGGCTATTATGTTAAACTGAATGGTATTGTAACATAAAAAAAATCATCTTTAAAAAAAAAACTGCTTCCTGCTGGATATGGGTGAAAGCATCTTTATTCTGAAAAGAAAAATTTTGAGTTAATTGTCAAAATCTAGGAAAGGTAGCTATATTTTTTGTTGTCCAGTCTATGCATAATGCCAAAGTTTAGGTCTTATCTCAAGTCCTTATTCAAGTAGTCTTTGAAACTGAATCATCTCAGCTAGCCATCTCAAAATTGTTCTGAGCAGTTTGTAGTCCAAAGCTGATATGTAGATGATGTTTGTCAGCTTAGTGGTATTATTATTGTCCATGTGGAATTGTTGTTGTTGTGGCGCCCCATTTTTTCCTGGAGACTTTAGATTTGATATTAGGCCTGGTCATGATTTCCTGCAGAAAACTGGTAAGAGACTAGAACACAAAGACATGTATCAGGAGCTAATTGAATCCTTTTTTCTAGAATTAGTTAGTAGTCTATATTACCATTAATATCTTAACAAAGTTTAATATATATATATTATAAATTTTGATATAAAATTCATACTTTAAGAAAAGTTTAAAGAATCAGAATAGAATCAAAGAATTGTGATTATTAGTAGTAATAGAATAGTCCCTAAATTTTTTTTTGTTTGTTTGTTTGTTTTTTCTCCTGTCCCGTATCAGAAGATGGCTCTTTCTTCTGGCATAATACAGGGAGCTTGCATTTTGCTTTTAACAACATGCTTGGGTTTAACGAAGAAGAGAGCCATTCTCCAACTCCAAAGTCAGCTTTAAATTTTAATTGAACTGGGACTACAAGAAGACCAATAGTGTTAAATGTCTTTAGAGAAGAGCAGAAACAAACATTTAGGAAGACTTATGAAATTCTATAAATGATATACCATAGGCCATTTTACTCTTTTTCTTAGGACATAGTTTTTTAGATGATTTGTCCTTTTTCTTCAGTTGTCTCATTTGTCCAGTGTTCTTCAGATTCCTTAACCTTCATTCTCCTAAAAGACAAAAACAAAAACCTTTCCCCAAGACTAACTTTGGGGAGATTCCCTTTTGGCAAGTTATATCTGATTAAATGAAAAGGCATGTGTTACTGGTATAAGTTAGTTTAAATTGGATGGTCATGCTGGTTGATGAACTATCACCTCTTCTAATTAAGAAGTCTCTTGTTCAAATCGAACCTTTATCAATTTTGATGGTATCTACTGCTTATCTTCTCCTGTAGAAACAAAAGCAAAACCTCATCCCCAATGTAACACATATCCTGGTTTCCATTCTGAGGTCAGCATATACTTAAAGTATATAGGCTGATTTAATTCTGTAGTTTTTTTCTATTATCCAATGTCTCTCTGCAGCTGTTGTTCCTTTCTCATTAGCATTGAAAAAATTCAAAGTTAATAGAGCATTATGCAGTCTATTTCTGGGGGTTTTTGTTACCCCTTTCTGTTTATTTAGCATATTCTTTAGAGTTCTGTTTGATCTTTCTATAACTGCTTGGCCTGTAGGATTATGTGGTATACCTGTAATATGCTTTATATTGTAATAAGCAAAAAACTGTTTCATTTTAACAGAGACATATGATGGAGCATTGTCAGTTTTAATTTGTATAGGTATACTCATGATGGCCATCACTTCTAGCAAATAAGTGATTACATAATCAGCTTTCTCAGAACTCAAAGCAGTTGCCCATTGAAATCCTGAATAAGTTCAATGGTATGGTGTACATACTTCAATTTTCCAAATTCTGCATAGTGAAATACATCCATCTGACAGATTTCAGCCCTCTGAGTACCCTTGGGGTTACATCCTGCTGGTAATGGCATCTGATTATAAGAGAAACAAGTAGGACATTTCCTTACAATTTCCTTCGCTTGTTGACAGGCTATGGAAAAATCCTTTTTTAAACTTTTACTATTGACATAATGTTTTTTATGAAATTCTGAGGCCTCCAGTACATTTCCTATCAATAACTTATCAATCTCATCATTACCTTGTGCTAGAGGGCCTGGCAGACCAGTATGGGATTGGATGTGAGTTATATATAAAGGATGACTCATTTTCCTGATTATATCTTGTAAATGAATACATAGTGAAGTTAATTCTGATGCATCAGAGATAAATTCTGCAATCTCAAAATGTAATACCACTTTTCCAGCATACTGAGAGTCAGTAACTATGTTGAAAGTTTTTGAAAAATCCATTAATACCAACAGAATAGCATACAATTCCAATTTTTGAACCAAATTATAAGGACTTTGAACCATTTTACTTAAATTTTCTGATTTGTAACCTGCCTTTCCTTGATTGTTGGCATCTATATAAAATGTACGAACTCCAGATAGGAGTGTCTCCTATACAATTCAAGGCAAAATCCAATCAGCTCTCTTTATAAGATTAATTTTATCACTTTTGGGATATTTACTGTTAATTTCTCCCAAAAAATTACTGCAAGCTCTTTGCCAAGGTTCACTTTCTGCCCATAATTTTTCAATGTTCTCCTTAGTTAAAGGTATGACAATTTCTGCTGGGTTTATTCCTACTAATAGATGAAGTCTCAATTTTTCTTTCAAAATCAAGTCAGAGATTTTTTTCACATAAGTTTTTAATTTTTTATTTGGTTCATTTGATAAAAATATCCATTCCAATGTAATATCTTCCCTCTGCATTATAATTCCTGTAGAAGAATGCCTAGAGGGTAAAATAACCAAAATGCAATCCATCTTTGGAGCAATACAATACACATGTCCTTCATGTACTTTCTTTTCTCCCAAGGCCCATTCTTTCTCAGCTTCAGATTATAATTCTCTTGGACTGTTTAAGACCTGGTCACCTTCAAAGGTTTTGAACAAATTATTCAGTTTATCATTTTTTACCCCAACAATAGTTTGTAGATGAGAAATGTCTCCAAATAATCTTTGAAAGTCATTAAGAGTCTGTAATCAACCTCTCCTAATTTGCACCTTTTGGGATCTAATTTTTTGTAAACCTATTTTATATCCTAATTATAGAATTAATAGAATCTCCTCTTTGTATCTTTTCAGGAGCAATCTGTAATCCCCACAAAGGCAAAATTTTCTTTATTTCTTCAAACATTCTTTCTAAAGTATCTGCATTTGAGTCAGCTAGTAAAATATCATCCATAAATTATAGATTTAGGAATATTTTGTATCACTTCTAATGGCTGTTGTACAAAATATTGTCACAGGGTTGGGCTATTCAACATTCCCTGTGAGAGGACCCTCCATTAATATCTCTTAACTGGTTGAGAATTATAAGTAGGCACTGTTAAAGAAAATTTTTCTCTGTCTTTTTCTTGTAAGGGTATTGAAAAGAAACAATCTTTTAAATCAATAACTATAAGAGGCCATCCTTTAGGTGACAAAATGGGCAAAGGAACTGCAAAATGTAGAGAGCCCATTGGCTGAATTACTTTGTTAATTGCTCTAAGGTCTGTTACCATTCTCAATTTACCAGATTTCTTTTTAATAACAAATACAGGAGAATTCCAAGGGCTGGTTGATTCTTCAATATGCTGAGCATTTAACTGCTCTTCTAGCAGCTCTTCTATAGCCTGCAGTTTCTCTGTTGTTAAAGGCCATTGCTAAACCCATACAGGCTTTTCTGTTAATCATTTTAAATGTAGAGCTGTTGGTGTCTTTGAAGATCATCAGTTGCTGTGCCTTGTTCTTGTACAATCTGGATGGCTGGTAACCACTCATTAGAATAATACCTTCTAATATTTCTCTCAGAAACATTTGCTAGTTTATGATTTGCTTCTGAGGTTGGAGGGATGTTAATCAGAGTATTCCATTGTTGTAACAGGTCTTGGCCCCCTAAATTCATATCTATGTTAGCCATATATGGCTTTAATTTTCCTCTCTGTCCTTCTGGACCTATACATTCGAGCCATCTTGCACTCTGTTTCACTTTAGATAATGTTCCAGCTCCTAAAAACTGAACGTTTACCTCCTGAAGAGGCCAAGTTGGATGCCAAAATTCTGGTGCAATTATGGTCACATCAGCACCTGTGTCTACTAGACCAGACAACAAAATATCATTTATTCTTATTGTTAATTTTGGTCTTTGTTAATTTATAGAAGTTTGCCAAAAAATTTGCTTTATAGTTTCTCATGAATTTTCTATTCTGTCTCAGCTGTTTTATCACCCTAGCAGCCTGTTTTGTTCCAATTAGCATTTGCTTATTTAATTGCTCTGAGTAGGGTTTTCTTCTAAGATAGTAGGAAAGTTCTGAACTGGATTTGATGTGGGGGACTGCCTGAGAACCCTCTGGGAGTTTCCTGAGGACCAAGTCACAGGATTAGCTTTTTTGTCCCTCATTGATCTACATTCACTTGTCCAGTGTTTTCCCATACCACACCTTCTGCATACTCCTGAAGGAAGGGGCATTCTGTTACCATTGCTCCTTGAAGAAACATTGTTTCTAGAAATGCCCTGTTTACAGTCCCTTTTCAAATGACCTTGCTTTCCACATCCAAAGCATCTGACATTTCTAAATCCTCTTGAAATTGCTTCTCCTATCCATATATCATCATGTCCATGAGACTCAACATTAATCCTGTCTCTAATCCAATTATCCAAGGGTTCAGATCTTGCCTTTAACAGATTATTCTCTTACATGCTGCATTAACACTCTCAAAAGCCAAAGATTCTCTTATTATTTGGATGGTTTCTGAATTGGGGACCATTCAATTTACTGCTGAAGACAGTCTTTGTAAGAAATCCATAAAGGATTCTTTCAGACCCTGTATAACTTTTGTGAATGACTCAATTTTCTTCCCTGCTTCCTCAATTCTGTCCCATGATTTATGGCTGCCGTTCAACATAGAATTAGGGTTTGCTTATCATATAAACATTGTCTTTGTATTTCAGCATATTGGCCTTCTCCAAGAAACTGATCCTGGGAGATTTCCACACCTCTAGCCCTCCAGTGACTTTCTATGGTTTTAGCCTTATCTCTGAACCACATGTGCCACAGCAGCTGTGCTCCGGGTTCCAGGACAGCAGTTACAAGTTCTTTCCAGTCTTGAGGGGTAGTCCTATTACAAGTGGACCAGGATTTAACATTTGCTTTACAAATGGAGAATGAATGCCATAAAATGCTGTTGTCTCTTTAAACCTTCTTAAATCTAACATTTCAACTGGAGTCCAATTAGTTTGTATATTCACTTGATCAGGTAGCTGCTGTACAGTTACCAGATAAATTAAGTTTGATTGTTTGAAAACAGGCTTTCTTTCTGTAACCTTATAATGCAATCCTGAAATAACTTCACCCTTAAATTCTTTTGTCTGACTCTGAATTTCTCTATAATTCATTTTAACAGGTTTTTCTAAAGCTTTTGTCCTGGCACTTAAATTGACTATCTTTTTAAATTGTAAAATAAGAATAAGTAAACTAGCAAAATGCATAAATTATATTACATATATCCCATCAACATTAATTCTCTCATGTAATTGTTCCATTTTCAGACTGCTTAATGTTTTATCAAACAAAGGCCAATTTTCTTCTATTGTACAGATATTACTAATTTTCTTTAATGTGGAAAAATTTTTTCTCTTTTAAGTGGTTTTTCCATTTAAAATATCTTATATCATAATTGGCTTACCATTTCTGTGTAGAATAGTAGAAATCTGAGGGAATTTCAAAACAGCTACCTAACATTTGAGATGGGAATCCAAAGAGAGAATGAGAGGGAGAGAGAAGCCATGTGCCACATGCTCCTGCTTGAGCTGATTAAGGCCTGAGTTGTTCGTAGCACTGGCTTTTTTGAGCCTGAGCCACCTGAATTGGCAATCTGGCTGCAAGTAGCTCCAGCTGTGGGTAACTGCTTGTAGCTATGGTCGGTCTGGCCTGGGGCATAGACCAAGCTAGGCCAAGCTGGGCCGAGCTGAGGAGTCAGGGAACTGGGCCACCAGGCTGAGCTGGGCAGTTTTTAATGGATTCTTGCTACGTGGGTGCCAAAGGTAGATATAATTCTAAAAAGTCTTATTAAATAAGAAACACAGAGCCAAATAAAGAGTTAAAAGCCCAAGAGGTCAGAGCACTAGCAAATAGCCTTTAGCTTACCAGCCACTGTCATCCTTCCCCTGGGAAAAAGAGACCTAATTCCTGTGTGTCTGTATTTTTATTTACTTTCTGTTCTGCCTTCTCATTGGTTGTAAACCCAACCACATGACCTCCTCATCACTGCCCGTCTATACAAACCCCCAGGTCTCTATGGTTGATATTGAGATTAAAGGCGTGTGTCTCCATGCTGGCTGTGTCCTTGAACACATAGAAATTCTGCCTGTCATGTGATTGGGATTAAGGGTGTGTGCTACCATTGCCAGACTTCTGCTAAATGGCTTGCTATTAGCTCTGACCCCCAGGCAACTTTATTTGTTAACATACAAATAAAATCACATTTCAGCACAAATAAACTATCACCATAGCACTGATCTGAGTACAACAGAATCTCATTAGGAATCATTTTATTGCTATTTTTTTTAAGAAAAGTATATTGGTTTTTTTCTCTAGAACACAAGGCTATCTAGTCTCAAGTTCTTGGTTACCCAAGAAGCATCAGGTATGGGTTCCCTCTTATGGGGGGGTGGGGCTAAAGCCTAAACCAGATGGTGGTTGATTTCCAAGAGCTTTGTGCCACAACTTCCCTAGCATATCTTGCAGGTAGGATACCATTTTAAATCAAAGGGTTTGTGTACACATTTCTCTTTTGGTAGCATGCAGAGTGCCTTCCAATAACCAAGACACTGGAACATAGCAGTAAAAGCTCTATGTGGGCACCAGTTCCACTTCTCCACATTCAACAAGTTATGTAGGTTTTGTGCTCAGTAAAGGAACTTTGCTGTTAGTTTGTGAAGAGCAACCTATAGTCTTAGAAATAGCCTATGCTATTTGGAGATTCCCATGGGATGTCTTTGGCTAATAACTCAATTAGATGTAACCAAGTCCCAGAACTGGAAGCTTCATGTGGTGACAAGAGGTGGCCAGCTGGACCTCTGTCTCTCCTATTGTTTGGCACTTTCAATTAGATGGCCTTCATATATTTTAGGAAACATCTACTACATTATGTTTCCATACTAACCCTCAATTAGACCTTAATTTTAGCTGTCTCTCCCAGTATTCCCTCCTTCAACCCCTATTTCCCTCTTCCATATTTCTCCCCACTTGACCCATGCATTCCAGCCTCCCTCTCACAATCCATCTATAACTATCTATTCTATTTTACTTCCCTGACAAAATCAATGTGTACCCCCTAGTCCCTTATTCTACACCTAACATCTGTGGTCCATTTACCTGAAAATTTTGTGATTTCCTTTTTAATGGCTGAGTAATACTCCATTGTGTAGATGTACCACATATTCTTTAATCATTCTTCTGTTGAGGGACAGCTAGGTTGTTTCTGAATTTAGGCCATTATAAATAGAGTAACAATGAACATGGTTGTTTGTACAAGTGTATCTATAGTAGGATGATGTATCCTTTGGGTGTATGCTTGTCTTAGAGTTTACTATTACTGTGAAGAGACACCATAACCACAGCAACTCTTATAAAGAAATCATTTAATTGAAGGTGGCTTTCTTATGCTTTCAGAGGTTCAGTCCATTATGATCCCAAAGGGAAGCATGGTAGCATGCAAGCAGATATGGTGCTGGAGCTGAGAGTGCTACATCTCATGGGCAACAGGAAGTCAACTGACTGTCATACTGAGGGAAGTTTGTGAAAATGAGACCTCAAAGCCTGCCCCCACAGTGGCACACTTCAACAAGGTCACACTTCCTAATAGTACCACTACCTTTGGGGACCATTTTCTTTCAAACCACCATAATGCCCAAGAGTTAGATATAGCTGGATCTTGAAGTAGATCTACTCCCATCTTCCTGAAGAAGTGCCATACTGTTTTCTATAGTGATTTTACAAGTTTGCACTCCCATCAGTAATGTATGAGTGTTCCCATTATTCCATATCTTCTCACTTGTTTTATTAACCTTAACCATTTTTATGGATGTAAGATGAAATCTTATAGTAGTTTTGATTTACACTTCAGTGGTGGATAGGGATGTTGAACATTTATTTAAGTGTTTCTCAGCCACTTGGATTTCTTGTTTTGTGAATTCTCTGTGTAGATCTGTTCCCCAGTTTTAAAAAGTGTTGTTTGTTTTCTTGATATCTAGTTTGTTAAATTATTTATGTCTTTTGGATATTAGCCCTCTATTGGATGTGTAGTTGGTAAAACATCTTTTCCCATTCTCTAGACTGCCAATTTGTCCAAATGACAGTGTACTTTGCCATGCAGAAGTTTCTTGGTTTTGTGACATCTCATTTATTAATTGTTGATTAATTGTTAATTTATTAATTGGCTTATGATAATGGTGTTCTGTTCAGAAAGTGTTTTTCTGTGGCAATGAGTTCAAGGGTATTCCTCACTTTCTCTTCCATCAGGTTCAGTATATGGTTTATAGTGAGGTCTTTGATCACTTTGGAGTTGAGTTTTATGCAGGGTATTAAGTATGGATCTGTATGCATTCTTCTTCATGCAGCCACCCAGTTTGACCAGCACCATTTGTTGAAGGTTCTGTCTTATTTTCTAGTGTGTATTTCTGACTTCTTATAAAAAATTTGATGTACATAGGTGTGCAGATTTATGTCTGGGTATTCAATTCTATTCCACTGATCAGCATGTCTGTTTTTTGTTTGTTTGGTTGGTTGGCTGGTTGGTTTTGTTGTGGTTTTGCCAATACCATGCTGTTTTTATTACTATAGCTTTGTAGTACAGCTTGAAATATGGAATAGTCATATCTCCAGCACTTCTTTAATTGTTTAGGATTCTTTCAGCTATCTTGGATTTTTTTCCATACTGAGAATTGCTCTTTGAAGATCTGTGAAGAATTGTGTTGTAATTTTGATAGGGAATACATTGAATCTGTAGAATGCTTTTGTTAGGAAGACCATTTTTACAATATTAGTCCTCCTGATCCCTAAGTGTGGGAGATTCCATCTTCTGATATAGTTTTCAATTTCTTTCTTCAAGGACTTGTAGGTTTTACAAGTATTTTACTTGGTTATTAGAGTTAGCCCAAGATGTTTTATATTTTTTGAGGCTATTGTGAGAGGTTTTTTCTGATTTCTTTCTCAGTCCATTTATCATTTGTGTATAGGAGGGCCACTGATTGTTGTGTCTTGATTTTATATACAATTCCTTTGCTGAAAGTATTTTGTCAGATATAGGAGTATCATGATGAAATTTTTAGGGTCACTAATGTATACTATCATATCATCTGCAAATAAAGATACTTTGACTTCTTCCTTTCCAATTTCAGTATCACTTTAGTCTCCTTCAGTTGTTTTATTGTTCTAGCTAAGATAAGTACTATATAGAATAAGGATGGAAAGAGTGGGCAACCTTGTCTTTTCCTGATTTTAGTGGCATTGCTTTGAGGATCTCCCCATTTAAGTTTATTTTGGTTGTGGGCTTGCTTGTAAGCTACCTTTATTGTGTAGAGGTATGTCCTTTGTATCGCTAATCTCCCCCAGGACTTTTATCATGAAGGGTATTATATTTTGCCAAAAGCCTTTTCTGTACCTAATGAGATGATCAAGCGTATTTTGTCTTTTGTTTTAGTTATAAGTTGATTACATTTATGAATTTACATATTTTAAACTATCCCTGCATCTCTAGAATGAAATTTATTGGTTATGTTGCCTTAGTTAGTGTTTCTATTGCTTCAATGAAACACCATGACCAAAAATGAGTTGGGGAGGAAAGAGTTTTAATAAACCTTTACCCTTCCACATTGTAGTCCATCATTGAAGGAAGCCAGAACAGGAACTCAAACAGGGCAGAAACCTGGAGGTAGGAGGTGATGCAGTGGACATGGAGGGATGCTGCATATGACTTGTCCCCATGGCTTGCTCAGCCTGTTTTCTTATAGAATGCAGGACCACCAGCCCAAGGATACCACCATCCACAATGGGGTGAGCCCTCCCCCATCAGTCACTCATTAAGAAAATGCCCTGCAGCTAGATTTGATGGAGGTATTTTCTCAGTTGGGATTTCCAGATGACTCCAGCTCATGCCATGTTGACATAAAATTAGCCAGGACAATGGTAGATGAATTCTTTTTAATGTGTTCTTGGATTCAGTTTGCAAGTATTCTATTGAGAAATTTTGTATGTTTGTTCATAAGGAAAGTATTCTGTGATTCTTTTTATTTATTTTGTCTTTATGTGGTTTGGATATCAGGGTAACTGTGGCCTCATAAAATGAACTCAGCAATATTTCCTCCATTTTTGTTTTGTGGAATAATTCAAGAAATATTGGCCCTAATTGTTTTTTGAAAGTCCAATATAATTCTGCATTGAGTTCTTCTGGCCCTGTTCTTTTCTTGGTTGGGAGACTTAATGACTGCTTCTATTTTGCTAGGGGTTATAGATCTGTTTAAATTACTTATCTGATCTTGATTTAACTTTAGTAAGTGGTATCTATTGAGAAAATTACCTATTTCTTTTAGATATTCCTATTTGGTGGAGTACAGGTTTTTAAAGTTGTCATTGTGATTCTCTGGGTTTCCTTGTTTGGTGTTTTTTATTATGTCCCTCTTTTCATATATGATTATGAACTTGCCTCTTAGAACTGCTTTTACTGTGTGCCAGACTTTGGGTATGTTGTGTAACATTTCCATTCAGTTCTAAAATGTCTTCCATTTCTTTCTTTATTTCTGTCTTGACCCATTTTTCATTCAGTAAAGAGGTGCTTAGTTTTCATGATTTTGTAAACTTTCTGTTGTTTCTGTTGTTATTGATATCCAGCTATAATCTGTCATGGTCAGACAGGATACAGGGTATTATTTCAATTTTCTTGTACATGTTGAGAATTGCTTTGTGTCCAAGTATGTGGCCAGTTTTGGAGAAAGTTTCTTCCAAAGAAGGCATACTCTTTTGTGTTTGGGTGAAATGTTCTGTAAATATCTATTTGGTCCACTTGGTTTATAGTAACTGTTAGTGCCAGAATTTCTCTGTTTAGTTTTTGTCTAGATAGCCTGTCTGTTGGTGAAAGTGGGGTATTGAAGTTTCCTGCTATAAGTATGTGAGTATCAATATGTGATTTAAGCTGTAATAGTGCTTCTTTTACAAGCTTGGGTTGAGCAATATTATTTTAAGATTTGTCACATGTGTTTATGCTGTGGAATATTTCTTTAATGATACAAAGATGTGTTTTATTCTTTTATGCTGCATTTTGTTTAACTCTGTAAGCTATGTTACTTTGCCTGTCTAAAACACCTGATTTGTTGAATAAAGAACAGACAATAGCAAGGCAGGGGAATGGATAGGCAGGGCTGGCAGGCAGAGAGAATAAGTAGGAGGAGAGATCTGGGAGGAGATCAAAGAGTGAGAAAAGAAGGGGCCAGACACCCAGGCATATAGTCAGAAATGGAATAAGAAGGAAAGAAAAGATATGCAGAAATAAAGAAAGGTAAAAGCCTAGAAGCAAAAGGTGTATGGGATGATTTAGATTAAGGAAAGCTGGCTAGAAATAAGTCAAGCTAAGGCCAGTCCTTTATAAGTAATAATAAGACTCTGTGTGATTTATTTGGGTGCTAGGTGGTGGGCCCCTAAAGAGTCAAAGAAAAAAAAAAAAACACTGGGTGCTGTGGATATCACTTTATATAAATAAAACACTGATGGCCAGTGACCAGGCATGAAGTATAGGTGGGACAAAGAGAGAGAAGAATTGGGGAAACAAGAAGTAGGAGGGAGAGACACTGCAGCCACTGCCAGGACAAGCAGCATGTAAAGATGCCAGTAAGCCACCAACCATGTGGCAAAGTATAGATTTATAAAAATGGGTTAATTTAAGATATAAGAACAGTTAGCAAGAAGCCTGCCACGGCCATACAGTTTATCAGTAATATAAGTCTCTGAGTGATTATTTTATATGTGGATTGTGGGACTGCGGGGCTTGGAACCTGGAGAGAAGCCCTCCAGCAACAAATGGCGCCCAACGGCTCGAGTTTCCACCTTAAACCTGATAATATTTAATAACCAATTCTAAACAGAGCCAAAACCAGGTTCCTGCTTCTTGTCTCATATGGGCAGCTAGACGCTGCAAAACGCAGGTTTGAACACCAGCGGGTTCCTGGCGTTTGCGTTTGACCAGCAGTATGGCGGAAATGAGGCGTCTGCCACCGGCACATTACACTGTGTGGTAGATTTAGTCTTTACTAGTTTAAAAAAAAAAGGTTTCGGGGCTACACGCTGCTTTGATAAAAGCATAGACCCACTACTTCTGAGACTTGATGGCTCAGAGAACTGGCGGAAAACGTACCACCGCCATGTTGGGAAGCTAAAGAGGGCAGAGCCAGCAGCCACAGCGCGGTTTTACTCTTAGAATACTACAGTTAAACTACAGTTTAAAGCAATAGATTCACAAAAAGACTGATTCAGATAAAATCATTTACAATGTGTGTAAAATATACGCAGGCTTAAAAGAGATAAAAAAAATAAATTAATATAAAAAGCCACGTAAAGATGAATATTACACAAAGAATCTGGATTATGTTGCCTTTGATATTCATAACTAAAGAAAAACATTTGATTGTAAAAGCTGTTCAGTTATGCCAAAATGTAAATTTTAAAGGTACCTTGACTTCAAATTTTGGATATAAGGATATGTTACTTTGGAAAAGAGGTTCTGCTTTTGTTTCCACAGAAAGCCAGAGGCTATGGATTTGTTCCAGATTAAGATACATCAGTTTTGACCAGCCAAGACCCCCTGAAAGATCTCCGATGACACCATGGCCCAGATGATCCAACATCAAGAACGGTTTCAAGGCAACTGGCTCCCACAATACAGCCTCAAGGACTACCCCATAGGCCTAAAATTTTCTTTGCGTCCCCATAAGATACAGCGCCCCCCTCCAGCAGGAAGTAGCAAGAGATGCTATGCCCAAATTCCCAAATATAGCAAGCTGGCTTTAGAGGTGGAATTGGCTCACTCCCCCTCTAAACCCAGACATACTGCTATGTAAATGGTTGGGAAAAGATTTTCTAATCAAATGGACCTAAGAAGCAAGCTGGTGTAGCTATCCTCATATCTACCAAAATATACTTCAAATCAAAATTAATCAAAAGGCATGAAGAAGGGCGTTTCATTATTTGTCACAGGAAAAATCCATCAAGATGAAATCTCAATTCTGAACATTTATACAACAAATACAAGGACACCCACATTTATGAAAGAAACATTACTAAAATTTAAATCACACATCAAACCCCACACATTAATAGTGGGATATCTCAATACCCTACTCTCACCAATGGAGAGGTCTGCCAGACAGAAACTTAATAGAGAAATAAGGGACCTAAAAGATATTATGACTCAAATGGATGTAATAGATATCTATGGAACATTTCTCCCAAACACATAAGAGTATACCTTCTTTTCAGCACCTCATAAGACCTTCTTTATAACTGACCTCATACTCAGTCACAAAGCAAATCTCAACAGATACAAAAGAAAATCAGAATAACCTCATGTATCTTATGGGATCACCATGGGATAAAGTTAGAATTAAAAAACAATGCAAACTACAGAAAGCCTACAAACTCATGGAAACTGAAAAAGTCTCAACTGAATTACCACTGCGTTGAGGAAGAAATAAAGAAAAAAATTAGAGTCCCTAAAATTCAATGGAAATGAATGTACAACATACTCAGGCTTCTGAGACACATTGAAAGCAGTGCTATGAGGGAGCTTCAGAGCACTAAGTACCCACATAAGAATTTGGAAAAATCTCACACTAGTGCCTTAACAGCACACCTGAAAGCTCTAGAAGAAAAAGAAGCAAACTCACCGAGGAGGAGTAGACATAAGGAAATAATCAAACTCAGGGCTGAAATCAATAAAGTAGAAACAAAAAGAACAACACAAAGAATCAAAGAAACAAAGAATTAGTTCTTTGAGAAAATCAGCAAGAAAGATAAACCCTATACAAACTAACTAAAAGGCAGAGAAAGAATATCCAAATTAAGAAAATTGGAAGTGAAAAGGGGGATATAACAACAGACACTGAGGAAATTCAGAGAATCATCAGATCATACTTCAAAAACCTATCTTCCACAAAATTGGAAAGTCTAAAAGAAATGGACAACTTTCTTGATAGGTACCACATACCAAAATTAAATCAAGACCAGATAAACAGTTTGAATAGACCCATTACCCCTAAGGAAATAGAAACAGTCATTAAAACCTCCCAATCAAAAATGCCCCGGACCAGATGGTTTCAGCACAGAATTCTACCTGAATTTCAAAGAGCTAATACCAATATTCCTCAAATTGTTCCACACAATATAAACAGAAACAACACTGCCAATTTTTATAACTCTACAGTTACCCTGATACCTAAACCACACAAAGATGCAACAATGAAAGAGAATTACAGACCAATGGACATTGATGCAAAAATACTCAATAAAATACTAGCAAACTGAATCCAAGAATACATCAAAAAAATCATCCACCATGACCAAGTAGGCTTCATCTCAGAGGTGCAGGGATGCTTCAAAATATGAAAATCTGTCAAGGTAATCTACCATATAAACAAATGAAAGGGAAAAAAAAACACACCATCATTTCATTCAGTGCTGAAAAAGCCTTTGACAAAATCCAATACCCCTTCATGATAAAAGTCTTGGAGAGATCAGGAATACAAGGAACAAATCTAAACATAATAAAGGCAATATATAGCAAGCCAATTGCCAACATCAAATTAAATGGAGAGAAACTCAAAGGGATTCCACTAACATTAGGAACAAGACAAGGCTATCCACTCTCTCCATAATATATTCAATATAGTACTCTAAGTTCTAGCTAAAGCAATAGGACAATAGGACATTGGGGGACACAAATCGGAAAAGAAGAAGTCCAACTCTTGCTATTTGCAAATCATGTGATAGCATACATTAGTGACTCCTACAGCTGATAAACACTTTCAGTAATGTGGCAGGTTACAAGATTAACTCAAAAATAAATCAGTAGCCCTCTTATATATAAATGATAAATGGGCTGAGAAAGAAATCAGAGAAACAACACCCCTTACAATAACCAAAAATAACATAAAATATCTTGGGGTAACTCTAACCAAGCAAATGAAAGATCTGTATAACAAGAACTTTAAGTCCCTGAAAAAAGAAATTGAAGAAGATGTCAGAAAATGGAAAGATCTCCCATGCTCGTGGATAGGTAGGATTAACATAGTTAAAATTGCAATCTAACTAAAAGCAATCTCCAGATTCAATGAAATCCCCATCAAAATCCCAACACAATTCTTCACAGACTTGGAAAGAACAATACTCGACTTAATGTGGAAAGACAAACAAGCAAAAAGCACAGGATATTTAAAATAATCCTGTACAATAGAGCAACTTCGGGAGAAATTACCATCCCCGACTTCAAGCTCTACTATAGAGCTATAGTAATAAAAATAGCTTGGTATTTGGCATAAAAATAGACATGTGGATTAATGGATTCAAATTGAAGACCCTAGCATAAATCCACATTTCATTTTTACAAAGAAGCCGAAATTATACAATGGGAAGCATCTTCAACAAATGATGCTGGCATAATGGACGTTGACATGTAGAAGAATGCAAAAAGATTCATATCTGTTGCCCTGTACAAAACTCAAGTCCAAGTGGATCAAAGACCTCAACATAAATCCAGTAATACTGAACCTAATGGAAGAGAAAGTCAAAAGTAGCCTCGAATGCATTGGCGCAGGAGACCATTTCCTTAATATAACATCAGTAGCACAGACATTGAGATCAACAATTAATAAATAGGACCTCCAGAAACTGAAAAACTTCTGTAAGGCAAAGGACATGGTCAAAAAAGACAAAACAGCAGCATACAGAGTGGGAAAAGACCTTCACCAACCCCACATCTGACAGAAGACTGATCTCCAAATTATATAAAGAACTCAAGAAACTAGATATCAAAATACCAAATAATCCAATTAAAAATGGGGTACAGACCTAAACAGAGAATCCTCATCAGAAGAATCTCAAATGGATGAAACACATTTAAGGAATTGCTTAGCCTCTTTAGTCATCCAGGAAATGCAAATCAAAATAACTCTGAGATACCATCTTACACCTGTCAGAATGGCTAATATCAAAAACACTGATGATAGCTTATGTTGGAGAGGATATGGAGTAAGAGAAACAGTCCTCTGCTGCTGGTGGAATTGCAAACTTGTACAGATACTTTGGAAATCAATATGGCAGTTTCTCAGAAAATTGGGAATCAATCTACCTTAAGACACAGCTATACCAATCTTGGGCATATACCCAAAGGATGCTCAATCATACCACAAGGACACTTGCTCAACTATGTTCATAGCAGCATTATTCCTAATAACCAGAATCTGGAAACAACCTAGATATCCCTATACTGAAGAATGGATAAGGAAAATATGGTACATTTACACAATGGTGTATTTCTCAGTGATTAAAAAAACAATGACCTTATGAAATTTGCAGGCAAATGGATGGAACTAGAAAAAAAAATCTGAGTGAAGTAACCCAGACCCAGAAAGACAAACATAGTATGTACTCACTCATAAGTAAGTATTAGGAGTAAAGTATAGGATAACCAACCTACAATCTACATCCCCAGAGAGTCTCGAAAACAAGGAGGGTCCAAAGAGGGATGCATGGATTTCCCTGGGAAGGGAAAATAGTGGAGATCTCCTGAGTAAACTCGAAGACTTGGGGGGGAGGAATATAGAGAGATGGAAACTTGAGGGAGCAGGTTGGGCAGGCTCTGTGCATGGAGGCCGGATGGAGGGGGAGAGTAAGGAAACAGACTTCTTGATGGGGCTTAGGGAGAAACCTGGAACCAGGGAAACCCCCAGGAATCCACAAGGGCAACCCTTGTGGAGGGGGTGCCTGAACTGGCCATCTACTGTAATCAGATGACTACTCTAATTGTCATGAGAGATACTCTATTCAGTAACTGATTGAAGCAGATGCAGAGATTGACAGCTAAGCACAGAGCTGAGCTCTTGGAGTCTTGCTGAAGAAAGGGAGGGGAGATTGTACAAGCTAGGGAGGTCTGGTTGGGGGAACCCACAAAGACAGCTGACCTGAGCTCGTGGGATCTCATGGACCAACTGTTAGGGAGCTTCCATAGGACCGATCTAGCACCTCTGCATGTGTGTGACAATTGTGTAGCTTGATGTCTTTGTAAGGCTTCTAGCATTGAAATCAGGACCTGTCCCTGGTGCTTTAGCTGGCTTTTGGGAACTTGGTCCCCATGCTGGATGACATTGCACAGTCTTGATGCAAGGGGAGGAGCTCGGTTCTGCCTCAACTTGATGTGCCATGCTTTGCTCAAGCCCAGGGGAGGCCTCCCCATTTCTGAATGGAGGCAGAGGAGGAGTGGAAGGGGAGAGGGGTAAATGGGAAGTGGGGGTTGTAGGGTGGGGGTAGGTGGGTGAGAGAAGAGGGAGGGGGATCTGCAGTTGGTATGTAAAGTAAATGGAAAAAAAGTAATTTAAATAAAAGAAATTACATTTTTGCTGGGAAGATGTAGTATCACGATATTTATCAAGAACCTGCTCTTGTTCAATTCCTGTTTCCTGTTTAGCTGTGACCATAATTCCATTCAGACAGACTGTGTCTGCTTAGTTTGTCATTGCTGTTTTAAGCACAACAGTTAAATACATGATTCAAAATAAACTTAAAAAAAGATTTATTTAACTCAGTGAAAATTCAAACAGCCTGTGTATGTTCTGAATAACGCTCTATGGTGGATGGTCACAGTGGAGTGTGGTTGGGAGCAAGCAGTAGTGTCTCTGGGACAAACTAGCTAAGATTCAGACACCAGGCTCAGGCTTCTTTGGAGGATGAATCGGGGGAGTTAGACGCCCACAGGAGCCGCCTCAAACCCTGCAGAGGACTTGTTACTCAGCCCTTTGCTACTTTGGGTCTGAATGTCTCCCAGCTGCCAATCTAGTAATGTCTAGGTCATCAACTTGACACCCTTAGAAAGCTTTAAGGGGGACCTATATGGATGAGTGTAAGTGTACCTTTCAAGGGAATTGTAGAATACAGGGCTTTTCTCTCTTTGTCCTCCTACTACCAGGAGGTCAGCAGCTTTTACCATCTCATGTTCATGATGTGCTCTTTGCCCAGGCCCAGAAGCATGGGGCAAAGTAACCATGGTCTGAAAGCTCTGAAACTGTGAGCCACAATGAACATGACCATCTAAAGTTGAGGAAATGCTAACAAATACATGCTACCTCTCAAAAGCCCCACCTCTCAACACCAACACGTGGACGCTGAGGCCAGACTCATCTGAGCTACAGCAAGTCTAGAAAAAGTAATTATGCTTGATTATTGGCACTAAAACTATGTTTAAAGTTTCATCACAGAATGTGTGCTTTTGAAAATTTTACATAATTATGCAAAGCATGTGCCCATTTTCTATTTCAAGAATAGAAAGGTTTTCTTTTTGCAGTTTTTTTTTAATTGCTGCTAGAATAAATCCTAGTATGACTTTACCAATAGATGTCAGGACTTCAGAGAAAGCAGGCATTCATTCTTCCGCCCACTGTAAAATGCTGTCTGCACAAATCAAAAGATCATTAACAAAGATTCAAAAGCTTTCATTTGGAACTCTCAATTCAAGCTTTGCATGTTTATAATTTCAATATTATGCCGACTTCTTTTGTTCTAAGAGTTCTTTGCATCTTTAACAATTTTAGTACAAAAAACATCCCATTAAACATGAAATAGAATAATAGTGTTAAGGAAAACATGCTATTCAAAACATTAAGAAAGATACATAATTTATTTTATAATGGGTGGCTCATAGCATAAAAAAAAACAAGAGTCAGGAAATAGTTAAGATCCCCTCGGTGTGATCTGGAAGAGATGGAAAAACAGAGCTGATTTGCAGCTTAATAGAATGATACAGATTAGGAGAGAAAACTGAGAGGCTTAAGCATCAAAAGGGATGCAAGGACTCCAGCAGAAAGCACTCTAGGCCACCAGCCTCCACTTTGCTTGCAGCCACTATGCATCCTGTTGGATATGGTGCAATGTCTCCCTTTGGCTCCTGTGGGTTTAGGTGCTTTAATGTGCTGTAAGCCTAGGGCTTCATTCTGATGTACATTTGTGGACTTTTGCATTTTTTTTTCAGAATCTGTCCTCAAATTTAAATCTACAAACAGAAGCTTGAGTCAAGTTTTGTAAATTAAAATAATTCTCAAGCATACTCGGACATTTGTAGCCTGGCACTCTTGTCAGGAAAAAAGCAGTAATTACACACTGTATTAATATATTTTTAAAGATTTTTATTATTTATTTATGTATATGAGTGCTTTATTTGCATGTACAACTGTATGCCAAAGAGGACATCAGATCCCACTAGAGATGGTTGTGAGCCACCATGTGGTTGCTGAGAGTTGAACTCAGGACCTCTGGAAGAGTAGGCAGTGCTCCTAACACTGAGCCATCTCTCCAGCCCCCAGTGCATTAATATTAAATAAGCCCTTTAAACAGTTTTCTGAAGGTGATAATATAATTTCAGCAACTTTCCTCTCAGAAGATCTGTGTAAAAACTGAACTGGCTTAGCAGAGAAGCACCATTAAGAGCTGAATCATAAACTTCATCTCTTACAGTGACCCTTCAATGAATTATGTGAAAATCCCCATAACTGTGACATTGAAACAAATGATGTGATTGTGCTAATCAACATCAGTTCCATCCTAGAGCCATTAATTCCAGTCATAAGACAGACACAGAGTGGCAAGCTACATGCTAGTCATGGATCAGAGATGTGTTTTAAAACTGCTCAATTCTTGATACCCTTATGAAGTTGAAAAGGGTGCTCTTAAGATCTCATGACAAGGCCATTGTCATAAATGGAGAAATCTTCCATGGTTCTTCCTCAGGATAGAATAAATGCCTTCTTAGAGAGGTCTCAAGCAGGTTCATAGAACAACAAATTTGCACCATGCTTCCTTCATTTGGGAAACTCTTCTGAAGCAAGATGGCAGAGCAAGAAAAATGACGTAAGAATGAGCTGTAGTAAGCATCACATATCGTGAAACTGGCAGGAGAGAGCTGCAAAGCTTCAGAGTGACTAAAACCATGCCCTCACCCTCATACAATGGAAAAGTAGAGTAACAAAGACAAGATCATACAGTTTTTAACTGCTTTCAGAACTTTGCCTACCAATGTAGAGATATATAATATATTTGTAAGCATAAGATAACATAACCTTCAAAAACATGAATAATACTCCCAAATTCACAAATGTTTATTGGAAACTTTGAATCCACAAAAATTCAAACTGATGTAATATTTCTTTAAAAGTCTGGTAGCATTCTACATTGAATCCATCTGGCCCTGGAACTTTTTTGGTTGGGAGATTTTAATTACTGCTTCTATTTTACTAGGGGTTATAGGTATGTTTAAATTGCTTATCTGATATTGACTTAACTTTGGTGGGTGGTATATAGCAAGAAATTTATCTATTTCTTTTAGTCTTTCCATTTTGGTAGATTATAGGTTTTTAAAGTATGTCCTTATGATTCCCTGGATCTCCTCAATGTTTGCTGTTTTGTCCTCCCTTTTGTTTCTAGTTCTATTAATTTAGATCTTCTCTCTCCATCTTTTAGTTAATTTGGTTAAGGGTTTACCATTCTTAGGAATTTTCTCAAAGAACCAAATTTTTGTTTCATTGATTCTTGCTATAGTTTTATTTGTTTAGCTCTACTTTGATTTCAGCTTTGAGTATGATTATTTCTTGCCATATACTCCTTTTGGGTGTTATTTCTTCTTTTTGTTCTAGAGCTTTCAAGTTTGCTGTTAAGTTGGTAGTATGAGATCTTTACAGTTTTTTATGTAGGTGGGTAGTGCCTCCTAGAAGCACTTGCATTGTGTCCTACAAGTTTGGACATGTTGTGTTTTCAATTTCATTCAATTCTATTTTTTTTTCTTAATTCCTGGCTTTGATTCATTGTTTCATTCAGTAGAGATTGCTCACTTTCCATGAGTTTGTAAGCTTTCTGTTGATTCTGTTGTTGAAATCCAGCTTAAATCCATGGTAATCTGATAGGATGCAGAGGGTGATTTCAAACTTCTTGTATTTGTTGAGACTTGCTCTGTGACCCAGTATGTGGTCAGTTTTGGAGAAAGTGCTGAGGAAGGTATATTCTTTCATGTTTGATTGAAATGTACTGTAATATCTGCTAGGTACATTTGATTTATAGTGTCATCTAGTTCTAGCCTTTCTGTGTGGATATGAGCTGGCAACAAGCCATGCTAAGGCAGTGTACCCTAGGTGAGTGTTAGTACTGACTTCCAATTTGCCAATTCATCATTCACTGGTGAGGCCAGGACTATAGCCTCCTTTCTGGACTGATCTTGAGCCCCACAGCCTGCCAGGTCTTGGCAAGCTAAAGCTAGCCAATCAGAAAAGCACAAATTCTACAAACACCCACCTCTTCTTGTATTTTTTTATACATCTCTGGTTGTGCCCTGACACATTCAAAAACGCTACAGCCAATCAAGGTTAAAATAATGTAACTACTGCTTGCTTAGCCGATCAAGTTTGTTGGACATGATGTAACTGTGCCTGGAATTCCCCTGGCTGTGCTTAAAAGGAGCATGTGAGCTTCTTTCAGGGCCATTTCCATTTTGTTATGTAGCTGACCCCTGCATGCAGGAATTTTTCTCTCAGGAAATAAATGCTATTGCTTTTGAATATATGAGTAATGGTCTTTTGTGGGGTGATTCTCGGACCTTAACAGATGACCTGTCTATTAGCAAGAGTGGGTGATTGAAGTCTCCTACTATCGGGGTGTCAGCAAGAATATGTGATTTAAGCAGTAGTAGTGTTGCTTTTTACAAACTTGGTGCCTCTGTGTAATGTGGGGATTTATCAAGGCAAGTCCATGTGGTTAAAAAGGAGGTTTATTTGGGGGTAACTTACAGCCAGTAAAGAGGTTGGTTACAGGATCCAGGAGAGGTGAGGTGCAGTCCAGCAGGGTCCTCTGGAGAACTCTGACTCGGTCTGTCTTAAGAGAACTGGAACATCTCAATCTCGAGTCTTAAGGGCTCCTGTCTTGGCCCTGCCCCAGGGCCGTGTCATATGCAGGTGTGGCAGTTACCAGAAGCCTCAGTAGGAGTAGTACTTCCAGGTCAATGCTGGAACAGCTACCCACTACATCGCTTCATTTTGTCTAAGTAAGAAAGTTCTAACCTAATACAAAACTATATACAATAGAAATAATTATCAAATATTGTCTAGGAGGAATAAGGAATAATGACCTAGACAAGATGGAATTACAACCAACATGAACAGTATCAAACACGAGACACATACTAAAATACTAAAATCCAGAGAAGTCTGGAGCATAGGTAAATGGCACATTACAGAGATCATTCCAAAAGGTGTCCTATCATAAAGAACTTGAACCTAATACTTAATATGTTCTAGGTAAGATACAAGAAGATTGTAACTATAACTGTTAGTCTTCAATCCCATCAAAGACTTGAGAAAGAATATACTAATACCTGAGAAACAGAAGAAGGATGCCACCAACTTTTAGGAGTCTTGTGAGAGTAGACAGAGACAGCTGGCCACCTGGATAGTCACCTAAAGTTTCTCAGCATTATTGGTGCATTCAAATTGGCTACAGGCCTAGAGTATCTGTCAGACCATTTTATTTTACTGTCAACAATCAAGGCAAGGGCAGTTCTTTGCCCAGTAGGCCATTTTGTGCCAAGCTGAAGACAAACTTCCAAACAGAAATGTCTCTAAAGCCCAACATTCTCTCGGGATCAAATCAGTCCTGCCAGGAGCAATCATGTCTCATGTCAACAGAATTCCAAGTTATCAGAACATTTAATGCCATATTCTCAAGGTCTATGAAGCCTTGAAGATTACCTATCCATCTGACATTTGTTTCTGTAAGTCTGGAGAACCTAACTAACATAACTATAGAGATGACAAGTATAGGTGACTATAAATCTCTAACACTTATCTACCTAGATAACCAGCAAATGTACAATAAAAGGACAATGACCTCAAAATTGTGACAATACACAAAATAGCTAAAGCAGAGGTAGGAATGTATGCTACAATAGACAATACGACAATAATGTACAATATACCAAATGTCTTAAACAGAGGTATAACATACATACAGTATGACAAATATAATTTTACATTTGTATCAATATTCAAACATTTCAAATAAGAGTATAAATATATGTACATTACAACAAATATGGTTCTGTAGTTGTATCAATGTACAAATTATTTTAAATAAGAATATAAAAATAGTTTACATTTGTATCAGTATATAGGAATCCATAAATTGCAATTTATCTAAGGCTGATATTTTACTAAATTAGTTTACTAGTGTATACAATAATCTACCTTAATATCCTACACCTATATATTTCCCTTTTTTTTCTTTTCTTAAGGGGAATACCAAGTCCAATATTTTCTTCCACCCCCAACCCTATAACCATTATTCATAGCCCTCAGAAACATGAAACCTTTGGGAAAGTTGTTTTCTTAGAATTGCTTCCTGCTGTTCAGGGGGTGATGATATCTCTGTGGGGTTCTGTAAGAAAGCTCAGATAATTAAGTCTCAGTTGGACTAACTGTAGATTCTGCACCCAGAATGGGTAAGTAATGGGTAAGGTTGTCTGAGATTCTGGCTAGGTGTGTAGGATGATGAACCATCTTATAGAATTATCTTGGAGAGTTTTCAGTCAAAGGTTGATCATTGAGTAATGTTTGTGAGTACCATGGCATCATTCTGGACTGGGTAGAGTTGTTGTTGTGGGGCCCCATCTTTATTCTGGAGACTTGAGAGATTGCTATTGGAAAAGGCTTATTTTTTACTGTTTACTTGAACATTATTTATATCAAAATGAAAAGTTTAGATTTAAAAATGACATGACATGCAAGAAAGGATTCTGAGAAATCAAGAATAAGCATAAAGAGAATTAGAATCTTGAAGACAATGGTCCCATTTTATTGGTTTTCTTCTGTCCCACACCAGATGGCTTTTCTGATATGAGACAGAATCTCTCAACCTTTTCTTTTAACAATATGCTTGGGTTTAGAGAAGGAGTGAGCCAATTCCAACTTCAAAGACAGCTTGGTATATAATTGAATCAGAACCACAACTTTTCTAGAGTTAAAGAGTTATAGATGTTAGGCAGTGAGATATTACCCTGTGTAGATTGGTAACAATAGATTCTTTCTTTCTGCTATAGATGTCTGGATACCCAAGGCCTTATGATTTCTGGAAGATGGGTATTTCTATTGTCCTGGAAAGACAAAAGCAGCACCCTGCCCCAATCTTTGTTTGTTAAATTTCTCTTACAACTTGCAGAGATGTCACATCTGTGGGTGAACTTTTACTTCTTATCAAGGGGTTTCTCTTGTTTGGATCAAATTTTTATTAATTTTGTTGGTATCCATAGCTTTCCTTCTCCTGAAGAAAAAAAAGCAAAATCCCTTCCCCAACATAGGACGTATCCTAGTTTCTGTTCTGAGATCAGCACATCTTTGAAATAAACTGGTTGGTTTAGCTCAGAAGTTTTTTCTGTCATCCAGTGTCTCTCTACAATTGTTGTCCCTTTCTCATCAGCATTGAGAAAATTCAAGATTAATAAAGCACTATAAAATCTATTTCTAGGGGTTGTTGTTACCTCTTTCTCCTTATTTAGCATATCCTCTAATGTTTGATTGGATCTTTCTATGACGGCTTTAACAGTGGGATTGTGTGATACACCTGTACCATGCTTTATATTGTAATAAGAAAAAAACTGACTCATTTTATTGGAGACATATGCTGGGGCATTGTATGTCTTAATTTGTGCAGGTATTCTCATGATGGCCATAACTTCTAATAGGGTGTAATCACAGAATCAGCCTTTTTAGAACTAATAGGAGTTGCATACTGAATCGGTGTCAATGGTATGGTGTACATACTTTAATCTTCCAAATTCTGCAAAAGAAAACACATCCATCTGTCAAGTTTCATTTTTCGTATACCTTTTGGATTGCTCCCTGCAGGTAATTGAGTTTAGTTATAGAAGGAACAAGTAGGACTTTTTTTTTTTTTTTTTTACAATATCCTTGGCTTGTTGCCAAATGATGGAGAAATCCTTCTTCAAATCTTTGCTATTTACATGGTGTTTCTTATGAAATTCTGAGGCTTCTAGCATGTTACCTATTAGTAACTGATCAATCTCATCATTACCTTGTGCTAGAAGTATGGCAGACCCACATGAGATCTGATATGTATTATTATTATATATATTATATATATATGATATTCCCTATTTCTGATGATTTCCGCAATTGTATGAATAATGAAGTTAATTCTGTATTATCAGGAATAAATTCAGCAGTTTTCATGTGTAAAACAACTCTTGCCACATATTGAAATTCAGTGACTATATTGAGGGATTCTGTGAAGTCCATCAATACCATAAGAATGGCATACAGTTCTGTACTTTTGTACAGAGTTGTATGGACTTTGAACCACTTTATTTAAGTCTCCTGTTTTGTATCCTGCTTTCTCTGATTTATTTGCATCAGTATAGAATGTGAGGACTCCAGAATTTGTTTTTTTGTTGTACAATGTGAGGAAGGACCCATTCAGTCATCTTTATGAATTCTATTCTCTTGCTTTTGGGATAACGGTTGTTAATCTCTCCCAAAAAGTTACTACAGGCTATCTGCCAGTATTCATTATCTTTTTATAGTGAGGAAATTTCCTCATTAGTTAAAGGCACTACAATATCTTCTGGATCCATTCCTGACAACTGGTGAAGTCTTAATTTTCCCTTTTGAATCAAATCAGAGAGATCTAGTCTATATGTCTTTAATTTCTTACTTGGTTTACATGGTAGAAATATTGATTCCAATATAATATCTTTGCTCTGCATCAAAATACCTGTGGGGGAATGTCTAGAGGGGAGTATGACCACAGTGCATTTAAGTTCTGGATTCACACATTTCACATGTGCTTCTTATATTGTCTTTTCTATTAGAGCCAATTCCTTCTCAGTTTTGACTCTTGGACTATTTAATTATTTGTCCCCTTTTAGAGTATTAGCCAAATTTTGTAGTCCATCTTTGGGTATTCCCATGATACTTGTAAGTTGGAAATGCTTCCTAACAATTTTTGAAAATCTTCAATTGATCTCCCCTTAGTTGTACCTTTTGGGGTCTAATTATCTGTAGCTCTATCTTATATCCGAAGTAATTAATAGAATCTCCTCTTTGTATTTTTCCAGGAACAATTTTCATTCCCCAATGAGGCAAAACTTTTTTTACTTCTTCAAACATCCTTTCTAATGTGCCTAACTTTGGATCAGCTAATAAGATATCATCCATATAATGATAAATTATGGATTGTGGAAATTTCACATGAATTACCTCCAATGGTTTTTCCACAAAATATTGGCACAGGGTAGGGCTGTTTAACATTTCCTGTGGGAGGACCTTCGATTGATATCTCTTGACTGGCTTTGAATTGTTATAATTAGGTACTGTAGAGGCAAATTTTTCTCTATCACTTTTTTTTTTTGTAAAAGTATGGTAAAGAAACAGTCTTTTAAGTCAATAACTATTATAGGCCATTCTTTGGGTAGCAGAGAGGACAAAGGCATCCAATTCTGTAGGAAGCCCATAAGCCGAATTGCTTTATTAATAGCTCTCAGATCTGTCAGTATTATCCAATTATCAGACTATTTTTAATAACAAATATAGGAGAATTCCAAGGGCTGGTGGATTCTTCAATGTGTTGAGCATTTAATTGCTTTTGAATCAGCTTGTCTAAAGCTTGTAGCTTCTCTTTTGTCAAAGGCCATTGTTCAACACAGACAGTTTTATTAGTTAGCCATTTTAAAGGTAAGAGTGTTGGCACTTCTGAGAGTTAAACAGCAGTTGTGTTCTGTTTATGTACAACCTGAATGGTTGGTAACTATTTTTTATAGCACGTTATGATATTATTCCTAGAAACATGCATTGGTCTATATGTCTCTTCTCAGAGTGTAGGAATTTTAGTTTGGATATTCCACTGTTGTAACAGCTCTTGGCCCCAAGATTCACTGCTACTTTTGGTACATATGGCTTCAGCCCTCCTCTCTGTCCTTCTGGCACTATGCAATCAACCCATCTTGAACTCTGTTTTATCTGAGATAGGGTTATAATCTCTAGAAATTAGACATCTACCTCTTCAAGAGGCCAATTTGGATGCCATGATTTGGGTGTAATTATATTCACACTTGCACCCATGTCTATCAGGCCCTCCAGAACAATGCTATTAATTCAAATTCTAAGCTGTGGTTTTTGTTCATTAAGGAAAGTCTGTCAAAACATTCATTTTATTGAGTTCTTTGGAATTTTTGATTCATCTATTAGAGCTCTTCTATCACCCAGTGCTGTATCATCCTTTACATTAGGCATTGGTTTATTTAATTATCCTGGAGAGGAATTTTCTCCACAGTGGCTGGAAATGATTGGACAACGTTCAATTTGGCGGCCTGAAAGAGGTCTCCTGAGGCGTTTCTCACTGTTAAAGTGTTGCCTCATTTATCTATTATTGATCTGCATCCATTGGTCCAATGTTGGCCTTTGCCACATCTTCTACATAATACAGAAAGTTGGGGTATACTGTTTGAGTTATTTCTAGAGGGAGTATTACTTCTAGGAGCATCCTGTGTACAGTTTTTACTTATATGACCTGGTGTACCACATTTAAAGCATTTGGTACCCCAGAGCCTTCTTTTACCTCTAGGAATTGCCTCCTATATCCAAGTCTCATTATTATAGTTAAGAGACTCAACACCATTAGTATACTGAATCCATCCTTCCAAAGGAGCTGATCTGACTTTTAATGGTATACTTATTCATTTGCATTCTGTATTAGCATTGTCAAATGCCAAGGACTCAGTCAATACTTGTCTTAATCCTTTAACTTACATGGCTTTCATTATAGCTGTGGTCAGCCTTTGTAAAAAAAAAAAATCAATGAAGGATTCATGCAGTCCCTGAGATATCTTTGTGTATACCTCAGTTGGTTTTTCTGGTTCTGGAATTTTTCTCAAGCATTTAGAGCTGCTGTATGGAATAGGAATATTGTATGCTCATCATAAGTGGCTTGTACAATCCTATCACTGAAATGTCCCTCACCAAAAATCTGATCTTGGGAAATCTCAAAACCTCTGATTTTACCTTGTTGCTCTAAATTTCTTGCCTCTTCTCTCAACCAGTTTTTCCATTGTAACTGTTGACTATGTTCTAGAACAGCTGAAATCAACTGATTCCAGTCATCTGGAATGATTCTATGTGAGATAGACCACAAATTTAACATCTGTCTTACATATGTTGAGTGTATGCCATATGTGACTATCTTTTCCTTCATATTTTTAAAAATCTCTCATCAAAATTGGTTGTAATGGATATTCCACATATGGCTCAGGGTGTCTATCATCTATCTGCTGGCCTCTCATGGATGATGACAGGATAGGCCATTGTATGAAAGCCATCTGGAGATGTTATGACCTGTATGGTCTTGCCCTTCTGTTTATTAGGTCCCTTGTTATCTTTACTGAGAGTTTCTTCCAGGGCTTGTAAATGAGCACCAAGGGTCTGTTCTAGGGAGTGAACCTCCTCTCTTGCAAGGGATTCCAGATTTCTCATGAAATTATGCAACTTTTTATGTTCCTCTGAAACACATGATTCCATAGACTTTATTTTATCAGTTAAAGACAATCTTTCTTCCTTATAAAGTGTTTGAGTAGTGACAACTTTACCCTGGAGAGTTATCGTTCTATCCATTAAGTATTCGTATTTATTATAAAGAAATCAAATCTGGCTATACGTTTATCAGTAATGGAATGAAGTTCTTTTAATAAGTTAGCAGATTCTGAACTAAATAGTGTGTTTTGTAAATCTTTATTACTATCTTATAAATCCTGGTTATCAGATTCCAGAGAAAGAATCTTTTTAGGTAAGCTTTCATTGCTAACTTTTAGAGCCTGTATCAGTCCCAATAATGACTCATCTTTGTTATTATTATTAAACCAGTGTTTGAATGCTGTGTGAATTATTATGGTAAATGCCAAAATGGTACGGGCCAGATATACCTTAGGAAAGTCATATATTTCCAGGAAAATGTCATTCATCATACAGGCAAAAAAAAGTTTTTAAATTCTTATGAAGCAATGCTTTCGGCCATGTTATATGAAATATTCAAAATTTGTTCGTCAGTTTCAAGGTGTAAAATTATCAAGTATACTTAACCTGAAATAAAACACTGGCTTGCTTATCTTACCATGCTTGTGATGGGTTTTTTGGGTGTAGTAGTGCTTTTTGGCGAGCAGTTTTCACTGGTATAGCACTAAAGTAGGTCCCACTGAAGACTTTGGCTGGTGGCAATGGCAGGTGGGAGCAGAGTGTCCCACATGCACATGTGGAGGGGCTTCAGGCAGCAGCAGCAAGGCAGCAGCAGATCTTCCTAAGACTCCCTGGAGCTTCAGGGCCTGACTTGGCTTCCGTGGTCTGCTTAGCCCTTCAGCACCCTTCCCTCTGCCAAGAGGCTGGCATGTGGGGTTGAGTGGCCTGAGCTCAGGGCATGGAGAGCTCCAGGCAGCAAGGATGATGACCAGCAGCCACAGCTCTGAGCCACTCTCAGTAAATCTGCAGTCACAGAAGCAGCACCCTCAGGAAGCTGGCCAGGGAACAGCATCGGTATCTATTTTAATCAGGCAGCCTCTGAGCAACTTGCAGTTGAGATGGTGGAAGCCATGGGCTCCGGAGGGAGCTTGCGCAGGAGCTGGCGTGGGGGGGTCACAGTGGCTCTCGCCGGTCTGGTGGCTAAGCTTGCTGGGGGAACCAGGACTAGACTCAGCTGCTCCCTTGCATCAGGAATGGAACCAGACTCACTGTGGAGATGCTCCCTGGCTATATGGAACATAGCAGGTGGGTGCATGTGCCCATGAACCAGGGAAGAGGAAGGAAGGGAAGGGAAGGAGCAGTACTGGTTGGTTATGGGGTGAACGGGTAAGGGCTTGGTCCCCAGGAGGGGTGGAAATTTTAAAAGAGACAGGGAAGAAGAAACAGGGAAGGGTGGGGAGTGTGGAAAGTATATCACAGCAGCTACAGAAGAGGCTGAGGGCAGAAGCCACCCAGGCATTTGGAGTTTGCACCACGTGAGTGCCAGATAATGTGGGAATTTATCAAGGCAATTCCACGTAGTTTTTAAAGAGGAGGTTTACTTTGGGGTAACTTACAGCCAATAAAGGGGTTGGTTACAGGATCCAGGAGAGGTGAGTTGCAGTCCAGCGGGGTTCTCTGGAGAACTCTGACTTGGTCTTTCTTCTAGCATCCAGGATCACCAGGAATCAAAAGAGCCAGCACATCCAGATATCAGGTCTTAAGGGCTCTCATCTTGGACCCACCCCAGGGGCGTGTCATAGATAGGCATGGCAGTTACCAGAAGCCTCACTGGGTAAAAGCTAGAACAGCTACCCACTACGTAGTTGTTAAGAATTGTAATGTTGTTTTGGTGGATTTTTCTTTTGATGAATATGTAGTGTCCTTCCCTATCTCTTCTGATTAGTTTTGGTTTAAAGTCTATTTTGTAAGATATTAGAATGTCTACAAAAGCTTACTTCTTGGGTTTATTTGCTTGGAATATCTTTTTCTAACACTTTACCCTGGGATGATGTGTATCCTTGATGTTGAGGTGTGTTTCTTGGATGAAGCAGAAAGATGGATCTTATTTTTGTTACCAGTCTGTTAGACTCTGTCTTTTTATTGGAGAATTGAGACCTTTGATATAGAGAGCTATCAATGAGCAGTGTTTGGTGATTCCTGTTATTTTATTACTATGGTGTTTATTCCCCATTTTTATTTATTCCTTGTATTTTCTTTGGTGTTGTTAACATCGTTAGGTTGGAGTTTTCCTTCTAATGACTCCTTTAGAGTTGGATTTGTAGATATATATATATATATATATATATATATATATACATATATATATATATATATACACACATATATATATGTATATATATATATTGTTTAAATTTGGTTTTATCATGGACTGTTTTATTTTATCCATCTACAGTGATTGAATGTTTTGCTCACTGCAGTAACCTGGGCTGGCCTTTGTGGTCTCTTAGAGTCTGTAGAACATCTGCAGGCCCTTCCGGCTTTTAAAGTCTCCATGAGGTACTATTGTAATAGGTCTGCCTTTATATGTTACTTGGTCTTTTTCCTTTGCAGCTTTTAATAGTCTTTATTTGTTCTATACATTCAGTACTTTGATTATTATGTGTTGTGGGGAATTTCTTTTCTGGTTCAATCTATTTGATATTCTGTCTGCTTTTTGTATCTTGATAGGAAACTCCTTCTTTAGATTAGGAAATTTTTCTTCTATAATTTTGTTGAAAATATTTTCTGTTCCTTTGACCTGAATTTCTTTATCTTCCTTTATTCATATTATTCTTAGAATTGGTCTTTTCATAGTGATCCAGATTTCCTGTTGTGTGACAAAATCTTTCCTGGGAAGGAACACAACACACACATCAACTCATCCTATCTATATAGACAATCCACAACAGACCAAGTACAGATACCATTGAAGTCCAACTTGGAGCTGATAGTGGTGGCCACACTTTTAATCCCAGCATTTGGAAAACAGAGCCAGGTGGCTCTCTCTGAGTTCTAGGCTGGCCTGGGCTACAGAGTAAGTTCCAGGAAAGGCAAAAAGCTACACAGAGAAACCCTGTCTCAAAAAAACAAACAAACAACAAAAAAGTACAATTTGGTAAACCAATGGATTTTACTGGAGTCACTTACAGGATTATGGGTAAGAGGTTACTCAAAGCAGAAATGACTCAAAACCTATTGGAGAAAATTATAAAGGCCACTCCACGTAGTTAAAAGGAAGATTTATTTAGTGGATGACTTACAAATGAAGGAATGGATAGGTGGCGGGGGTCTGGGGAAGCTGTATCGCAATCCAGCGGTGTTCTCTGGAGCTCTGAACAGTCAATCTCCACCATCCAGGGACCAGGCACAGAGAGAGTGCCCAGAGAGAGCACTCGCCCATCCAGCTCTCGGGTTTCCAGCACCTCCCCTCGCCCCGCCTCGTAGGCGTGACAGTTGCCAGAGTCTCAATGGGGGTTGGAACTTCCATATCCAAGCTGGAATGGCTACCCACTACATAAACCAGCTGTATCTGGCTGGAGAGATGGCTCAGAGGTTAAGAGCACTGCTTGTTCTTCCAAAGGTCCTGAGTTCAATTCCCAGCAACCATATGGTATCTCACAACCATCTGTAATGAGATCTGGTGCCCTCTTCTGACCTGTATGGATATGTGTAGACAGAATATTGTATATATAATAAATAAATAAATCTTGAAAAAAAACCAGATGTATCTACAAGGCTGATCCCAACATGGGTGAAAGCTCAAAAAGCTGGGAAACCTAGATCACACTGCACATCATTCAGGTAGTTCAACAGGTGGGGGAGTGTCCTTTCCAAGTGACACTGCTCTAAGCCTCATCCAGACAGGTCAGCTGATTTTGTTTCTTCAGTGAGCTGGTCTGGTCTCACGGATCTTCTTTGGAGCTTGTTTCCTCTGAGAATCTTCTTTGCCACCCAGCATCATTTCATCTGAGAAGTACTCTCAGGTTGCATTGTTTACTTTGTCCAGGCCCTCAGAGGCCTAGTGAATCTGGTCAGTTTCAGGAACTTCCCGAAGCTATTTTAAGTTGTTTACCTTTCTATTTAAGGGCTTCTCTGCAGGATGGGATGTTTTAATCTCAGAGGAAACTGTTGTGCAGCACCTGGATGTTTTGTCCCTGGGTTTTTTTTAGATTTAACACTTTATTTGACTTGAGTATCCATTTCTTCTATCTTGTCTTCAGTATCTAAGAGTCTCCCTTCTATCTCGTGTGTTCTATTGGAGAGACTTACCTCTGAGGCTTTTTTTGTTTGACTTCCTAATTTTACTTGTTTTCTCTCAGTTGAGTTTTATTTAGTGAGTTTATTCCTACTTTCAAGTTTTGAATTATATTCTTCATTTCATTCCATTGCTTGTTTGTGTTTTCAAAGAATTCATTAATATATTTATTCATATCTTCTTTAAGGACTGTGAATATATTCATAGCAGCTATTTGAAAGTTCTTGCCTTGTTCTTCAGCTATGTTCAGCATTTCTCAGGGCCTACTGTAGTAGAAGGTTGGCTGGGATCTATTGGAGGTGTACTATCTTGTCTGTCATGGTGTGTTTTTTACATCGTTATCCAGGCATCTGATTTTGTGGTGATTGTGATTCTAGGTGTTGATATCTGGTCTTGTTATTTGTTGGGTTGGTGTTCTGTTCCCTGGTTTCTGTTACCTTTTCTGGATCTTAGGAGAGTTGTCATGGGTATGGGTTGCTTGTCAGGGAGTGTTTCTAAGTCCCTGCCAGGTGTGGCCACTGGAGGTCCCTAGTAGAACATGGTTCTAGATATAAGGGGCTGACAAGAAAGAATAGGGATGGACTAGAAGTGAAGGGCTGAGGGCCCACAGGAAGGAGGAAAGCTGTGTCTGTTGTGAGAATCTTTGGATTCCCCAGGAATTAGAGTCAGAGAGGAAAGACAGGCCCCTGAAGGTGGTCTGCTATAATGCTGAGGATGAAACTGGGGTATTTTCAATGGTGGACAAGAATGTGCCTGTAGTTCTTTGTGTAGGTTTGAGGACTTGTGGTCTTTCCCCTGTTCATGTTGGCTTGTCTATTGCTGTTTGCTCTTGTTTAGTCATGTTGATGATACTTTATGGGTGTAGCATCTGACATTACTAAAAGACACAGTTTTATAGCAAACTTCCTGATCCTATGGCTCTTACAATCTTTCTAGCCTCCTGTCCCCTAATGTTCCCTCAATCTTAGGTGTAGGAGTTGTATTGTAGATGTGTCCAACTGGACTGGGTTCCAGAACTCTGCATTTTGATTGATTGCAGTTTTCTGTAATGCTCTCCATCTGTTTTAAAGAGAAGTTTCCTTGCTGCATCAGGAAAGCTACACTTATTTGTGAATATAAGGATAAATATTTAGAGTATGGTTAGGTATGATGATGTTTTAGTAAAGTATGCTTGTATATTCTCCTATCTATGACTTCATTAGTCCTGGGTTTTGGGTACCTGGGATTATTGCCCTCTTTTGAACAGTTCTGAAGTCCAATTATAGTGATGTTGGTTACCACTAAGATATGTGTACCACTACTGTACCCTTAGTACTATCATGGCATGCTGGTCATTGTTGTGGTTCGTAGGTATCATAGCAGGACAGGACTGTTGGTTGCATCTCTCCTTTGGAAGCTTGCATGGTATCTTCTCAAGGAGAAGGCATTCAGATAATTCTATATCAGAGGCCTCTGGGCTTTGTACCTAATGTGTATGAGGTCTTCAGCTATAGGAACTTACCTTCCACCTCTGGGGAGCAACCAAGGGCAATCACAATTGTTTCCTAGGTTTTGTTAGTCTCTTGGACCAAACCTGACCAACAACCTAAAATAGGGTTTCTCGTGCCTGGTATTGTATTTCTGCTTCATCAGACATCCACTCTTCTTCTCCTTCTCCTTCTCCTCCTTCTCTTTCTCCTTCTCCTCCTTCTCTTTCTCCTTCTCCTTCTTCTCCTTCTCCTCCCCTTCATTCTTCTTCTTCTTCTTCTTCTTCTTCTTCTTCTTCTTCTTCTTCTTCTTCTTCCTTCTCTACCTCTTCTTCTTCTAATCATATACCAAAAGAATGCTCTTTCTTACTACAAAATCACATGCTCAACTATATTGATAGCTCTTCTCTTTTCACAATAGCTAAGACATGGGAACAGCCTAGATATCCATCAACCAATGAATGGAAAATAAAAATGTGGTGTCTATATAGAGTGGAATTTTATTCAGCTATAAGGAAAAATGAAATTATGAATTTTTCAGGCAAATATGTGGATCTGGAAAACATTATACTAAGTGAGGTAACCCAGACCCAGAAAGACAAAATTATATTCTCACTTATATGAGTGTCTTAGTATCAAACATTTAGATTTTTGTGTTTAATTCAGAATGTCTATACAACTTAGAAAATAGAAAGAGACTATTGATGGGGAGGGGAACGAAATATTTTAAGGGAAGGGAAGGGATAGTACAGAGGTGATATGAAGAGCTAAGGTGGAATACTGGGGAGGGAGGTTTTAGTGGGAGGATCAATGGGAGGATAGGCCAGAGAATAGGCCTAGGGAGTGACAATTGACACTAGGAATCTGGTGGCTATATGGAAACCTACTATTTTATAAACTTCATATATGTGTGTGTGTGTGTATTCATAAAAATATTATTTAATTGGAGTTACCCTACTCAGGGATTATAATCATCCAAGAAGTCATAGGCTGCCAAACAAAAAGCCCAAAATCAGTAAAGAATACCCCCCTCAGACTGTAAGAGGTGTCTCAGAGACCACTTCCCCGCAAAAGAAATAAAGGATATTGCCATTGCTCTTGGTTGCCCACCTGAAGTCAATGCTAAGATCTTGTTGCTGAAGACAGCATATGCACTGGTCATAAAACATGGCAAAATCAAATTGTTATTTGAGCAGGATGCTTCCTCCATGCTAGCTACCTCTTGTAGTACTAAAAGGTACTCATATGTGAACCCTGTGAACTGCAATAATGACTGATGTATCAACAGCAATATACACATGTGAATGAAATAATGGCACAAATGTTAATGGATGTAACCAACTGCTTTCTTATTGGACTTAAGACTTACTACACAGAAAGAAACATATGCAAATCTGTCAAAGAATCAATATTTGGGGAGCTCATAGGTCCCAAAATACTACTAGTATTTTGCTAAATGGACATATCATCAAACTGCCTTCTAATTTTATATTTCTATCCCTACATATTAGTGCAGCTCTCAGACATAATCAGAAAAGTTTCTTTATGCAGTGGATGGTGGTTAGTCCAGAAACTCAGAACTGGTCAAAGTGCAGAGAAAAATTACTGTGGAATGTTCAGCCACACATAGAAAATCTGTGTCACGCCCCTCATCAAGGTTCAGGAACAATCATGGAAGAGGGAATGGAATGAGTTGTAAAAGCCAGATATTGGGGAGGGTCAGAATTAAACAGTGATTTCTGGACATGAAAGGATGCTACATGAAAGAGTACAGCATATGTTTCTTCCTAGCACAATTTGTTGAAGAGGCTTTTGTTTAATATATACTTTGGGCATATTATTTTAAAAATTTCATATCTGTAGCTTGTTAGTTATTATGTGGTGCTATGTTATTCATTAACCAGTGCTGTTTACCATTCAAAAAAGCCACAAGGCACTACAAAACCCACTATAAGAGTTTATTAAGAGGAGGAACAGAGAGGAGTGCTTAGGCCTATCGAAATGGTTGTGCAGGGAGAGAGGAGGGAGGGGTCTGTGACCTGCTCTTTATGGATTCTCCACACACACACACACACACACACACACATGTGCATGTGGGCTTACATAGCTATGCCAAGCATGCACATAGATTGCATGATCACGCTGTGCATAAATTACATGATCATGCAGTACACAGATTATGTAGGACATAAGGTCCTGTAATGACTAAGCCTCTTGCTTGGCTACTACTGGACAGCACATATGTAGTCATGTAGCTGGGAGAGTGGCTAGGAATTCTATCATAGCTGAGTTTATACACTGATTCTCTAACTTATCCCACTAATTTATCCAGTTGTGTGCCCTTTCAGTGGTGTTTTTGGTACCATAATGTTGTAGTATAATTTGAAATCAGGAATGGTGATATCTCTTGTATCATTCTTTTGCTAAGTGTTGTTTGACTACCCAGGGTCTTTTGTGTTCCATATGAGTTTAAAGTTGTTGTTTTTCCTGCTTACATGAAGACTATAATTGGAATTAAAATTCCTTTTATTAATTCTTTGAAATTTTCATACAATATATTTTGATCATATATATTCACCCTCAGTTACTCCCCTTAACTCCTCCAAGATCCACCCCAACTACTTCTCACCTTTCAAATTTCTGTCCTTTAAAAACTATTAGTAAACCACCAGTCATTATTGGAGGTCACAGGGTTCACATGTGAGTGAGTACCTTCCAGTAGTATGAGAACTAGCTAGAATGTAGGAAGCATCCTATTCAAACAATTTGTGCTACCCACATACTCTGGATATGGGGACACCCACTGGAATATGGTCAGCCTACTTGGATGCACATCCTTTAAAAAAACAAAACAAAACAAAAAACAAAACTCATGTATCCTTCCCAAAAGGCCATCAACTGTCCATACCTCCTCAGTTAGGGGTAGAGGCTCATGAACCTCTTTGACCTCGTGCTAAAATGATGTTCAAAAAATAAACTCCAAATGTATCAGAGGCCTTCATGTTAGACCTGAAACTCAGAATCAGTTAGAGATAAAAGCAGGAGAATCATTTTAAGATAGAGGTGTGGGAAACGATTTTATGATAGGAATCTATTTGCTGAAGAAATAATGCCAATGGAAAAATTGGACTTTGTGCAGTTAAAAACTTTTGCACAGCAAAAGAAATAGTACTTGAGTGAAGGACACAGCCTACAGAATGGGAAAATTCATGCTAGCTATACATCTGTGAGAAAATTAGTATCTCGAATATGCAAAAGTCTCAGAGAAGTAAACAAGAAACTAACAATAAGTGGAGAAATGAAATGAGCAGACAGCTTTCCAAACATGAAATACAAATGCCTGCTAAGGTGTCTCCATGACGGGTAAGGTGACCTGCTGACGTCCCACACAACCCAAGTCAGAAGCTCATTTTTTAATAAAAGGGGGACCTGCAGGGCCCTGGCCCCCATTTTGGGTAACTGTTGCCTTGCTTACAGACCTTGACCTTGATATCCTCCCAATGCTAATTCCCTGCCAGATTCCACCTTCCTGAATGCTTAAGGGAAGTTCCTTGTCTGTGTATCCTGAATAATGGGCGTTAACAGCTTAGATGCAAGATTGTAAAACATCAGTAGCGAACTTCTGCCCTCTGGGGTCCTCCTATTGTGCTGTAAGCCTGTATTTAACCTCCTACCCCCTTCAAGAAATGACATTTGACATTTAAAATTTATATATATATATATATATATATATATATATATATATATATATATATATATATATATATTTGAATGAATACTGTGAATATAATCTATGAATACCACAAATGTGATTAATATCATGAGTGTAAGTAATGAATATCATGAGTGATGAGTGTAATTTAAAAAATAAAAAAAATTAAAAAAGGTGGAGGTGTTGGACAGGGTCCAGAAATGGAGTAGCATGAGAAGATTTCTGAGCACTTGTGAGAAAACTCCAAGAAACTAAGCCAAGAGTCTTGTGACCTCAGTTTCTCCAAAACACAGAATCTTTTTTTGAAATGTGTCTTTGTGTTTCTCCCAGGTGCAGAGGATAAGGGTGGGTTTACTTCAGAGTATTCATTATATGTCTCCATGGAAAAACATGTTTTTGCCACATGTGGCTTGCCTATGATGTGTGACTTGTCCTTGTGATTATATACTTTATGAATGTGACTTATTAACCCTCAGAGTATAAGCTGTTTGATGCTCTCAATAAAGTTGGCTATTGCATGAGAAAAAAATGCCTGCTAAGTATATAAAAAGTCTTCAGTAATAGCAACCATTAGAGAAAACTGAGTTGAAACAAGATTTCACTACATAGTCCAGGCTGGCCTAGAATTCATAAGCTCCTGACTGCAAGTCATTGCCAGTTATCAAGCTTTTTACAGTGTGTGTGTGTGTGTGTGTGTGTGTGTGTGTGTGTGTGTGTGTGTGTGTGTTGTGTACCTGAGCACATGCATGTGGACTCACACTGAGGGTTGAACTTAAAGCATCATTCATATTAGACAAAGCTTTAATGCTGAGCTGCATTCCCAGCTGTGATGAAACACCATGACCAAAGCAACTTGGGAAGGAAAGGATTTATTTGGCTTACACTTCCACATCACTTTTCATCTTAAAAGGAAGTCAGGACAGGAGCTCAAACCAGGTAGGAACCTGGAGGCAGGAACTGAAGCAGCGGCCATGGAGCGGTGTGCTCCTTACTGGCTTGCTCCCCATGGCTTGCTCAGCCTGCTTTCTTATAGAACCCAGAACCATGAGCCCAGGGATGGCAGCACCCACAATGGGATAGATACTTACTCATTAATCACTAATTAATCAAATTCCCTACAGGTTTGCCTGCAGCGTGATGTTATGGAAGCATTTTCTTAATTGAGGTTCCCTCAGATGGTTATAGCTTGTGTCATGTTGATGTAAAGATATCCAGCACAAATGTTTTGAGTCAAAGTCCTGTAAGAGGATTGGAAATATCACCTAGACACAACTGTAATGGAGAAATGTCTTTCTGTATGCTATGAATATATGTTGCTCTGATTGGTTGATAAAGAAAGCCATTTGGCCTATGGCAAAGCAGCTTAGAGGCAGGAGAAAAATTCAAACAGATAGAGAGGAAAGAGAAAGACAGAGCAGAGGAGACACTACCAGCTGCCACCATGAGAAGCAAAACGTAAAAGTACTGGTAAGCCACAAGCCATGTGGCAAAGTATAGATTTATAGAAATGGGTTAATTTAAGATATAAGAACTAGATAACAAGAAGAGACACAACTAGGAAGCTGGTTTCAGCTCCATTTTAGAATCTTATTTTTAAAGCTTTCTCAGGTTCTGGGTGGAATTTCTTGCTACCATGTCTGGGCACCAACGTGTAGCCATAAGTTTTCCTGTGTCCTGCCCAGTCCCACAGCCACTCATATCCAAGTCAACACATAGAGGCTTATATTACTTACAAACTGTATGGTCCAATGGCTCAGGATTTTTACTGGCTAGCTCTTTCAACTTAACTCAGCCCATTTCTATTAATCTATGCATTGCCATGTGGCTTCGTGGCTTACTGGTACTTTCACATCTTGCTTCTCCTGGCTGCTGCTTGCAGCTTCTCCCTACTCTCCTTTCTTCTTATCTCTCTCCAGTTCAAATGTACTGCCTAACCTTAGTCTGCCTCACCATTAGCCAAACAGCTTTATTTATTACCCAGTAGGAGCCACACATATTCGTAGCATACAGAAAGACACCCCCACAGCACTGTATACTGCTAATCCCCAAGTTTCTGATTTAGAAAGTTCTGAGTATGGATTGGGCCTTAAGAATTCCCTTTCTAGCAATGGAGCAGAGGAAGACAATCTTAGTGGTCTAATGTTGAATCCAGGTTTGTGATAAGCCTGGCACTGAGTTGAAGGCAGCAATAAGGGCAGGTGGCCTGTGTGATTATCCATGCAGGTTAGAAGGCAAGATGTGTTTAACAACCACTGTTATCTGCAGGTCCAGAGCACTCTGATACCAGTGTTACTCCAACAGCAAAATCAAGAATATATGAAGAACATGATACTTTGTACACCTTGTAAGGATAGTACTCAACTTCATATGGAAAAACCCAGGATAGCTAAAACAATCATGAACAATAAAAGAACTTCAAGAGGTATCACCATCCCTAATTTCAATTTTATTACAGAGTTATGGTAATAAAAATTGCCTGGTATTGGCATAAAAACAGATAATCAGCCAATGAGATTAAATCAAAGTCCCAGATAAAAATCCACACACCTGAATTTCTTTATAAAAATTCAGAAAGACACAGTAGAATAAAGAAATCATCTTCAACATATTGTTCTGGTCTAACTGGATGTCTGCATCTATATCTGTGGAAGAATGTAAATAGACCCATATCTATCACCCTGCACAAAACTCAAATCCAAGTGAATCACAGACATCAACATTAAACCAGATGCACTGACAGTGATAAAAGAGGAAGTGGGGATTAGACTTGAATGCGTTGGCACAGGAGACAACTTCTTGAACAAAACACTGTTAGCACAGGCACTAAGAACAACAATAAATGGCACCTCATGAAACTAAAAAGCTTCTGTAAGGCAAAGGATACCATCTATAGGACAAAGAGGCAGCCTACAAAATGAGAAAAGATTTTCCCAAACTCCTCATCTGACAGAGGCCTAATACCCAAAATAACTAAGGAACTCTAGAAAGTAGACATCAACAAACCAAATATACAAAATAAAAAATAAAAAAATTGGATACACATCTAAACAGAAAATTCTTTTTTTTTCCATCACAGGCAATTTATTTTGTTCTATTCATTCACAGTTAATACAGAAAATACTTGGAAACATTTCCATATAATGTTTGACACAGAAATCATCAAATAGAAGTATACAATGTTGACAGGAGGCAGTACATGTATAATTTATAACCCCAAATGTATTTATAAATTAGAAATGGAAAGATCTACAAATGAAATTATGAAGGTTCACCAAAGTCATTTAATCTGTCAGTTTCTCATTCATTTTTATGTCTTAATAATATTCTATTGTATGAATAAGCCACACTTTATTTCTCTCCAGTATTTGATAGCTATTTGAGTTGTTTTAACTTTTTTACTATTAGCAACACACTGCTGTAAACCTTCATGTACATGTTTCATAGGTGCACATTTTCAGTAGTTTGAGGATATATTCCTAAGGGTAGAATTGTTGAGTAACAGAGTAACAATGTTTTGCATTTTGACCAACCACCAAACTGTTTTGCCAAAGTGGCACACCATTTTACAATCTCACCAAACCCTTGTTTTTAAGGCTCTGATTTTTGTACAAAAGCATTCAATCATTCTGTCAGACCAAACCAGGAAAAGTAAGCTATAGTTCAGAGCTGTTCTATTCCATTTACTATGCAAAGCCATTCTTGGCATTTGCAACTCTCAGCCCTTTTGAGTATTCTTGCAGTGTTCACCTTTTCCTCCACCACTTTTTTTTTCTTCTTTTTTTCTGGTTTATTTCTATATATTACAAATGTATAAAAGATTCTCCATCAACGCTGCTGATAGCAGCAGAACCTTGAGAAATATACCTTTGGTTTGCCTCAGAAAAGGAACACATATTGTACTGTAAAGTTTATAAAATTGGCGCAAAAAATTGTGATAATGTTATAATACCAGTTTTAAGAGTTCAGTGACTAATGGGGAGCCGATGGGATACATGCAGAACTGTGAAAGCGATCTCACTTAGCCAGCTGTACACGTAGACTGTAAATCTACATTCAGATCATTTCTGAACTAAGACTATCATCTCAGTTTATCTGTTGAGGTCAACCAGGAAACCCTAGAATATACCTTGATTTTTGCAAAAAACAAAATAGGGGGAGGGGTTTCTTCAGCATTTCAGTCCACGAGTAACAGTATCCTAACAGGCAAAGTGTTCTCTCACTGTCAACATAGAATGAACTGCTGCTGGAGGTCAACTTGGGCTTTAATTTGCATTAGCACTTACATGCATAGTAGTCCAAGTTGTTGACCTCATGACTTTAAAAAGTAACTCTAAAAAAAAATAAAATGGCCCTTCTTGGAAGACTAAAGAAAGACATCCAGCCATAGTTGTAAAAAGTCTCATCAAAACAATATACCCTTTTATGAATTACGCCTCAATTAAAAAAAAAAGTAGCCCCAAATAAGAAGCAGCTCTGAAAAAGAAAATATAACTTAAGATATTTGAAAAAAAAACAAGGTGAATACAGGTTAAAAAATAATTAAGATACATTTTCTTAAGGCTACCTAGAATTAGGCTTTAAAGAATTCTACCATTTCAAGTTTACCACTAGTTACTAGATACCAATTTACAAACAAGATGTTCACCTTTTATGTTCCTTTATCAAGAGAAAAATCTACCTTCAGACTATGAGGGTGGTGATGGGGAGGGACTAGAAAACAAGATTCAAACAATCCCATGCAAATATCACATTTTTCAAATGGAAGAACTCCAAACTGCACTAGAAGATCCAATCACTAAGACACTTTCCATTGAAATGATTTAAGTACAACTACATGGCACCAAGGTTTAGGCCTAATATAGGCCTGACAACCAAGTCCTTGTTTTCTGGAAGAAAGGCCTCAAAAGTCCCACTCAATTCCACATAACAATACTTCAAAGATCAATTAGGTTTTCCTTTCCTTAATATTTTTGTTTTTGACTTCTAATCTTAAAGACTAGATTAAAACTTAGCTCATTTCCCAGAAGGCATTGCCTCCCTTTGCTCTATGAAAGAGTCCACCAAGACCTCTTCCTCAAAACCATCTAGCCCCCAGCCTCCAGCCTGTGCTTGTGATGCATCTTTCTCAACATCCTGAAAAGGTAATGTAGGTAAAATATGCTCATAAACATTAAAACTAGTTGTTAGAAAGACATAACTAGCTTTATAATTTAAGTTTTAGAACATAAATACTTGCAGCTTAATCTGCACTGACAATGATTGTCGAAGCCTAGAATTCAACATTTACAAATTCTCATTCACACACACAAACCACACTATTATCACACAGCTTGTGTCTTGAGAGAATCTTCTGCTTTTTAAATCTTTGGCCTCCCAGTCAATCCCAAGTTCAACCAACTTTTCCGAGTTCTGGTAGTTACCTGGACCACTGAGGCATTGCCACAAGACTTCTTCTCTTTTGAAACATCCTTTTTCTCTAGATATTAGGATAGCTACACCAGCTTGTTTCTTCTGTGGTGTATGTTGGTGTGGGATTATCTATTACTTGATTTTTCATGGATGTGTTTAGCTTCTTTGGGTTGAATTTTCCCTTCTAGTGCTTTCTGTAGGGCTGGGTTTGTAGACAGGTATTGATTAAATCTGGTTTTATCCTGGAATATTTTGTTTACTCCGCCTATGGTGATTAAGAGTTTTGCTGGGTATAATAGTCTAGGTTGGCATCCGTGGTCTCTTAGTGTCTGCATGAGATTTGTCCATGATCTTCTCGCTTTCATAGTCTCTATTGAGTAGTCTGGTGTTATTCTGATGGGTTTACCTTTATATGTTACTTGGTCTTTTTCCTTTGCAGCTCTTAATATTTTTTCTTTGTTCTGTGTGTTTAGTGTTTTGATTATTATGTGGCAAGGGGACTTTTTTTTTTTGGATCCAGCCTATTCGGTGTTCTGTAAGCTTCTTGTATCTTCATAGGTATTTCTTTCTTTAGGTTAGGAAAGTTTTCTTCTATGATTTTGTTGAATATATTTTCTGTGCCTTTGAGTTGGTATTCTTCTCCTTCTTCTATCCCTATTATTCTTAGGTTTGGTCTTTTCATGGTGTCCCAAATTTCCTGGACGTTTTGTGTTATGACTTTTTTGTCTTTAGTATTTTCTTTGACTGACGAATCTATTTTCTCTATCATGTCTTTAGTGTCAGAGATTCTCTGTTCCATCTCTTGCAATGGTTGGTTATGCTTGTTTCTGTAGTTCCTGTTCGTTTTGTCAGGATTTCTATTTCCAGCATTCCCTCAGCATGTGTTTTCTTTATTGTCTCAAATTCATTTTTCAGATCTTGGAATGTTTCTTTCATCTGTTTAATTGCTTTTTCTTGGCTTGATTTGATTTCTTCCCATTTTTTGTTCATTTTTTTCTTCCATTTCTTTAAGGGAGTTTTTTATTTCCTCTTTAATGGAGTTTTTCATTTCCTCTTTAAGGGAAGTTTTTATTTCCTCTTTAAGAGAGTTTTTCATTTCCTCTTTAAGGAAAGTTTTTATTTCCTCTTTAAGGTAGTTTTTCATTTCCTCTTTAAGGAAAGTTTTTATTTCCTCATTGAGGGAATGTTTTATTTCTTCTTCAAGGGCCTCTATCATCTTCTTAAAGTCATTTTTAGGGTTGATCTCTTCTGTTTCTTCTGTCATGGTATGTTTAGGTTTTGCAGGTGTAGAATCACTAGGTTCTGATGTTGCCATATAGGTCTTTATGTTGTTGCCTGTATTTTTGCACTGGCATCTACTCATCTTTTCCTCTATGTGGTGCAGGTGGTGTCTGTGTCTGAGAGTGCCTCTCTTGTTCTAATTTTCAGTCTTGGTTTAGTAGGGGTTCTTGGTTAAATTGGTGCTATTGGGCTGTTTCTTCAGGGACAGCTGATTTCAGTCGGTGAATTATATACTTATGAGTCTGGTGATCTGGTTTAGTGGCTGGGTAGCACCTTCTTCTGTGTTCCCAGGTCACGTTTTGTTCATTTGTCAACTCCTCAGCTGATCTTGTTTCTTCAGACTTCAAACTGTAGGCATCTGAATCCTCTCCCAGATGGGTTTCAGCTGAGCAGGGTAGTCTCACCAACACCTCCAAGTTGTTGGGTTTCACAGGATCAGCAGTTGGGCCCTGGGTTGTCCCCAGACAGAGTGCCCAGACTCGCCCTGGTTCCGACCCACGGAGATAGCCTCTTCCCCAGGTGTTGGGGCTATGGGTGTCCCCGTTCCAAGCTGCGTCCGCCCGTCTCCGTCCCCGGGCCTGTCCACCCCTGTGGCCTGCCGCCAAAGGCCCACCTGCGTCCACTTGTCTCCGTCGCCGGGCCTGTATGTCCCTGTCAGCTGCTGCTGGGTCTGTCTGCCTCTGCAGGCGGCCAACGGGCCTGTATATCTCTGCCGGCTGCCACCGCGGGCCTACCTACCTCTGCTTGTCACTGCTGCCGGGCCCATCCACCTCTGCGAACTGCCACCAGGCCTGTATGTCTCTGCCGGTTGCCACTGGGCCTGTATGTCCCTGTCGGCCGCTGCCACCGGGCCCTTCCACCTCCGCCCGCGAGTCGCCGACCTATGTCCGCCCTCTCTGCCCCGTGGCCTGTCTACTTCTGTGGGCTGCTGCCGCTGGGCCTGAATGTCTCTGTCGGCTGCCGCCGCCGGGCCCGTCCACCTCCGTCTGCTTATCTCCACCGCAGGGCCTGTCCACTTCTGTGGACCGCCGCTGGGCCTGAATGTCTCTGCCAGCTGCCACTGGGCCTAAATGTCCCTGTCGGCCACCGCCGCTGGACCCGTCTACCTCCGCAGGCCGCTGCCACAGGCCTACCTGCGTCTGCTTGTCTCCGCCATCTTGTTCCAAAAACAGAAAATTCTCAATAGAGGAATTCCAAATAGCTGAGAAGTGGCTTGAAAAAAATTTCAGCATCCTTAGCCACCAGGGAAATGCAAATCAAAATGACTCTGAGCATCCATCTTACACTTGTAAGAATGGCTAAGATCAAAAACACAAATAACAGCTCCTGCTGATAAGGATGTGGAGAAAGGGGAACACTCCCCCATTACTGGTAGGAGTACAAACGTGTACAACCACTATGAAAATCCTCATGACGGCTCCTCTGGAAACTGAGAATTGATCTATTTCACAGCTCAGCCCTCCACTGTTGGGCATACACCCAAAGGATGCTCCATCTTATCACAAAGACACTTGCTCAAATTTGTTCATAGTGGCTTTATTCATAATAGCCAGAAACTGGAAGCAACCTAGATGTCCCACAACTGAAGAATGGATAAACAAAATGTGGTACATTTACACAATGGAGTGTTACTCGGCTATTAAATAAATGACATGAAATTCAAAGGCAAATGGATGAATAGCAAGAACATTAGAATACCGAAGTTAGACCATGACTTCAGAAAAATCAGATGGCAAAAGAATCACATGTACAGCTAAGAGAGATCTCCAAGTTACTGTGCCTGGGATCTTTACAGTAAGGAGAGCAAAGAAACAAGGAGAGGCTGAGATAAGGAGGGGCAGGGCTTCTCTGGGGAAGCCCCAGGGCTGGCATTTCAGCAGCATCCTCCAGCTCCTCCACCCAAGGAGGCACCAGCAACCCGATGGCCAGGGGCAGTGGCAGCAGACCAGGCAGTGAAGAGGACAGCACTCCAGAGGTTGTGGAGATCACCAGAGCCCCGCCCACAGCTCAGCCCCTGGAAGCTGCCTGGTAACAAAGCAGCACTGGTGTCGACAGCTGTACTTCTGGAAGTTCTGCACCTTCACAGAGTCAGACAGGCTGGGGTGCACATGTCTGCATTTTTTGGAAAAATGCTCAATAATGAGAAGAAACAGTGTGCCCAGTGAGCTTCTCCATTGTGATGAGCTAGTAGGATTGTTAGGTTTCTAAGTCCAATTAGTGCACTCAGGGCATAGCCACTGGGTTGAGGATGAAATAAAGATCCTCCAGGTTCCTTTACTCCTGACAGGTGAGGAGTTGCTCTGTCCAAGTCTTAACTTGATTCATTTGGTGCTGGAGTGTGCTTGTAAATTGTGTTCATTGCTGAGTTCTTTGGGCATCATTTTGTTCTGGTTAATTTTGATACCAAGAGTTATTCACCTATATGTGTCTATTATGGCTACACATGTGTGTTCATGTGTGTATCTGTGCATATATACATGTGTGAAAATGTTTATATGTGTAAATGTGTGTGTATTTATATATATATATATATATATATATATATATATATATAGAGAGAGAGAGAGAGAGAGAGAGAGAGAGAGAGAGTTTAATAGGAGGAGAACTGGTGGATGGTGAGTGTGTTCTCTCTTTGGGACTCTTGACAGTGAATCAGTGGATCAGTTAATCTTTTAATGTCCTGAAGAACTGTAGTGTAAAAGTCATGTTGGGAATATCTGCTGCAGCTGGTACTTTCTGGGTATGCTGAGAACAATGCAAACCATGGGTGGTTAATTTGTCTTTCTTTCTCCTTGAAAGTTTGAGGATATCGGAGTTCATAGTACTGCAGCTAAAGCATTTTTGCATTGTGCACCAGAGACAATTTTTACTGCCCACTCTGTTCTATTGTATACATCTGTATAATACCACCTAGTTAGACAGGACTAAAGGCTAGAGATGAAAACAGGAAAGAAAAATGTCAAGTTTGGGGGATACTCTCCTGGATCAAAAAGGTATGGGATGTATGTGTATTAGGGTAGCACACATAAGTTCCCTGGGAAAAAACCCACAAGCCTAAGGAAACAAAGGTCCAGGAATGTTCTTCATGCCTTGAGAATAGAATCCTGACCTGGGCTTCTGCCACTGTTCAGCTCTAACTGTCCTTAGAGGAGTCATCATTCCAGGGAGAAAAGAAGGATGAGTGATGTTGCTGCAAGGCCCTGCTGTGACCAGAACACTGTGCATGTTTCTCACTTTATGGTCACTGGAAGTGCACAGAATATGACATCTGTTTGGGTTCTTTTTTGACTTCCCTATTGTCCTAGCTTTGGAGAAGGAACCACAATGAGTGGTACTATCATCCTTCAAACCCAAGTATGGTAACAGGGGTCTGTCTTAGTTACTTTTCTACTGCTGTGATAAGACACTATTACCAAGGCAACTTATAGAAGAAACAGTTTACTTGGGGGTTATAGTTTTTGAGGGCTTGAGTTCATGGTGGCAGGAATAGCTGTGAGCTTATATCTTGATCCATAAGTAGGAGGAAGAGAACAAAAGATACACTGGGAATGGCACCAGTCTTTTGAAACTCCCAGTTTCATACCTCCCAGTTGGCTCCCAGTGGCATACCTCCTCCAACAAGATCACACCTCCTAATCCATCCCAAATAGTTCCACCAACTTAGGACCAAGCATTCAAACATATGAGCCTGGGGGGGGGCATTCTTACTCAAACCACCACAGACTCTTACTGGATATGGCAAGGTGATGCCTTAGCTTACAGCTTCCTTTTGAGTCTTGTCTCCCCACATCTGCCACCACCAATGCCTAGAGTGAGTGCTATGGGGAGGCTTGTAGTATGTCCTTCAAGGGCTGCTTTATCACTGATCCTTAGCTGACCTGTAAGAGAGGTAATGGAAATGCAATCTACATGTCACAGCCCTAAGTTCCAGTTCAAATCTTGGCCTTGACAACTCTTTAACTACTACTGACAACAAACTGTCCACAGCAGGCTCCCTTCTTCTAGCACTGTTCCCCTCCCTGCTGCAAACACAGGGCTTGTCTCTCTTCTGTGAGCTCCTGGGAATTTCCCATGCTTCCATGGAAACATGACCCCCATTCTAACATGTCAGAGCAGCTATTCCTGTTTGCTGTTTGATTTAAGCCATGTAAAGCCAAGCAGCAATCAGCCTACTGACTGCTCATCTCTAGGGCAGTAGTTATCTTGCTACCTGGTGCAAGATTGTTCAGTAGAAGGTTTACCTCCTGTCAAAGATATGTGAAAAGCTCAACACTATGCCCCTATGCAGTCATCCTTCAGGGAAATGTTTCTCACCACCTACAACTGTGGATGCATCTCAGATGAAAGCTTTTGATTAAACAGGCCCTTCTGGCAAAGGCGCCTCATGTCACTGTTTGCAAAGTGTTGCCAGGATGTGAAAGTGAGCCAGGTCCCATCCAGCTTTTGGATTTCAATAAACATCAATACTCATATGTTTTAAATAGAAGTAAAAATCCCTCAAAAGATCTTAAACTGTGTAGATGTGAGGATAAAAGACAGCAGTGATCTGAGAGTTGGCAAGGTGCAGAGTTTCTGAGCTCTTTGATAGAGACTGAACGGGTTGAGTCGGCCAGTGGAGAAAAACATGCAGTTATCCAGTCAAGATTCCTCTGTAAATGAGAAAACTCAGACCAGCATGAGATGTCTTTGGAATCAATGAGTGTCAGCTGGCCAGTGTGGTTCAGTTGGGTCAAAACATGTATTTCCCTTGCTCTAAGGCAGGACTAAAGGCCATGACACCCCAAAGGACTCAGTTAACAAGAATCCAGCTGTTAGAACCAGTAATGATTTTACACACCAGATGCCTTTACCAGAAGAGTTAAATGGAAGTGATGCTCCATGTTCGACACAGGCTAGAAAAACAGAGCCAATAAACTACTGCAAGATCCTGGGCCAGTGAAGCCATGCAGTGAGACAGCATCCATCAAGTAAACAGCAAGTGATGCACTGATTGCACCTGTGGAGAAGGTATGGAACTATATAGAGGGCAGGGACCTGTGAGCAAGACATGGGCATATGGAGAGGGCATAGTGGACAGGACATAGACCTATGGACAGAACATAGACCTGTGCAGAAGGATGCCGTTTTACAAAACTCGACTTTTTCCTAAATAAATTACAGATTTGTTCAGCTTTGTTACACTTAGTTTCCAAGGTTCCTGCTACATTTTTCTTTAGGATATATGCAGACCTACAGTAAAGGTTAGTTAGTTCGCTAGTTAGTTAGTTAGTTAGTCAGAGTTAGTTTCTACAAAAATGAAGAAAGAGTCCCTAAGTCCACCTGGCAGAGGAATAAAACCATATAATAATAATAACTAGATGCCAGTTCTACTTTAGGATGCAATGCAGCTATGAGAAGATTCAAGTCTTGTCTCTGCAGAAGTGCAACTCTGCTCCAAGGACTCCTGGGCTGCTCTACAAATCAGCTGATGTAGCAAACAGTGGCCCTCTCTTGTATTTTCAGTTGCCTGTGGACAAATGTAACTCAAAGCACCTGCATTTGACTTGGCTCTTTCAAGACAGAGACCCACATTCAGGTAATTTCTCTACTTCTATTTAAATTAGAACACAAAGATTTCATTTCAGCATTTTTCATATGTGTGTCTATGCTATATTCTAACTCCTGCCCCTTTTCACTACTCTGAAGCAAGGTGCTCTGCTCTGCCTAACTATTCCACCCAGCATCCTCCATTATGCTCATCACAGAATTTTAAATATATTTTAACTACTGTAGTATAATTCTTCTATTTTATTACTTACAATAATTAATAGTGTTAATTTCTGGCTGTGCCCATTTTGTAAACTGAACTTTTTTTTTTTCCTGATTTTTCGAGATAGTGTTTCTCTGTGTAGCTTTGCGCCTTTCCTGGATCTCGCTCTGTAGACCAGGCTGGCCTCAAACTCACAGAGATCCACTTGCCTCTGCCTCCCGAGTGCTGGGATTAAAGGCATGCGCCACCACCACCCGGCCTGAACTTTTTAAACATTATACATATAAAGAAAAACACAGTGCAAAGGAGCATGGTGGCACCTGTAATCTAGAACTTGGGAGATGACGGCAGCTGAAAAGATTGGGAGTACAAGGTCATTCTTGGCTGCATAAGAAAAAAGAGCATATACACACAAAAAGAAGGGGTAAATCAAAGTGTGATGTACATGTGGCCCTGTGCTATTTGTGGTCTCAGGTGTCCATAGGAGTCTTAGGACATCTCCCACAGAGAAGTAAGGGCAATAATTGTAATCAAGTCCCTGTGTTCATATATAGACAAATGCCTAAAATATTCCAGAGATGAAAGAGAGCATGCCATCACTGGTTCACACCCACCATTACAATTACAAGTATTGCCAGCAAGGATGAATGAATGTCTGTGATGTTTTTCAATAAAAACATAATAATAGAAGGGCTATGGATATATCCAGTGATCGAATGTTTGTCTAGCATAGCAAGTTCCTAGATTTGAGCCACAACAAGCCCCCTCCCTAAAAGAAAGAAAAACTTGCATACTAAACCAATTATTTTTTGTTGCAAATAGAAGGAAACTCTACCAAGTCTTCTTGTCCTGTGAAGCTAAGCAAACACCAAAACAATAAAGCTTTCTGAGGATGTGGCTTTGAGAGAGTGGAGATTGGCCAGTGTAAGATAGTGTAGAGGGCATGCAGAAGCACACACCTGTCTCAGAAGCAAGCCTTCCGATATCAGTGCCCATACAACAGACGCAGGCTGGCTGACTCTAGAAAGGACACCTCAAGTGCATGGGAGTTTGACAGCAAGCCAGCCACAGGCGGTCTAAGAAGTGCAGTCTGCAGAACCTGATCTCTTCTCATCTTCCTTGTCACTCAGTTGACCTTAGTGGATTGAATTTCAGAAACTTCCACAGGATTTTCCAACCTAAGGGTCAGCTCGAATGACAGCAAAACCTTCCACTTATTCTACTGTCCTTCCTCATCTCTTCTTTTCTTTCTTTCTTCCCAGACATTTTAAGGTTTGTTATTCAAATTGTATTTTAATTTTGTTTTGAAAATTATTTAGGTTCCAAAATAATAAGCTGCAGATTAAGTAGGTGGCTTTTAATATTAGTTAAGGATTTCTCAAAGAACTATATCTATTTTTACTTCTCATTGGCTATATTCATCATAGATGTGACTGTGTCACATAAGGATGTTGTCACACAAGAATATATGGTATGTTCAACACAACCCCTAAAATAATTCTTTCCCTTTCTCATCCTTCCCCCTCCTGTTCATTTCCTTTGTTCCACTAGACAGTTTGGATTTTATTTTCATGAAGAACTGTAATTTTATCATAAATGCATTATACTTAAACTATGGAACACTCATTAGCTTACTTGAAGCTGCGTGGGTACCATTTCTATAGATCCAAACTCATGCTGAATATGCCCCTTTTTAAATGAGGAAATGACCTTCAGCAACTCTAAAATGTAGAGTTTGGCATTTTACTAAATTTCATGGGGAGAAAACGTAATGAGTCAATAAACCCAATTTGGAGGCTGGTTATTGTCACATAAATTAATTTGCCTGCTAAATGATCAGATTCACATCCACCTTTTTCCTACCATCTGCCTCACAACAAAGTTGGCATTGTACTCCTTTGAGGGTGGACCATAAAAATTTCATTATTTAAAGGCTTATTATCCTTAATTCCTGCTCAATTCCAGTTTTCCATGCTTGTAGGTGAACCAGGTAAGGACCATACCTGGAAATTTTCTAAATAGACTACTCCTCTCCCAGTAGCAGACTTAGAAGGAGCTCCTTTCACTGGGCTCTGGCCCAAAGGAGGAGTGACCTTGGACTCCAGCTAGCAGCCCACTCCTATTCAGTAGAGCCACAGCAGTCACGTTCCCATTGCTTGTTTTTGATTGTTTCTCCCAACACTTGTGATCTGTGAAATCTCGCCTGACTGTCACACTGAGTGATCCCATCCCATTTCTCTGCACAATCAGGTTCCTGGCAGCTTTGCCTCATAGAATGTTGGTTAGGGAGCTGTGGGCAGCAGTCAGAGCCTGCTCCAGCCAAGTCCTAAATGTGACCCTAATGTAATCCAAAGGCCAAGATCATCCCAATCATGATCTTCACTCAGTCCTTGTTAGATGAGGGGGAAAGGTGAAACATTTTCAGTAGAGGAAACATGACAACTATTAAAGACTTATTTAATGTTTGATTTTAAAAACATCAGCTACTAAATCCTAAATTGTAAATAATGCCTCCATTCAGAAAAACAGTAACAAAAATACTGATGATGGTTGGCACAGGCATTGTTTTTTATTTTAGAGGTAGAGTTTTGCTGTGTATCCCTGACTTGTGATCCTGATGCCTCAGCCTCCCAAGTCTAGACTGCTAGGGTTATAGTTGTGTGCTACCATGTCCAAGATTTGTAATTTTGTTTTGTGTTCACTTGTATATGACTCTAGTGGTCAGGATGGCATCCGTATGATAACTGTGCATCTGCTGCCATTTCAGTCTTGCTGCATTAGCAGAGTGTGGTTAAGTTAGATAATTCAAGTTTTTCAAAATGTCCAAAAAAATCAGTGATGATTACATAATTTAAGGGAAGGACATGGGGCATTATAGTTTGACCTCATTTTCACAAGTGCATTTTAACCATACTAAAGGCTTTAAGGTTTTACTATATGTAGAATACACACAAAGCAAATATAGTCTTAAGAGAGAAAGTCTGTACCCATAGTGCTTCTTGTCTAGACTCCAGCAAGAAATTCAATAGCTGTAATATACACTTTAAGAAAATATTGTATTAGATCCACTGGAAGGACACTTTACAGGGATCATGAAAGGCCTGCTGGTGGAGAGGATCTGACTCCCAGGATCCAGTGCCATAAAGAGTAGGCAAATATCATTGAAACCTAGAGTCAAGCTGCCAGATAACTACAGCCAGCAGCACTCTCTAGACACGGCATGTGATAAGAGAGCAGTTGAGAAATAAGCAGAATTAAATTCTCATGTGTTTCATAGGTTAATGAAAGATTTAAGAATTTGTCTAGTTGGGAGTCATTTCCATTATTTATTTTCACAGTGGTAGAGATTGAACCTAAGACTTTATGTGTTGTAGTCCACATTACCAACCTACACTGAAGAATATTCAACAGAAGAATAGAATCAGGTACATATTTTAGTGTGTTTATTCTGCCAATATTGTAGTCAATTAACTGTGCCTGTAGCTAATACTTGATGTGTTGAGACTAGAGAATATACTGCAAGCTATTGTGGGTAAATCTAGGTAGGAGAATAAGAAGTGTATAATTTGGCAGAGACAGCAGGGATGACAAGGAGGGAGTGAATGAAGGTAATGAGTGGGGCACTCTGACATGACTGAGTGAAGCAGTGTAAGTGGTGGGAGACAAGGTAACAGAGATAACTCCAGAAACTATAGACGAGCACAGCACAGTAACAAGGACTAAGTCTCTATTTCCAACATTAGCTGTAAAATTTCAAACCATGGGCTGGAGATGGTACAGAATGTAAGAGCTCTCCCTGCTCTTCCACAGCCTAGAATTCCAACTCCAGGGGATCCAATACCCTCTTCTGGCCTCTGTGGTTATCTGCACTCATATCCACATGTATACACACAGACATACACATAAAAAATTAAAAATAAATCTTTAAAAATCATTCAAATCGATGGAAAGTTAAATGTGTTGGTGTGAAATAATGAGATTATATTTTCCAATTTCACAGAGAAGGAAAATGACAAGCATCTAGTTGCCAAATATCACTTTATTTCAGCCACCTGGAAAAGCATTTTGGAAAAGTAGATTTAAAACTGCACCTAATGTTTATAAGAAAGACAAAGAGCAAGTGTGTTTGAACCCTAATTTCTGAATGTGGATTAGAAATTAATAAAAGAAAGACAGGTGTGGTAGTGCACACCCTTATTCACAACACTTAGGAGGCAGAGGCAGAGGCAGGAGGATCTCTGTGAGTTTAGGGATAGCCATGACTACATAGAGAGACTGTGACTCAAAAAAAAGAAAGAAAGAGAGGAAAACAAAGAAGAGAAGAAAAGAGAAAGGAGAAGAGAAGAGAAGAGAAGAGAAGAGAAGAGAAGAGAAGAGAAGAGAAGAGAAGAGAAGAGAAGAGAAGAGAAGAGAAGAGAAGAGAAGAGAGAAAAGAAGTCAATGAAAGACAGCATTATGACATGAACACACAGCTTTCTCTTACTGTGTCTCTTGAGAAATTGACGTAAAGTTTTGTTTGGGTCCATGATTTCAGTTCACGATCACTTAGTATATGATTGTTTGTCCTGTGGTAAGGCAAAATACAATGTTCAAAGTTCATCTCAAAAGAAATGTCTTACCTCATGGTAGACTGGAAGTAGAGAGAGAGACTGGAAAAGCCCAGAATCCCTGTGTACCCTTCAAAGACATATCTCCAGTATCCTAACTTCTCTCTTACCTCCTAAACTTCCTTCCATGTTCCAAATGTGCCAAAGACTGATAACCAAGCACTTAGCATACATACCTTGGCGGGGGAGGGGGCATTTTATGCTAACTATAGTTCTTCTAAAGAACAATGGGAGGACTCTAATATCAGGTAGGGAAGATAATGTTGACAGAAGCTTAGAAAATAAAGGCTGCCCAGCTGCATGTAAGTCAGCCTAGCACAGAAAAGTGCCAGTCCTCAAGAATAAGATGGCTAAGGAGGCAGTAGTGCCTGCCCCATCCTGCTGTCAACTACTTATCTCTGAGCACATCAGTCCTTAAGGCAGCAATGGGCCCTGTATTTCTGTAAAATGCATTATTCTGAGTTTGCTCTATAAGAAGCTGAGCCATCTAGATGCTTTGGGTATTAGGAACTGAGAAACTTAGAAGAAACCGAAAATACTTTAGAGGACGAAGGAATAATAAGCTGCATTTCAAGAGTTAATATTTGGGGCTGGCATGAAATGTGTTGCGTCAATGCAGACTGTAGAAACTATTATGAGTTGATTTGCACCCACACATACATACCACCAATATCCCCGACTGAGGTCCAAAACCCCAGTACCACAAAATGTGACCATATTTGGAGAGAGAGCCTTATAAAAAGTAATTAAACTAAAACAAGGTTATATGGATAGTCCCTAATCTAGTACTGCTTATATTATGGAACAATGAAGGATCACCTGTATGAAGTTCACATTCAGAAGAGATGGATGATCTATCATGACAGTTTACAGAATTCGAGTCTACTTACCTATACGAGTAACTCTACTACTATATAACAAATATATAACTATATTCAAATCTTGTGGAACACTTAGTAGTAAGACACAAAATATTTGACTGAAGCTGCCAATTCAACAAAGTCAACAAACTTTCTCAAATATTAACACTAAGTTACATGCAGGCTTCATTTACACTTTACACATGTACAAAGCCCTGGCTTCTATCTCCAGTGAGTTAAAACCCAAAATATCTGGGATTAGTAAGACAGTTCAACAAGTAAAGGTTCCTGCTGCCAAGTCTAATGACCTAAGTTTAACCACTGGAACTGACACAGTGAAAGAAGAGAACAGACTCCTGTGAGTTGTCCCCTGACCTCCACAAGCACCCCATGCTGCATACCTGCCCATGAACATACATACTATACACATGCACACACAAAGTAAAAAAAAATAGTTGTGATAAATGAAAACTTATACCCTCTGCTTTGTGAAAACCTTATTTTATTTTATGTGTATTACTGTTTTGCCTGCATGTATGCCTGTGTACCAAGTGTATGCTTGGTGCCTGAGGAAGCCAGAAGGTGGCATTTGATTTCCTGGAATTGTAGTTACTGTGCACTGATGGGTGTGCACTGCCAAGTCAATGCTGGGAATCAAACCCTAGTCCTCTAAAAGAGCAGACAGTGCTCTTATTGCTGAGTCATCTTTTCAGGGTCTGAGAAAACAATTTTGATATTTACAGGTTATGCACATTAATGATAAAAATGAGGTCAAGAAAATCCACCTGAATTCACTGCAGTCTGATTTTAACATATTTATATAAACTCTAAATCTTCACTTTAGGAGAGATTCAAAATATTTGACTGAAGCTGCCAATTCAACAAAGTCAACAAACTTTCTCAAATATTAACACTAAGTTACATGCAGGCCTCATTTAAGATGCAATTCTATTTTAAATGTGTTGGAAAATAGACATTTTTCTGCTAGAGAAGAGCTCTGATTGTCAAAACATGAGTGTTGAATCATTTTTTATTTTGGAGCAAATTCAATTTATATCAGGGAACTCAAAAAATAAAGTGTTTGGATTTTTCTAGATCAGGTCTATGTTACATTCCTACAGTAATTTCTGGATTCTCAAGTGAATTGCTCTTCATTGCATTCTAATTTCTAGTATTCTGCTCACCTTGACATATTAATTTTATTATTTTTTGTTTTTCTACAAAGAAATGTTTAATGTGTCCTTAAGTATTATATTTTGACATAATGCTTAGATGTTGACATAATAAAGAAAGAATTTACCACAAAGATTGTGATGGCTATTCTTGGCTGCTAACTTGAGTACATCTGAAATTAACTAGTGCCCAAGCAGCTGGGTGCAACTGTGGGGGATTTTTCTCAGTTGGATAATGTGAGCTTGGATTACCCAACCTAACTTTAGGCCACGTAAAGGAACATGGTGACAACCCATATAAAAGAACATGAAAGTAAGCTTTTGCTCTTTGCCTGCTTGCCCACACACTCCCTGGCAAGTGTGTGCCCACACACTTCACTGGCATTAGATTCTACTTCTTCAGGATTCCAATGTTTCTTAAAATCCACCTTCAGAGGCTGAACAACTATTAGATTCTAGAACTTTGAGCTGGGAGACAGACATTGTTGGACTAACAGGATCATAGACTGTAAGCCATTCTAATAAATCCCCTTTCTGTGTGGTGTGTGTGTGTGTGTGTGTGTGTGTGTGTGTGTGTGTGTGTGTGTGTGTTGTGTGTGTGTGTGTGTGTGTGTGTGTGTGTGTGTAGATTATAGACAGACAAATGATAGATAGATTAATTCTTTCAGTTCTGTTTCCCTAGAAAACACTAATACAAAGATCTTGGCATGGAATCAGTACCCATATGTATCTGTATACATGTTCATGTCACTTTTCTTTCTGAAATTTGTGATAAATCTGTATCCTGACCAATTAGAAGGAGCTTACTATTGGAATAGAATTGTATTCTTTCAATCAACATGAAAAAGTAAAAGCCAGTCAAGGTTCGGGATGTGTTTAGTGCTGAATGGACACACACACACACACACACACACACACACACACACACACACACACACACACACACACGTACCCAGACCTTAGTGGGCCCCCAGACCTTAGCACAACTGACACCATGATGAAAGTACCATTCAACATTCAACCCTTGGAACCCAGCATGTAGGCAGTAGCACCTGCCAAAATGAGAACAAAGGCCCAATCCATCAAAGTCCATAGTTCTGGGAAAGTCCCTAAAAGTACTAACACTGATTTTTGGCTTCCATATTCTACTTCTGAACTGGCTGTTCTTGCTAACTGGAGTGTGTCAACCCAGGATATGGTTTTTGTGCTTAAAAGTTCACTTTGAAAATGGCTCATCACTGTACTCAAATCCTGAAGACTCAGTATAGTCTCCAGCCAGCTAATAAAGACTTTCTATTGGCTTGAACCCTTGTTCAAATGATCTTCTCTGGTGGATACCTCACAAAGACAGCACCCATATATCATATCTTTACATTTGTACCACATAGATACACACCAGACACAGACAACATATACTAATGGTATGGACACATACATGCATGCAGACTACATTTTTGACACATTTACACATACATACACAGCAGACATGAAATAGCACACCACATATACCACCACATATAGCATTTTACCCATTCATACCATGATCCACATACACATTAGTTTATCAGAAGTAGATCAGAAAGTTTGAAGCTAATATTTGTCTTCAATGCCAGAAAATGCACAGCACACACCTAATACTGAGAATCTCTCTTAGCACTTTTAGGCTGATATCATTTAAATTGAATTGCTCTGACTCTGATAACAGAATTAAGTGGTTAAACAGTGGGTCATCATAGAAGCAAGTATACTTCAGCATTCCCATGTGTTCCAGCTTGAAAACTGCATAACAATTCTTACTGCTGTAGTCTCAAGGGCTGCACAAATACCTCTCTACTACTCAAAATAAAACACATATTTAACATATAAATAATATAAAAAGCACCTAATGATGAATTCTGAATACTCCCTCAGAACTAACAGATAGTTGTCTCACTGTGGTGCCTGCTCCTTTTGTATGCTACTGGAATGGAGCCCAGGGCTTTTTTTGTACAAGCTAGGCATGAGATGACCTACTGAGGCATACACAAAGCACAAAAAGCTTTTAAGGAACATTTTCTCTGTTCCTTACAACATTAATATGCACTCTTCTTTAGGACACTCCCAAGGAGTCCCCAAGAAAGCCCAAGTGAGCCAGGTGCAAAAGTGCAGGCCCCTCTCTTGGCTCCATCTGGAGTCTTAGTAGATGGAAGGCTGTCATATTTGGGGAGTGATCATGCATGCAGAATCCTACTCCATGTTTATAAATATGGTTGTGGCTCCAAGAAGATCAGGATTTATAGCCTCTCTGCTCTTCCTTAGAATAACAGAGTTTATTTTTTATTAAGGAATTTTTTACTCATTTTACATATCAACCACAGATCCTCCTCCTGCCCCTCCAGCCTTACCCACCCCCCAGCCCACCCACCATTCCTCCAACAAGGTAAGGCCTACCATCAGAACCTGGCACATTCAGTAGAGGCAGTTCCAAGCCCCTCCCCCTGCATCAAGGCTGTGAAGTGTCCCCCCATAGGTAGTGGGCTCCAAAAAGCCTGCTCATGCACCAGGATGGATCCTGATCCTACTGCCAGGGGGCCCCTTAAACAGATCAAGCTACACAACTGTCTTGATTATGCAAAGGGCCTAGTCTAATTCCATGGAGGCTCCACAGCTGTTGGACTAAAGTTCATGAGTTCCCACTAGTTTGGTTTAGTTGTCTTTGTAGGTTTCCCCATCATGATCTTGATGCCCCTTGCTCATAAAATCCCTCTTCTCTCTCTCTTTGATTGGACACCCTAGTACTTGGCTGTGGATCTCTGCATCTGTTTCCATCATTACTGAATGAAGGCTCTCTGATGATAGTTAGGGTATTCACCAAGCTGAATACTGAGATAAGCCAGATCAGGCACCCTCTTCACTATTGCTAGTAGTCTAAACTGGAGTCGTCCTTGTGGATTCCTGGAAACTTCCCTAGCACCCTGGTTCTCTTATCCCCATGATGTCTCCCTCTATCATGGTATCTCTTTCATAGCTCCCCTACTCCATCTGTGTTCCAGCTTGATCGTCCTATTCCCTTATGTTCTCATCCCCCATCCCCTACCCTCTATTGCCAGCCTCATCCCCAGTTTACTTATGGAGATCTTATCTGTTTCCCCTTCCCAGGGCTATCCATGCATCTCTCTTAGGGTCCTCCTTGTTAGCTAGCTTCTCTGGAGCTGTAGGTCAGTCTAGTTATCCTTTGCTTTACATCTAGTATCCACTTATTAGTGAGTACACACCATGCTTGTCCTTCTGAGTCTGGGTTACCTCACTCAGGATATTTTCTATTTCCATGCATTTGCCTGCAAATTTCATGAGGTCATTGTTTTTAACTACTGAGTAGTACACCATTGTGTATATGTACCACATTTTATTTATCCTTTCTTCAGTTGAGGGGCATCTAGGTTGTTTCCAGGTTCTTGCTATTATGAATAATGCTGCTATGAACATAGCTGAGCATGTGTCCTTGTGGTAAGAATGAGCATTCCTTAGGTATATGCCCAAGAGCGGTATATCTGGATCTTGAGGAAGATTGATTTCCAATTTTCTGAGAAACTGCCATATTTTTTTCCAAAGTAGCTGTACAAATTAGCACTCCCACCAACAGTGGAGGAGTATTCGCCTTGCTCCACATCCTCTCCAACATAAGCTGTCTTCAGTGTTTTTTGATCTTAGCCATTCTGACAGGTATAAGATGGTATCTCAGAGTCATTTGATTTGAATTTCCCTAATGACAAAGGATGTTGAGCAATTCCTTAAATGTCTTTCATCCATTTCAGATTCTTCTGTTGAGCATTCTCTGTTTAGATCTGTAACCCATGTTTTAAGTGGATTGTTCGTTATTTTGATGCCTAGTTTCTTGAATTCTTTATATATTTTCTTTATATATTTTGGAGATCACCCCTCTGTCATATGTGGGGTTGGTGAAGATCTTTTCCCATTCTGCAGGCTGTCATTTTGTCTTATTGACCATGTCCTTTGCCTTACAGAAGCTTCTCGGTTTCAGGAGGTCCCATTTATTAATTATTGTTCTCAGTGTCTGTGCTACTGGTGTTACATATAGGAAATGGTCTTCTGTGCCAATGTGTTCACGACTATTTCCTACTTTCTCTTCTGTCAGGTTCAGTGTAACTGGCTTTATGTTGAGGTCTTAGATCCACTTGGACTTGAGTTTTGTGCATGGCGATATATGGATCTATTTGCAGTCTTCTACATGTTGACATCTAGTTCTGGCAGCACCATTTGTTTAAGATGCTTTCTTTTTTCCATTGTAGAGTTTTTGCTTTTTGTCAAAAACTAGGTATTCAAGGTGTGTGAATTAATTTCAGGATCTTATTCAATTCCATTGGTTCACATGTTGCTTTTTATGCTTTTTTAATGCCTTTTTTATGCTTTTTACCAAACTGTTTTTATTACTATAGCTCTATAGCAGAGCTTAAAGTCAGGGATGGTGATGCCTCCAGAAGTTGCTTTACTATAAAGGATTGCTTTAGATATCCTAGGTTTTGTGGTTTTCCATGTGAGTTGAGTATTGTTCTTTTGAGGTCTGTGAAGAATTGTGTTGGGACTTTGATGGGAATTGCATTGAATCTGTAGATTGCTTTTGGTAAGATTGCCATTTTAAGTATGTTAATCCTACCTATCCATGAGCATGTGAGCATTTTCTGATATCTTCTTCCCCTCTTCAGAGACTTAATGTTCTTGTCATACAGGTCTTTCACTTGCTAATTTAGAGTTACCTGAAAGGTATTTTATATTATTTGTGGCTATTGTAAAGGGTGATGTTTCTCTGATTTCTTTTTCATCCTGTTTATCATTTGTATATAGGAGAGCTACTGATTTTTTTTTAAGTTAATCTTGTATCCTGCCATATTACTGAAGGTGTTTATCATTTGTAGGAGTTCTTTGGTAGAAATTTTGGGGTCACTAATGTATACTATCATATTGTCTGCTAATAGCGAAAGTTGGACTTCTTCCTTTCCAATTTATATTCCCTTGATCTCCTTTTGTTATCTTATTGCTCTAGCTAAGACTTTGAGCATGATATTGAATAGATATGGGGAGACTGGACAGCCTTGTCTTGTTCCTGATTTTAATGGAATCACTTTAATTTTCTTTGCATTTAATTCGATGTTGGCTGTTGGGTTGCTATAAATTGCCTTTATTATGTCTAGGTATGTTCCTTGTATTCCTGATCTCTCTAGGACCTATATGAAGGGGTGATGGATTTTGTCAAAGGCTTTTTTCAGCATCTAATGAGATGATCATGTGGTTTTTTTTTCTTTCAGTTTGTTTATATGTTGTATTACATTGACAGATTTTCGTATGTCGAGCCATCCTTGCATCTCTGGGATAAAGCCTACTTGGTCATGGTGAATAATTTTTTTGATGTATTCTTAGATTTGGTTTGCCAGTATTTTATTGAGTATTTTTGCATCAATATTCATGAAGGAGACTGGTCTGTAATTCTCTTTCTTTGTTGCCTCTTTGTGTGGTTTGGGTATCAGAGTAACTGTAGCCTCATAAAAAAGTTTGGTAATGTTCCTTCTGTTTCTATTGTGTGGAACAATTTGAAGAGTATTGGTATTAGCTCTTCTTTGAAATTCTGGTAGAATTCTGTGTTGAAACCATCTAGTCCTGGGCTTTTTTTGGTTGAGAGACTTTTAATGACTTTTTCTATTTCCTTAGTGGTTACAGGCCTATTTAAATTGTTTATCTGGTCTTGATTTAATTTTGTTATGTGATACCTATCTAGAAAACTGTTCATTTCTTTTAGATTTTCAAATTTTGTAAAGTACAGATTTTTGAAGTATGACCTAATGATTCCTCTGGATTTCCTCATTATCTATTGTTATGTCTCCCTTTTCATTTCTGATTTTGTTAATTTCGATGCTCTCTCTCTGCCTTATGGTTAGTTTGGATAAGGGCTTGTCTGTCTTTTTAGTTTTCTCAAAGAACCTACTCTTTGTTTTATTGGTTTTTTGCATTGTTCTCTTTGTTTCTATTTTATTGATTTTAGCCCTCAATTTGATTATTTTCTGGCATCTACTCCTCTTGAATGAGTTTGCTTCTTTTTATTCTCGAGCTTTCAGTTGTGCTGTTATGTCACCTGTGTGAGATTTCACCATCTTCTTTATGTAGGCATTTAATGCTATGAAATTTCCTGTTAGTAGTGCTTTCATAGTGTCCCATAAGTTTGGGTATATTGTACATTCATTTCTATTGAATTCTAGGAAGTCTTTATTTTTTTTCCTGGACCCATTGGTGATTCAATTAAGCATTATTCAGTTTCCATGAGATTGTAGACTTTCTGTAATTTTTGTTGTTGTTGAAGTCTAAGTTTAAGCGATGGTGGTCCGATAAAATACAGGAGGTTATTCCAATTTTTTGTATCTGTTGAGATTTGCTTTGTAACCAGGTATGTGGTCGATTTTAGAGAAGATTCCAAGGGGTGCTGAGAAGAAGGTATGCTCTTTTGTGTTAGGGTAGAATGTTCTGTAGATATCTATTAAGTCCATTTGAGTCATAACATCTGTTAGATCCCTTATTGCTCTGTTAAGTTTCTGTCTGGCAGATCTGTCCATTGGTGAGCGTGCAGTGTTTAAGTCTCCCACTAGTAATGCATGGGGTTTGATGTGCAACTTAAGTTTTAGCAATGTTTCTTTTATATATGTGGGTACCCTTGTACTTGGGGCATAAATGTTCAGAATTGAGATTTCATCTTGGTGGATTTTTCCTGAGATGAATATGTAATGTCCTTCCCAATCTCTTTTGATTGATTTTAGTTTGAAGTCTGTTTTGTTAGATATCAAGATAGCTACACCAGCTTGCTTCTTAAGTCCATTTTATTGGAAAGTTTTTCCCAGCCTTTTACTCTGAGGTAGTGTCGGTCTTTGAAGTTGAGGTGTGCTATGTGGTTCTTGTATACAGCAGAAGAATGGATCCTGTTTTCATATTCATTCTGTTAGACTGTGTCTTCATATGGACAAATTGAGTCCTTTGATATTAAGGGATATTAATGACCAGTGTTTGTCGATTCCTGTTATCTTTTGCTGGTTGTGTGTGTGTGTGTGTGTTGGCATTCCTGCTGAGCTGGGACTGGCCTGGCTCCAGAGAGTAACACCTAGCCCTAATCCATCTTTTGTTTAGCAGACACCTTTGATTTCCCTTGTCCTCTATGTGAATCTTGTCTTGGAGTTTCCCAAGGATACAAAGGCCTATGCAAAACTTTATTCAGGAAACCTGACAAACCAACAAACCATGGTACAATACAATGCATTTGGCATTGTATTGTTGGGAGCCCCTTTCAGGTTGTTTTGAGCATATTGGAGAGAAATAAAATTGGCCCAAGGCAAAGGGAAAGTACTTCAGTCCTTCAAGGCTGGACCCCCTGCAGCCAGGAAAGGCTAGATTCATTCTTAAGATGCCTCTGAGTCTTTATTTCATGGATTTGTGTAAACCCATACACCCATGTCGTGACTTATCAGTTACATGTGTTTATTTGCTTTCTTTGGGATTTGCTGCTATGGGGTTATCTATTGCCTCTCTCTTCATTGGTGCACCTAATTTCCTTTTATTGGAGTTTTCCTTCTAGTGCTTTCTGTAGGACTAGATTTGTGGATAAGTGTTCTTAAATCTGGTTTTGTCTTGGAATGTCTTATTCACTCCATCTATGGTGATTTAAAGTTTTGTTGTGTATAGTAGTCTGGTCTGGCTTCCGTGGTCTCTTAGTGTCTGCATAATGTCTGTCTAGGACCTTCTCACTTTCAGAGTCTCCATTGAGAAGTCAGGTGTTAGTCTGATGGGTCTACCTTTGTAAGTCACTTGGCCTTCTTCCTTTGCTGCTCTTAATATTCTTTCTTTACTCTGTACGTTTAGTGATTTAATTACTATGTGGTGAGGGGACTTTATGCAGGGGTCTACTCTACTGGGTGTTCTATAAGCTTCTTATATCTTCATAGGTATTTCTTTCTTTAAGTTGGGAAAGTTTTCTTCTGATTTTATTGGACATATTTTCTGTGCCTTTGAGTTGGTATTCTTCTCCTTCTTCTAGTCCTATTATTCTTAGGTTTGGCCTTTTCATCGTGTCCCAGATTTTCTAGATGTTTTATGTTATGACATTTTTGGCTTTAGTGTTTACTTAGACTGACGAATCTACTTCCTCTATTGTAACCTTCACACCAGAGATTCTCTCTTCCATCTCTTGTATTCTGTTGGTTATGCTTGCATCTGTAGTTCCTGTTCGTTTACTCAGATTTTCTATTTCCAGCATTCCATTGATTTTTGTCTTCTTCATTGCTTCTTTTTCAATTTTCAGGTCTTAAACTATTTTCTTCACCTGTTTAATTGCTTTTTCTTGGTTTTCTTGGCTTTCTTTAAAGGATTATTGATTTCTTCCAATTTTTTAATCTTTTCCTCAATTTCTTTAAGGGGATTTTTCATTTCCTCTTTAAAAGCCTCTGTCATCTTCATAAAGTTATTTTTAAGGTCACTTTCTTCTGCTTCTTCTACATTATGATGTTCAGAACTTGTTGATGTAGAACCACTAGGTTGTGGCGGTACTGTATTGTTTCTTATGTTGTTGACTGTATTTTTGCTCTGGCATCTACCCATCTCTTCTTCCAATAAGTGCCCGTGTCTGAGCAAGCTGCTCTTGGTCCAATCTGTGCTTGCTGTGTCTGTGTCTCAGGGGGCCATTATTGGTCCAATTGTAGCTTTTAGTATAATTGGAGCTGGTGGATTCTGTGTCTCAGGAAGCTGCTGAGGTCACAGGGGAATGGGTGGGTTTGGGGTAGGGAGTGGGTCTTGTAGATTGCAGCATCTGATGGGGGGTTTTCTGGGGAAGCCTGCCCACAGAAGTCCTCCCTGCTGGCTGGCAACTGGGGCAGTGATTGGTGGGGATTCCTGGGCATGGGTTGTGCACCAGGTTCTAGGTCCTAGAGGTAGGACTCTCTGGATGGGAGAAGAGTCACTCCCCTCTTGGTCCAATCAGAGCTGGCAGATTCTGTGTCTCAGGAAGCTGCTGAGGTTGCAGAAGGATAGATGTGTTTGAAGTAGGAAGTAGGTCCTGTAGATTGCAGGGTCCAATGGGGTGTTTTGGTGGGAAAGCCTGCCTGTAGAAGTCTTCCCTGCTGGCCAGCAACTGGGTTAGTAATGGCTAGAGATTCCAGGGCATAGGTTGTGCCCCAGGGTTTAGGTCGTAGAGCCAGAGTTCATTTTTATTAAGTGCTTGTTGGACCAGTCACAGTGGCTTATGTCTGAAATCCCAGGACTTGGGAGGCAGAGACAGGATCGCTGTAAGCTGGAAGTCAGCCTTGACTATGTAGTAAGTTTCAAGCCAGCCAAGACTACATGATAAGACTTTGTCTCAACAAAAAACAAACAATACACCACTACCACCAGAACAAAATCCCTGGTAAATGGAAAGGTGGAAGTGTGGTGATATTTTGTTATACTCTAATAAAATTTGTCTGAAGATCAGAGGACAGAGCCAGCCACTAGATTAAACATAGAGGTCAGGCAGTGGTGGCAAACACCTTTAACCCTAGCATTCAAGAGGTAGAGGCAGAGATCCTTCTAGATCTCTGTGATTTCAAAGCCACCCTGCTGGACTACATGAGATTAATCCACTTTAAAGGAGAAAGAGCCTGGCAGTGATGGTTCACAGTTTTATTTCCAGCACTTAGGAGTCATACACCTTTAATCCAAGCACTAGAAAGGCTTAGAAGGAAGTGATACGGCTAGGCAGGGAAAGGCATATAAGGTAGGAGGAAACAGGAATTCAGCCCCCTTTTGGCTGAGGATTTTGGCGCAGAGGCATTCAGCCTGAGGATTCAGGGAGACAGGAACTTCTCTGTTTGGCTGAGGAGTTTGTGAGGTGAGAAAAGGCTGTGGCTTGTTTCCTCTGATCTTTCAGCATTTACCCCAATATCTGGCTCTGGATTTTTATTATAAGACCATTTAGCATTCATGAAACATGGAAGGTTTTTAATAATATAAGTTCAATGACTCAATGACAAGAAAAGCTTTAGACAACTAAGGATGCCAGGAACAGAGTATATGCTCCTCACAATCTTTTTATATTGAATTCTACTTCATAATTATGGAGAAAGTTAATTATACAGAGAATTTCTTCACTGGTACCAGCAAATTGCTTCTCCTCGCCCCAGATCACAGAGATAAATATATGATGGCTAGATGAAGACACATTGGCACTGAGGATTCCAAATGGTGGAACTGACTGCTCCATGAGGGAGCTTGGTGTCTGAGCTCTTAGTAGGGCTCAAGTTGCATGTCCTAATATGTTACTGAGGTGACCAATGGGCATCCAGAAAGGCATCATGTTGGAAGGGCTCTGGAACTACAGGAAACTACCACATACCAGTAAAAACCAGCTAGTGCACCATAGTATTTTTAATTCAGAAAGTCATACCTGGGACCCTTGACAACTGGGACCTGTAAAAGAACTCTTTTTGGAGAGGTTGGTGGGCAATTACAAGCACATAGAGCTCCTGTAGAGGACCAACCTTATCTTCCTAGCACCCAAATCAAGCAGCTTACCACTACCTGTAACTCCAGCTCCAAGGAATATGAAGCCTCTTCTGGCCTCCATGAGTACCTCCACATACCCACATGCAGACATATATTTATGCACATAATTTAAAATAAAATCTTACTTTTTCTTCTAAAATTTAAGCTCACTTACTTCCTTCTCTCATTGCCTTTCTAAAACATGTCAGCTTCTTTCTGAAAACATTAACTATGGTGATGTTCTCACTTATGTATGCTTCTCTGCTTGCTATTTCAACAAAAAAGGGTGTGTGTGTGTCTGTGTGTCTGTGTGTGTGTGTGTGTGCATGTGTGTGTGTGTGTGTGTGTGTGTGTGTCTGTGTCTGTGTCTGTGTCTGTGAAAGAGAGAGTTTATATGGTGTGTAAGACAGAGTAATCAGCTTGGCAGAAACGAAAATATTCTAAAGAGATATTTTTCTCTCTCACTCTATCAGACTATTGAAACAATGGATCCAAAAAAAATGGGAACTTCCCCAGGAATTTAATGCTGGAAGAAGGAGAGTGGACCAATTAGAGTCTTGAAAAGAGATTTCATGCAGTTCTAAAAACTTGTCAGGATCAATTTATAGGATGAGACTGAAGCCCAGACAATAATGGATCAATAGTGCCAGGAATGCACTTTGGAACATTTAGATAAACACATCTCTATCTCTATATTTAAAATTCAATCTTTCCAGGACCTAAAAATGGACTTGAAGGGTCACTGAATTTTTTTGTCCCTCTTATAATTATGACCACATTAAATATGTATCTTTTCTTCCTGTTTTATATTATCAATTTGGCTCTTTTAATTGGCTTCTTGAGGACAAGTGGCTAAACTTGGTTTCTTGGGTACAGACTGTGAAATCCAAATTTGGCAATATGAGTGTCAAGTTTGTACATGCCACAATGCTTATGTGGATATCAGGAGAATACTTTTAGGAGTTGGTTCTCTTCTTTCACCACGGGTCCCAGGGGTCTTTCACAGATCATCAGACTTTTATCTGCTGAGTCATCTCTCACTCAACCATCTTGTATTTTGAGACAGGTTCTCTTACTGAACATGGAGTTCAAGGATTTACTAGACTGGTTGCCAGAAATTTTCAGGATCCTTCTGTCTCTGCTCCCAGGTGCTGAGCTTACAGGCATGTACTGCCAAAATGGCTTTTTATGTGAGTGCTGGGCATTCAAGCTCAGGTCCACATGATTGCTCAGTAAGCACTTTACCAACTGAGCCACTTTTCTAGCCAAAGAGACTTGGTTTTATATTGACATTTACTTTACTGAAAGGCAGCAAAGAATTTGGGGAGCGGTACATATAAGAGAAGTCCCAAATGCTGAGATACCCCTGGAATAACTAAACAAGCTCATCTGTTCTCAGGCACTGCTCTGAGCACTTTCTTATCATCCTTGCATCTACTCTTCTGTAGCTCACACACACAAGCAGTGACACTAAAGAATAGGTTCAGTTGCACAAGGAAACATATGGACAATGCAAAAGTAACCCAATGAGGCAAAGTCCTTTTGCAAAAATTGTGTGCCATGATCCACACTTGGCTACCAAGCTCACATGACCAAGATGGCCTTTGTCTTTTTATCCCTAATACAAGAAGGTGATTGTTCCTTATTGGCTGAAGTTTAACCTTACAGTCTACTCCTGATTGTCTGCATTGGAAAATGGTGCAAAAGGGACTTGAAGGCGGGGGGGACATAAGGAGAAGCAGGCACATAGTAATTAAAGCTAAACTGAAGTTCCCACCATAGCAATTCTATTACCTGTGAGGCAGTATAGAAGAACCAGGCCTTAATTTTCAAGGTGAGACTGTTAAGGGACTCACCTCTCCCTGGATTGATAAGCAAGTGCGATGCACTATAAGCATTGTTGAGTTCTACTCATTGTTGGTGGTACCAAAAGTTCTTTAAGTTCTTATTCTAAGCACCCTGATGCTCATTTTCTTGTAAATAAAACAGGACAGTGGGGAGTGGGACAATTTGACTCCCTCATGATTTATTGAACTCTCCCTCACTGCCCAGGCTACCTTGAACAAAAGGGCTATCACTCAAATAGCCATCTAGATTATGTTAATGCCAGCACTAGCCATCTGGAACAATCTACAAACTCCCTGAGTAAACCTCAGGGCTATTATAGCTGATTGCCCTGGCCACAGTTCTTATTACCAAGTCCTTCACAAAGACTGTAACACTAAGGGCAATACCTGTTTCTACTCACACCTGCTATAGCCGAACATGATGGGAAGTAAAACTCTAATAAATCAATGGTTCTCAACCTGTGGGTGAGTCTTGATTGCTTTCAGAATGATCACCTGAGATCACCAGAAAACACAGATATTTATATTACAATTCATATCTGTAGCAAAATTATAGTTATGTGGTAGCAGCAAAAATTATTTGATGGTGGGGGGCGGGGGTCACCACAACATGAAGAACTGTATTAAAAGGTCACAGCATTAGAAAAGTAGAGAACCACTCCAGTCTAATGGCTTGAACTTTCCGAGCTGTCCTGTATCTACCCATAGTTTGTATCCCTGTAGAGCAAAGGGAGTAGTTGGCAACAATGACATTTTAACTATCTTTGAAAATATTGAAGGATCCTCTCCCATGAAACTATTTCTCTTCTGATTCTGGGTTCATAGACTACTTTCAAACTCACAGTAGATGCTTTCTTAGCATCTTGTAACTTCTCTTTGTGAAATAAAGTAGGTAACACTTACTGGGCATTGTGCTCATTGCTTTTGTCATGTTTGCTTTGTACTTGTTACTTGTTGCTTTTATTACATATTACATAATATATAATATGCTATATTATATACATACTAATTATGTAATAATGAAAAGGAGAATATTTGCTCTGAATTGTTGTAGTTTCAATGTATATTAAAAGTAAATTTTGCTACATGAATGTGCACATATATGCAAGACTTGTAATGCATTCTGTGCCTACATAGAAAGAAATCTCTTCAGGGCCTTTGAAAGCCCAGACACAACCGGACTGACGCACATATGAATTCATGGAGACCATGACAACATGCATAAGGCCTGCACAGGTCCCAGCCAGATGGGACCTCAGCACTGAGAGGGAGAAGTGGACATGAGCTCCTGTCCTTAACCCAGAAGCTATCTTCAGTTAACAACAACTTGCAAAGAAAAAAAATCATTTTTTCCCAATGGAAGCTTACTAGACATATATATAAACCATACTTAAGGGCAGGCACTGTGCCCAGCAGTAGATGGACAATAGAAAACAAAGTCACTGATGTTTATGTAGATTTTTTCCTCAGAATTTTTTTCTTTTTTTATTATTAAGAAAATTTCTATTAATTTTACATACCAACCACAAATTCTCCCTCTCCTCCCTCCTCCTGCCTCCCAGCCCTCTCCCCAACCTACTCCCCTATTCCCACTTCCTCCAAGGCAAGGCCTCCCATGGGGAGTCAGCAGAAAATGTTTTGTTTGGGCATTTTTTCTATCTTACTTGTCTTATGCTTGTATACTATAGTCTGAAATTTTGTGTTTTTATGAGTTAAGTGTGTATGTTTCTTGTGGTTTTTTAAAAATTCTTTTTTTGTTTGTTTTCTAAAGAGAGAGAGAAAGAATGAAAGAAAGAGAGAGAAAGAAAGAGAGAGAGAGAAAGAAAGAAAGAAAGAAAGAAAGAAAGAAAGAAAGAAAGAAAGAAAGAAAGGAAGGAAGGAAGGAAGGAAGAAGGAAGGAAGGGAAGAAAGAAAGAAAGAAAGAAAGAAAGAAAGAAAGAAAGAAAGAAAGAAAGAAAGAAAGAAAGGAAGGAAGGAAGGAAGGAAGGAAGGAAGGAAGGAAGGAAGGAAGGAAGGAAGGAAGGAAGGAAGAAAAGAAAAGAAAAAAGAAAAGAAAAGAAAAGAAAAAAGGCAGGCATGGAATTGGATAGATGAAGATGATCTGGGAGGAGACTGGAGAGGGGAAACTGATCAGGATATACTGTCTAAAAATTATTTTCAATTAAAGAAGAAAAAAGTCCTTTGGACCTCAACAGACAGCTCAGCAGTTAAGAGTGCATGATGCTCTTGCAGAGGGCCTGAATTTTGTTCCTAGTGCCATATCAGATATCTGTAACTTCACAACCACCTGTAACTCCAGCTCCAGGGATCCAAGATCCTCTTTTGGAGTCTTTGAGAACCTGCACTTATGTGTGTGTGTGTGTGTGTGTGTGTGTGTGTGTGTGTGTGTGTGTTAGTGTATGTGAGTGTAGAAGATGTTACTATATGTGTAAGTATATATATACATATACATATACATATATATATATATATACATGCACTTGTGCACACACACTTAAAAATAAATATTTAAAACATGTAAGTTCTTATAACATAGCTATGCCCTACAGGCACACATGACTTTGGCCCACCTTTCTATATAACATTCTAGCAAGTTTTATATGATCTGGTAACAATGACTTTCTTATCTAATTCTCATAGAACATTTAAGAATTATTCACTCAAAAAAGAAGAAAATGAGATTGTAAGAGATGAGATCATTTTTCTAAGGTCTAGAACTAGCTGGTAACTAGCAGTGGTATGGTATTCTTCACTCATTCTGTGCCACCTGTCTTTCAGATACATAGTGTGTGATAAATGATGCTGCTTGCACAAAAAGAAAAGATTAGTAGAGATGAACAAGGCAAACAGCTTCTATAAATTCAGAAAATGAAGCCAGTTGCACAGGAGCCAACATCTAGAGGTTTAGGCTGGGCAGGAAGAGAAATAGGATCCAGCTGTGTACACAGATGTTAGAGCCTGCATCCCACTGAGCACAGCGAAGGCTCCCTCCCACACACAGGCACTAACTGGAACTGTGAGGTGGTGCATGCTGCCTTGCTCTCTGTCTTTAGGCCATGTCAGTGTACCATCTGTGGATGTGCCCTACCTGATCCCCACTGGAGCTCCAAGTGGGGCAGAACTAGAATGAAGCTCAGCTTCACTCCAGTCCTGCAAGTAACCAGTCCCTCCACTTGGAAGAGCCCTGCTCTTCTTCATATAATTGACTTGATAAGACTTTCTTTTCTGAGTATAATCTGGTGATTTCTATACCCAGCCCTCTCCTTTCAAAGGAGCCCTTTAATTTCTATTCAATAGTAGTAAGTAGTAAGTAGTAAGTAAGGTGTGTGTGAATGGGTTGGGGTGAGTGTGGGTATGCATATACATGATCCTGTAGATGAGTGTAGAGGATGTTAGTTTATATGTGTCTGTGTGGTGTATATTTGGAATATACATGCCGCAATACACATGTTGAGGTTAGAAGATATCTATCACCAGCCTGAAAAAAGCCCTTCATTAAATCTTCCTTAATGATCTACCTGTCCAAACCAAAAAACCTGCAAATCTCTAAATCCCTCCCTACTCCTTCCTGTGTGTCTCTCTATCCATCTTCCTGGCTCCTCCATCCTCTCTATGGCTAATTCTTGTCAACTAGTTACTGGTTCTGCCCTCTAATCCAAGGTTAAATTTATAACACAATCTGGAAGTTTCACAGTGCAATCAAATGTCCTGCAACAAGAATGTCTTATGATGTTCACTGTGCTTTTGAGTCATTCACACACCTAAGAAGACACTTTCAAATTTCTTATGGGAATCCTATATACAAAATGTATATTCTACTATTGAGTGAAATCTCTGCCCTTGAGGGCTACTACATAGATCTCCTACTTAATGAAGTATAGTAAGTTTGTAAAAAAGAATTGAAAATGGAGAAAACATTATAGCAACTGTATAAGCACATTTCCTTTATTTACTCCCAAGCCCATATCTAATCAAGATTAATTTGAGGAGGCTAAGGGTATACTTTGGTGGCATTGTGTTGTCTTAAATTTCTTTTGTCAAATAACTTTGTCCATTATTTTTTAATTAAGCCCTGAAAATATTTTTGAATATTTTCCAGATTCAGGCAGACTGTAGACAGATTCTTTGCCAGAGTGTTAGAGATACAGGTACCTGTGGAGTCTTTCCCCTCTGAGATTCTCATGGTAGCCTGGTTGTATTAGTTGCTTTTCTTATTGCTGTGACAAACTATCTGGCAAAAGCAGTGTAAGGAAGGGAGATGTCTTTTGATCCACAGTCTGAGTTACAGCTCATTATGTGGTGAAGGTTGTACAAACAGCTCTAGGTGACAGCAGGAGCCTGAGCTTGATGCCCACATTGTGTCCACAGTCATAAGGCAGAGAGAGAGGTATTGTTGCTTTGCATGCTTGTAGTCTAGGAGTGCAGGCCATTGAGTTATGCTACTATATTCAGGGTGGATTTTTAATCTCAGTCAAATGTCTCACAACAACATTCACATGTAAATCTCCTTAAGTCCTATCAAGTTCATCATCATAATGAATCATCATACTGAAATTACAAATTCCCTCAGAATGGCCTATTGGACTCTGCTCATACGCCAGGCTTGTGCAGCCAAGAACTACAAAATAGTTCCAAGGACTATCACACAAACCCATATTATTACAATGGCCCCACTGCTTGGTACTAGCTCCCTGTGTTATTTTTCTCCTTGCTGTAACCAAGTATTTGAGAAAAAGAAAATTAAAGGAGGTAAGGTTTATTATAGCTCATGGTTTGAGAGGATATAATCCAATATGGGGGTGGGTGAAAAGCATGGCATCAAATGGATCATGGCAGTAAGAGAAAATGGCAGCTGCTTGCTAAAGGGAGCACAACAGGTAACATTGTGTGTGTGTGTGTGTGTGTGTGTGTGTGTGTGTGTGTATTATTTTGTATGTGTCTCTGTGTCTGTATGTCTCTGAGTGTCTGTGTATCTGTCTGTGTGTGTGTCTGTCTCTCTGTGTGTCTGTCTCTCTGTATCTGTGTGTGTATGTGTGTCTGTCTCTCTGTGTGTGTGTGTGTGTCTGTCTGTCTGTCTTCCCCTCTGTCTCTCTGTGTGTCTCTGTCTCTGTCTCTGTCTCTCTCCTGTGTGTGTATGTATGTGTGTGTCTCTCTCTCCCTCTGTGTGTGTCTGCCCCTCTATGTCTCTGTGTCTCTGTGTGTCTGTCTGTCTGTCTCTCTCTCTCTCTCCCTCTGTGTGTGTGTCTGCCCCTCTGTGTCTCTGTGTCTCTGTGTGTCTGTCTGTCTGTCTGTCTCTCTCTCTCTCCCTCTGTGTGTGTGTGTGTGTGTGTGTGTGTGTGTGTGTGTGTATGTGTGTGTGTGTGTGCGCACATGCCACAATGTATATATGGAGGTCAGAGGATAACCTTCAAAAATTGACTCTCTCCTTCCACCATGAGTTCTGGGGATTGAACCCAGGTTGTCAGGATTTCACAGCAAGGGCTTTTACTCATGGAGCCAACTTGACAGCCTAGAACATCAAAATTCTTGACTCTTAAGGAAAAACATAAGCCATACCCGGGGGTGAGGGGTCTTTTCTCCTCCCATGTCTCTCAGTTTTCTCTCTTTCTAATCTACTTCAATGTCATATAAACACATTTCTTTGATGGTTTAAAAATACGTTAAAAATTATTTTGTGTACGCTGTGAATTCAGGCTAGGGCTATTCTTCAGGCTAACCACACACTCTGTTGTTGTTGGTGGCATTGTCAGTGATCACTGCATTTACTCAGATCCACAGCGAAATACAGTAAACAATGAAGCTGGAATGTGTGAAAAGGTGTACTTTGGTGAGGAAACAACCACAAACCTAGTTAAATAATAGACAGAATCATGCAGGCTGTCAAAGAAAGAAGTTGAACCTGGTTAAAGTTGAAGAGAGGTTGAGTGCAAAGTATCAGTAATTGTTAAAGAAAGTAATTCAACTGGGAAACTCTGGACAACAGGAGAGACTTCTTTTGAATGACAGTTCTGGAATATAACAATGTCGATGTATTTGACAGAAGAATGCCAGAGAAAATGGTGAAACTTTTCTGGAAAATTGGCTCACAAAGAAGTTTCTTCCCAGGTTCAGCTGCCCAAGCACATTGACCATAGCTAGGGTCCAAAAGGGCCAGACAGTATCTCAAGATAGTATCCCAAGTTGGTGTTTTCTGCATGATACTGGTTTTGCAAACATGTAATATATAGAAGGGTTCAGAGTCCCTGCATAGTACAACTGAGTGGTTGGTGAATCAAGGCAAAGCCTAAATTGCAATGGACGTGCTAGAAACCCGGTATTTGTGGTGGATTGAATGATGAATAGGAAGTGGCACTATTTGAAAGGCTTAGGATGTGTGACCTTTTTCAAGTAGATGTGACCTTGTTGGAGAAAATGTGTTGCTGGGGGTGGGCTTTGGGGTTTCAAGTGCTCACGCCAGGCCCAATGTCTTAGTTAGGGTTTTATTGTTATGAAGAGACACCATGACCATTGCAACTCTTATGAAGAAAACATTTAATTTGGGCTACCTTACAGTTCAGAAGCTTAGTCCATTATTGTCAGGGCAGGAAGCATGGTAGCATGCAAGCAGACATGTTGCTGGAAAAGGAGCTGAGATTTCTAAATCTTGATCCACAGGCAGTAGAAGCAACTGTGTGTCACACTGAGTATAGCTTGAGCAAATAAGACCTCAAAGTTCACCCCCACAGTGACACACTTACTCTAATACATCTACTCCAACAAAGCCACACCTCCTAATAGTGCCACCCCCTATGAGGGGCCCATTGTATTTCAAACCATCACACCCTGTGTCTCTCTTCCAGCTGCCTGCAATCTGTATATAGAAATCTCAGCTACCTCTTCAGCATCATGCCTGCCTGTGTGCTGCCATACTTCCCACCAGGATTATAATAAACTAAACCTCTGAAACGGTAAGACAGCACCAGTTAAATGTCCTTTATAAGAGTTACCATGGTCGTGGTATCTCTTCACAGCAATAGAATATTGGCTAAGACTGTATTCTACAAGGAAAGCAGCAATCAGGGATTGAATAGAGTTGCATTAGAAAGAGGACACATATAATTCAGGCAATAAAACTGGAGAAGCAGGGTTCCCCAAGGCCAAAGGAGCACTAATGATAACACTGACAGCCTTAGATGCTGGATATGGATCTTCGGGGGCTTGTATTTGCCCTATTAGGTTTATTTATTTTGTTCAATCTTCCTTGCTATACTATCATTTTCTCTGCTTGTGAATGGGAAATTTTACTGTATGCCCTTGTATATTAGACAAAATAGCCTGATTTTTTTAATTGTATTGAGGCTCAAAGTTAAGAGATTACTATTACGGGATGGAGAGATGGCTCAGAGGTTAAGAACACTGGCTACTCTTCCAGAGGTCCTGAGTTCAATTCCCAGCAACCACATAGTGGCTCACACAAGTCTATAATGAGATCTGATGTCCTTTTCTGGCCTGCAGGCACACATGCAGGAAGAACACTGTATACAAAATAAATAAATAAATAATGAAATCTTTTAAAAAAGAAATTACTATCAGTTTAGAAATGGGGTGGAACTAAGTCTTCTGAGCAATGCAAAAACTGTTAAGAATTTGAGGACTCTTAGGAAGGAGTACATGCATTTTGCATTATGAAATGAATATAAGACTTTCAGACTCATGGGTAGAATAATTTGATTTAACAGTGATGTATATGGGTATCAAGTTGACAAGGTGTTTAATCTTGCCAGTTACTTGAGGTATTTCATCTTGCAAGTTTCACTAGATTTATAATTACACTTCTGGTGTGCTTGAGAAGGTGATTAAAAACCAGCTTAAGGGATGAATAAAGGGCCAGACAGTGGTGGTGCATGTCTTTAACCCCAGCATTCAGGAGGCCAAGACAGGCAGGTCTCTGAGTTTGAGGTCAGCCTGGTCTACAGAGCGAGTTTCAGAATAGTCAGGAGTACACAGAGAAACCCTGTCTCAAAAAAAAAAGAAAGAAAAGAAAAGAAGAGAGAGAGAGAGATGAAGACCTACACTAAATATAGATGGAACTGTCCCTTGGGCTAAGGCCCAGATGGAATGAAAGGGCAGAAAGGAAAAAAGCACAGAGAGCACAGAGCACAAGCATTCCTCTATTGTTATTTCCTGGTTACAGATTTATGGTGACTAGTCACCTCACATGCCCACTCCCATGGCTTCCATGCCATGACAAATGGATTGTCTTCAAAAGGTGACCCCAAACATATCTTTTTTCACTTAATAAAAGACTTTCAACAGACCACCTGCCTTATTCTCTCCTTCTCTGCCCCCATTACAAGGGGACTAAGCAGATCCTCTCCTATAACCTTCTCTCCTCACCCTATCCTTTTGCCTCAATTTCCAAGACCCAAGCACTCTCTCTAGAAACCCACTGGCCACACAGATCAGTGAATCAGGTCAATCTTCATGCTCTTTCTTGTCTTCCAATTTCAATTTCCCATTCTCATACCCAGCCCTGTAGCAGACCACGAGGCAGGCATCTCTCTTCCTTTTCTTCCTCTATTCCCTGGGGACTTCACAGATCCTCTTAGAAGACCCAGATTTCCCACCTTCTATGGAACCTTTCAGCATCTTGTGTGTCAGTTCCAATATCTAGAAACAAATTCTTCCCTGGAGTACCAGTGGTCAAACCTGGCGGGGCCTAAGAAGCATTGCCTACTAAGCAACCTGTAGCTATGACAAGCTCCTAAGATCCAGAGAAGGCAACAGAAACTAATGAAAAGAAAATCCATCCAACAAAGACATAAGCAGATATAAATATCTAGAATTACAATCATTCCAAATTCAGATGCCTAGACACTAACTTAAAAACACAATCAATCAGCCAGGACAATATATTTCCCAGCAATCCTATTACAGTAGGCCCTGAGAAATGCAATATATACCTGAACCAGAAAACAAGGACTTCAAAATAACTATTATGAATGTACTCAAGGACCATAAGGAGAACAGGAACAAATCCATTAATGAAATCAATAAAAACAAAAACAATGGAATGAAATGAAGAAAACAGCTCAAGATATGAAAGTGAAAATGAAATCAATAAAGGAAACCCAAACTAAGGTAAACTGGAAAAGAAATGTAGGAACTCAAATAAGAACTTCAGAGGCAAGTCTCATTAACAAAATATAAAAGATGGAAGAGCAAATCTCTGGCATTGAACATACATTAGAAAAAATGGATACCTAAGTTGAAGACGTTAAATTGAAAAAACTCCAGACATAAAATACCCAGGAAATCTGGGACACTATGAAAATACCAATCTAAAAATAATAGGAATAGAGAGGTAGGAAAAGAAACCCAGATCAAATGTACAGAAAATATTTTTAACAAAATTATAGAAAAAGCTTTCCCTAACCTAAAGAAGCAAGTGTCTATTAAGATACAAACAGAACAAATAGACTACAAATAGACTAGACCAGAAAGGAAATTCCCCACATATGCCCCGGCCAGTGGGGTCTTCAACGGGAACCTAAAGGGAAGGCTGGCGAATGAGAGGGACAAGAGACATAAAGAATGAGAGCAAGCCAGGACGTCTGATCAAAAAATTTTATTTTACTCTCAAGGCATATATAGGTAGGCAAAAAGGGTTGTGAGTAGGAAGGGACTTAATTATGGAGGTTGCAAGCAGGAAGGGACTTAGTAATGGGGGTTGCAAGCAGGAAGGGACTTAATTATGGGCTGTACAGCCAGCAGGAAATGTTGCTCTGAAGGTTATCTATCTATCCTTGTCTAACTGCCTAATTGCTTAACTGCAGCTCATTCACCTGATATCTGAGAAGAGGTTCTGGTATCTATGAGAAGAGGTTTTGGTGCTATGGAGACTTAAGCAAGGCCTAGACCTAAGAAAAGAGGAGAGAAACCCAAATATGGCAGCATGTGTGTCAAGGGTTGCTTAGGCTTATGGCTCCCGTCACACATACATAATAACCAAAACACTGAGTTACAGGATAAATAAAGTATATTAGAAGCTGCAGGGAAAAAAGACAAAGTAACATATAAAGGCAGACCTATTATAATAACAGCTGATTTCTCAATGGAAACTCTAAAAATTAGAATGACCTAGATGAACGTTCTACAAACTCTAAGAGAATACAGGTGCCAGCCCACGCTACTATATTTCGTCACAATAAGTAGAGAAAGACATTGCATGATAAAAAACAAATTTATTCAGTATTTATCTACAAATCCAGCTCTGCAGAAGATACTAGAAGGATAACTTCAACCTACAGAGGTTAACCATACCCAGCAAAACACAAGGAACAAAGGCCGGGCGGTGGTGGCGCACGCCTTTAATCCCAGCACTTGGGAGGCAGAGGCAGGCGGATCTCTGTGAGTTCGAGGCCAGCCTGGACTACCAAGTGAGTTCCAGGAAAGGCGCAAAGCTACACAGAGAAACCCTATCTCGAAAAACCAAAAACCACAAGGAACAAATAATATCAGATCAGCAAATCAAAAGATAAAAACAAAAAAACCCACACCATAAAAAACAAATAACAGGAGTGAATAGAAACTGCTCATTGATAATAACTTTCAACATCAATGGTCTCAGACCAACTGATTGGAAACAAAAACAGGATCCAACTTTCTGCTGTATGCAAGAAACATCGTAACATTGAGGAAGACATCACCTCAAGGTAAAAGGATGAAAAAAGATATTCCAAGAAAATGGACTGAAGAAACAAGCCAGTATAGCCATTTTAATATCAGACAATTTAATATCAGACAGACTTCAAACCAAAACTAATCCAAGAGATAGGGAAGGATGCTACATATGACAAATCAAAGGGAAAATCTCTCAAGAGGACACTAAAATTCTTGACATCTTTGCACCAAACACCATGTTCATAAAAGAAACACCATTGAAGCTAAAATCGTATATTGAACCTTACACACTGATAGTGAAACACTTCAGTACTTGACTTTCACCAATAGACAGATAATCCAGACAAAAACTAAACAGAGAAATGCTAGAGGCAAATTATGTAATAAAGCAAATGGACCTAACAGATATTTACAGAACATTTCAAACAAACAGAAAAGAATATACCTACTTCTCAGCACATCATGGAAGTAACTTTCTACAAAATTGATGATATACTTGGACACAAATTAAGTTTCAACAGATACAAGAAAATTGAAATGAACCCCCTGAATCTTATCTGACCACCATGGATCAACAATAACAAAAACAACAGAAAGCTTGCAAACTCATAGAAACTAAACGATTCACTATTAAATAAAAAAAAAAATAGGTCGGCAAAAGTTAAGAAATACACTTAAGAATTTTAGAATTAAATGAAAATATAACATATCCAAACTAATGGCACACAATAAAAGCAGTTCTAAGAAGCCACTTCATAGCACTAAATGTCTACATTAAAAAATTATAGAGATTTCATATGAATAACTTAACAGCACACTTGAAAGCTCCACACATTTTGGGTGTGATTTCTTCTTTTTGTCTAGAAAAAACATCAGTAGCCCTCCTATATACAAATGACAAATGTACTGAGAAAAAAATCATGGAAACAATACCTTTCACAGTAGCCTCAAAAAAATAAAAATAAGGTATTTTGGGGTAACTCTAACCAAGCAAGTTAAAAAATATATATAAAAAATACTCAAAGATGTCAAAAAATAATTGAAAACTATATCAGAAGATGAACAGATCTCCCATGCTCATGGATTGATAGAATTAATATAGAAAAATGGTCATCCTACCAAAAGCAATCTACAGATTCAATGCAGCTCCATCAAAATCTCGACACAATTCTTCGCAGAAATTAAGAGAACAATTTTTAGCTTCGTATGGAAACACAAAACTCCAGGATAGCTAAAACAGTTTTAAAGAACTGCTGGAGGTATCATTATCCATGATCTCAAATTATGCTACAAAGATATAGTAATAAAAATAACATGGTATTGGTATAAAAAAAAAAAAGCAGGTTGATCAATTTAATCAGATTGAAGACCCAGACATAAATCCACACACCTATGGACACCTGAAATTTTTATTCTTTTTTTAATTAACTAAATTATTTATTTTACATCCCAAAACAGTTTTCTCTCCCTCTTCTCCTGTCAGTCCACCCACCTTTCCTCTGCCTCCCCCATCCACTCCTCCTCTATTTCTATTCAGAAAAGGGCAGACCTCCTTCACACAGATATTAACAAAACATGACAAATCAAGTTGCAGTAAGACTAAGCACCTTGCCTTGTATCAAGGCTAGGCAAGGCAATGCAGTATGAAAAGCAGAGTCCCAAAAGCCAGTAAAAGAATCAGAGACAGACCCTGCTCCCACTATTAGGAGTCCCACATGAAGACCAAGCTATACAACTATCATATATATGCAGAGGGCCTAGGTCAAGTCCCATGCAGGTTCCCTGGTTGTTGGTTCAATCTCTGTGAACCCAGGTTAGCTGTTTCTATGGGTTGTCTTATAATGTCCTTGACCCATCTGGCTCTACAATCCTTCTTCCCTCTCTACAACAGGATTCCCCAAGCTCAGTTGCTGGATGAAGCCTCTCTGATGAACATTAGGCTAGTAGATATTTTGTTGGTGTACTGGGGTCAGTGAGGATGGGAACACAAGAGATCAAGTCGGGGTGGGGTGGGAGTGAGAGTCCTGAAAGAATCAACTGAAAAGGGGAGCATTTCGGTGTCAGGTAGAAACCAGATGCAAGGGAAACTCCCAGAAATCTACAAGGATGACCACAGCTAAGACTCCTAGCAATAGTGGATATTTAGCTTGAACTGGTCATCTCCTGTGACCAGGCAAGACTTCCAGTTTAGGCATTGGGACACCAACCTAGCCACATAACCTTCAACCTATCGTCTGTCCTGCCTATGTGATATGCAGGGTTAAGGGTGGCACAGAGATTTTTGGAGTGTTCAGTTAATGACTGGTCGATCTGGAGACCCATGCCATGAGAGTGAGCCCACCCCTGACACTGCCTGGAGTGCCAAGATGCAGAGACTGGATGATCTAGAGACATAGCATAGAACCAAACACTAATGGAGGAAAAAATATTAATGTAATAGTGCCTAATAATATTCTCCTATATTCATAGATTGAAAACCTGGTTTTTTTATTTAAAAAAAGCCAGAAATACAAACTAGAAAAAAGAGAGCATCCTCAACAAATTGTTCTGATCAAACTGCATATAAAAGATGTCTGCATGTACAAGAATTCAAATAAATTTATCCTTATAATCCTGCACAAAACTCAACTTTAAATGGATCAAAGACCTCAGCATACATAGAACCTGATAGAAGGGAAATAGGGGGATAGCCTTAAACTTATTGGCAAAGGAGAACACTTTCTGAACTGAATGCCATTAGCACACACACTAAGATCAACAATTAATAAATAGGACTTCGTGAAACTGAAAAGCTTATGGATGGCAAAGGACACAATCATTTGGACAAACGAGTAACCTGAAGAATGGAAAAAGATTTTTACCAACTAACTACACATCAGATAAAGAGGTGATAACATATATATATATATACATATATATATATGTTTAATTAAAAAAAGAATAAAAATTATATATATATATGTATATATATAAAACATCATAAAAACATAAAAACTGGGCATCAAAAAATAAGTAAACCAATCTTAAAATGAGGTACAGAAATAAGCATAAATTTCTCAAAAGATAAAATACAAGTGGTTGAGAAACACTTAAAGAAATGTGCATTGTCCTTAGTCATCAGGGAAATGAAAATCAAAACTACTTTGAAGTTTCATCTTCCACAAATCAGAATGGCTAAGATCAATAAAACAAATGACAGCTCACGCTGGAGAAATTGTGGAGTAAGAGGAATACTCATCCATTGCTGATTGGAGTGCAAACTTGTACAGCCACTATGGAAATCAGTATGGTGGTTCCATAGTGCCATGGGCCACAGGAATAAAAAGTAAAGATTCATCTGTATATGATGAAGCTATACCTAGAAGGATCAAAGGATCCTTCTGGAGGAGAAGTCAAATGTCAAGGAACATTTGGTGTTACTTGGCTTTTAATATATCAGCTGTCTCTGCTGTGAATTTCTTGTGTTCTTATAATTTCCCCAAGAACTTTTAACAGTGTATTTCACCTGAAACTCTTCTCTAGCATTCTAGGCCAAAATGGCAAACAGTCTCCTGAATTAAGGTAACACCCTTCCAGAGACACCGCCTAGGAGACAGGCGCATAGCTTTGTTCCTTGTGCAAAGGAAGCTCAGAACCTGCTTTCTCTCACAGCCCAAATGGCATTCCAGAGCAATTGACTCAGAACCAAAGGGTGCAGTGGAGCTATGAAGCAGGTCTCCTAGCTCCAAGCAGAGTTACCCTGCCCTGCCAGCATATGGCAGCATAGGAAAATAGAGGCAGTTTTATTTTAGTGACTTATAGACTCTTTTACCTAGCCACCTGTAAGATTATAGTTTGAGCACAATTATGATAGACTCATAACATTTTACCTAACCACATATAAGAATATATTTTGAGCACATAAATTCCCTTTCTGAATTATTCCAGGCCTTATCTGACCCCATGTCCTCTAGCCACTCCCCTTTTGTGTTGCAAATGAAGCTGGCTATCATGGCTCTGGTAGGGAGCTTGGGAGCTTTGCTTGGAATTGTAAGGGTCAGGCTGCTGAGAAGGGAGAGATCAGTTCCAGGACAGGAATGGGAAGGAACCACAATGGAGAATAATGAGGATGAAGATGAGGATGGAGATGGAAAAAAGTTAGAGTTATGAGAGAACAAGAGGTGAAGGGACAGAGAAGTGCTAAATACAAGAATAGAATTGAAGCTGTGTAGATAGAATTTAATCTCAGAGGAATAAAGTAGATGGATAAAAGAACTCAATGTACTTATATTCTTTACCCTCAGATTACCCCTCACCATTTGTAGTATCTTCCCCAGGACTCTGGGAGAAATCTCCTCAGGGCATACCCCCAAGGAAATTTTGATACAATAGGAATCTGGGAATAGATCTACCTCAAGATGCAGCTATACCACTATATTGGGCATATACCCAAAGGATTCTACAGCCTACTACAGAGACACTTGTTCAAACATGTTCATTGTTTATCTATTTATAATAGACAAACATTGGAAACAGACTAGATGCCTGTCAATGGCTAAATGGATAAAGCAAATATGGTATGTTTATACAATGGAATGTTACTCAGCTCTTCAAAAATGTGATCAAGATATTTGCAGGTAAATAAATGAAGGTTGAGAAAAATCATCCTGGTGAGGTAACCCAGACCCCCAAAAAACAAGTATGGAATGTATTTGCTTATCTGTGGATGTTAGCTGTTAAGTTTTGATAAACAGGCCACAAACCATGTAATCACAGAGGTTAAGTATAGAGAAAGGGACTTGGAATGAGGAGATTGGCTTACCCTAGGAAGGGGAGATAGAATAGGTCGTTATGGATGGATGGAGCAGGGGACTGGAATGGGAGGATCAAGTGGAGTGGGGATGTGAAAAGGGGATGAGGGAAGGAGTACGAGGGGGGACAGCTAAAACTAAGCATTACTTGAGGGACAGTATAGAAGCCTAATATAGTAGAAGCTTCCTAAAATATATTCATATATGAAGGTGATCTAAATAAAATCACCAAATAATAGTGGAGAAACAACCCCAACTGGCCATCTCTTGTCACCAAATGAAGCTTCCAGTACCAGGAATGAATAACATTTAATCAAGTTGTTGGTGAAGTGGGTCCCCTGGGAACCCCAAACAACCCAGACTATTTCCAAGGCTATTGGTTGATCTCTACAAACTGAAGGTAAGGCCATATTTCTGAAGAAAACACCTTTACAGCTTACTGAACATGGAGAAGTAGAGCATGTGCCTACCTACAGACTTCACCCCATGGACTAGTATCCATGCTATTAGAAGGTACTCTCCATGCTATCAAATGAGAAAGGTAAATGCCACAATGGAAATATATTATATTAAAGTATCTATTTTCAATAAAAAATAAATAAGGAAAATGATTTCAACATAACTAGGAAGAAGCCCCTGTGAGGATTGCCTACAGAGACACTGCTCTGTTTTATTTTTCTTTTCAAGACAGGGTTTTGCTCTGTAGTGCTAGCAGTCCTGAAAATCACTCTATAGTCCAGGCTTGCTTCCAATTCAGAAACCCACTTGCATCTGCCTCACAAGTGATGGGACTAAAGTTGTGTGCCACCCCTGCCCAGCCTGCTCTGCTTTTCAAAGCTATCTCAAACAAGAATGTTGAAACAGCAAATGCAATATGCTGAAAACCAAAAGGTGTGTGGCCTTTGAGTATAGATTTAACACTCTTCTCTCACAAATAAACCACATTTAGATTTCATTTGCAAAGGGAAATTCCTTTTTCTTTAGCATAATTTCTTTATTGATTCTTTGGGAATTTCACATCATGAACCCCAATTCCGCTCACCTCCCAGTTCCCCCATATCCTTTCCCCACCTTTGTAGCACCCCCCAAAGATAATAAAACAAACAAACAAACAAACTCTTTGCTTCTCTATCTTCCCTGTCTCTCCAACACCCCTTCATTTATGCTGATGGCATTGGGAGACTCATTGTATCACATAGTATATACACCCTTTAGTCCAATCAGCTTTACCAGCAAATGTTTATTGCAATGAGTCATTGGTCTGGTTCAAGGCCTCTGGTTTCTGATACACCATCATCTCTGTAGCCTCACAAACACACCTCTTTGATATCCTGCAGCCGCCCAGAGTCATGGAGATTCTGTGTGTGTCCTTCCATGGGATTAATCCCTTCAAGATCTCCAGCAGGTCGTATATGGGGTAGATGTTAGAGTGGGCCCACCCAAGGCCCAGCTTCAAGCTTGAGGAAGGTAGCTGAGTTGGTCAGTCTGGGCCACTGGGCTGCCCACAAAAGGGAGGGGGTAGAGCCAACTCCCCTACTCCCATGCCATCAGGGTCAATTCTCCCTCACCCCTGGTGAGGGGTGGAACCATCCCTCTCGAGTTTGGGGGAAGGGTGGGAGACAGCTCCCTTGCTGCAGTGTCTAGCGATGGTCAGGGCCAGCTTTCCTAAAGCTAGCAAAGGGCAGGGCCGGCTCAGAATGGTCCTCTGATTTCATCACATGTGGTTCCTATGGCCAACTGAGGTGACATAGACCACAGACATCAACACAGACCCCAGTTGCAGCTGAACCATGGACCCAGACATGGCCCTTGGCAGCAGCTCGGGCCCAGATGACATCCTGGCTCTGGTTGGTAGCACTTGCCACTCAGATCAGGATGACACTCATGGCAGCACAACCCCTGGACACCAACAAGGCCACAGGTTGTGACCCCAACCCCAGGTTTCCATCTGATCTTTGGTGGCAACATGGGCCTTGGATTTCAACACAGACCCCAGCTGCAATGAGAACATGGACCCAGATATGGTCCTCGGCAGCAGCTGGGTCAGGATGTCACCATTTCCCCAGGTGGTAGTGCAGGCCATTCAGGTCAGCATAGCCCCAGCAGCAATCCCTGGTGTCCTAATGCCAAAATCCCCACTGCGGCCCTCTAGAAGACCCCTCCTTTCATCCTGCCACCTGCCCCACCTCCCTCTGCCCCCTTCCTCTTCTCGTCAGTCACTTTCTCAACTTAAGCCTTTCAGGTCCTGAAACTATAGTCCCTCATGCAGACTAAGCTATCTCTCACCTCTCACCTACAATCTCACAGCTTCTTGTTGTACCTGAGGGTTGGTTGCCAACGTGATAAGCAAGTATATGGTGAAGCAATGAGAGAGAAAGAGAGAAACCCAAGTGCCATGCTGAGCTAGCACTGTCCTTCACTGGCCCCAGGATAGCTGCCCCTGCCCCTTTCTGGACATTGTAGCAGGAAAGCTGGCACCAACCTTCATGGGAGAGCTGACCCCAGCACTCAGGAGAGATAGTCCCACCCCTTACCACAGACATGGGAGAGCTGGCTCTGCCCCTCACCTGAGGTGGTGGTCCCCATGGCCCAGACTGGCCAGCTCAACTGCCACCCAGACCCCACCCCTTAGGTTGGCCCACCTAACATCTACCCCATATAGGACCTGCTGGAGTTCATGAAGGAAATGGTCCTACAGAGTGATAACCACAGGATCTCCATGACTCAGGGCAACAGCAGTATATCGGAGAGGAGTTTTGGTGATTGTCCAGTGATGATGATGTACATTTTTTGAGTGGGGCTGATTGAACAAAAGGGTGTACTGTGTGACACACTGATGCCACTAGGATGAATGAAGAAGTGTTGGAAAGATGGAGAATTGAGGTGGGTTTTTGTTTGTTTTGTTTTTGATTAATTTTGGGGAGCATACTGTAGGGGTGAGAGGTGGATATGAAGGGACTGGGAGGTAAGCAGGATTAGGGTACATGATGTGAAATTTCCAAACAGTTATGTCTAAAATAAAAAAAAATGAAACATTGAAAGCTCAGAAAATGGCTCTCTAGGTAAGCCACTTGCTGGACAAGTGTGAGGACTTGAGCTCAGGTTCCCAGAATCCATTAAAGTAGTACTTGGTGGTGTGTCTCCATAACACCAGCACTACCAAAACAAATGGAGATGGAGACAGAAGAATCTCTGGAATATTCTGAGCCATATAGCCTGGTACATACAGCAGTGAGCCACAAAGACACCTTGTCTCAAACACCAGAGGTCATCCACTGACATCCACACTTGTGCCAGGTGCATGCCAGTCCCCAAAAGACTGTTTCCAAAAAAAGAATGAGAAAAGGGGTCTCAATCTCCTCAGCATATTCCTAAAGGACTTTCCATCTACTACAGAGATATTTGCCCATCCAAGTACATTAGTACTCTAATCACAATGGCTACTGAAGGGAATCAACATAAATGTCCATCAACAGATGACTGGAAAGAAAAATATGGTTTATATACACAAGAGAATATTGCTCAGCTGTAAAGAAAAGTAAAAAAGTGAAACCCATAAAATTTCTTAGGTAAATTGATGAAACTGGAAAAATTTGCCTCAAGTGAGGTCACCCAGCCTTAGAAAGACAAAAGTCATGTGTTTTCTTTCCTATGGGGTTTTTATTTTGTTTGCTTAATTTGGAGTGCATTGGAATCCATTGTGGATGAGGGCTTTGAATGAGGGGAGATGATAAGGTATAGGTAAAAATAAAGCAAAGGGAAGGGGAATACTTCAAGTGGAAAGTTCAAAAGTGGTGGGGTTGAAGAGATGAGGCATGGGAAAAGGCTTAGCCCAAATGAAAGGTGTGTGAAAAAGTGATAGGAAAACCTGAGATCTTCCAAAACAAGTAAATATTATTAACTTGGGCTGGGAGGAATGGTCGAGAACAGATGATGTGGAAGAAAATGGAGAAAACATTCAGTTAAAGGTTGGATGAGGACAAGAGCATAGAAGAGAACAGGAGGCAGAAGCAGTTTAGCCAAAACTACAGACATTTAAAGACTTAGAGAAACTCACTATTTGGTGAGCTAATATAAACTATATGTAGTGGCAAATGTCTTTCATCTCAACACTGATGAGGCAGAGTCAAGTGGCTCTTTGGGAGTTTGAGGACAGCCTGGTCTACATAGTGAGTTCCAGCCCATTATACAGAGTAATCCTGTCTCAGAAAACTGAAATATATATGAGATTTCAATCCCAGGTTCTCTTCATGGATGGACAGTCCTGCTCCCAGAAGACACTAGTTATTGAATGAAAACATTGTGTCAGGAATGAGATACCTCTCTATGAGTTGTTGGTCAAGGAGGCCCAAAACAATTCAGGCTATTGTCATTATTCTTGTTTGCCCACAATAACCAGACAGTAAGACCCTACTACTAAAGACACCACACACTTTGGTTGCAGGACACTGAGAAATCAATCTTGAAGTCACTGAAAACATTCTCCCTGCTAGCTAGATTTCATAGTACTGGAAGGCACTATTCAGGCTGCTGGGGAGAAAGGACATCATTGGTCTTACCCAATGTGGCACCCTGCCCACACTATAATAATGGCTGCCAGGCAAGTTGTGCCAATGTTACAACAGTAGACTGACAGATATGGTATGACCAGCAACTTTCTGATAGGATCTGAGGCTCACTCCACAGAAGGGATTTCATGCCTGGTACCTTGTCAAATGCCTGTGACTGGAGAGATCATGGGGCCTAGGGGAGAATTTAGTGGTTGTTGCCTCACTGAACGAAAACACTATTGAACTTCCTTTATGCTTATGTTTATATCTATAAATTTATGCTGCTTTCAACATTGGTCAGAGAAGCTTCTTTCAGCTTACAGTGGTTATTACAGAGACTTATAACTGGTCAAAGTTCTTAGAATCAATGCCTGTGAGTGTTCAGCCATAGATGGTTCATATATCAACCTAACCCTATCCAAGGCTCAAGGCACACAAAAGGGTAAGTGAAAAGAATGTAAGAGCTAGAGGATGGGTAGAACAGCTGTGAAATGCTGTCCTCTGGATATAATATGGCCATTGCATGGAAAAATTCACAGCAGTTCTGGTTGCCTGCAAGAGATGAAGCCAATGAAAATTCCAACATGGGTGGAATAGGGGCTCCTAAGGCTCTACCCCTACCCAAAGAGTTGAACTGGCTATTAGCTTCTGGGGGCTGGATGTTGTCACTTGGCTTCAGGGCTGTGGCCACTGTAGGAATGGCCCCACACTCATACACATATGGTTAGCATTAAGCAGACTCAACTTAGCAAAGAACATTAAGTCCTGAGGGAGATGGGCTAATGGTCCCAGATAAAATTTAAGGGCGGTAGTAGTGGAGGTATAAAATCAGAATATATTGTATACATGTATAAAATTTTCAAAAAATGAATTATTTTTTAAAGACTTAGAAAAAAGGTTAGGTTGTAGAGAAATGAGAACTCTGCATATAGCTGGAAGGAATGAACATATAGAAAAAATATGGAGACTTCTCAAAATATTAAAAACAAAACTACCATATGATTTAATAATCTCATTATTAGATATAAATCCAAAGGAAAATGAATCAGCATTCCAAAGAGATATTTCCAGTCCCTTGTAGATTGCAGCACTATTCACAATAGACAAAAATGGCCTTTCTCCATAAACTTCTGGATGGATAAATAAAACACAGCTAAATACTACTTAGTCATAAAAAAGAATAAAGTAAAAAACGAGACACTAAAATCTTATAGCATCTGTACAGAACTTACAGGCTTGCATGAGGGTAACTCCACTTGGAACAAAGGGATTTCTAAGTCCCTGATCTCTAGGTATACCCTGGGGAGTATAGTTTCTTTAGTCATCCAATCTCCTGCATTCAAAGAGATTGCCACAGATGAGCAACGGAGGGGTATGGGGAGTCCACAATTCACTTTCAATGTTCTCTTCAGCTCATTTCCGCTGTTAGCTGAGTATAGTGGCTCTGAATCTGGGTGCAGCATGGCTCTGAAACACTATCTCTCTACATAGCCCTGGCTGTCCTGAAACTCACTATATAGACCAGGCTAGCCTTGAACTCACAGAGATCCTCCTGCCTCTACCTCCTGGGTGCTGTAATTAAAGGTGCACAACATACTTGATAGGCTCATTTATTTTTAATTTTTTAAAGATTTACTTTACTTTGTGTTCTATAAATGTTTTTCTTCACATGTGTATATGCATGACATGCATGCCTGTTGGATCCACTGCAACTGAGGGTATGATATGAGCCACCATCTAGGTGCTGGAAATCAAACCTGGCTCCTGTATAAAAATAAATACTTTTAACCACTGTGCCAGCTCTCCAGCTCCCATGTCTCATTTTCAAGAAGTAATACACCTTGTGAGAAAGGGGTGGCTATGGTCAGCAGGGTGGACTCCAGGGCCCAGGCCCTGCCCCAATTGCAGGTACTCCTCTAGTGCTAAGCTCCACCCTCCTACCTCACCCAGTGTCCTTGTTGGACTTCTACTACTGAAATAAAGAGCATGACCAAAGGCATCTTAGGGAGGAAGGGTTTATTTCACCTTAGAGGTCGCAGTTCATCATGATGGAAAGTCAGAGAAAGAACTCAAGGCAAGGACTCAATGGCTGGGTCTGAAACAGAGAACATAGAGAAGTGTTGTTTATTGGCTTGCTCTGCATGGCTTTCTCAGCCTGCTTTCTTATACTACCCAGGACCACCAACCACAGTGAGCTTGGCCTTCCCATTCCAATCAGTAATCCAGAAAGAGTCTCACAGACTTTCCTATAGGACAATCTCAATTTGAGGGCAATCTCAAAATGGAGGCATTTTCTCAATTGAGGATTCCCCTTCCCAGATGACCTTAGCACATGTCAGGTTGACAGAAAACTAACCAGCAGAACTGGTGCCACATTCTCTGAGGTCTTGCAAGACCCTTTTTAGGGTAGGCATTAGCCACTTCCTTGATATTCTACTCTTGAAGCCAGGCATTTAGCACTGCCAAATATACCACAAGTTGCCATCCAGTTCCATCTGCCCTGTGTGGATATGCCATACTAAAACACTCATTCATCTTCTTGGAGAGTAGATTCAACATATCACTCATTCACTTGCCTTTTATTTTTTTAATGTGGAGGATATTAAATAGTGAATCTAACAGTAGCAGCTGATCTGCCTGAATATTGCAGATCAGCTTATTCTCCTCTCCAAAACCGTTGTGTCTGCATATCAAACTTTTCTTTGTATTCCCTTGCAAAGAGAAGAGCCTGTGAATGTTCCTTTGATTCAAATGAAAATATTAGAATTTAATGTGATTCATGTGGAGATGTTTGTTGCACTGTCTTTTAAGAATTATTCTCAGGGGTTAAATAATTATTTTTTCCTTTTTTGTTTCATGGAACAATTTGCACTGAGCCATTCTTCAAGACAGTGGAAATAAAAACACCCAGAGAGGAAGCTTGCTTGGCCAAAGGATAATACTCAATATTTTGACTGGATGCATAGAAGAAATACGATTGAGCTGTCACAAAGGACAGCCAAAAGCTGGCAGTCACAGTAAATAAAACTTTTGTATTTCTATCTGAATATGAATAGTGTTGCATTTTCTCAGCTACAGATTTCCCTAGGCCCTGAGCCTGCAAGAAAGCTATTTGAAAAAAGCTATTCACTAACATGCACCTGCTTGAGTGACAGGGAGTTGGCTGTCCTTAAAAGACATTGAAATTTTACCTAGGGATTATTTATCTCTAGTTTGAACTTAGCTTTTAAAACAAAGTCCTAAAACAAAACCAACTGACCAAACAGAAAACAAAACCTAGTTTCTTAACTGTTTAATGTTTCTTCATGTCTTTTTCTTCCACAAAGTGCATGAATATTTTGTGAAAAAGTACATCCACAGTGAATAATATATGTATCTAGGGTCAGGCTGGGTAGGTAGAGGCTGAGATGGGTTCCTCTTCTATGCTACAGAACAGACATCCCGGCCATGAGCCTCAATTTGCTTGTGAACAATGGCAAACAATGAGATCCAGGCATTTGGATGATGGTATTCATCTTATACATCAACTTGATTGGACCACCTGATTCTCCATTTCCATAGGTGTCTCTGTGAGGATATTTGTGAATAAGGTTACCTTTAAATAGCTGGCTGACTACAATATATTGTTTTCTCTATGGGATGGACCTCAACCAATGAAGATATTTGAGTGGAATAAGAGCCTGACCTCTTCATCTCCTTGCATCATAGTGGCTAACACTGAATGTTCTTCCACGGCCAATGCCTCTACAGAGGGGACACTATCTTCTTGGAATAGCTTTACAAAGTACATGTATCTCCAGCCATCAGTCTCTGGGGTACAGCCAGTCATTAGAGACTGAGAATCCTGAATTATAGGTGAAAGTCTGTACAATTTCACAGGACAATATGACCCAAGAATCTGAGTTATCATTAACGTAGTGAACACAGGGAAAGCTGCTATTTACATGGTCTTGGAACAAAGCAGGTACTTTATTCCTTCATTTCACAAACATGTATCATTTCCTTTCTCTGAGTCTGGCCCTATCCTAGGGTCTGGAAAAGTATGTTCTTTTCATGGAGTTATTTTGTGTTGGATAAGGGGGGTGCTCAGATGGTGACCAATGAGAATAGTGGAGGAGAATGCTCATGGAAAGATTTTCTGGCAAATGACATTGGATCAGAATCTAAGAGAGGTAGGAGATTGGGATAAAGCAGAGTATCTACTAAGTTAAGTGTTACAGTTTTGGGGTAGGAAGGAACAGTGAGAGATCAGGCCGTTGAAACAAAGACATTGAAAGAGATGATGCTAGAGAAGCCATTGCCTGCTCAGGGGATGTGCAAGTCTCCAGAAGTGCTCTGGATTTGACACCAAGAGTGGAAAGCCTCTAGAAATGGTGTGTGTGTGTGTGTGTGTGTGTGTGTGTGTGTGTGTGTGTGTGTGAGAGAGAGAGAGACAGAGACAGAGAGAGAGACAGAGAGAGAGACAGAGAGACAAAGAGACAAAGAGACAGAGACAGAGAGACAGAGCGAGAGAAAGAAAGAACAGCAGCAGCAGAATTGCATCACCACACCCATTTTGCATGGGCACTGGTGGTCTTTGTGTTTATACAGCAAGCAGTTCACCAGCTGAACTATCTTCCCACATCCCTTTCTGGGTGGTTTTGAGTACAATGTATTATTTTCTTTTGGTTCCTGGTTTCCAGATGAGTATTAATCTAAAGAAAGAAAGAACAAAAGGTAATTTAATGTCCATGGTATTTTCATCATTGTTATTACTGTTATTCACGTTACAAAAAAGAACTACATTTAACAAACAGATGAATATCTGAGATAGAAATATCATGGCCAAGCCTTCCCTGTATTGGGCACTGGAATCCTTTGGAGGCCTATCTTAGTTAGGGTTTTATTACTGTAAAGAGACACTATGACCATGGTATCTTATATAAAGGAAAACATTTAATTGGTGATGGCTTACAGTTCAGAGGTTTAGGCTATTATCATCATGGTGGGAAGTATGGTGGCATACAGGCAGATATAGTGCTGGATAATTATCTAAGAGATCTGCATCTGGATCCACAGGTGGCAGGAAGAAAAAGTGAACCACTGACCCTGCTTGAGCATCTGAAATCTCAACCACCCATCCTCAGTGACATGCTTCCTCTAACAAGGTCACACCTTCTCATAGTGCCATGCTCTATGCGACTATGGGGGACCATTTTCATTCAAACCACCACAAGCCCTGATCAAATATTAGTATTTGAGCCCAGTGAAGTGGCACAGGCTTGTAGCTCCAGCTACTCCAGGGCTGAGGCAGAGATTGCTTGAGCCAGGCATTTGAGGTCCATCCGTGCAACACAGTGAAATCCCATCTAAAAAACCAAAACCTCAATGACTCGGTCAAGTGCTCATTACTCGAGCATGAAGGCTTGAGTTTGGATCTCAAAAAGCCAGGTATGGAGCCATGTGCTCTCCACATTGGGTTAGAGAGAGGGTAGAGACAGACAGATCTTACTAGCCAGCTAGTCTAGCCAAAAGGATGAGCTCCAGTGGAAATTCTACCTCAAAAAAATAAGAAAGACACTCGATAGCTACCTCTGGCCTCAACACGTCTTAGTCAGTGTTCTACTGCTGTGAAGAGACATCATGACCCCAGCAACTCTTATTTAAAAAAAAGCCTTTAATAGGTGCTTGCTTGCTTATAGTTTCAGAGGTTTAGTCCATTATCCTCATGGCAGGAAGCATGGCTGCACACAGGCAGATATATTACCTTAAGAGCTCTACATCTGAATCATCAGGCAGCAGGGAGAAAAAGCCATTGGGCCTGCCTGGGGCTTCTGAAACCTCAAAATCCATTCTCAGTGACTCACTTCCTCCATCAAGGCCACACGTCCTCCAACAAGGTCATAACTCTTAATCCCTCTCAAGTAGTGCCACTCCCTAATGACCAAGTATTCAAATATATGCACCTACGGTAGCCATTCTTAGCCAAACCACCACCACCACCACCACCACCCACCTCCCCACTCCACCCCCAGAGAGAGAGAGAGAGAGAGAGAGAGAGAGAGAGAGACTCAAAATAGAAATAAAAACTCAAAAGTCTCTATCAGTGATAAGTATTTTTGTATCTCCATATTAGGTTTCTCTGCAAATTCAATAAGCCAGAGACCAGGTTTAATCTGAGCAAAGCACTCCTGGGTGATTTGGGGGTAAGGAAGGAACTTAAACACCCTATATGCTTAGTCTTGAGCAGTTTCAGGGAGGAGCCACTGCTTGGTGGGCTTTCTGAGGGGGCAGAGTTTGGAAGGAGGGCCTGAAGTGGAGCTTCCAGTGGAACATTCCAACCTTCTTAGACATATGGATGCCTGTTTAAGTCTGGCTACTTACTGTTGGCATGGGAAGACGTGGCGGGGGGGAGGTCAGGAGTCAGTGGGCTCATGCTCTGGAGGAGGTGTGGGTGACAATTGGTTAACTACCTTCCTGGAGGCCTCAGGGATCTGTTTCTTGAGAAAGAAGAGAAGGCATGTTGCTAGGAGAAAAAAAAATAGGTTGTTAACACCGGCCTTATGAATGAGATTAGCCATGGGGAGAATGGAGATTGCCAGTAAGAATAGAATGGAGATGTGCCCTGGTTGTACTGACAAAGATGAATGAGCAAGGCAGAAGAGCAGACAGGCCCTTCATTGGGACAATTTGGAAAACAAGAGGGTGTTGAAGGCAAGCTTGGAATATATGAAATCCTGTCTCAAGAAAATAAAGGAGAGAATATATGGATAAGTAAATTTTAAAAGAAAATATGGAATTAAAGTTTGACTGAAATTGCTGATCATATACTATAAGTGAAAATTCTACTTTCTTTGTACAAGTTTATTGTATTTTCCTTTAAAAATAACTTCATTAGTTATCTCTTAACAATATGCCCTTTTCAGTGTATAATCCTTGAAACAAATTAATGGCAATATTCTAGGTTACTGGTAACTGAAGAGAAGAATCGTTGTATCTACTTAGACATTGGCATTGTTCAGATAAGTGCATGCAACATTTTTCAGAGTTGACTATTTCTTTTAGGTATATGTTATCAACATGGAACTGTCCTAATTGTTTAGAAGAAAAGCACATGACATAAAACATTTGCAGAAGAAAAAAAGGAGGATTAAATGCCTTAAAGAGTGTTTTGTGATTAGAAGAACATCATCATTTTTATTTTTTTTCTATCATAATAAGACAGGAAAACAGAAAATGAAGAGGCAATTACAGAGCAGGTGAAGGTTAGCAGGCTTTAGTCCCCTGAGCTTCATTCAGCTAAGGGAGCATGCTTAGAAAAGCCCATATTACACAAACTTGGAAGAGATGGGTACTTTGTTAATGATGAATTAGAGGTTACTGCAGACTCTTGTCTCCCTTTTTGCTTTCTTGGAAGCATGCTGCAGGGGAGGCATGGTTTACTTCCAGACTCCCTGTATCTCTTGGTTAATAAAAGATCTTGTAACTGTCCAGGTATCTCTGTGCAATTTGTTTTGAGCAGTTAGAAAGAACCTGGAAACTAAAGAAGCTACCTTCTAGACTCACAATAACAAGCCTGTTTAAAAAAATGCATGTGGTAGTTTTATAGAGGTTGTTTTACAGCTGAGAAGGCCAAGGAACAGGAGATCATGCAGCCACACCCAGGTACAGGAACCAGCTGTTGTTAAAAACTCACATTCATGCAGCATTACTTACAATAATGTGAAGTTAATTTCCCCTGGAAAACAAATTCTCTTGAGTGTTAGTTAGGACTGTGATTGTGAGCAACAGGAACCCACCTGCTATAATAGGTGAATGGTAAATAACTCCAAGAACCTCAAGTGTTCTTTGAAATGAAGAAACTGCAGTGTAGATGTCCTCGTGCTCACAGATGAACACTTGGTAAAACAGGGATGTTAAGGATGCAGACATTGCTTCAATGGAAGGGATATGGATACCTATTTTTCACCTGGAAGTCTAGGAGCGGATGTTGTTAACAATCTGGTGACCTTTGCTCTCTGTAAGGCCATGCCTCACCCAAGTCCCCCAAACTGTTTATCCCAGATTTTCCCTCCCTATATCTTTATCTCTATCTTTGTTTCTCAATAGAACCCATCCTTAGAGTTGTCATGTACTTTATAGTCTGGTGACCTCTACATTCTGAGTCAGAGACCACACCAGATCCTAGGCCCTTAAACTATAGGTCCCATCTTTATGATAGAGGTCACAATATAGCCACACCTTAAGCTTTATTATGCAAACAGAATTGGGATAATTGTTACCAGGAAACTTTTTTTTTCCAAAATTGTACTGTACTTTAATATGTATAAAATAACTGTCTGGTGTCAGACTCCAGAAGTTTGAATCCTTCTTACCTCTTGTTTCTCCATCTGCAGTAGAGCTTGCAGGGACCCGCATACAGCAGAATTAGGCTGTGGCACACTTCACCCAACAGTAGCGCTGAGGACAGGATAGCAGATGTGAGTTTATGCCTAGAGAACATCCACTTGGCTGAGGTAGGTTGCCATGGATCTACTGGAAAGGGAATAATACCTTGGTGTGCAATCTAGCAAGGCTGAGGAAACATGAGGTGTTATATCCTCGTGTAAAATGAGGGTGCTCTGACCAGAAGGAGGAACAGACCCTGCAGGCAAAATGCCACCCTTCCTGGTCTATAGCCCTGGCTTATTCTTGGTGTTGCTATGTGCAAAAAAGCCAAAGCCATTCTGTGCAATTTCCCAATGCACCTTACTCTTCACAAGAGGGAAAATGTGGCTTAATCACTGTAGAGCTGGGTGAAATCCCAAAGAAGTTGAAATCTCCAAGCCAGTGGGAAATCACTGTTTCATAATTGTTGTGGTTTTCTTCCAGAGAATGCAGCTATCAGAGCTGAATGGGACATTAGGAGCTCTGTAATTAATGGTCTGAATTAGGTTTGATTTTGTATGTAACCAAATTTCAAATGGTGAAGGACTTCTGAGTTATAAATTCTGAGTTTGAAGGCTAGACGCCAGTTGTTTCAGCCTGAAATGGTTTTGTACAAGCAAATCAAGCTCTTGGATTTGGGTTTCTGGTTTATTTCCCTAATCAGAAGTCAAATGTAAAATATACTTTTATAATATGACAAAATATGGCTAATGTTCAGGTACAGTTTATATACTGAGCTAAATCTTAAGTCCAACTAGAGTTTGTATAAGTACAGTAGTCTTATTAATAAGTATATTCATATTATAATATATTATGAATATAAGTATATTCATAATATAATATATAATGTTTATCTTATATATGACATTTATGCTATTATATAATCATTTCATTGCTTTCTCTTCAATACATATATTTAATCTCTGTTGGCCTATTTATTATTAATTCAATTTATTTGAGATATTACTAAATCCTGGACTCTGTCAAAACTCTGGAATACAAAGAAACAATGATGAATAGAATCTTAAAGAGAGCACAATCAAGACAGAATGAATAGAGAACAGTGTGTCTATTCATTGCCTCTTATATAACAGCTCCCTAAGGTAAGCATGTGTACCTCAATTACATTGAAGAGATGGTCTGAAAGTCTACAGAGCTGAAGTTTGCAAGGCTTAAACTGACCCTTGCTCTAAAGCTTGTGCTATTTTCTCTAGGAATTCTTGGAGGAGTTAGATATGTACCTAAGTGCAGAAACCTTGACAAAGGCTGTAAAAGTTGAACATATCCAATGAAGCCTTGGAAAAATTAATGGTACATTCTTTCTGAATGAATAATCTGTACAGTGTGCCAAGTAATAAAGAAGAGATAGGGCTGGTAAGATGATTCACTGAGTAAAGGCACATGCTGTCAAGCCTGACACCTGAGTTGGGACCTTTCATATATCTGTTGAATGAAGTTTTAGAGGAGAAACATTATATCCCTAAAGGAGCTGGGTGATATATTCAAATACTGAAAGGATAAAGCTGCCAACCAGGAAACAGATGAAGAATTACACACACACACACACACACACACACACACACACACACACACACACACACACACGTGAAGTTAAGAAACATTAAAGTAATTCTTTAAGATAAGACAAAAGAACTCTGAAAAGTAACAAGGTAGCAAAAGAAAATATAAAGCTCACTGGAAAATACTTACATAAACAAACAATGTGTGTCAATAAAATGGTGCAGATAAATCACTTTTACCTCAAATACAGTTAAAGGGCAATGGTATCAACTTAACCACAACTGGAGATATTCTTTTAAATAGACACTGCATTTTTGTTTGTGTATGAATGTATATGCCACAACCCATGTGTAGGCGCCAGAGAACAACTTTGTCTGGAGTCAGTTTCCTCTTTACAACATATGGGATGTGGGGATGGGAAACAGGTCTGAAGGGACTTAGCAGCAGGTGTCTTTCCCCACTAGAAGGACTCTTAATCATCCAAAAGATACAGTAACATCAGTAACATAAAGAAGGAAATAAATTATAGAGATCTTAAATGTTATTGACTTAAATTTGTTATCAAATTCAATTAGACTGATATGTTAGTATCAAGGTAAAAAATGATCAATAAATGGAAAAAGAAAGTAATTAAAGGATATAAATATTAAAAGTTTAGCAAAGCACAAAACTAAATAGCAAAAGGAACCAAAAAAAAAAGGCAGAGAGTTTCAGGCCTGAAAGAAAATCAGCAATAAAATGACAATTCACAATAAATAATTATCTTAATCATAAATGCATTAAATTCCCCAAGTAGAAAGACATCAAGAGCTAAATAGGGTGAGGATGTGTGTTAGGTTGCTTTCTGTTGCTGGGATAAAAATAACTTAAGGAGCAAAGGGTTTATTTTTGGCATGGTCCTGGAAACAAAGAGTCCATCATGGGCGGGAATGGCACAGTAGCAGTCAGGGAAAAAACATGGCAGTGGAGTAGGAAGCTGGCTAATCACATTTCCAGAGACAGAGAATAGGAAATAAGGCCAGGCTATGCTCTAAACTCTCAAAACCCAAGCTCTAGTAAGCACTTCCTCCAGCCAAGCTCCACCTCCTAAGGTTCTAGAACTCACAAATAGCACTACCAACTGGAGACTAAGTGTTTGAATGCCTTCAAACCACCACAGGGTCAGTGAAAATTACCTAACTCTATACTGTATACAAAAATCACATTTTGGACTGGGGACATGGACTGGTGAGTGGATCACTTGCTGTGCAAGCATAAGGACCTGAGTTTGAATCCCCAGCATTTACATAAAGCACAGTAGTGCACATCTCTAATCTCACTTCTACAAGAGGGAAAGCAAAGACAAGGAGAATACCCAGAAGTTTGCAGACCAGCTAGCCTGATGTGAATGAAGGACCTTGTCTCAAAAAAAGTGAAAGTTAAGGACCATTATCTGAGGCTGTCCTCTGATCTCCACACATGTGCACACACAAGCATAATACACACACCAAGAGAGATTTGAAAAAAGAAAACACAGACACACACAAACACACACACACTTTAAGAATATGTAGGTTTAAAAGTAAAGAAATGCAAAACTTGGTCAATGTAAAATATCACTGAATGGCAGCAGGCCTAGTTCCCCTGCATCTGAAGCACCAGGCCTTAAGCCAAAAATGGTCACATATTGTTTCTCTAAAGTCTCATTTTCAATACAAGATAGAGTATTCAGACGGTCAATAAGGAAACAAGACCCAACATGACATTCATCTAGACAGCAGAAAGCACTTTTGCTGTTTGTCTTTCAGTCCCTGGACTGAGCACAGGGATTTGTAATACCTAGGTAAGTACTCGTACTCAACCACTGAGCTACAGCCCAGCCTAGAAAACACATTCTTTTTTTAAATTGCTACACATCTTTCTCTAAGGATAGTTTACACATGGGTCATAAAACAAGGGTCAATGATTTTTTTTAAGAATAAGATTATATCAAGCAACTCTCCTGACATCAGTGAAACAAACCCATAAGTTAAGAGCAAAAAGAAGACAGGAGATAAAATGTGAAATTTAATGTATACTTGAACAACAGGAAGGTCGGTGGAGAAATAAGAAAAAAAAAAGTTTCTCCAGCTGAATGAGAAAAAAAAGATTATATCACCAAAACCTGTGGTGGTATTTTAATTGTGTAACCCAATAAAGCTTATCTGGAGATCAGAGGAAAAAGCAGCCACTATATTAAACATAGAAGACAGGCAATGGTAGCACATGCTCTTAATCATAGCATTTGGGAGGCACAGATCCATCAGGATCTCTGTGAGTTCAAGGCCACACTGGGAATAGAGCCAGGTGTGGTGACACATGCCTTTAATCCCAGCACTAACCATGGAGGTCTGGAAGTCTGTACAGACAGACAGGAAGTGATGTAGCTGGGCAAGAGAGAGGAAGTAAGAGGGCAGGGACAGAAAGGCACATAGGCATGGGTATACAGGAAGTAGGTCTCTCTTTGGGCTGAGGATTTCCTAGGGTAAGAACTTGTGTCTGTAGCTTGTTCTCTTCCTCTGATCTCTCAGCTTTCACCTCACTATCTGGCTACAGGATTTTTATTAATACGACCATTGAGCAATTTGCCCCCAACTCTTAAAAAAAAAAAACCTGTAGAGAGGCTTAGCATGATAAGTATGCATACAGAAGAGGAGGAGGGAGAGGAGGAAGAGGGCGAAAAGGGGAAGATAATCCATGTAAGCAATCTGAATTTATACACAAGAATCAATAAAAGAAGGAAGCTCAATGTTGACAGAAGGAAGAAAACAAAAACAAAGTAGCAAATAGAGAAACAATATTTTTTTAAGAATGGAATTAGGTTGTTGAAAGAATAAAATTGACAGACCCTTAATTAGACCATGAAAAAAAAAAAAAGAGAATACTCAAATAAAATTACTATAAGGAATTATGTAACAGTGAATGACACAGAAATCAGACAGCTCACAAGAAACTACTGTGAGCAGCCATAGACCATCAAATTGTATAATCTAGAAGAAATGGAAATTTCTAGAAATACATAAACTACTAAAACTATATTATGAAAAACAAAAATCCTAAACAAACCTGTAGCAGGTACAGGGCATCAAAACCTTCCCACCAAGCAAAGGCAGCACCCAGAAGCTTCACTGCTGATTTCTACCAACTGTTTAGTAAATAACTAACAGGATTCATCATCAGAATCTCCCAAACACCGAAGACTCAAGAACACTTTCCATTTGTTCAAATGGCTGATGTCACACACACTCCTCCCATGTCAAAGCCAGACAGTACAAATTGTAAAACAAAAGGCCACTGTTCCTAAGACCCCCACCAGCATCCCCAAAAAGGAGCAGTGAACTAATCCAGCAACAAAATGAAAGTAATCAAGTAAAATCATCCAATGGGTTTTATTTCCAAGATGCCAGAGTAGTTCAATATATGAAAATCAATTGTTTTGTTAGACCAGAATAAATAATAAAACCATCTGATTGTCTTGGTAAATGTAAAGTAAGTTTTTGACAAAATGCAGTGTATTTTATGAAAAAATCTCAGCAAACTAGGGACTGGAGAAAATGCTTCAACATAAAAGAAGCACTAGTAAAAACCTGTAATCTTTTCATTTAATATCAAAAGTAAGGCAAGGATGTCATCTCTCAGCACTTCTGTTTAATGTAGTGCTGGAAGGGAAGAAATCGATTATCCCTGCTGGCAGAACACACAGTTTTATACATATGAGACAGACTCTATATTTTAAAATAGAACTAATAAATCAATTCAGTAAAGTTGTAGCATAAAACATATCAAAATAACAGAAATCAGTTATGTTTCTAAGCGCTAAAAACAAATTATCCCAAAAGGAAAGTAAGAAAACAAATTTTCACAATAACAAAAGAGTGTGATGCTTTGCTAAGAAAAGATCTATCTGAGAAGCCCAAAGCCCTGATGCTGAGATTAAACAGGGCAAAGCTGACAAAGCTGAGGGGCACCAAGCACCTGTTGGGCAGGAAAGCTGAATCTTGTTAGAATGTCCATTCAACCCACTAACTTTATAAAAAATCCTCCAAGCCTTTGCGGGGGGGGGGGGGGGGGGGGGTGAGGGAGGAGGCGGCGCACTAGAGACAGTGTTTCTCTGTGTGGTCCTGCTTATCCTGGGACTTGCTTTCTAGACCAGGCTCAAACTCATGAGATCTGCCTCTCTCTGCTTCCCAAGTGCTGGGATTAAGGTGTCTACCATGACTGCCCAGCAAGACTTTTTAAAATAGAAATAAGCCTTAAAATTCAAGTAGAAATACCAAAAACCTGGGACAGCCAAACCAATCCTGAGGAAGAAGAGCAAGGGAAGGACACAGCGTGGATGCTGTGTCATGTGATGACGCCAGGATGTTTCTGGCGGACGTGTAGACCAGTGGAGCAAAATACCCCCCTAAAAACATTTGCACCTATAGCAAGCTGACGTTTCACAGGGTGACAAGACTGTAACTGGGAGGAAGAGTTTTCACGATAAATACTGCTGGGAAACTGGATATATCAGTGTCAAAGAATGAAATTGAATCCTCACACTCTATACAAGAATCAACACCAAATGGATAAAAGTCTCACATGTAACTGAAACCTTCAAGTGCTGGGAGAAAAGCTTCAGCATTGGTCTTAGCATTAATTTTCATGAATATGACCCCAAAAAGTACAGGCAAAAAAGTAAGTACAGAAAAACAAAAATTAACAAGCTTTTGCATAGCAATATATTTGCATAGAAATAAATATATGGAACAGACAACCTCAGGAATAATGGGGTGCATTTATGTAAGAAATACCTGTTAATTGCCTGGTTTGAAAATGGGCTAATGACTGAAACAGACATTTCTCCAAAGAGATGTTCAAATATCCAGTAGATAGATCAAAACAGACCCACTGCTCCTGACATTGGAGAAAGTGGAATGAAAACTGCTAGGACAGGCTACATCTGCCAGGATACCTATTCATTTTAAAAAGAGAATAGCTATTAGAAAGAATGAGGAAAATTAGAATCTTTTACAAGTGGATACAAAATAGTATGGCTGCTAAGGAAACTGGTATAGAAGTGATTTAAAAATTAGAGTGGGTTCGAGGCATGGCTCATTGGTGAGAGAACTGGCCTAGCACAAGTGAAACCCTCAGTCCCGAACACTAAACAAAAGCTTCTGTTTTCTGGCATGGTGGTATTCTTCTGCAATCCCAGCACTGGGGAGGCTGAGGCAGGAGGATCCTAAGTTCCAGCCTGGCCCAGTCTATATAGCAAGATTTAGGGAAGTTCCAGGCCAACCTGGGCTACATAGTGAAACCTTGTCTCAAACAAGGAAATTAAAGAGTCACCATACTAACAGTTCCACTTCTGCGTACACAGTATACCCACACCCAAAGGAATTGAAATCAGAGTTTTGAAAATGTATCTGCCCTTCCAAGTTCATTATAGAATTATTCACAAAAGCCAAGATCTGGGAACAACCAAAACAGTCAGATATAGAAAGACCATTGCTACATCACTCCAGTTACACAGAGTCTTGGACCTTGTCAAATTCATGAAAATCAGAGACAGGAAGTTCAGTTAAGTGAGCAGAGTAAGTCCTAGGGATCTGCTGTATAGAATTGTCATGTTGTCAACAATGTACTTGACACATGAAATTTGTTGAAATGATGTTTTATACTGAGTTCTTGTACCACAGCAAACTTACTTCCTCTCAAAAATAAACATTTTTTTCCAAATTGCAAAATGACTGAAGATCCCCCTCTCCTGGCTAGTACAAGTAACTGCTACTTCTTCATAAATACACAGTTCAAGCTGTTACTTCTTATTTTATAAGAAAAAAGTTCAAGCTATTCAATTACAAAATTGCACCTGGTTCCAGATTGTGTCAGTCTTAGCAAAAGCCCTTTTCCTTGAGGCCCAGCTCACCTCCTGAAAACCAAAACACTTAACCATTTCTTTCCAAGTCCTCATCTGGGTGCAACAAGCAATAAATTGTCTTTATTCCAGGCTGCATTCCTGGAATGAAATGCCAATTTCCCTAATAGACAGTGGCTGTTTGTCTTTTATCTTTAATTGTGAAGCTGGAAAAATGATCTGTCATCACTTATCATATAAGTCAATGAAATATTCCAGTTTCATCTATGTAAGCTTTGTGTGGTATAAATATTATTGAAAATCAGACCCAACACCATGTTTTAAGTCACAATAACTGAGAACTGCATAGTGGGTGTAAGTGGACTCTTCCTCAACAGGAACATGTTGAAATGACACTAACTTTTCAAATGTCCATGCTCAAACTTGCCCTGGTTCTCAGGAGAATAGGCACTTTCCTTGTTCAGACTGGCAGACTGCAAAGACATGATTTGTAAAAATTCACACACATATTTGTATAGAAAAACCTTACCCTAGAGCTGACGGCTGACAGATGGTAAATGTGTTTGCCACAGAAGCCTGGAGACCTGAGTTTAATCCCTGAAACCAACTTCAGGTGGGAGGGAAGAACTGATCTCACAAACGTTGTCTTCCTAACCTCCGCACACGCCCAGGCTCAAGTCCCCAACATGCACACATATTAAACCTTAAAAAAATTAAATAATGCTTTTTTTTTCTAAAAAGCAACATTAGCCCTGGGAAATTCTGAGAGTCTAGCTTATGCAGATATTCACCTCTGTCTCTGGGTATCCACTTTGTAGACATATGGCTGGCTATCGTGTCTTTAAGCTACTAGAGTCTCTCTCTCAGGACTCATTATTACTGGCTATAAATATATTTCTCAAGATCTCCTTTGTTGATAATCTAAAGCTTTCATGATTTGCTGTCAGATCTAATTGGATTTTTTAAGTCTAGGTTATGGTAGGACTGATAATGAACTTCTTTTAAGAGTAAGTTGACAGCTCTGCCATTTTCTTATTTAACCTGTGTTATATATTGTTGCCATTACCAAGTCATGATTTTTGGTAGAAATCTTCTAAATTCTCTAATTCATTTTTTAACATTGGTGTAGTTAATACCAGTGTAATCCTCATGCATGTTTGACTCAGCTCAAATAGATGCAAAGGCACTGACCTAGGGGAGTGTGGGTCATCCCACATTGGAGGCCCAAGCTGTGCTTGAAACATAACTAGATACACAGAAGCTGGGAACACAAATTTGTCAAATGGACTAGGGCATCTCAGTTGCCTTAGGTACACCATACAGGTACAGGTCACAGGTGATGATATTTTCTGCTTGTTCCCAAACAGGCTGAATTCTACCTCTCATGCCATACTGGCTGAAGTGTTGGCATTGGTGTTATTGTTTCATTTTATTTCTTTTCTTGAACATACACTATAGTAAAATTCAATGAAAAGCTATCCCTAGGAAAACATGGGATTTATTTTTAAGATTCCTCACCCCATGAGTATTATGGATGCCCATAAAGGCCAAAAGAGGGCATCACATTCCCCTGAAGCTGGAATTACAGATGACTATGAGCAACCCAGTGTGGATACTAGAAACCAAACTTAGGTTCTCTTCAAAAGCAGCTCTTAACTTTCAAGCCAGTGGTTCCCAACTTTCCTAATGCTGCCACCCATACATTTTGTCATGTTGTGATGATCCCCAATCATAAATTATTTCATTGCTAATTCATAACTGTAATGTTGCTACTGTTATGAATCGTAATGTAAATATCTGTGTTTTCCAACAGTCTTAGGTAACTCAAAGGGTTTGCGACCCACTGTCTGAGTTGCCCCACTGAAACTAAATATATAATATATAGCTTTATATATTATATATTGACATTAAGTTATATATATATATATATATATATATATATATATATATATATATATACACACACACACACACACACACAGAGAGAGACAGAGAGACAGAGACAGAGAGGGTGGGGGAATATAGCTCCCATGTGTGAGGTATTGGGTTCAGTCCCCACCACTGAAAAAAGTTATTTAATAAACAAATGTATTAGTCTCATTTCCATTACCAATAACATCACCCCATAATCTGAGTGAGACATAAGAGTTTGATTTTGCTCATGGTTCCACAAGCATTTCAGTGATGCATATGCTGTAGAAAGCAGTAGCCTGGCTCAGTATTGCTAGTGCTCAGTACCCTTCAATCTCTGCTAAGATCTAATTCCTGTGACTGCAAAGCTGATGATGAGGCCCTGAATCCCACAGTCATGCAGGTATGGCCTGTGCCTGGAAGGGCACTGGCCAGGTTCTGCTGTGAAACCCGTCTTCACAAACCCTCATGTGGTATGCAGAGTTGCATGCCTGCCCCGCACAGTGCCCCTCTGTCCCTGCTGGGTAGCTGTTTTTCTGGATGGAAATAACTCTTGTAGGCCACAGAGATGGCTCAGTGGTCAAGAGCTCTTCCAGAAGACCAGAGTTCATTTCCAGCACCCATTTTTCATGGCTCACAACTACCTATAACCCCAGTCCACATGGATCTGATGCAATCTTCTGTCCTCCACCAACACTGAGATCACATGTGTTAGTTATTTAGCGGCGCTCTTGCCCTGTGAGGAAATGTCACGAAACACGACAGAATCCATGAACAAGAAGAGTTTTATTAAGATGAGAGGAAAGGACAGACAAGTGCTCAGGCCTGTGGAAAAGGAGGAGGAGGAGGAGGAGGAGGAGGAGGAGGAGGAGGAGGAGGAGGAGGAGGAGGAGGAGGAGAAGGAGAAGGAGGAGAAGGAGGAGAAGGAGGAGAAGGAGAAGAAGGAGAAGAAGAAGAAGAAGAAGAAGAAGAAGAAGAAGAAGAAGAAGAAGAAGAAGAAGAAGAAGAAGAAGAAAGAAAGAAAGAAAGAAAGAAAGAAAGAAAGAAAGAAAGAAAGAAAGAAAGAAAGAAAGAAAGAAAGAAAGAAAGAAAGAAAGAAAGAAAGAAGGAAGAGCCAGGAATATGGCACTGGCTTATAAAGGCTGGGTGGCGCATGCATAAACAGGTCAATGTGGCTACTCCATGTATGCTCAGATTACATGGTTGCATTGCACGCTCTTACACAACCATGCAAAGCCACGGGGTCCTGGTCACGTGAGACGCCTTGGCCCGAAAATGACCCAGAACTGGCTAGACGGAAGTGTCTAGGTCCACCGGACATGCAACAACTATGGGGGTGTGTTGTGGGTCTATCAACATGTGCCTTTGTTTGCACTGATGCGCACGTGCACGCGCACACACACACTTAAAAATAAAATTTTAATTAAAAGAAAGAGAGAGACGGGCAGTGGTGGCGCACACCTTTAATCCCAGCACTTGGGAATCTCTCTTGGATGTAGGAGAGAGGCTTCTATTGCTCAGCAGCTCACCTACCCTACAAGCTCAGGAAACTTAAAAGACTCATGCAGCCCCTTCTGAGGCTTCACAGTAAACAAGGACTAGAGGGTCAGGGTAGGAGGGCTCTTTAGTGGAGCTTTGCCGAGTCATCACTTGTTGGGGAGAGCTCTGGTGATGTGGCTGCTTGAGTCACTCATTTTCCTTTAAGTGACCCCACTACATTCATTATTGTGAGCAAAATGGGTAAATATTTTGTCTATTTTCTGTGCACTACCTGGGATATTACATCTCGCCAGGAAAAGATACTTTAACCATGTACCTACCCCATCTACATTCCTGTCCATGCATCTGCCCCTGTCTGCCAGTCTTTTTCACCCCTACCCCTTTGCTGGCCATACATAAGGCTAGCTTGTGCTGTCTCCTTTCTCACACTGGCTAGAATTTTAATCTGTGACTACTGTGGGCACCAACCTAGATCTCCATGAACTGCCCTCTAGCATCAGGAAGCAGCTGCTTGAGAGAGCCATGGAGACAAAGGTGAGAAGAGAAATCTGGGGTCCTGGGGCCTTAGAGGACACCTATTTTCACCTTGAGGACACTGTTTTCACCTTGAGGACACTGTTTTCACCCTTGAAGACCCCTGTTTTCACCCTTGAAGACCCCTGATTTCACCCTTGAGGAAGAGGATCTAAGCACTCTGACAAGAAATGAACAGAACCTGGATTTGGAGTCATCAGACTCCACTGATTGAGTGGAGCTCCAAATTGAGCTCCAAACTGACTCAACATTTTCATGGCTGTACAACTTCATACTTACATTTCTGGTCCCGCATCATGCTGTCCCAGACATCAGCCACTGATGGCAGTTTGCTAATCAGTGCTTGGAGAGGTACAGTCCAAGCTTCATAGAGTAATAACTACAGTTTACATCTGATTACAAGGAAAACTGCAATGTTTCATTAACTGTCTGTAGTTCAATTTCATTTGAAATCACTGTATTTAGATTACATATAATATTAAAATAAAATTTATCTGTTTGTTTCAAAGCTGTAATGCAATTGTCAGAAAATTTACATACATGGCTCACATTTTATTTCTAAATGGTCAGCACTGATCTGCAGGATGAGGTTGCAAGGATGGCTGTCCTGAGGACCAAACTGGGCTGGGATTAAGCCTCATGTCTTATTGGAATGGTCCAGCTTGGCACTTTTCCTGGGTCATGTGTACATGAGTGTGTGTGTGTGTGTGTGTGTGTGTGTGTGTGTGTGTGTGTGTGTGTGTGTTTTATATTCTTTCTCACTGAGCTTCATCCCCACTCAGGTGTTTTTAAGTATGAAGCAAATATTTGCATTAGGTTCAGCTGCAACGTTCTTTGGAGCTGCACTCAGCCATTCCAGACTCTGCTGTACATCAGCAAGCAGGCTTGAGGTAATCAGCAAGCAGACTTGAGATGCCCAGCCTCGGCTGTACATCAGCAATCGGTCTTGAGGTGCCCAACTGCAGTGAAGAGGGGCTGACTTTGGCAATGGTCACTTTGGTCCAGATCTTTCCAGACCCTTTTCAGATACAGAGTAACTTATACCCCCCTTTTCATGAACAGGTGCATGTAGATCAAACAAGCTGCACTCAGAAGCCTACCTTTGTCAACATGTGTACATTATCAACAGTTGGTGACTGTAGGTTGGAGCAACAGTGTGGATACTATGGACAACACTGTGACTCATGCCTCTCTTGTCCCTAGATCAACTTGTTTCTGCCTCCACACTTTTCTTTCTTTCTTGTTGTTATTTGTTAGAGTTGCTTAGAGAGATCCTCTACGTAACTCTGACTGGCCTCTAACTCACAGGGATCTGCCTGTCTGTTTCTTGAATGCTGGGGAAAAGGCCTGACCCACAACACCTAGCAACAGTTTTCTTTCTTTTTGGTAGTTTTTCACTTGTTTTAAAGACAAAACAGGAGAAGCAAGATGGATCAGCTAGTAAAAACACTTGCCATTCAAGTCTGATCCCTGTCACCCACAAAAGAAAAAAGAAGAAAACCAATTTTACAAAGTTGTCTTCTGACCTTCACACCGATACTGTGGCACAGGAGCCCACATACAAATATTACATGCACACAAACACACACACACACACATACACACATACACACAACACAATACACACACAACACATACACACACACTAAATAATTAAAAAATAAAAATGACAAATTCTGCTGAAATAACACATATACACCAAAATAAATATCTAAAATTGTTGAAAGTAAAATAATTATCAACCTCAAATTTCTTAATATTTTAGTGACAAATGATTTACTTTTTCTATCATATTTTATTGAAAAATAAACTTACTTAATTTTAAACTAAAGTCAATTCACTTTTCTGCTTTTTAAAGCAGACGAGATTAGTGGAGCTAGGAATATGTTTCAGCTGGTAGAAGGCTTGCCTAGAAAGCACAAAGCCCTGGGTCTGAGCCTGAGTGCTGCCCAATGGCACCTAGTGGTGTATGAAGGAGTTTAAGGACATTGTGATGGTTAAACTCAATTATCTAGAATCACCTAGAAGATCAGGCTCTGGGCATATCTACGGGATTTGTCTTTTTTTTTTTTTTTTTTTCTTTTTTTGGTTTTTCGAGACAGAGTTTCTCTTTGTAGCTTTGCGCCTTTCCTAGAACTCACTTGGTAGCCCAGGCTGGCCTCGAACTAACAGAGATCCACCTGCCTCTGCCTCCCAAATGCTGGGATTAAAGGCGTGCGCCACCACGGCCGGCTGGTACTTGTCTTGATTATGTTAACTAAAGTGGGAAGACTTGTCCACTTGAGTGGTACCATTTCCTGGGCTGGGATCCTGGACTATATATATTTTTTAAATAGAAAGAGGGAGAAAGTGAGCTGAGCACAAGGATTTATTACTCTCAGCTTCTTGACCTTAGATGTGATGTGACCAGCTGCCTCAAGGCCCTACTTCAATGACTTCCCCCACTTTGAACTATGAGGCAAAATAAATAAAAGACTTTCTCCCTTAAATTGCTTTTGTTTTTGTCAGAGTTTCACCCCCCTTCACACACACACACACACACACACACACAAAAAAAAAAAAAAAAAAAAAAAAAAACAGGAAAAATAACTAAGGTGGTCATTCTTCATTACATATTGAGTTTGATGTCAGTCTGTACTACATGATAGCATGATACCCACTCTCAAAAAGACAAAATATTTAATAAAAATAGAAGGTTACAATGGTTAAGAAATAAACTCACGAGACAGGCCCAGCGGCGGCCCGCAGAGGTAGACGGGCCTGGCAGCGGTGGCCGACAGGGACATATAGGCAGCAGCCAACAGAGGTAGACAAGCCCGGTGATGGAGACAAGCAGATGCAGCTTGGAACAGGGACGGCTCTAACCCCAACACCCGGGAAAGAAGCTATCTCTGTGGGACGGAACCAGAATGAAGCTGAACACTCCATCTGAGGACAACCCAGGGCCCAGCTGCTGATCCTGTAAAACTCAACAACTTGGAGGTGTTGGTGAGACTACCCCACTCAGCTGAAATCCATCTGGGAGAGGACTCAGATGCCTACAGTTTGAAGTCTGAAGAAACAAGATCAGCTGAGGAGTTGACAAATGAACAAAATGTGACCTGGGAACACAAAAGAAGGCACTGCCCAGCCACCAAACCAGATCACCAGAATCATAAGTATATACTTCACCAACTGAGATCAGCTGCCCCTGAAGAAACAGCCCAATAGCACCAATTTAACCAAGAACTCCTACTGAACCAAGACAAAAATTTAGAATAAGGGAAGCACACTCAGACACAGACACCAACTACACAAAGCAGAGGAAGAGATGAGTAGACGCCAGTGCAAAAATACAGGCAACAACATAAAGACCTATATGGCACCATCAGAATGTAGTGATTCTACACCTGCAAGACCTGAACATATCAAGACAGAAGAAACAGAAGAAATCAACCCTAAAAATGACTTTAAGAAGATGATAGAGGCCCTTAAAGAAGAAATAAAACATTCCCTCAAAGAGGAAATAAAACCTTCCCTTAAAGAGGAAATGAAAAACTCCCTTAAAGAGGAAATAAAAACTTCCCTTAAAGAGGAAATGAAAAACTCCATTAAAGAGGAAATAAAACCTTCCCTTAAAGAGGAAATGAAAAACTCCATTAAAGAGGAAATAAAAACTTCCCTTAAAAAGGAAATGAAAAACTCCATTAAAGAGGAAATAAAAAACTCCCTTAAAGAAATGGAAGAAAAAACGAACAAAAAATGGGAAGAAATCAAATCAAGCCAAGAAAAAGCAATTAAACAGATGAAAGAAACATTCCAAGATCTGAAAAATGAATTTGAGATAATAAAGAAAACACATGCTGAGGGAATGCTGGAAATAGAAATCCTGACTAAACGAACAGGAACTACAGAAACAAGCACAACCAACCGATTGCAAGAGATGGAACAGAGAATCTCTGACACTGAAGACACAATAGAGAAAATAGATTCGTCAAAGGAAACACTAAAGACAAAAAAGTCGTAACACAAAACGTTCAGGAAATTTGGGACATCATGAAAAGACCAAACCTAAGAATAATAGGGATAGAAGAAGGAGAAGAATACCAACTCAAAGGCACAGAAAATATATTCAACAAAATCATAGAAGAAAACTTTTCTAACCTAAAGAAAGTAATACCTATGAAGATACAAGAACCTTACAGAACACCGAATAGGTTGGATCGAAAAAAAAAGTCCACTCGCCACATAATAATCAAAACACTAAACACACAGAACAAAGAAAAAATATTAAGAGCCACAAAGGAAAAAGACCAAGTAACATATAAAGGCAAACCCATCAGAATAATAACAGACTACTCAATAGAGACTATGAAAGCTAGAAGATCATGGACAAATCTTATGCAGACACTAAGAAACCACGGATGCCAACCCAGACTATTATACCCAGCAAAACTCTCAATCACCATAGGCAGAGTAAACAAAATATTCCAGGATAAAACCAGATTTAATCAATACCTGTCCACAAACCCAGCCCTACAGAAAGCACTAGAAGGGAAAAATCCAACCCAAAGAAGCAAAACACATCCATGAAAAATCAAGCAATAGATAATCCCACACCAAAATACACCACAGAAGGACAACACAACACAACCACAAAAAATAACAGGAATTGACAATCACTGGTCATTAATATCCATCAATATCAATGGTCTCAACTCACCTATAAAAAGACACAGGCTAACAGAATGGATAAGAAAACAGGACCCATCCATCTGCTGCATACAAGAAACACACCTTAACTTCAAAGACAGACACTACCTCCGAGTAAAGGGCTAGGAAAAGGCTTCCCAAGCAAATGGAACTAAGAAACAAGCTGGTGTAGCTATCCTAATATCTAATAAAATAGACTTCAAACTAAAATCAATCAAAAGAGATCAGGATGGATATTACATATTTATCATGAGAAAAATCCACCAAGATGAAGTCTCGATTCTAAACATTTTTGCTCCAAATACAAAAGCACCCACATTCATAAAAGAAACACTACTAAAGTTTAAAACGCACATCAAACCCCACACATTAGTAGTGGGAGATTTTAACACACCACTCTCACTAAAAGACAGATCTATCACACTGAAACTTAACAAAGAAATAAAGGACCTAACAGATGTTATGACTCAAATGGACTTAATAGATATCTACAGAACATTCCATCCTAACACAAAAGAATATACCTTCTTCTCAGCACCCCATGGAACCTTCTCAAAAATTGACCACATTCTTGGACACAAAATAAATCTCAACAGATACAAAAAAATTGGAATAACCTCCTGTATCTTATCAGACCACCATGCCTTAAAGTTAGACCTCAACAACAACAAAAATTATAGAAAACCCACAAACTCATGGAAACTGAATAATGCCCACCTGAAACATCAATGGGTCAAGGAAGAAATAAAGAAAGAAATTAAAGATTTCTTAGAATTCAATGAAAATGAAAGCACAACATACCTAAACTTATGGGACACTATGAAAGCAGTGGTAAGAGGAAAATTCATAGCTCTAAATGCACACATAAAGAAGATGGAGCAATCCCATACCATTGAATTAACAGCACAAGTGAAAGCTCTAGAACAAAAGGAAACAAACTCACCCAGGAGAAATAGACTCTAGGAAATAATCAAATTGAGGGCTGAAATCAACGAAATAGAAAACAAGAGAACAATAAAAAAAATCGATGAAACAAAGAATTGGTTCTTTGAAAACATCAACAAGATAGACAAACCCCTAGCCAAATTAACCAAAAGGCAAAGAGAGAGCACCCAAATTAACAAAATCAGAAATGAAGAGGGAGACATAACAACAGACAACAAGGAAATCCACAGAATCATCAGATCATACTTCAAAAACCTGTACTCCACAAAAATGGAAAACCAGGAAGAAATGGACAATTTTCTGGATAAATACCACATACCAAAATTAAATCAAGACCAGATAAATCATTTAAATAGACCAATAACCCCTAAAGAAATAGAAACAGTCATCAAAAGTCTCACAACCAAAAAAAGCCCAGGACCAGATGGTTTCAGTGCAGAATTCTTCCAGACATTCAAAGAAGAACTAATACCAATACTCTGCAAAATGTTCCACACAATAGAAACAGAAGGAACACTAGCAAACTCTTTTTATGAGGCTACAATTACCCTGATACCCAATCCACACAAAAATGCAACAAAGAAAGAGAACTACAGACCAATCTCCCTCATGAACATTGATGCAAAAAGACTCAACAAAATATTGGCAAACCGAATCCAAGAATACATCAAAACAATCATCCATCACGACCAAGTAGGATTCATCCCAGGGATGCAAGGATGGTTCAACATACAAAAATCAGTCAATGTAATACACCATATAAACAAACTGAAAGAAAAAACCACATGATCATCTCCTTAGATGCTGAAAAAGCCTTTGACAAAATCCAACACCCCTTCATGATAAAGGTCTTAGAAAGATCAGGAATACAAGGAACATTTTTAAATATAATAAAAGCAATTTATAGCAAGCCAACAGCAAACATCAATTAAATGGAGAGAAACTCAAAGCGATACCACTAAATTCAGGAACAAGACAAGGCTGTCCACTCTCCCCATATTTATTCAATATAGTACTAAAAGTTCTAGCTAGAGCAATAAGACAACAAAAGGAGATCAAAGGGATACAAATTGGCAAGGAAGAAGTCAAACTTTCACTATTTGCAGATGATACGATAGTATATGTAAGTGACCCCAAAAACTCTACCAGGGAATTCCTGCAGCTGATAAACTCCTTTAGTAAAGTGGCAGGATACAAGTCAACTCAAAAAAAAAAAATCAGTAGCCCTCCGATACACAAATGATAAAAGGGCTGAGAAAGAAGTCAGAGAAACATCACCCTTTACAATAGCCACAAATAATATAAAATACCTTGGGATAACACGAACTAAACAAGTGAAGGACCTTTTTGACAAGAACTTTAAATCTCTAGAGAAAGAAATTGAAGAAGATATCAGAAAATGGAAGGATCTCCCATGCTCATGGATAGGTAGGATTAACATAGTAAAAATGGCAATCTTACCAAAAGCAATCTACAGATTCAATGCAATCCCCATCAAAATCCCAACACAATTCTTCACAGACTTGGAAAGAAAAATACTCAACTTCATATGGAAAAACAAAAGATCCAGGATAGCTAAAAGAATCCTATACAATAAAGCAACCTTTGGAGGCATCACCATCTCTGACCTCAAACTCTACTATAGAGCTATAGTAATAAAAACAGCTTGGTACTGGTATAAAAACCAACATACAGACCAATGAAATCGAATTGAAGACCCTGACATTAATCCATGCACATATGAACACCTGGTTTTTGACAAAGGAGCCAAAACTATACAATGGAAAAAAGAAAGTATCTTCAACAAATGGTGCTGGCATAACTGGATCTTAATATGTAAAAGATTACAAATAGATCCATATCTGTCACCATGCATAAAACTCAAGTCCACGTGGATCAAAGACCTCAACGTAAATCCAGTTACACTAAACTTAATAGAAAAGAAATTAGAAAGCACTCTTGAAAGCATTGGCATCTGAGACCATTTCCTAAATAAAATACCAACAGCACAGACCCTGAGCACAACAATTAATAAATGGGACCTCTCAAAATTGAGAAGCTCTTGCAGAGCAAAAGACACAGTCAATAAGACAAAAAGACAGCCAACAGAATGGGAAAAGATTTTCACCAACCCCACATCTGACAGAAGATTGATCTCCACAGTATATAAAGAACTCAAGAAACTAGACATTAAAATACTGTACAGTCCAATTAAAAATGGGCTAAAGAGCTAAACAGAGAATTCACAAAACAATAATCACAAATGGCTGAAAGACATTTAAAGAAATGCTCAACATCCTTAATCATCAGAGAAATGCAAATCAAAATGACTCTGAGATACCACCTTACACCTGTCAGAATGGCTACAATCAAAAACACCAATGACAACCAATGTTGGAGAGGATGTGGAGCAAAGGGAACACTCCTCCACTGTTGGTGGGAATGTAAACTTGTACAACCACTGTGGAAATCAGTATGGCAGTTTCTCAGAAAATTAGGAATCGAACTACCTCAAGACCCAGCCATCCCACTCTTGGGCATATACCCAAGGTATGCTGATTCATACCATAAAGATACATGCTCAGCTATGTTCATAGCAGCACTATTTGTAATAGCCAGAACCTGGAAACAACCTAGATGCCTGTCAACAGAAGAACGGATGAAAAAAATGTGGTACATATACACAATGGAGTACTACTCAGCAGAGAAAAACAATGAAAGCATGAAATTTGCAGGCAAATGGATGGAACTAGAAAAAAATCATCCTGAGTGAGGTAACCCAAACTCAGAAAGACAGTCATGGTATGTACTCACTCATAAGTAGATTCTAGATATAAAATAAAGAACAATCAGACCACAACCCATAGAACCATGGAGGCTGTATATATAGCATGGAGGTCCCTAGGATGACTGTGGCTTATAATAAATTTCGGTTTTACTCAATTAATTTAAAAAAATAGCCAAATGAACGGAAACACATGAACTATGAACCAAAGGCTGAGGGGCCCCCAGCTGGATCAGGCCCTCTGAATAGGTGTGACAGTTGATTGGCTTGATCAGTTTGGGAGGCAATAGGCAGTGGGACCAAGTCCTGTGCTCATTGAATGAATTGGCTGTTTGAAACCTGGAGCTTATGCAGGGACACTTGGCTCAGTCTGGAAGGAAGGGAGTGAACCTGCCTGGACTGAGTCTACCAGGTTGATCGCAGTCCTCGGGGGAGGCTTTGCCCTGAAGGAGGTGGGAATGGGGGATGGGCTGGGGATAAGGGGAGGGGTTGGAAGGGGGCAGAATAGGCGAACCCGTGGCTGATATGTAGAACTGAATGGTATTGTAAAATAAAATAAAAAATAAAAAAAGAAAGTGTGTATGTGCACATACAATTATATTTATATATACAAGTGTGTATAAAAAAGACTAGAAGTTTTAATAAAACCTTATCTTACAGTTGTTAACTTAAAAAAAAGAAAGAAATTCACAGTTGTATAAATATAGCAATTTAAACATATGAATTCACTATGTGTTGTAAAACTTACAAAACTCTGGGAATTAACCCACAGAAAACTCAAATGCAAATTCTATTGATAATAAGTTTTCAAGAAAGAACTATGTGTAAACATTATTAACAGCATTTCTTAACAAAAAATAAAGTATACATGAAAAGACAGGCAATGCCCTCTATTCATATTTACAATTTTGATTGCCATTAAGATGTTGTCTACAATTGATATAAACTGCACACACAAGTTCACATCTTATGCTTTTAAGGGAGTATTTGAATTCACCATTCACATCTGTCTAGCACCTGTACTGCAGCATGATGATGCTCTGCAATGTCTCCACAGTGCTTGGCTGTGCACCTGCACCAAGTCATGCTTCTGTCGTCTGCTGAGTGGTCAACCATGCTCTGACTGCTTCTGAGCAAGGAACCACACTCTTCCTGTTATCACACGACAGGTATGCCTTTTTCAATATGCTTCATTGTGGGCTTACCTGAGGCCACAAAGGAGTCATCAAGATGACATTCAAGGTCACAATGGCAGAGCCTATGTGGGAAGAATGCCCAATTAGTTTCCTGGTTAAAAAGAGTCAAAGCAAGTTACAGTTCAATAAAGGGTCAACAAGATAATATGGAAGTTAAATATATTATAAAATTCTTAATCTGTGCCATCTTTATTTTTTAAAATTTCAGCATGATACTTTGAAGATCAAGAAGGTTATGGTGGAAAATAAGGTACAAAATGAACAGAAAAAAGAGAGGGCCTGAATCAGCACTACCAGCCTGGGCTCTGCACCTACACTGGCCAGGAAGATTAGACTATGTTGGCCTAGTGGAGTAGAGAGTATCAGCAGAGAGCTGGACCACAAGTGATGGATCACTTACACCCATCCTGCCTTCTCATGGACTTTTCCTTCATCCCAACTCTTTGGACAACCTGAATGAAGTTAAAATGTATAGGCCTAGTGAGAGGGATTGACATGATCATAGGTCACTCCTGCAAAGCCCAGTATCTCTCACTCTCCACAAGTGATATAGCTGGAAAGCTCCAGTTTCTTAACCAAGGAAGTCACTATTTTGGCATTCCTCTGCATACCATCAGACACATTTTATATTATGATCCATCCCCAGAGAAATGCTCTCCCATTTGACAGAATTTGCTTTATTCTAAGTATGTGCTTTAGCAACTTAAACTTTTTTTACAGTTAAAAATATTGTAGAGGGCCGGGCGGTGGTGGCGCACGCCTTTAATCCCAGCACTCGGGAGGCAGAGCCAGGTGGATCTCTGTGAGTTCGAGGCCAGCCTGGGCTACCAAGTGAGTTCCAGGAAAGGTGCAAAGCTACACAGAGAAACCCTGTCTCGAAAAACCAAAAAAAAAAAAAATATTGTAGAGGGTATGGTAGCAATCCTAACATTTAAGAGGTGAAGGTAGATCTCTATCTGTTTCTATCAGTTACTAGACAAAGGCATTCTTATGACAACTGGGGTAGTTACCAATCTGATTACAGGAGATGGCCAGTTCAGGCTACCTATCCACTATTGCTAGGAATCTTAGCTAGGGTTATCCTTGTAGATTCGTGGGAGTTCACCTTGTTTCAGGTTTCTATCTGACCCTGAAATGACCCCTACATCAAGTTATCTCTTTCATTACTCTCCCGTTCCATCCACCCCTCAGCCCAATCCCTCAAGTTCTCATCCCCACCTGCCCCCAGTCCACCATCAAGATATTATCTATTTCCCCTTCCCAGAGAGATCCATGTGTCCTTCTTTGGGCCCTCCTTGTTACCTAGCATCTCTGGAGCTGTGGATTGTAGCTTGGTTATCTTTTACTTTACAGCTAGTATCCACTTATGAGTGAATATATACCATGTTTGTCTTTCTGTGTCCTAGTTACCTCCCTCAGGATGATTATTTCTAGTTCCATCCATTTGCCAGCAAATTTCATGATGTCATTGTTTTTAACAGCTAAGTAATACTCCATTGTATAAATATATCACCTTTTCTTTATCCATTCCTCAGTTGAGGGGCATCTAGATTGTTTCAAGGTTCTGTCTATTATGAATAATTCTGCTATGAACATAATTGAGCAAGTGTCCTTGTGGTATGATTGAGCTTCTTTTGTGTATATACCTCATGTGTCTTGAGGTAATTGATGGAAACAGATGCAGAGATCCATAGCCAAGCACTGGGCCAAGCCCAAAGAACCCTGTGGAAGAGAAAGAGGAAGGATTATATAAGCCAGGGTGGTCATGGTCATCACAAGGGAACCCACAGAAGCAACTGGCCTGTTTGTGGGAGCTCACAGACTATGGACTGATGGCTAGGGAGCCTGCATGGAACTGGCCTAGATCCTCTGCATATGTGTGGTGGTTATGTGGCTTGGTCTACTTATGGGACTCTTGGCAGTAGGAGCAGGCCTTCATGTCCCCAATGCTTTGTCTGGCTTTTGGGAATGTATTCCTCATACTGGGTTGTTTTGCCCAGCCTTAATACAAGGAAAGTAGCTTAGTCCCACTGCAACTTGGTATAACATGCTTTGTTGGCACCCATGGGAGGGAGGCCTGCCCCTTTCTGAATACAGGTGGAGGAGGGGTGGATTGGAGAGGGGGAACAAAGGGGACAGGGTAGGAGGCAATGGGAGGAGTGGGGAGGGGAAGCTATGGTCAGAATGTAAAATAAATGAAAAAATTAATTTAAAAAAAAAGAGATAAAGGTGGAAAGATCTGAGCTTCAAGCCTAGAACTGGCTGCACAAACACTCAATGCCAGCCTGAGGTAGATGAACCCTGATTTTTAAAAAAAAAAAGGAAGAAAAGAAAAGAAAACAAGAAAAACTACTTACTACATTAAAAGTATTATAGAGAGGCTAGAAAAATGGCTTGCATGATAAGAGCACTTGCTGCTCTTGCAGAGGACCAGGATTGGTTCCTAGCACCAACACCAGTCAGCTCACATACCTGCTAGTGCAGCTGCAGAGAATCCAACCCCTCTTCTGGCCTCTGAGGGCACTAACATGCATATCATGTTATATACATGTATATAGTATACATACATACACACATACATGTAAAATAAAACCTCCTGTTAACTCCAGCTTCATGACATCCATCATCTCCTCTTTTGGCCTCCACAAGCACTGTGCTCATCTAGTAGACACACACACACACACACACACACACACACACACACACACACACACAGAGAGAGACAGACAGACAGACAGACAGACAGAAACAGAGACATTGTGAAGAGAGAGACAAATTTAAAAATTAAAACAATCTAAAAAAAAAATAGAGGCTCCAAAGAAATGCCATTATGACTTCTTTAAGTCTGAAAACTTGATTCACATATTTATATACTCAGCAAGGCTCTACATCACTATGAGTTTCACTACACCAATTTCAACAAATCAGTGATCAAAAATAAATGTTTTAAATATTATGTTTGAGTGATGCTTGGTGATATGTGCCTGCTTCCCAGCACTTGTGAAGCGAAGGCAGGATGATTTCAAGTTCAGGGCAGACCAGGTTACACAGTAAAGCTCTGCTTTAGAAAACAAAACTGTCTTGAAATTATCCCCTTGTCAATATAGCCTAAAGCATACATGAAGAGGCAGTCCCTGCATTTACCAAAGGATTTAAATTCGATCTGACTATACTAAAGGAGGGAGCACTGGGTGCTAAAAAGCAAGAAACAGTTGGCACAAGCACAGCTGTTCCTCATGATGTTCTGATGATCAGCCACTCTGCAAAAGGCAGGTGAGGACTGGCTTTAATTCATAAGACTAAATGATATGTCATACTCTTAAAATGAAAATCATCTGTTTAAATGTGTTCTGAATCTGTTATTATAAAAACGTTAATTTTGTTGGTCAGTAAATTTATATTTCAAATATTACAAAATGTTTAAATTTTAAGGTCCTCTTTCATTCCTTAAAATGCCCCAGGCTAGCTGGTCTATCATCTAGCCACCTGATCAAAAGGACAATCAAAGCTACCAAAGGCTCTGAAACGTGGAAATGGACAGAAGTGCCCAGTACCCTGGTTCCGGGGACTCCTTCACACACACCCTCCCAGCTGCACCCATCTTCTTTGTGGTTTCTGAATCTCCTAGGGCCTTCCACAATATCACTCTAACTCATTGCCATATTCTTCCTCTTTAATCAGCCTTAGAGTTGTTACCCTTTATGACTGTATTAACATAATCTATAAAGAACTGCATTATTAACATATAAAATCTCTCAAGGAGTTATTTTTTTCTGAGCAGTTCTCCATTCAAGGAGACTTCCTAATGTGGTGTGGGACCCAAAGAAGCCTTGTTTTCTATAATGAACCTAAGTGACCTCAATTTATTATTTCTATTACCCAGCAACTATATCTTTTAAGTCAAGTGAATACTAATTAAGTGATAATACTAATGGTATAACTTTCAATCATTACTTGACTCTGGGATATTTTTAAGTGTTAAACAAAATACAGTTTAATTCATTAGGTTATAATTATGTTAATTATACTAATTTACTAAATTAATTATCAACATATTATAAAATATTTTAGATGGCCTAAAAGCGAGCCTGCAAATGAAAAAAGTAACACTGGGGCTGGGACTGCAGTCAACTGATGAAGCGTCAGCCTGTCAGGGACAAAGTCCTGTGTTCCATCCCCAGCACCACAAAATAAAATAAAATCAGACAATTGTCTATTGATTTTTTTTCTCCAAATATTTAACCTGAGGTTGATCCTGAGGAAACCATCAGACAAATCCCAAAGTGGAAAATAACTGGTGTGGACCTTACAGAAAATCAATGCTGTAAGAGATAAAGGAAATGGGGAGAGAGAGAAGGGAAGAGGCATGTGGAAACACAAGCTCACAATTATATGAAAAGCACAAAAGACTAAGGATAGACAAAATAATCCTGAACAAAAATAATTGTACAGAGATCACCACATCTGATTTCAAGTTATTCTATATGATATTGCCAGAGGAAACACACACACACACACACACACACACACACACACACACACACCAATGGAAAAGATTGGAGAACATAACAGAGACAAAACCCCATACAACTGCAACCATTTGCACTTTGACAAGTGCAATAGAAAGCAGGCAACATCACAACAAATGGACTGGGGTACTGTGGAATAATGCTTTTTCTTGTATAATATTAGAGGGAGCAGCCTTAGTATTACACATCCCAGGTGCTCAGGAGAGAATTAGGAATGGTGAGGACTATTTTCAGGAAATAGAATCTCAGCACATAGAGCTGTTAGTCCAGTCATTTATTCTTCCAAATCTTCTCCATTCCTCCTGTGCCCTTGGAGTCCTGGTATATATACATTTATAAGCAGTAATCCCTTGGCAGTGCAAAGCCTGCCTTCCAGGGTCAAATGGAGGGGTGATAAGAATCACATAGAGGGGCAATAACTGTTAATTATCATTTGCAACGCCAAAGGGAAGTGACCAGTGGGGAAATGAATTAACTAGAGGCTAATTTGGGTAATATCTAAGAAGAGGGATCTTATGTGCTCAACTATAATCTTAAATGTGATTGGTAGAAAATGTTAAGAAGCTATAAGTTGCTAGGTCAGTGGGAGAAAATAAAACTGCCTTCTTTTTTCCTGTAGCTCCTATCTGTCCAAGCTATCTGCCATTTTTCTGCAGGATGGGGGAAAGTGTGCTTGGTCGCTAGGCAACCTGTGTACAGCTAGATGCCTCTGGTGATAGTTAAAGGGAGATCTGGTACTAAAGGTAAGATTTGGGAAAGGAAGAAGTTAAGCTTAATTGGCACATCTGCCAGGCCTTCTCAAACAGGTAGTCTGGATGCTTAAGTTTGTTCTTAGAGAGTACAGAGGTATCTCTGATAAGGTACTTTCCTCCATCTGGAGATGGACCTGGCCAGATGCTGCCAATGATGATAATTACAGGGAGGCTTGAACTAGGGTTCTGGCTGAGCATAGTTGTCAGCACAGAAGTTTATCTAAATATTCCTAGAAGTGGTTAGGTAAGGAATTGGAGGTCTATAAAGTTAGTAAGGCTGTAAGAAAGGAGGGTCCGAGCTAAATTGTGTAAAAAGCTATTACTTAATGTCCACCTGACCTAGGCAGTGTCTCCTTGTGGAATTTACCTTAAATCAGGAGACTAGCATGTGGACTGTTATTACTGTTAGTCCTTGAAAGTGGCTAAGGGAGATATCTGATTCCAGTGCTGAAAGGGGAAAAATAGATGAGCTGGAGGGAAGGAAACCTTTCCTGAGGCTGTTCTCCAAATACCTTGAATGTCTATCTCCAGAGAGTGATCAGTCTACACTGTTGGCCCTTCTTAGGAAAAAAATCAATTGGGAAAACTTTGAAGGCACACATGATTTTCATAACAGAAGACAGCTGATATATAACAAGCCAAGTAACACCAAAAGCTCCTTGGAATTTGGTTTCTTCTGAAGGAATTCCTTGATCCCTTTAGGTAGTGACTTTGCCACAACCAGCTGAGTACTTATGATATATTTCTGTGGCCCGCAGCAGCTTTTGTACACTGGTTTAATAAAATGCTGATTGATCAGTAGCCAGGCAGGAAATATAGGTGGGATATGCAGACAAGGAGAATTCTGAGAAGAGGAAGGCTGAGTCAGGAAAGACCAGCCTGCCGTCCAGGGAGCAGCAACTAATGACACACAGATAAAGCCACAGTACATGTGGCAACATATAGATTAACAGAAATGGGCTGAGTTTAAGTGTAAGAGCTAGTCAGTCATAAGCCTGAGCTAATGAAAACTAAGCAATTTTAGTTAATATAAGCTTCTGAGTGGTTATTTTATAAGCAGGTTGTGGGACTAAGGGAGCTTGGCGGGACCCGGAGAAAACTTCCAACTACAATGGGGAGGCTGGGTGTCTGTACGTATCAGAAAAAAAGTAGATTTCTATCTCGTTCAAAATTCAGTTCCAAATACCTCAACACAGAACCTCACACTTTGAATATACTAGAAGAAAGAGTATAGAGTGCACTTCAAGATACAGTTACAGAAGAGGTCTTTCAGAATAGGGGATCCGGGGACTCAGGAAACAAGACCAGCAACCAACAAATGGTGTCTCATGAAAATAGAGATTCTGAAGTGAAGAAGTAGCACATGGGATAGGAGAGACTTCTTGCCAGCTATACATCTGACAGAGGATTAGTATCTAGAATATATAAGGAATTCAAGAAAAAAAAACATCAAGGAAACAGATACTCAGTTAAAACACGGGCACTGGACAATTATCAGAAAAAAAATTAAATAAAAAAGAAAATTAAAAAATAAAAAATTAAAGAAAAAAAATAAATTAAAAAAAAAAGTAAATACTTTTAAGGGTGTTCAACATCCTTAACCATTGGGGAATTTGAGTTAAAACTATTTTAAGATTCCACCACACCCCAGTTAGAACCGCTATCTGTAGTGGGTAGCCATTCCAGCTTGGATCTGGAAGTTCCAACCCCCATTGAGACTCTGGCAACTGTCACACCTACGAGGCAGGACGAGGGGAGGCGCCTGGGGACCCAAGAGCTGGATGGGCCAGCGCTCACTCAGTGCACTCTCTCGGTGCCGGGACGCGGAACGGTGAAAGGTGGATTGTTCAGAGCTCCGGAGAACACCTCTGGATTGCAATACACCTTCCCCAGACCCTGTGACCTACCCATTACTTAATTTGTGAGTTACGCCATTAAATAAATATCCTTTTTTTTTTTTTTTTTGGTTTTTCGAGACAGGGTTTCTCTGTGTAGCTTTGCGCCTTTCTTGGGACTCACTTGGTAGTCCAGGCTGGCCTCGAACTCACAGAGATCCACCTGGCTCTGCCTCCCGAGTGCTGGGATTAAAAGCGTGCGCCACCACCGCCCGGCTAAATAAATATCCTTTTAACTACGTGGAATGGCCAAAATAATTTCACCAATATCTGGCGCTCAAGTGGGGCAAACTCCAAAGGCCAGGGCAGCTCCCGCCCTCTCCTCCCTAGCTGGCGGGTACCTAAACCCACCTGCGAAGTTCCATATAACCAGGGAACACCTACACGGTTCCATTCCCGAAAAAGGGAGCAGCTAGTCCGATCTCAATTCCCTAGCTTAGCCCCAGACCAGCGAAAGAGGCAGGGGAGTGCTAGCTCCGATTTCCACCATCTCCGCCATTTCCACCATCTCCCTCTGACTCCAGCCAAGATCGCCAGCAGGCCCTGTTTTGGAGCTGTACCAACGCCACCTGCTGGCTTAAAAGTGCTACTACATGCCCCCAAACCCACGAAAGATAAGCATATTGTTTCAAGTAAAGGTACTTGATAATTTTACACCTTAAAATTGACTAACAAATTTTGAGTAATTCATGTAATATGGCCGACAACATTACCTCACAAGAATTTAAAAACCTTTTTGCCTGTATGATGAATGACATCTTCCTGGAAATATACGACATTCCTAAGGCATATCTGGGCTACACCATTTTGGCATTCATCATAATAATTCACACAGTGTTCAAACACTGGTTTAAGAACAAAGATGAGTCATTATTGGGACTGATACAGGCGTTAAGAGATAGCAATGAAGGCTTACAGAAAAAGATTCTTTCTCTAGAATCTGCTAATCAGGATTTACAAAACAGGCTTGTACCCAAAATTGATTTTATTGATAATAAATGTGAATATTTAATGGATAGAACACTAACTCTCCAGAGTGAAGTTGTGGCTACTCAGACAGTATATAAGGAAGAAAGATTATTGTTAATTGATAGGATAAGGTCCATGGAATCATGTGTTTCTGAGGAACATAAAAACTTCTATGATTCCATGAGAAATATGGAGTCCCTTGCAAGAGAGGAGGTTCACTCCCTAGAACAGACCCTAGGTGCTCGTTTGCAAGCCCTAGAAGAAACTCTCAGTAAACATGACAAGGGAACTAATAAGCAGAAGGTCAAGACCATAGAGGTTGTAACATCTCCAAATGGCTCTCATACAATGGCTTATCCTGTTTATCGTCCATGAGAAGCCAGCAGATGACACACACCCCGAGCCATATATGACATATACATTACAACCAATTTCAACAAGGGACCTTAAAAATATAAAGGAAGCAGTAGTTATGTATGGGATACATTCCACATATGTAAGACAGATGTTAAATTCGTGGTCTACCTCACATAGAATCATTTCAGATGACTGTCATCAGTTAATTTCAGCTGTTCTAGAATATAGCCAGCAGTTACAGTGGAAAAGCTGGTTGAGAGAAGAGGCAAAAAATTTAGAACAACAAGGTAAAATCAGAGGTTTTATGATCTCCCAAGATCAAATACTTGGTGAGGGATGTTTTACTGACAGGTATGTACAAGCCACTTATGATGAGCATACAATATCCCGATGCCGTACAGCAGCTCTAAATGCTTGGGAAAAAATTCCAGAACCTGGAAAACCAACTGAGGTATACACAAAGATATTTCAGGGACCGCACAAACCCTTCACTGATTTTTTACAAAGACTGAACACAGCTATAACAAGAGCTGTGTCAGATAAAGAATTAAGAAAAGTATTAACTGAGTCCTTGGCATTCGACAATGCTAATGCAGAATGCAGAAGAATACTTACACCATTAAAGATCAGCTCCTTTGGAAGAATGGATTCAATATACTAATGGTGTTCAGTCTCTTAACTACAGTAATGAGGCTTGGATAGGAGAGACAAATCCCTGAGGTGAAAGAAGGCCCCGTGTTACCAAATGTTTTAA